>NC_143396.1:172488679-173113679 GCF_052110815.1 Crocodylus siamensis | reverse complement strand
TACCCACCCTGTCCTCCCTTTTCCCTGTTCTGTGGGGTTGCTCGAGGGCTGTGGTACATCCCTCCCCCACAGATGTCCAGCACTGTGCTTGTGCTCCACAAATATAGAGGAAAGCAACTGCAGGTGTTCCAAGCACTATACCCCAAGGCTGTAAACCAGCTAGTCATTTCCAATAATCCCTCTACTAACTGCCTCCAAACATTGTGCTTCTGGCAAGGTCCCTGGGTATGTCTGCTCAACTAGTCTTGCTCACACCCCCCAAACCCAGGAATGTGCTGGTGGACCCACTCTCAAGAGTCTCAAGAGTGACCACAGCGGGTTACCCTTGAAGAGGATTCACTGGCACATTTCCAGGTTTGTCGCATGCAAGTGGGAGCAGGTGGGTGAGAATATCCTTGCTGAAATGGTGTAAACATACCCCCAGATACCTGGCTTCTGTGACCACTCCTCAGAACACATGCTAAGCCTATTCTAGCCCAGCTGAACTAGCCTCTTCCAAGCAGGAAAGAGGAGCCCTTAGAGACTCACTCAGATTTTTCTCCTGAATGCCCAGACAATCCATGACCAAACTGTGCACCTAGTGCTTCAGAGGTCTAGTTCAACATCAACCATAATAGCTCTTGTACATGATGCACACTGCTCAAGACATGCATACACATTGCAAGAGATGGTAGAGGCTTACCCTGGAGATGCCAACGATTTGCTCATCTGGAACCAAGCTGATACGCACAAAGCAAGACTCAAAGTTGACATCCTCTTTCTCCATGAGGTCTTTGCCTTGCAGCAGCGTGACATGCAGGGTGTTGGAGTGCACGTCGTACTCCATGTTGACTTCCACCTGGCCCACAGTGAAATCTTGGCCAAAATTATTCCCTATGGAGGAGATGGAGCTAAGCGAGTCGGTGGACACTGACTTCTTCAGGGGTCCATATGGAGCCAGCTCCAGATCTTTGTTCATCAGTTCCAAGGTCCCCAGCTCATTGATATTCTCAAAGGTGTCATCCATCTTCAGGCTGGGTTTGCGGACCGGGGATGTCCTTTCCGCTGCCTTTCGAATGTTCGAGGTTACACCTCTCTGCAGACAGAGGATAGGATAGAAGAGCCACTCAGGTTTGATTAGCCTGTGCATTTCTGAATGATTTACTATTACAGTGCATGTGAAGCACATGACACAAGGGACCCAAATACATAACTGCTATCAGAAATAAAGATAGCTGCCCAGTAATAATATCTACAGCATCAGACAGTGAGATAACCTTCCCAGAGCAAACGGAGGAAGAAGGCCCTTTGCGTATATCACTTAGGAGAGACCAGATGAAACAGTGAAATGTATACCATATGCATGAAACTTGAAAGAAGGTCATATTTTGGGAGGGGAGGCTAAATTGATAAGGGACCAAAGGGCTGTGCTCAGTACAAACAGTGAAGCCAAGCGTGTAACACTGGCCATTTCAGATGTTTAATAAGTATGTTTTCTTCCCTGCCTGCTGCCAGCTTCACCACATATTGCTAATGAATCCTTGTCAGGCAAAACCCTACCAGGAAACTGAGGTAACAAGAACTAGAGGTCCCAAGGGATGTTTATGCATTCCTGTTTTCTAAAAATATTGGGACCTTTTAAGAGAAATGGTCAGATATTTTGCTTAGCTTCCCCAAAAGACTGTGCAGTTCACTTCCAACTAGCACTGCAGAGTTGCATCCCATGTGTCCCTTGCTACTTCAGTACAGGTCCTTTCCATCCTTACCTTCTATCCCTTGCTTATCTACCAGTTATCTTGCCCCCACCCCCGTGTCCTTCCTTCTTGTTCCTTTCCTAGGAAACAGCTAATTTGCACATGTCCTGTCCTCAAAAAGGCTCAAGTTCTCTGTGGCAGCATGAGACTTTTAAGAAGCTTTCAGAGGACAAGTAGTTTGAGAACCAAGACGGAAAAGGTATTTGGGAAGAACAAAGATGATTAGTGGTACAGAGAGGCTTCTGTGTGAGAACAGACTAAAGAGGCGAGGCCTAGACATATTAGAAAAGAGACACTTGCGCATGATAAGAGTTTGCCAAATACTAAATGGTGAAAAGAAAGTAAATAGGGATTTATTATTTATTATCTCTAACAATACAATAACAAGAACTAGGGATCAAAAATGCAACTAGTAGGTAGTGAGTTTAAAACTAACAAAAGGAAGCTCTTTTTCTCCTAGTGTGTAATTAAAGTGTGGAACTCGTTGCCATCAGACGTGGAGCCGACAATTGAGCCAGTTTCACAAAGCAATTGGACAAATTTTTAGAGGAAAGGTACATGCATCACTATTGAGCATGAAAATTAGAGATACAGCCTCTGAATCAAAACTCCCTTAAATGCAGGAGGCTGCAAGTGAGAGAGGAACAACAGAAAAAAAACCCTGGTCATACCCTGTTCACTTTCCCTTTCAGCATCCACTCTCTGACACTGTGTGATGCAGGCTACTGGACAAGATGGGCAGATGGTCTGCCCCCCGTATGACCCCGTATAAATGGCAGGTCTTACATTCTTAAGAAAGGAAAAATGAGAGGAGGAGGGTGCAACTGTAATAGGCCAGCATAGCAGGACAGAGCTGGCAAGAAGCATGAACCACCAGATGGTTAAAAATAGCTCCCTGCGGCTGCTGCGATGCAGTTTTCAACACAGAGTGCTTTTTATATCACTCCTGGCTAGGCTGGGTTTGAACATGAGAGCCAAGGGGCTGAGCCAGGCCTGTTTTACATGGTTGCCCTCACAAAAGGTCAGGAATGATAGATAAAGCTGATCCAAATGTCGGGGCATGTGTATGCTGTCACCTAAACTAGATTTTCTAGTTTTTTGCGTTCGTTCCCTCTCTCTCGTTTAGACTCTGGACTCTCTAGAGCAGGGACTCTCTTATTAAGTGCGCTTATAATGACTAATAGTCATCTTGGAGCATCTAGGCACTCCATTAAAAACAACCACCGTCATGAACATTTGAATGAAAAAAATTCTCATTAATCAAAAACTACTGCCACACACAATTCCCCAAATCTGTCATTTCTCAGGGAAATATTTCATTTTTGTACAGTGTTTCAGATGGAGACTACGAATGGAAACCTTCACCTTCCATTTGTTCTCTGATGTGTGGTTTAGCATTTTACAGTGTCAGTTTTGACAGATTGATTCAGTATTATACATTTTAAAATATTTTTTCCCACTTCTGAATGATATCAGATAAAAAGCTTGTGAAAGTGAAAATTCTGTCTTGAAAATGAACAGAACAACCCGCTTCGCAGTTTTAGCAATGACGTGTGTCCATCTTTGATTGGCTTGGATTCCAGCCAGACTGCATGTTACAGAAATAAGGCACCACTGCTCTGTAATTTCCAGATCATGCCTTGCACATTTTAAAAGGAGAGTTCAAGATTTGCTACCCTCCAATCATTGGTATAAGTAGCTATTTTCAATGACAGACTGCATAATTTTGTGAGCTGCTAAGCCATTTGATTCACACCCTCCTTTCAGCTTCTTGAGCATAACCATACCGCCCTGGTGACCTTTTGCTCTTAAATTAACCACTGATACTTCACCATCTCAAACTCTTTTGACCCTTTAATCTGCTAACCCTTTCCTTTTATTAGCTGAAAGCAGCAGGCCTGGGGTAACCATCTCCGCAGCTTCCTTCCTAGTAAAATCTGATGCAAAAGGAAGCATTTGCCCTCTGAAATGTAAATGGCCCCTTTACCCACTACTGATCCAGCTGCCCCACCAGTTCTTTTACAGCTTGCCTGCTGCTATTATGCTTAAGGAAAGTCCGGGTACGTGTAAAGCAAGAATTTCCTTGAGTGGTATCTTTTACTGGGACTTAGTTAGCTATGTTAATCTAAAGTCAAATAAAAATATTTGCACCTTGTAGACTAACCAAAATCTATCTGTCTGTCCAGTAGATAGCAAGCATAAGCTGTCATGAGCTGAAGCTCACTTCATCAGATATTCATGAAAGCTTGCACTATACTTCTACGTCTACATTTACCTATCTTGGTTAGTTTATAAAGTGCAACTCTACCCTGCCTTTGTCTTTTATTGGACCAACTGCATACTTGGATAGAGTTAGAAAAGCTTTTGAACACAAGCCATTTTTCTTCAGGTCATGTATGTGTGGCTTGCGTCTTTCTATTGGCTTCCCTGGCCCTGGATTTCCAAGTTCAGAAGGAAACTTTTTCATCTCAAAGGGGCCCAGATCTAACTCCCACTGCCTTCAACGCGTACCTTTAGACTTACTTGAATGGAACTGGACCAATCTTCACCCCCTGGCCCTTGCATTGTGCCATTTAACTGTTTAGGTGTTTCCTTGTTTAACCCAAGAGGCAAAGTAGGCTGAGTTTTGGTGGGGAACACTCTGGAGGACTCAGTGTGAGCATGCTTTGCTGTAAATAGTTTCATAGTTAGTGCATCTAGGTGCACTTTCTACCTCAGGGGGAGACGGCAGTCTGGGACTGGCACTAGGCTGCAGAGATTGCTCCCTGATGGGTTCCCCATAAAATTTTGCTCATTTGACTGGGTGACTGTTAGTGCCTGGGTTAAAACTAAAATTTTGTAATGGTTTTGTGGCAAGGGCAGCTGTCTATGCCCGAGGCATGCCTGTCTTGCCTGAGGCAAAAGGAAAGGGAAGGCAGGACTCCCACGGAGGGCTGAGGGAACTGCAGTGGCACCATAAAGACTCTGGAGCTGAGCTGTCTGCGGTGGTGTTTGGGACAATGGCACCATGACTCTTCCCCTCCCATCCCAACACCTGTTTCCAGGAGCTGAGCAAAGGTGGAGCTTTCAGAGGTTGGGGTTCAGTTTATTGGTCAGGGGCTGAGAAGAGCCGGGGTCTTGAAGCCAGAGGCTTGTCCCTCAAGAAGCCATGTCAGGGATGGCTTCAGGGTATCCTTTGGAAGAGGGAAACAGAATAAGGTTTTCTTTGGAGAGTCCCAAAGCAGAACTTCCCCTGTAAGAGGCTGGTCCGTGACAGCTTTGCCTTTCTCCTCTCTTGCTTGCTTACAGCAGGAGTGTCAAAGATAGGGCCTGCAGAGCTGTTCTACTTGGCTGCTGAGCTGCTGGAGGGCTACTGAAAGTTGGGGGTGTGGACAGGAAGGGAGAGGGCCTGCTGCAGATTTTGGGGGCCCCTGTATCCTACTGAACATGGACGTTGATGGCAGGAGTGTAAGCGAGAACTGTGCTGCCACAGCCCTGCTCACCCTGTGACTGGCTGGCTCAGTACCTCCAGGCCCCTGCCACAGCTGCCACTGGACCTGCTGCAGCTGCTGGCCCCATGGATCCAGCTGGGGAGGAGCCCATTCTGGCCCACAGCCCAGATCTGGCCCACAGCTTGGGGTGAGGGAAACCCGTGGTTTACATCTGTGGATGTCTTCATTCTCGGCTTATAAACACACATCTACTTGCCTTGGTTTATTCACTCACTAAGGACCTAAACTGAAATCCCTTAAAATAAATGGACAGCTACCCCTTCTTTTCAGTGGACTAGAATCCGCTGTATTTTCTGTGTGCTCTTCTGCTCACGCATTCATATCTACGATATCCTCTTTGTAATAAGGAGACTAAAAGTATAGCTTCAAATCACCAAAGCCCACATGATACCATTGCCACTGCCATACTGCTACCCTGGAATATACTGGTATTTTCTTTGACTTGGCATCAATCATTCCAGTTGTGCAGATCTGATCTAACTTGATTTGCTAGTATTAGTCTCTGTGCTAGAGATGTTGGAATTTCATCTCCCCAATAGCCCAACTCTACCCCTGACAGCAGTTTGTCTAGCCACTGAGCTCCTATTTCAATTACCTTTTGGTGCTCCCTATCTGCAAGACAATAGTTGTGACAAGAGCCAAGTCAAGTCCCATGGGATTCCCATCAGTTGGCAGACTAAAGGCATAGGCTGCCTCTTCGCCTATAGAAAATACCACAGAATTCTGGTGACAACAACAGGACAATGCATCCGGGTCAGTATGTTCCCCCAAAGGCTGGTGCTCTATTGATGAGAAGCTAGGATCAAAATCCACCCCTGCCTATTGGCAAAGATAGGATGCTGGACTTTGGACTCAACGGGCCAGAAATGCATATGAAGTATGTCAATGGAGGCTCATGGATTTATACTGGCTTGGGGTTGGGATCAATCAAGTACTCCTGAAACTGAAATTATCCCTTAAATGCCCCAGTGCCTCTTTGTCTGTTAAAGTCCTTTATAAGAAAGCTACAGCCCTTAGTACTACAACAGGGGTGGGTAATTATTTTGGGCGGAGGGCCACTTACTGAGTTTTGGCAAGCCATCGAGGGCTGCAGGGGCAGATAAATATTAATTATCTAAATTTTTTAGGGGCCCCATGGGCTGCATTTTGCCCACCCCTGTACTACAACAAGGCTGATGGGCATTTGGCTGGTGATGCTGTCCCATTGACTTTACCTTGTGTTTGATCTCGGAATATGTTGTTCCGTACTTTTGCTCCAGGTATCTGTAGTCGTAGTTGGGGAATGGAGATGGCATGGGATAGCTCCCAGATTTCCAGAGCTTCCATAGGTTCACTGCAGCTATACCCAGCAGAGCAAGTGCACCGGTCACATAGATCCCAGTTTCCCACCCAGGTGGGTTCTTTGTGACTAAAATAGAAATAAGTTATTGTTAGGATATCTTCAGCCTCATGTCTTAAGCTAATTACCATCTGTTGGTGATGAGGACTAACAGGGGATTAGATATGCCATACCAGATGCAGGGTTCTTACACCCTCTCCTTGGCAGCATCAGATAGTGGCCAGTGTTGGATACTGACCTACATGGGCCTTGGATTCTGTCCCTGTCTAATAATCCTTGCACTGGACCATCAGCACCAGGCTTCAAGTGAGGAAGGCAGCTAAGGAAGCTTGCCTGGAAAATGAGGTCCCACCATTATGTGAATCAGGAGCGTACCTGGCATGACATCAACTGAAGGCTCTCAACCTTTCTGCTTCATTGCATATATTGATCATCATCAAGGGTGAGGAGGGAACACACACACACACACACACACACACACGAAAAACAATTGCTAGAAATGTCAATGTACTTTATATGTGAGAAATACAGTAAGAACAGTTTCTGCCAGTTATGGGCATAAGAGAAAGTAAACTCTGCACACAACTCACAAGAAGTAGAAAGATGGGCAAGCTCTGCTCCCCACCACTGCTATTTAGTTACTACAAGGAAAAATTTTTTTCCTTCGTTTTGCCTTTCAAACAAACAAGGTGCCTTGTATATTCAAGGGTTGTGTTATATGAGATAAAATACAGTACATTGTTCTTTCCCCAACAGTCGGTTCCCAAAGGCCAGAGATGCTAAGTGAATCTGGGGGAAGCTTCCTAGTTACCTGGCTATACAGAGGAGACTCTGGGTTCATGGCTGTAACTGGAAGACTATGCAGCAGCCTCAATATGATATGCTGAACAATTGTTGCTGCATTGCACCAGCATCCATCACATAAAATGATTAAGTCCATGTCAATCATTCAGTGTAACAAGAAATAAAATCTTTGTTGCAGAACACTGCTGGGAGATCAGTGCCTCCAGCTGTGAAAACAGAATGCTAGCCTTTATCTAGCAAGAGACATTTATCCTATGATCATATTCCGGTCCACTGGTATCAGCTCTTGAACAGAGACCTGAGAGAGACACAGCCAAAGCAGTCTCCGTGAATGCATATGTCAGGTTTGAGCACAACCATGGTCCATCTACCTCCACATCCCCTCTCTGACTGCAGCCAATGAAAGCGGGGCCTGAAGAAGCCATCACATCTATAATATGATGGAACTAACCTTTTGATACAACAGGGAAAGGAGTTTTTTCTTGATAGTGGTTGCTGATCTGCTTAAGCCAGAAAGTATGACATTTGCTATGGTCTCTGGTTTTTACACTGGCCTAAAATCCTGTGTTCCCCTTCCTTTCTAATTATCTGTGTTAGTTTGTTCTCTTGCCTTGGCTTGTAAGCTCTTTGGTGCAGTGTTTGTACAGCACCTGGCACAAACCGGGGGGGGGGGTGAATTATAATTGGGTTCCTAGGTGCTACCAAAGTACAAATAAATAAGGGAGTAAGAGCCCTGGTGAGTTCCATCCTAGTGGTGTATCACTATCATCTGTTATTTAAGTAGCATATCGGGGTCCCACAGGGACCAGGACCTTTACAGGCATGTCATACTATGTCCCCTGCACTGCTCTCAAGCACACCCCATCCATCTGCTCTGTTCATATGTGCTAGCCCTGAAATAAGACAGTGAAGCCACTTTGAGAGATGCCTGCTGTTGCTCTCAAGCCACAAGAAAGAGAGTGTTGGGGACTTGGGACAGATGTACCTTGTATGTCCAATCACTGCTGCAACCTAAATAGCACTGCAAGTGCACTACTGTATTGATCCCTGCCACGATAGCATCCCCCAAAACATCAACAACCCACTCTTAACACTCCTGGGTGATGAGAATATGATGGAGGTAAACCCATCTTTTTTTCTGTATGGCTCCACCAAATTCTTCAATTCTGGCCGTCCGGGGCTTGCTCTCACACAGCTATTTGGGCATAACTTGCTACTCCTAGAAAACTCCATGTGTGAACACTCTTCCCTTTTATTAGTGTATGAAGTGGAATAAGAATAAGGCACCCTTATTACATTGAATCACTCCAGATTAACTACTGAGTTTCAAATTCACAAAAGAAAACAGAGGGGGAATCCAAATCACTGATACATTCCTGCAGCCTTAACTTTACTTCCACTACATTTTTTCCATTAAAAAACCCTGTTTGATTCAGTTAACTAAGCCAGTTGCCTCAATAATGGCCTGCAGAAATGATTTCCAAAAGTTTACACTAATGGTTCTTAACCTTTTTAAACTCAAGGCATCCCTCATTAGGCTCAAGGCATCCCTTAAAAAAAACCAATTCTTCACTTTCAATCATATTTTGACTATGGAAAAATACAGCAATTATTTTTGTTGCAAAGAACTCAGAAGGACCACAAGAACTCAGAAGGACCACAACAAGGCACAATGCTTTTGACACTGTGGATTCTTTTTTGAAATCTCTGGGTTTATCTTGTGAATTGTGTGCAGGCATTTGTGCACCCAACAGTGCTAATATTGTGTGGTACCCTTAAAAGGATCTCATGGCACCCTAGGATGTCATGTCATATTGGCTGAGAATCACTGGGTGCTTATACATGAGCCAGGAGGCTGCTCCAACACACTGTAATTACAATGCATTGGACCAGACTCAATTAATCATGATAATTACTGCACTCCAGCCAGCCTCCGCATCTTGTGCATCAGTGTACCCATGCTCAATATGGTGGCAGGGACACTAACTAAAGCTTGCTCTCTTGGAGCCATTCTAATTAAAACATGCCCTCCCTCCACCACTCCCAGAGCATGTGTGTATTAATACTTTGGATACATAGTTCTTTTAGGAACATGAACAGTTGCTGCATCTTTCCCATATGCTATTTGAAACTGGTGGAGATGGAAGCACTTCACTTCCATCCAGCAGGGAGAATTGCAATTCATATCATTTGCAAAAGATGTCTCTGATAGACAGGAGTCTATTTAGAGATACTTACCGCTGGTATGATACTCAGCTGTGTTACTGTCCATGGCCAATAGCCTCAGCTAGAGAGCTGCCTAAAACACAGAACAGAAGTAGTCAGGAAAGCAGGCACATGGGAAACCTTTTTGTTTACTGAACACACACAGAGGATGAGGAAGATTATCTTGTGATAAGTATGGCTAAGCAGAGAAAGCAACTCCAGTCTACTAGATAGGAAGATGTGTCTTATTGACCTTATTTGAGGAGCTAAAGATTGCTGTACGTTAGTTCTCATGTATGGGCCTGGGCAGCACCAGGACTCAGGATCCCAAGGTAAGGGTAGGGGACTGAGTCTGGGGCATGGGGATGGGGCAGCTGTCTCCCACCAGTCACTGAATTTAGGTTCCCTCGCATGTTGCATATGTGATTAGCATGACCAGGTGAGAGCAGTGCAAATCCAGAGGCAGGGATCTGCCAGGGAGGGTTGTGAATGCATATGGAAGAGCCTTGGTGGCCATAAGGGTGGTGCACTTAGAGGGGAAATGTCATTTGCTACACCCTCCCCTCAGCCAGGCAGCACTATCCCGCTGCCATGTCTGTAAGGGACTGGGGGAAGGACTCTGTGGAGCGGGGAAGATGCGAGAGGACAGGCCGGACCAGCCCAGGCTGACTAGCACAACAAGATTTTTTCCAATTTTACCAGCTCAGCTGACTGATACCTTCTTTAGGTACCCAGGGTAAGAGGCTATACCAAAAACAGGACAGAGCTCTGAAGCACAGCACCAGGCCCTGCCAACAGAGACACGCATGTGGCCTGATTTTAGGGACATGTAGCACCTTGAATGAGCCTCCTATAATCCAATGCTGGAGTCAGGCACCGCCAAAATTTCCAGGGGTGGGAAGACAAGCCTACACTGAGATCTGCATGCTGGGCTAAACCAAGGCTTCATAAAGGAGTCCTACAGTCTAGGATGCTCTGGACCTAAAACTGGATTCCTCTTAAATACACACCAGGGGTGGTAGGGAAGGGATAGGGTATGAGCCAACTGAAGGTGCCAGGTCTGTAAACTGTAATTAGGTTGGCAATCCTCTCCGACACAGCATCTGATGGAGTGAACTCGAATAAATAACATCTTGTGCTCTGTCTCTCTCAGTTGTCTATAAGGCATTTACTAGGGCAGTTTAGTTTCGACGCAGTTTCAACTTGTTTCAAGCTTGAAACAGTGAAATCGAAATGAAACAGAGAGCTTCGAAACAGCCTCAAAACAAAGTGAGGCAAGTCAAAATGTTTTGAAAATTTTGTGGCCTCCACAGGGGCTAGCATGCCTGCAGTTTGACCCCACTATGGTTTAACACATACAAGTGACATGAGTTTTTTTGCTTTCAAGACTTTGAGGTACAGGTTCTCCAAACCCCCTGATACCGTTTCAAGTATCTCCTTGAAACTTGGCAGGCTTCAGGCTTCATGCCCTCAGAAGGGGCTACCATCCCTGCAAGTTTAATCCAAATCAGGCCAGAAATGACAAAGTTATAGGCTGTTTGAACTTCCCCATTATAGCCTATGGGCAAAATGTCAAAACAGCATCAAAACAGTGAAACTATTTCAATGAAACTAAACGGAACAGTGGTTTCGAATCAAAATGAAATTCAAAATGGAATGTGGTTCTGTCAAAACACAAGTCGAAACCGCACGGTGCCATTTCGCACAGCCCTAGTATTTACCCTGCCTTCTGACTTCAGATTAACACCCTAACTCCCACTCTTGAGTCTCTCAGTCCTAGCAGCTGCTATTACTCTACCATATGGGCTTTGGTTCAAATTCTTCTCTTTTGCACACACTCCACAACACTTCTCCAGGCAACTGGACACTTTTCTGGCTGATGTATCGAGAACTGTGTTTTCCACTTATTACATGATGGCTTGTAAATCCAGTGGAGCACAAAGGTGATTGACTGTAGAATTAGTCAAAGTTTTTTTTTTTGCGGGGGGGGGGGGGGGGGGGGGGTTTGGGGGGGGTTGTCATCAAGAATTTTTTTTCAACCTCTTAGGGGGGAAAAAAAAAGGGTTTTCAACTTTAATGCAAAGAAAATTAATTTTGGCTTAAGATTTTTGTGTTTTAAACAGAAAAATCCCAAAGCGACAAATTCTCAGTGCTCTTGCTTTGGTGGCAACCACCCCCCTCTCACTTTTCTTTCACCTGAGAGCAGGTTATGCTTTCCAATAGAACACATTTTTAAAAATTCTTTTGGCTTGCTTAAAAACATTGCCTCTTTCCCTCATATATCATGAAACATGTTGTTCTTTTTTTTTTTTTTGAGCTGCTCTGAATATTTGTAGAGGGCCTCCACTATCCAGAACTCCATGTAGTTCTTATATTACCCCTATTATCTCTGTAAGGGACTCCTCCCACTTCCAGTCATCCCAAGGACTGCTGGACTAACAAACGTACCAGATCAGAATACCAGACTCTTCTTCCCAACCGACAGCTGCCCCGGATGGGGCCTGCCCTCAGCGTGGAACAGAAACTCTGCCTAGGTCCCATCTCCTCTGGGTTCCCCTCTTTGTGATGCCATGCACTGGCCCACACATGCACGGCTGAGATTTGGCCCCAGTCCTCATCTGCTCTCCTACTACTCTGCTCAGCTTCACAAGGGCTAGGCGCTAGGGCTGTGCAAAGCTTCAGCCCCTGATTCAATTTGACAGAGATTTGGCCCATTTCGATGGCCAAACCTCCAAATCCGAATCAAATCAGAGGACCCTTTAATCTCTCTGAATCGAATCAGAACCCTCAGAATCGATTTGGAAAGATTCAGCGATTTGGACATAGACACAGCTTTAAATGTTTTTTCTACATACCTCTAGGTAGCAGGTGGCTCGTGAACGCTGTGATGCTGGGGCGCACAGAGTGTCCCACAGAAGCGTGGGGAGGCTCCCCAGTGCGCTCAGCAGCAGACCCGGAAGTGGAGCAAAAGCACTTCTGGCCCATTTCTGGGTCCGCTGTGGAGTGCATTGCCCGCCCCCCCGGTTTATCTATCCCTCAGGCCCCCTGGTGCCTCTACTTTAACCTCCCTTTTCCAACCTTGTCTTTTGTGGGATTGCCTACTCTGCCAGCAATGCCAGCCTGGTGCCCCACGTGTTTGTTCCTTTCACAAACATCGGCATGTCCTTTCTTCACTATCCCCCGACTGTCCCACCAAGCTGACACCCTCTTGTTCACCTTTATTCCATTGACTCTACTATGTGGGAGGTAGGATAAGGCGATCCTATGGATCAGGCCAGGGTTAATGCACAGGTCAGCTAGGTCCGGGCCAAGGGGCCCCTGGATGCCTGGGGGCGTGTACAGGGGGAAGGGGTGGAGGGGAAACTCTGTGAGGACAAAACAGGTGGCTGGGCCAGGTATGTGCAACATGGTGGGCCATGGCTGCTGGGTACTGGATGGGGCACTGGGTGCGATCACACTGGAGCCCTGGGAGTGGCCAGAGCCACTGGCAACAGGGAGCGGAGTAGGGTGCAATGCGTGGCTGGGACCTGTCGGCAGCAGCACAGCCCCAGCACAGCCAGGTCACAGCTTGACCCGGCTGCAGTCCTGCACATTTGCTGGGTACTGCTGGAGCCAGACTGAGCCACAGCAGGGCAAGGGGTCACCCCTGGAGCTCAGTGTACGTCACATGCACCTGGTGGGCAGTGGCTCCGTACGCCCAGCACCACCCAGCCATGGGGTGATGCTGTGCAGGGTCTTGCACAATTGGCTCCAGGCTCTAGCTCCACTGCGGAGCTATGGGTGGGGGTGATCATGGCTCCTGCCCTGGGCCTGGGAGGCAGCACATCTTGCTCTGGCTGCTGCTTCCGCTGTGTCAGCCAGGGACAGAGCCTGTGGCTGCGGAGCAGGATATGGGTCAGAGCCAGGGGGCTAGCCTGGGCCCAGGGCTCCAGTCAATCTTAATCTGGCTCTGAGGATCACCACAGAAAGTCTGGCTCATCACATCTGGAAACAGATGTAACCTAGTCCAGTAGTGAGAGTGCACCAAGAGCTCTCTCGGTCTCTCATGCATGCTTATAGCACATACCCACACCACACCATCTATGTCATGATATGATGTAGCATGCATATGCCATATTTCTCTGTGGCACTCCCTACTGTAATTCAGAGGCAGTATAAGCACATGCAAGATCTCCATTGACTCCTTTTGTGGAGCCTACACCCAGTGAGCCAACAACACTTCTATGCTCTGTTCTCCTTGAAAAAAGAAAGTATTGGACCTAATCTCCCTAAGTGCACATACTTATAGCAAGTAGCTGTGTGACCAATACGTTGCCCTGTTCCCTCTCAAGCTGCATGTTTCCCATTAGATGTCATGCCAAGTTCAAAATAGACTATAAGATATCCAAGGCAAGGAACTACCTTTTATTATACAACAGTACAGCACCTGCCACAGTACAGGCTCTGGGGGGTTTTTTTGATATCCCTGAGAAGTGCTGTAATTCCATTACTACATAGCCATAAGACTGGGTTCCTCCCTGTGGACAGAGAGTGATAGAAGCCCTTATTTTTCTCTCAAAGGGTTAGCACAATTTGGTGATACAAAGCAGGACTGAAATCATCACACTGACTGATAATGTATTAGAGCCACACTAGAAGCTTGAGAGGCAAGTGAGGCAATAAGAGCTTGGAGGCTGGATATTTCATAGGGTGGTTGCATGAGGCTGAAGAGGGGTGAGATCTGTGAGTTTCGGTGCCAGGGACGCTTGGGTTCAGCTCCCTGATCTACTGCAAACTTGGGCTAGGCAGTTACCTTCTCTGTGCCTTAGGTCTCTGTGAAGATAGCTTTTCTATTTTCCCCTACTTTTTACTCCCCTTACCCCTGTCCAATCTATTTTAAGCATACATAGCTCCTGTACTGTTCAGCTCTCTCTTCCTGCATCTCCTATTTCACTCTCATTTTGGCTGGTTTTATTCTGGACAATATATAACTTGCTACTCAGTAGGGGATCATCCTTATTTCCAGGCCATTACAAAATATAGATTATGCCATCTCTAGTAAACAGATTCTTGGAGCAAGAGCTATTTACCACCGGGAGAACTTGCCCTGCCATGGGTAGCTTGCTGGACAAGAAGACTGCTACCTCTAGGGAGAACTTGCACAATGATACATAATCACAACTCTGCACTTACCATATTATTCCAGTTACAAGTCAAGCCTTCATGCAATTTGACTCCACATTTTCAGGCTCAGCTATAGGAAAAGTAGATTCCTCCCCCCTCCCCAGAGTATAAGTTGATAAGTGATAACTAAACAGATGCATTGCCGCTGTTTTTACAGAACCCCACCAGGGAGTCAAATAGCCAAGAACACTAAGCATACTAAAATAAAAGCTGCACTGAAAAAGATTTCAGCTCAGTATTTTTTACTGCATGCACAAAAGTACTGCAAGTCAAGGCTGCTGGGCCCACTGGTAGGTTGACCCCACTTAGAGTGGAGAGATTTTTATGATTTTTTTTTTAGGAGGAAACAAAGGTAGGCTTATAATCAGAGCAATACAATATTTTTAAGAGGCTTTATCCAACACAGGTGAAAAGTCCTTCCCAAAGCACCTGAGTTAGTAAAAAGGCTGGTGCAGCTCACTGGAAGATGCCAACAGACAAAAGGATTGAATCCTATCCCGGCCTGCTAAAATGCCTGAAAAAATGCTTATGCAAGAAGTGGGTGGGTGGGTTACCCCCCTCCCCGGCCTGTAGTTTTTTGTGACTTTGTTTTAAGGCTGAGATGAAGGTGGGTTACCAAATGCGTGACTTGGACAAGAAGGAATGGAATCACACTTGGGCACTTAATAGGTGCAGTAGGATCTGGCCCTAAACCTCAAACCTCTTTCAGTTCATGAATGTTTCCTTCAACCCTCTCCTTAAGAAGGCTAACTCCATGACCCTCCAGAAATCAGCCTGCAGGCCCCTGAAGTAATAGTCACAAACTGGGCAAGTTGAAGTACTCAGTGGGCACATCTACACATGCAGTTAATGTGCAGCAATAAACTCTGGCACATATTGGGTATTCATAGAAGTAGGGTCAGAAGGCACCTTGTAGATCTTCTAGTCTGACCCCCTGCCCTGGGCAGGAGAGAAAACCTGGCTCAAATGACCCCAGCCAGGTAGACCTCAAGCCTCCTCTTAAAGACCCCCAGGGTAGGAGCCAGCACCACTTCCCTTGGAAGTTGGTTCGAGATCCTAGTCGCCCTGACTGTGAAGTAGTGCCTTTTAATGTCTAATTTAAACCAACTCTCTAGCAACTTATGGCCGTTATTCCTTGTTACTCCAGGAGGCGCTCGGGGGAACAAGGTCTCTCCCAAATCCTGCTGATCCCCTCTAGTGAGTTTATAGATGGTCACCAGGTCCCCCCTCAGCCTTCTCTTGCAAAGGCTGAACAGGTTAATGCCCTGTAGCCTCTTCTTGTAGGGTCTGCCCTGCTGTCCCCGGATCATGTGGGTGGCCCTCCTTTGGATCATTTCAATGCTGTCCACATCCCTCCTGAAGTGTAGTGCGTAGAACTGGACGCAGTTCTTCAGCTGTGGCCTGACCGGTGTCGCATAGAGGGGGAGGATCACCTCCTTGGACTTGCTTGAGATGCATCTGTGGATGCCAACCGTGACCTCGCATTGTCAGCCCATGTTAATCTTGGAGTCAATAACGACTCCAAGATCTCTTTCTGCCACTGTGCTCTCAAGGAAGGAGTTTCCCAGCTTATAAGTGTACTGCTGGTTCTATTGAAACCCATCCTATTTTTATTTGCTCACCCCTGTAACCTGTTCAGGTCCTGCTGTAATCTGGCCTTCCCTACTAGTGTGCCCACCTCATCCCAAATCTTGGTGTCATCAGTGAATTTGAACAGGCTGCTTTTGACCCCATCGTCCAAGTCACTAATAAAGAAATTGAACAGCGCGGGCCCAAGGTCTGAGCCCTGGGGGACTCTGCTGCCCACTTCCCTCCAGGTCAAAAATGACCCATCCACCACCCCCCTCTGAGTACAACCCTTTAGCCAATCTGCAATCCATCTGACTGTGTAGGCATCAATGCCACAGTCACCTAGTTTTTTAATGAGGATGGGGTGGGAGACGGTGTCAAAGGCCTTGCTGAAGTCCAGAAAGACTACATCCACCGCAACACCTGCGTCCAATGCTTTTGCGACCTGATCGTAGAAGGGAATCAGGTTGGTCTGACAGGACCTGCCCCTAATGAAACCGTGCTGGTTGCCCTTGAGCATCATCCCTGATGCTGGCCCATCACAGATGTGCTCCTTGATAATCTTCTCAAAGAGTTTCCCCAGTATTGAAGTTAGATTAACGGGCCTATAGTTGCCCGGGGTCCTCCCTCTTCCCTTTACATTGGCTTTCTTCCAGTCATCTGGCACCTGGCCAGAGCATTATATTTTGGAAGTTGCTCCTGGGTGCCATGTTTGGATGTGCACCCAGCACCGCAGCACGTTGAGCTGAGTCAGAGCAGCCCCAGCTGGTAGTGGACCTGGGGAGTGGGGGGATAGCCTGCCAGCCCAGGGCTGCTCTGCCCAGCTTAGCATGCCACAGAGGGGCTGGCTGGGGCACAGGAGTACTCCAGCTTGGAGGCTCGCCGGCAGGAAGCCCCCGCACTGAAGTGCCCTCATGCCCCAGCAATCCCTGTCAGTGTCTACACATGAATTGCTTCAGAATAAAAAAAACTCCACTGTAGGACAGTACTTGTGTTTACAAGTACTAACCTGTGGTGGAGTTAATTAGTTTACTCTTTTCTCACAGCACTGCATATGTAGACACTGAGATGTTTACTGCCGAGTTAATTAGGCAACTCCACAGTAAACGTCTGGTGTAGATGTGCCCAGTTTCTCTCCCAACCATACTCCAAGTACCTGAGAACACAGGGACTAGAGGGCTGATTTCTGGGTCCACATCTAGGACCCTGCTGCTTCTTCACCCACCCTGCAAATCTCCTTATCAGGCCCCCTCTGCAGCATTGTCAGTGAACATCAGTAGCAACAAGAATTCATTTATGGGGGAAGATAACAGCATTCGTCCACTCTGTGCTGCCCCATGACAAAGGGAGGAAAGTGCATTTCTGCTGCTGACTGGGCTGTCCTGACCTCCTCGGCCCCAGCTTGCAGTGTACCCATGTCTCAGAGACAGCTCTTTGGAATAAAATGCTGACAGCTAAAGGCATGCTCGTAGTACAGCTACTGGGCTTTAGTTTTCTCAACTGTACTTTCAGCTTGGGGAGCAACTTCCAAAATACAAAGCAATCAAGTCAAGTCATCTGCAAAACAGGCAATGGAAGAAATGCCCTTCTCTAAAACATGAAGCAAAGCAGGGTGCCTGATAACTGTCTGTGGCCAGTAGGCAGTTTAGGTTGCAATGACATCACTAATGCCCAAAGAAAATGTGGCCAGGTAAGTCTGGGGGTGTCATTGCAGGGAATGTGAGGACCTGCCCTCTTTGCCAAAAGACTTATGTCATCAGCTGCACTCCTCTGCCGAGCGAAGTAGGAGGTCCGTGTATGAAGGACAAATATATGCCAGAGATTTTTCACCAACTCTACGCAAAACTTATTTTACCTATGTCCTCTATATGCAAAAGCTTATCTAAGCCTGAACCAACTGGCATGGTTGGGATAATAAAAGATATTCTCCACAAAAATTCTTGCCTCCAATATGTTAGTTGGCATTTAGCTATCATTCAAAGTCAACATCTGAATGCCACAAGTCTGGCTGACAAGGGGGGAGGGGTGGGGGTGGATTTTCCATTGAAACTTTTTTTGGCTGAAAAATGATTTTCTTTTGAAACAATATTTGCCTTTCCTTCAAAAATTGACTCCCCCCCCCCCCCCCCAAAGAAAAGTTTGCTCAGAAAAACCTTGATATTTCTGGCAAAAAAACTGCCCAAAACAAACAAACCCTACTCCTTACCTGCCCCTCCCTCCCCTCCATGACCTTTTTTTTAAGTAATTGCATTTTCCATTTTTTCAAGTCAAGTCATTGCACTGAAAACATTCATCCAAACAGCTGAAACTGAGAGACTAGCATGTCGCACAAATTTCCAGTGCACCTCTGGAAGGACACAGGAAAACAATTTTAAAACAATAAAAATAATAACAACTGTAAAGCAAGATCATACATTAATAAAAATAAAATAAAATAAATAATGATCATAAAAATAATATTGGACTTAAGTGAGCAGGCTAATTATGAGGGGAGGAGGAGAAAAAGAGAAGGGGAAAGAGGAAATGCATGCGCATGTGTACTTGTGGGGGATCTGAGCCTTTTAAATTAATCAAATCCTTTTCCTCGCACCCACTTTACCCAGTTGCCTTTCCACCTCCCAGATCTCCTTTTCAAATCCCTCCTCTTGAAACAGAGTCTGAGATTACAGCAGAGGAGCCTGCAGGGCCACCTACCGCTCCCTTTCCTGCAGCGTAGGCAGGGTTGTCCTTACTGAATAGGCAGCCTGAAGATTGAAGGGCCAAAGCTCCCCCGGCACAAGCAGCTTTGCTGATTTACAGCAGCTGAAGACCCAGCCTGCTCCAGATTTTAATAGCAGTGATTCTATTTCAAGTAAGAGGCACTTTGGGCCTATTCCTCGCAGGACATTGGTTCTGCTTGTCTTTGGGCCTGGATGCTGCAGGGAGAAGGTCTCCTCTGGGGCTTTGCGGGTGGGGAAGAAGGTACTATTATAGCTCCCAGTGCCGCTTCACCAGGCCCATCATTTAATCCCAACAATTTGTGTCACCAGCAGTTTCAATAAAGTGACATCTGAGCCAGCGGAGGCAAATGAAAATCTAATGGAGACGAGGCAGTTGGAGCCGCATCGTTGCTGGTTTTCTTTATGAGCTGCTGTACAGTGTGGAGCCAGGGAAGTTACAGTCTGCTTGCAGGGGAGGAACAGAGGCCTGGGATGCTATAGAGCAACCAGCTCAGCTTCTTATTTATCCAGCTCCTGTGCCCTCGGTATGAGGGTGTAGCCCTCAGCACACCGTGAAGGAGTATTTATATTGCTGCAGTGCCTAGAAAGTCCACTTGTGCCCAAGGACCTTGGTGTGTTAGGTGCTGTACAAAAACAGAAGAGAGAGATTGGTATGCCTCAGCGCTGACCATCTCAGAGACACAGATACACTCACATGCCTGAGGAGCCATCACTGAACATTCGCTCCATCTGGCAACCCACACATCCATTCCTTCCAGCCCCTGCCTCCCAGATGCCAGCATGCTCCCTGGACCCTTCCAACACAGAAGCGTCACTAAGTCCAGCCCCCTGCATTCACAGGCAGTTATATAATCATAGGTGATGGGAGAAAATGTTATTGGGGGAGGGGAGAGGGAGAGTAAAACTTCGAAGATACTTCTACTGTGCTGGTTTTGAGTGCAGGGGGTGGTGCAGGGTGGTGTGGGGCAAGCCCGTCTGACCCCTGCCCCTCCCTCCTGCAGGGACGTGAAGGGCCGGCATGCACTGGTGCTGTAAGCAGCGGCAGAGGAACACGGCACTGCGGCGGTGGGGTGTGGCGGTGGCGGTGGCGCTGGAGCAGTGGAGCTATGTGGAGCTGAGCGCACATGGGGCATTGGCTTGGCTGCATGCTGAGCGCTGCTGGTCGCTTCAGGATGGTGGTGCCACGGTGTTGCTGCTGTTGCTGGTCACCGTGAAATTAGTTTGAGGGACTAAGCCCTGCTAGCCCAGGCCTTCCGCTGACTATGCATATAATAGACATGAAATTCAGAAGAGTTTACAGGCCACACACACCCAGCCTATACTACAAGCCATGTAATCCCATTACACATCTCTGACCTTAAGTATAAGAGACCCAAAACATCAAAAAGTAGTGTGCCGCAGGAAGAGAACAGGAGACACCACCCTAGAGCCACTCCCCAATTTTCTATCCCTTTTTCCAGACCCTATCACCCCATACCCACCACCACCATAGGGTCTCTCTGTACCCTAGGAGGGACCCACTCAGTTACTGCTCCTCATTTTTCCCCACCTGCAACATGAAAAAAACTTACACACCACTGGCTCATCCAGCTACACATTTTCCTTGTGTTTGCCACCTCCAGATGACTCTGGTGGCAATAAAATTCATACAACATAGCTAAAGGAGCCAGGGCTATGAGTGCTGTCCTTTACACACAGGTACTTGAGGACACAGCAGCGAGGACAATGGAAATGGCAGGAGAATAAAGGAAGGATAGGGGTGAGGAGGAATGGCCATGTTCTTTGCCACAGTTGGTCAGGATGGCCTAGGGCTGGTTCTCTGGCACGTTCCCACTCCTTCCTACCTAGGACAGAAAGCAGATTTCAGCTAGAAGCCATCTGAATCCTCCCTTTGGTTACAGCTTTGCAAAACACCCCCAGCATCTTGTCCATGGCTACACTGGGATTTCTCACTACTCCACATACATAGTGCAACCACAGTACCTTCTAATCAAGACCCTGAAGAGTGCTTCAGCACAGGAAACACAGGGCCAGATGCTTAGTCACTGTAAATAAAGCCAGTGGAGAGGAGCTGATTGATTCCCAAGCTGCAGAATCTGAAAGCTGAGGTTGAACTGAGAGTATATGATCAGACTGACAAAGGGAAGCTTTTGAAGCTCCATGCAATACAGCAAGACAGCAAGGCTGCTACCTTCCTTTGATGTGCATTTATTAGTCACTTGCTAGTGGTGTGCTTGTCCCTTTAATGATTGTTAGGGTAAGACAGGCCCAGAGCAGCTATTTCCAAGATCACAGAGACGGAAGCAGGCAGACAGGATGAGATGGGAGGCAAGAGGAAGCTCTGTGCAATTCAATGCTCTGGCCAGTTAGCTCTGAATTGACTGGAGTGTCCTATTGATTTTAGGTTTAATGGGGATGGCTCCTAGATTAAAATAACATGAGACATACAGTGCAAAGGGGCAGCTGAGAGGCAGCATTGGACATGAAGCTAATTTAGACACTGAAATGAGATGGCTCAAGTCCTTTTTCTCTGATGAGAGGAGTCCCTTCTCCCACACCCCCTCCCTTCTCACTGTCAGAGGTCACATGTTGTATAGTCTGCTTCACAGGTGAAACGAGTTTGGTCGTCTTATGAGAGCCACTGTGCTCTAGAGCAGTAGGCAGCAGCCTTCTTAGGCTGTGGACTAGAAAAACCCAGTTCTGGTCAGACACAAGAAGGTGGGTGCTAGGGCCCAGTTGCTGTGGCATAGAGAAGACACCCAAGCCAGCACTTCTCCCCATGGCAGCAGGGGAAAGCAACGGCTACCAGAGCCCCATTGCCAAATGTTTCTGAAGCCCTGTATCTGTATGCCAGATGAATTGGTTCTATGGGCTTGATCTGGCTGTAGGACACGTATTCCCAACACGTGGTGTAGAGCAGTGGGCACTCTGCAGGGGAGAACGTTTGAGCTGCCCAAATCCTTCTAAAGCAAGCCAGGCAAAACCATAAATCCAAAATAAAACCCAGGGCAGGACCCATGCCAGCCTGATTTAACCTCTCTCAGCACAAACCTCAGTGAACCAAAGCAATCCATTTCCATCCAGCTTTGGAGAGCCTGTTCTACTTGGGAAGCTGTTATGCAAGGGGACCTATACACCTGCAGACTACTGTTGTTAATAAGGTGTCTCCTTTAGCTGAGGTGGTAGAGGCCTGAGATTTTGAAGAAGGTGGGTCCACATTCTGCCCCAGCTGATGCCAACAAGGTGTGCGAGGACATGGAGTTGTCAATGAAGCCAAGGAAGGGAACTGGAGGAAGGGACTCACAGGGCAGGTGTAGTGAGGGGATGGGCAGCACAACACTAGGTTAACCAGGTTCAAAAGGAGATAGGACAAATTCATGCAGGATAGGCCCATCAGCAGGCGTTAAACATGACAGATGTACAACCTCCAAATGAGGACTTCCTTGGCCTCTGAATGCTGAAGGCTGTAAGGGGAGAAGGACATGGGACACCTCTATCTGGACAGGTCCTCTTTCAATACTCTTTCCTTTGCCCTCCACACACTGCTGCTGAGAGGCGAAATACTAGGTAAGGTGGACCCACTACCTGACCCACTATGGTATATCTTAATTCTAACACAACAGGGAGCCTGTAGGTCATCATAGAGGTGCACTAGGGTCTTGGAAAGTCTTCTTAGCAGGAGCAGTGCAGGTCAGGATGGAGGTACACTGTCACAATGCTCTTCAAGAACACTGAGTATTTCCCTTACCTCAGAAGCCACCTCTTGCAGAAAGCTTACATCAATGAAGAAATTCAACATCACCTCAAATGTGCAAGTGCAGCTTGCAGACAACTGAGGAAACAGGTGTTCAAAGATTGTGGCATCGGCTCCAAAACCAAGCTCATGGTTTATCAGGCAGGTGTGATCCCCACCTTACTATATGGAGCTGAGGTGTGGACAACATACAGAAGACACCTCAGGTCATTGGAGAAGTACCATCAATGCTGCCTGCAAAAGATCCTTTGAAGCCAGTGGGAAGACAGATGCACCAACATTAGCATCCTCTCACAAGCAAACACCATGAGCATCAAGGAGATGACCATCTAGCATTAACTTCACTGGGCAGCCACGTGATCCAGAGAATTTTATTCTCCTAGCTCAGTCAAGGCATGTGCTCAAGAGGAGGACAGAGAAAGCACCTCAAAGCAGAGCAGAAAAAACACCTCAACTTGAAAAAAATGCAACAACAACATTAACTTGTGGGAAACTATCGCCCAGGACTCCCCCAGATGGAGGAAAAGTTTGCTGCAAGGATCAGAGTACTTTGAAACCTTATGAAGACAACAGGAGATGGAAAAGTGGGAGCAGCAGAAATAGCACATCGTGGATCAAGTCAAGAATCTGGAGCCACTGTCCACACACAAACACATGCCTGAGTTGCAATAGAGTCTGTTGATCCCAGATAAGCCTTATCAGACATCTTTGGACACAGATAAGACGTTCATGGAAGACAATCATCGTTGACTGTGAGGGATTTCCAGAGAAGACGACATGGACACAGCTGGGTGGTGGGTATTGTCCCAGGCCTTGCTCTCACCACTGCTTTTCATCTATGTGTGCTAAACTCTTGTTAGCATTTCAGAGGAAAACATGGCTGCTTGACAACGTTACCAGTGTAGTTCAGGCCCTACATGCACCCATGATCCCTGCACTTCTCATAAACATCAGGGAGCTCACATTATGTCCCAGAGACAGATTTCGAGCAAACAAGGCATGGTCAAAGATGAGGCTATCTTATTAACTCTTATCACACTCTTATCACAGCAAGCTGCTGAGATTTAGCAGGTCGGCCCATGATGTGAATTGCTGGGTTCAGCAACAGCTAAACACTGCTGGTGCTGAGCTGCGGTAAGTTCCAATGCAACATGTTTTTAGAGGGTTTTTTCCCCCCTGGAAGGTGCTTTGCAGTCAGGCCAGAAGGACAGCTGAGAATCTAGCACTCTGTGCCTGCTTAATGGCATGATTATTATTATTTCTATTATAGCAATGACTAGAGGTCTTCACTGAAATTAAGCCCCTATTATGTCAGGTGCTGTACAAACCCAGAGCATGGGACTGTCCCCAAGACAAAAAGCTCAGTCATGTAGTTCAGAAAATACTAACCTTCTGGAAACACCATGTGTCCTCTCTCCTTGACACTCAGCAGCAAGCGACTCACCTCTGGAGTGAAGGCAGAGCTATGCAAAGGGTTGGCTGGTTGAGGGACAGAGAGGTAGAAGGGAATCTCTCCTGATGGCCATTATACCTCAGAAAATGCATGACACATTGGTGGGTTTCAGGAATAAAATGAAGTGCTGCCATATTACAGCCAAAGCTGCTCCATAGGGGCTCCAGACCAGCTGGAAGCATTGGAGGGAATCTTAAAGAAGAGCACATTCTCAGTTTGTCCAGCCCTGATCTGAAGACCCATATGTGACTGGAATAAGCAGCTATTCTGTGCAGAGAGGAGGCCCCCCTTGCTCCCTTGTCTGAACAGCATTCCCTCCTTGTAAAGGTGGGACCTGTCAGAGGAACACTGATCTGGCTGGAAAGATTTCAGCAGGTGCACAAGGCACCCAGACTTGAAAGCAGCAGCCAGCCCTGCCCCACAAATGCTCAAGAGAATTCCTCAACCCCCAGGCTCTGAGTCCACCATGCCCCTTCCCATCCCAGAGGCTGGCCCCTTTCATTAGCAAGTCTTGGCAAAAAGGATCTGCATTTCCTCTAGTCCAGCTGAAATGGTCCTCCCTGCATGCATCCGTGTGAGTGACAGCCAGCCTGCAGAGCTCTAGTATACATGTATTATACATGCACACAAACCATATTCAGCGTGCACTGAAACACAGCACATCCACAGAGCCCAGCCTCATCCCCTTCATTCCATGTGAGCAGCTCAGATAAAAAAAAAAAAAAAGACCATAAAATTGCTTCTCTTGGCTTCTTTCTGTGGATTTCCAAGCACCGGGGGATCCCACCATCCCCTGTGATTCCCAGGGAAGGGGGCGTGCCCAGGCTAAGAGAGCATGCCGAGAGCAGTGTTGGACTCTGACCGTCCCCAGCGGTTGGGATGGCTCCTGTGGGGGCCACTGACCCAGAGGCAATTTACTGCAGCCTCGGGACCAGTCCAAATGGTCAGGGACTGAACCCGCCCCTCAGCCAGCCCTAGAGGGTAGGGAGAAAACTGAGTCAAGCCATTCTGCCTCGATCTCTACCCCAAACAGGAATGAACCCAATGCATTTCCATACAGAGTCAACCTTAAGCTCTCCTCTCCGCATTCCTACAGCATTCACTGCCGTGGGACTGGATTCCCTCAGGAAAGCTACAAAAACCGCCAAAGGGAATTCATTAGAGAGATAACAGCATCCCATCCCATGCTCAGATCCTGACTGCTCGGGTGAGTAAAAAACAAAAGCAGAGCTGAAGCTCTCTCACAGTCTCCCTTGGGACCAGTAGCTGCATGATATTACCAGCCTGATCTGTGCAAACTAGCCAGGCAATACTGAACTATCCAATCCTGTGTAACCTGGGAGCATGCTGTTGTAGGAGTCGACTGTAGGCAATGCTCCACAGGAAAGGTCTGGCATCTGGTATTCATTTTTACCTCCCCTCCCATGCAACTCTATCAACAACCCCCTCTACTGCCTTACCTCCACTGCCTGGACCTCATGAAGATGGTTTGACAGAGATCAGAGTTGTTTTGTGTCCCATGGTGGTGGGTCTCATGACCCCAGTACCTGCAGCAGTGGGCTCTACATTGCCCCAAAGTAGAGTGAAAACTACACAAAAGGCTTAAAGGCAGGGAATAAGCAGACACTACTACTTATGCCTGCCACAAAAGGAAAACCCTCTCCCCACTGCCCCACAAGCCTCTCAGAGCAGTCATAGCATCAGAGAGCAGGGTGTCTCTGTGCCTCAGTGGTACACACAGCGTACGCCGGAAGCCAAAGCACTGAAACTGGACCGTTAAGGAGAAGCCTGCATTGGCTCTTGGGCTGGATAGCCTAACACTCTCAGGCTTTCCATGTCTCTGATACACCTCTGAGCACAGATTCCTCTACCCAAAGCCATGAATGCCCCAGGAGTTGGCTCCTCATCCCATTTCCTGCCATGGGGCATCCTCTGCTCTAGTACCAGTCTCACACATGAAGCTCCTATGTCTGAATGAGATTTTCAGGAGGGGGCTACCTTCAGCTTGGGAAGCACAGTGAGCCCCAAGGACATGCAGTCTGATGGGGGTCCCCCACTTCCAAGCCCCACAGAACAGCAATAATACCAGGAAAGTTTCCATTGTTTTAGCTACCAGACCCCTCCACAACAAAGGGAAGCTTCTGAAGCTCTGGCTGTTCCTAGCCCTGGACAGTCGGGGGGTGGTGGGAGGAAAGGGAGAGAGAGAGAAGCTAGCATGCAGCAGAACACATGCACCCCACGAGGAGCAGCCCCAGGGAAGTGCCTGTCTTAGCAATCCTGACAGCTCCTGCCTGCTAAGGTGAATGGAGAGGCTAAGACTGACAGTGAGCGCTCCCATGGCACTTACCCAAGCCCAGAGTTTGGTGCAGCACTAATAACCCGCAAACTCTGCAGTTCAGGCCAGGCTTCTTACAAATCCATCCCCTGCATATTCCCCCTGCAGCCCTCAGAAGCAAAGGAAGCCTTCAGTGGCTCCTGTAAATCGGCATCTTTGGTTGGTCCCCTCCCCAGCCCCCCTCCTTCTCCTCCGCTGCTCCTTCCAAGAGGAAAAGAACGAGCTGGCTGCAGGAATGGATTTTTCCAAGAGATTGTTTCCGGGCTGAAGAAGTGGAGCTCCCCTGCTCCCATCCACACGCGCGCTGTGCGGCTGAGCCTCACTCGGTGCTGCTCTGAGATGCCTGGCAGTGCCCAACACTGCATTCATTCAAGCCCACCCCCTGACTGCAGGAGTCCCACCCCTGCAATGCTTGTGTCTTCAAGAAGTGAGTCCGGAGAGATCAGTTTCCCCCCTTCCCCCAGCCTCCTCCTCCGCCCCCTCTCCCCGTCCCCTAAGGAAGGGATTCCCCCTCCCCTCCCAGGATCAAAAGGAGGTTGCTGATCAAAACAAAAGCAAAGCAGGGCTGTGCAGGTGGCACGCTCCTTTCTTGCATTTAAGACCTGGTTTTTAGGTTTCCCAAAAGGTGGGGGTGGGGGAGGAATTGCCTTTAGCTGTGGGGGGTCAGAGCAAGACTTTGTCCTCAGGCTGTGTACCTGTGCTTCCCCTCACCTCGGCACACAGGTCTCCATAGGCTATTAAAGCCAGTCCCTACCCTGTTCCCCTCCAACTCCTCTTCTGCTGGGCTCTGGGTACCTGGATTTGAAATGGGGATGCCTCTCCTTTAGGTGCACAGTCTGACTTCAAATGGCACCCCCCACCCCAGACACATGAACCCATGTGCGGGCTGAGGGCTGGATTGAAGTTCTTGGGGGTGGAAGGCTGCCCATTTAGCCCAGCACAGTTGTTCCCTTCCTGCGCTGCTCCATCTCAACATCACTCACCCTTGCCCTGCAGGAGATGCTTTCTGGACTGACAGGACAGTTTAGCCTCCATGACTCATGCTGCACTCAGCCTTTCAACTGAAGCACCAAATTGTTTTAATGCTTTCTTCATGCCAAAGAGACACAGTCCCTAAGGTCAGGGCTGCAACCTCCAACAGGGTGACATGGCTCTGTTGTGCTGGCCAGCACCCATATCAGGCAGCAGAGACTCGTTCAGTCATTACTGATCTGTACTGCACTTGAACTGCCCCAAATGTAGAAAGCTCTGTAATCCACTCTCAGTCAGTCCTCAAGCCTGTCTCTTGTGGTCAGAGGCATCTCTTCCAGTTTTCTAGCCAGCCATCATCTCTGAAATGTGAAGTCAGAACACATTCTGCTCCTGAGCAGAGAAGATCCTCATCTCAACACCACTACACCCCCAGTTTCACATGAATCCAAGGTATTTGAGAACCACAGTTATCTAAATGCTCCACCATCATCTTGAAGAGACCTTGTGGATCTAAAGTGCTATTATCCCCATGTTAGAGGTGGGTAAATCGAGGCAGACAGCCTGAGAAACTTGCCCAAGCTAATATACACAAGGTCCATGGTAGAATTGTGACTTGAAGCCAAGTTTCCCAAGTCTTAAGCCAGCACCCAAGAGAAGAGACTATCCTTGATGTCACTCTCCCAGATTGGGGCACAAATGGCAGCACTGCTCCACATCTACCCCGAATCGCAACTATGTTCCTGAAAAGCCTCCCCCCCCACTGTGATTCCATCCACTTAACCCTTCCCTCGCTGATAAACTAGGCCTCTGAAATGTTGCTTATAGGGGGTCTTACACTTGCAAGGAAATGATTTCTCACAGGGATAAAAGTACACGGGGAAAACACTGTGATGGTAAGAAAAAAGCTCTTAAACGTCAATGTATGGAAGATCCAGACTCAGCCTGGATCTAGCCAATCCTCAGTTAGCAGCTCAGTAGTAAATTCCTCCAGCAGTTACTACTTGGCTCTTTTGTTCCTCTCCCACCCCCTAGGTTGAAGCCAGTTGAGTTTATTGCAATGAATCCTCTGTGACAGGTCTTTATGTCCCCATTCCTGTGCTAGAATACTTGTTGGACTGTGTTTATTGCTGTTTTGTTAGTTTGCTCATTAGGGAAAATGATTGGGGAAACATTGCAGGGGAGGTTTTTGTTTGTCAGCACAGGTCTGTAGTATTTGCTGTGTGTCTCGTGTTCAGGCATCTGCCTCACATGGTATTGTTCCAGATCCCTGACTGGCTGGCCATCAAACCCAAAGGGACACCCTTCTTTATCTGATACCTTCTTTATTTGTCATTTAAAGACTTGCCTGCAGACACAGCAAAGTGTTCTGGGCTGGCCTTGGGGACCCCTCCTGGGAATACTCTTTTAACTATTGACTCACCTTCTTAATGCCAAAGAGTTTTGCAATCTGGGAATTTTCACAGTCTGATGCTAAACTCACTGAAGCCACTAACTCAGATGGAGATGCTGGAGTAGATCCTTCTGCAGTCTAGCAGAATGGGGTGTCGGGTATGATTTGCTAGAATGGCACATTGTGGTTGATTCAGCATTTTTCAGCTTCACCTCAAATCCTTCCCCCCATCTCTGCCACCCCCACACCTGGATAGAGGAACATAGATAACAATTCTGGCACTACTGGGCTATAGCGAACACCTCCCAGACTCAGCACCTCTAGAAAGAAAGGACAGCAGCCCACGCCCTAATACTGTTGAGCCAGTGAACTTGGGGTGTTTTTTATGTCAGGCTTTGGGCACCATTGGATTTGGGCCCAAATAGATCGTGGCCTCCCCTGAATGAAGGGGGATGTTTCTTAGATGAGTAGCACTCCTGTGGGTAAAATTTGACAGTTCCATAACAACAGGCCATGGCAGACCATGGTGGTTTCTATCAAAGGCTCGGGAAGAATTTCAGCACTAGCTTCCCTACTTAGCAAGACAGAAAAACTGAAGCACAGAATAAGCTAAATGAGTTGCCCAAGGCCACAGGGTGAACAGGAAAACAGGAAGAGAGCAACATCGGCTCTCTGGAGTCATTAGGATTTGAAAGGCATGGTTCAGACATGGACAGTGCTTTGGACCAGGGGGCCTAACCCAAAATCAGAAGAAGGTTTTCATCTCAGCTGAAGGAGGAGCAGACATTTCAGAGGTCTGAGTCCATGGTGCTTGGCACAGGTCTTTTCAAGGGGTCCAGCCATGCAAGTGAAAGACTGCAGGATGCATACTTTATGTAAAAGCACACTGGGAAATTTCACTAACAAAAACCCCTTGTTGATGGGAGTACTGTAGGCTGCTGAGAAATGGCAAGCAAAGGATGCCCACTTAACCATAGTAAGAATGACCTGCGGTCATCGCTGAGCCTGTGAAACCACAGAGATAAGCCTATGGCATCACATAGGCACATGCAGCAGCTGTGCAAATCATACTAGAGAGCAGGGACCAAACTGCAGAGAAGTCTACCCTGCCTGTATCTTCTGACCTGACGACATGCAACAAGAGAAAGAAGCATTGCTAATAGACAGTGAGTGATGCAATGACACTGGATTTATGACTAATCCTTCCATGACTGGCTCCTTCCTGCCTTTGCCATTTGCTTCTCATTTCTCTTATGATCAAACAGCCCTGGACTAGAGGCTTCCTCTCCTCTATTGATTTGCAGTTAAACAGCCCAAGGAGCCCAAATCATGCCATCATCTCACTGCAGAGGTGCTGTTCCCAGCCAGCAACTTCACGCTAGTGCTCCTGGCACTGGCTCTCCCCTTGGGGAGATGGAAGTTACTGCGCCATGAAGAAATCCTTATGTCTTAGCAGGTTTCCTCCGGGAGCGAAGTCTCTGTGGAACTACCGAGCTGGCTCTTGCTGTGGCACTACTTTAAAATCCACTTCTCAGCAAGACAGGTCTCCTTCTGCCTCCTGAAATGATGGGCAACCCCCCTGGACACTGCAGACACTCACACAGGCAAAAGGCATTCAGGCCTATCATCTAGAAGCTGAAGAACTCACCTGCTCTGGGTTGGGCAGCAGTCACTTCCCTGGCACACCTTAGGGACACAAAGTTTCCTGAAGGAGCTGGGAAGCAGCTTCCCCCTACTCTGGCTGGCTCCCTCTCATCCCTACACCTATTGCCTCGCAGTCCCTTCCAGTGCCAGCAGGCCCCACAGCATGCTCACCCACACCCAGCTGGCATAGCCCCGCTCCTGCTGCTACCCCATGGATCCTTTTGCCCATCCAGCTCCTACCTGCCTCTAGTCTCAGTCAGTCCCCCTGAGTACCTCACCCTCTTCCTGTCTCTCCACATTATCACCATTTCCCTCTGGCCCATGGTTTCAATGCTCTCACTCTTTTCAGCTCCCTTTCTCTCCTCCTGGAAGACCTTCTGGTTCCCTCCTCAGAAAAGTTGGGATGGGCTAGCCGACTCAGTACTGCACCAGGACTACCAGACCTGCACTCTCTTCTCAGCTTTGTCACTGCCTTGGGCAAGTCACATGGCCTCTGTGCCTTATTTTCCCCCATCCACAAAATGGAGATAATACTACTGACCAGTTTGTGGACTATTTAGACACCACCGTAGAACTGGGCTTTATTAATACAGGAAACCCTCACTATTCACGGTTTCAAATATTCGTGAATGCTGAATCTGCTTCTTAAAATACACTTAAAGAAGCTCTTCAGGAGCGCTGCGCTTGCTGCAGCCATGCTCCCGCTGTTGCCAAAGCAGCCATGCCCCCCACCCCTCCAGCTGCAGGGGCACTGAGTTCATGAACACAGACGGCATGAATGCAGTGCCTTATTTGCTGATTTTGACATTCATGGGGGATATGAGAACATATCCCCTGTGAATGGCGAGGGTTGCCTGTATTCCTTCATTCACTCTTTCACAGATGCTAGGGTCGGAAGGGACCTCAATGGATCATTGAGTCCGACCCCTGCCCATGGCAGGAAAAAGTGCTGGGGTTAGATGACCCAGCCTGGTGCTTGTTCAGGTTCTTCTTGAAGACCCCCAAGGTAGGGGAGAGCACCGCCCCCCTTGGAAGCCTGTTCCAGATTTGGGCAACCCTAACCATGAAGAAGTTCTTTCTGATGTCCAACCTAACTCTCCTCTCTAACACTTTGTGGCCATTGCTCCTGATTATTCCAAGGGGTACCCTGGTAAAGAGCATCTCCTATTTCTTACTGCTCCCACCTGGTGAGTTTGTATACTGCCCTCAGCCTTCCATGGTGCTCCCTCCTTGCTGAGTGGAAGGGGGTGACCTCCTTCCCACAGTCCAGTTACTTACCTGATCTTCAGGCCTTTCCCAGTTGTTGCCAGCAGCTCAGAAACTTTTCTCCTCTGCTCAGAGGGTTTGTGGCTCATTCACACGTACAAACATGCCCATTTATCATGACATTGGTTAAATCAGTGCAAAAAAAGGTATGCCCTGTTGCATCAACACTGAGCACTTAGCCAAAACTTGGGATCCTGAGGGTTGTTTCTATTCAGAGGAAGAGCAGGAGGCAACTGTGATGAACCAACCCTTGATTGTTCATGAAGAGTGGGGAAAGTCCCGCGTCCCTGAACACAGCAGGAATCAAACAGCAGAAGTGCCTTTGCAAGTCCCATTCAGCTAGCACCCAATCTAACATGCTCTCTAGACCTTTTTCAAGGCCAAGTGCCCAGAGCTTGGTCAGGCTGGATCTATTTGTTTCTTGCACAGATCAACAGATGCACAGATCAACAAAGATGCTTCTGCTTGCTTTGGGTGCAATATTTGTCTAGATTTGAGGTGGAGTCTTCTTGTGACTATCTTTAATAAAGGGCAATGACTAACTCAGCGCCTTTGAAGATTAACTCAACCCATGATCATACAAACCTAGTCATTACCGAGTTAGCTCAAAGTGATTAGAAGCAGGTTTAAACTAAACTGAAATAGGCTGCTCTCCAAACTGAAATGAGAGTACCTCATGGAAAGGGTTTCCAATGCAAAAAAAAACAACCCCAAAAACCAAAACCAACCCTGAATGAAACAAAATGTTTTCACTTTGTTTGAATTTATCCTCATTTTTCAATTAAATGAAAGGAAACAAAAACTTTCATTTTAAACACTTTTGTTTTGGTCCTATTCAAGGGAACAGAACTGAATATTCTCTTTTTATTTAAAAAAAACCCCCAAAAGCCAGAGGCAGTTTGGTGTGGGGGGGATGGCAGTCACCTGAAATGAGTGTTGGTCAAACCTTCCTTCTGCCTTGCACAGTGCATATGATATGCAGGGGCCTGAGGAAAGGTCTCATTAAGTTGCTAGGGAGTCTGCAAGGCTCATTAGCAAGCCCAGTTCAACCCCATTGGGCCTCTCCAACTGGCTCCGAGGAAAGAGACATCCTGTTCAGCCTTCTCTTTACTCCCACTGCCAGGCTGATTTATCAGGGCATCCGACATTGAGCTGCTCAGAGAAGGGAGAGAGAATCCAAAACTTGTGCAAGTCTAGAAGGGGAGTGAACAAAAAAAAGTTGATCAATGTTTCCTATATACAGCAGCCTGGGATGAAAAAGTCTATGTACGCCTCAGCCAAGACTCTTGCAATAATCAGTAAAGAAGAGCTGGGGGCAGGGGGAAGTACCTGGGAAACATGAAATTCCCCAGGGGATTGACGTTATTATGCCCCCCCCATCAAGGTTTTCAGAGGTTAGCACAAGGCAAGCTCAGACAGTAACAGGCATCACGGTAGAAGTTTGCTCTGTCCAAGTATGCCAGGGCTTGTGGCCTCCTGCAACTCCAGAATTATCAGCATGGGCTTGATCTTAGCATCCCATAACCCTGTATCTAGGCTTCCAGATAGCTGGGGTACTATGCATTCAGGCACACCAGCCTGGCTTGGAAAAGACAATACACAATAATTACCTCTCCCCACAAGCATGCAACTGGGGTAGGGGATCCTTCCCTGGGAATTATTTTGACTGGGCATTTTAAACTGCCAGGTGTTATAGGGTCACCTGTCCCAGAGATGCTAGGCACTCTCCTCAGCAAGGAACACATTCGGACAGAATGACTTGGAGAGACTTCCCCTCTTGCCCACACTCACCCAGCTGCTGCCTTCCCTATGTGCAAATGCCTAAATGCAGCCCTGTAGCAACTGCAGAAGATGCTGTGGACTGGCCTCCAAACATCAGACATGCCTAGCCAAAAAACCCCACCCCATCCATTCTCCTCCCCAGATCCCCCCAGTGTGCCATCAGCTGGAGTCACAGTGGCCTGTAGAGGCCACAGGCTGCAACTGCAATCTAGCCTGGACAAGAAGTGCAAGGACATGACAGATGCAGGTAGGTGTGATGGAGCTATTGAATGCAGGATGCTGAGCAAGCCCTGCCAACGGCATTTGAGGGGTGTGCGTGCGTGCGTGCGCAGGGAGCAGAACTGTTTAGAAGGATGAGTATCCTACTTGAATCTCCAGCAGCTGGAGTTTAAGGATGAGAAGGCCCTCATGCTTAGTCCGAGTTACAGGGGAGGGAGGGGAAGGGGAAGAAAGAAGGGTCGCTTTCTCCTATGACATCCCTCTGGGATAAAGGAGAGCCTCCCTGTCACCTCCAAGCCATGTGGGGGATGGGGATAGATTGCAGGGAGGCCTGTTCCATAGGGTGCCCAAGTCCATTCAAATCTAGCCCTGGGCATCATGCTGCAGGTTAAGGCTTGTACAGCCAGGAAGCGAGTGTCTATAGATCCCTACCACTGTTTCTGCTCCTTGTCCTGATCTCTTCTCAGAAAGCAAGAGCCCAGCTCACCATTATAGCAGTTTGCAGTTCCAGTCCAGGCACAAAAACAATGTGATGTAGCCAACCACAACCCACCCACGCAGATCAGACTAAGAACTACAGCAGAGCATCACGCAGTCACAGCAATCCGCAGTGGGGAAGACTCAGGGAAATGCATCTAATTAACAGAAGGCAATCACAGTTCATTCAGGGACAGTGTGCCTGGGCAGGAAAGGAGGCAAAATGCATTTAATAAATTTATAGCAAATTATCCTCTTCACTCTCCTAATGGATCCTGGCTTCGGGGCATAGTCTAGATTCTTTATCTCAACAAACTACCAGGGCCATTCTCCAAGTGCATGAAGCCACCTGAAAGTTACAGGATGCCAGGCTGTGCAGCCTCTGGATGCAACTTCAGCAGGTACAATTAATTCTAAACCTAATTTGTAATGGACACATCTTATATCAGCACCTTTTAATTTATACTTGACAAAGTAGAGAGTGTGAAACAGCACTGGCAAGCCTGTTCTACTAGCACCCTCGTGTGGCTACAGGGAGCAGTTACAAGTAGGTCTGAATACACTGGGCTTACTAAGGCTCATCTTTAAGATGGTTTTATCCTTCCTTTCCAAGCAAAATATTTCAATGCCCTCTAGGAAAACAATTACTTTTAAAAATAAGTGTTTCTAGAAACTGCTACTATTCTCTTAGAATTCCAGTATTTGTATCGTAGTCATTTCTGGGAGCCCCAGGCAGGGGTCAGAGGCTTGGAACAAACCATGTGACAAATGATAACAGCAAAGCCTGCTTTTAAGCAATATTGGCCATAGGCACAGGGAAGAGGAAGCCTTTGGTTTGGCCTGGTGTAAACGAGAGTTGAACTACTTTAAATCAGGCAGCAGCGTTCAGAATGAATCGAGTTAAACCAGCACATCGGACAGATAGGTCTGAACCTGGCTGACAGAGGTAGTTTTTGGATCGGTACACCTGTAGGTGTAGGCTGAAGTTATCAAGTAGGGCAAAAGCCCTCCCAAGCCTGCTTGGCCCATTTGGATAGTATGGTAATGTTGTGGAAAGGTTTGTAGCCAACACTGTAGAAGGGAGTTGTGGCTGACTGCATTTGACTCCCCAAACCAAAAGGCCTAGTTTGTTTCCAGCTGAAGTCATTGGGGGAAGAGGCGACCTTTCATGAAGTCCAGAGCAAAGCTCCAACTCATGCCTCCGAATCCGCAGCAAGTCACAGGAATTGCTCTGCCACCTCAGTCTACAGGCTAAGCTAACCGGATGCAAGGTTCTTTAACCAAAGCAGCTTTGCATTATACCCATATTTGGATAGGGCCTTGGACACCCAGGAGGATTCTGGTTACAGCAAAATATTCAATGGAATAACTCAACATCTGGAAAAGAGGTTTGGCTGATAATAAAACAGGCCGACTCCTATACTGCGCTTTCCACCCAGAGATCTCATACAGATTAAAGGCCACGGATCTCATTAGAACTGATCCTAAAATGCTTGGAGGTAGCCACAGGCAGCAAGCTTAGCTCCCACCGTGCTAGGTACAACTATTTAAAAGAAAACAAAAACAAAAACCCAGCTCAGGCACATCCAAGCAGCAGGCAGGGCTCCTTTGATTATAATTATGTTGCAGGCAGCTTAGCAAGAGAGCTGGCTTTCAGACTTCTTGTCGTCTAACTGCAGGCCCTGCTTGAAGGAGCCATCAAGGCTGCTATTCTTCAGCCTGTAATGCGATTACAAAGCAGAGGATGCCCGAGCCAATTGGTAATGGAACTGCTGCATTTCTAGGTCAGCCAGGGGATCTCAGCTAATGAAATATATCAGTTCAGGCTCAGTCTAGTTCTCAGCAGACAAATACTTGCACAATGAGCACTACTGCAACTAGCACCCAAGCTCAGAGAAGCTATGCCAGAAAGGTGCATCAAGTTAGCTTAGCAGACAGGGACAGACCCCGGTAAGAAGGAAACTCTGTGCTGATGGGATGCTGAAAGACATGAAGACCCCTGCTCTGAATCATGGAGCTTTACACAAGTTCCCTGAAGTACTCTATAGGGGAGCATTTTCATCTGATACCTCAACTGATGTGGGTTAATTTGGTGCACAATCAACCACTTTAAAAAGTGCTCTGCAGCTGTGCACGTGTGTCGTAGCACAGCTGTACAATACCTTCAGGGGGCTGATTGCAAAAAAATGTAACTTTTGTCTGCACCCCCCCGGTGTCTGTGCTGTAGCTGCTAGTCTCCCCAGTACCTTCTCGCAGCACCTAAATTGCAGAAGAACTGTAAATAAAAGGAGTGCTCCATGTTATAGAAGTCTCAGGACCAGTCTCAACATCCCATGGGAGCTGCTGAGTTCTCAAGCTCTTGAGTGTTTGACATTGGTGCAAGCGCTCTCTTTTTCTAGGTGAGCTGGATCTACCTCTGGCTCCTTCATGACCTCTTTGAGCGCACACACCCCAGCCCTGGCTCAGGCCTCTCTTCCCCAGGGACATGCACCCCACTCTTAGTGGGAGTCTATTTCAAGGTCAAAAGTTACAAACTCCTCCTGTTGGATGAATCAACGCGGTCGTCTCAGGTTTGGGCTGAGCTAAATACCCAGACCTGCAGTCCTGGTTTCAGAGCAGCTATGACAGGTTTGTCACATGACTCCCCAGGTCTCATAAAAACAAATGCTATTTATTCAGAAGCAAAATGTTTCAGAGAAAACAGGTCCTAAAAAAGTTAGACAGAACAAAAGCTGAATCAACTCATTAAAAAACAGATGGTTGCTACATGCTTAACTTCCAGGTGGTCACACATATTCCACATTGATGCACCTGCCTGGTCCCTGTCTCATGTCTCCCTTTTTGGATCAAGCATCTCTCCTCTTCTCCAGATCAGGGCTGCTATTATCTAAGTCTCAGGACCTCTCTCTTTTTGTATCTTAGCAACAAAATTAAACTGTCCTGTGCTTTCTCCTGGGACAGGGGTGGGAGGGGGCAGGTTGACATTTTGAAGGCCTCATTACCTTCATTGTCTCTGCCTCAGGGATCTTCCTTTGGTTGCTGTAGGAAACATTGTCTCAGTCAGTAGAGGCCCACTTTTGTGGCTGGTGTGCCAGAAGGCAAGTCCCATCTGTTCCCAAGTGCCACTCCAGTCCACTTCTCCTACTTCCTGCCCCCTGCTGCCCTGCCCTTTTACTCCCTGGCTGATATGTTGCACGATGCAGAGGGTGCCCATGCCATTTGTGGCATGCATGCCATCAGTCCGATACTCCATATTCTAAGATAGCCATCAAACCAGAAACACAATCCCTACCAAGACCACAAATCTTTATAACCTTGAGACAATTACTTTTGAACATCCCACAATGATTCTTCTGCCTGGGAAAGCCGCTGAGCACTTGAAAGTTTGCCTCAAAAGACTGATCTTGCTCAGAAGCGTACAGTGCAGGGTCTGATTACTGCCAGTGTACACCTAAATACCTTATTTAGTTCACCGAATCAAAGGAAATGCTTGGGACAGCACACCGAAAAAGCAAGCCCATTCAGTGCCAGATCAGCTTGTGGCTCTTGCAGCATGCATGACAGTGCTACTATAAGACAGACTTTAAGAAGGATCTGTCCAGGTCCAAGGTAAGAGAAGAGTTCTGTTAGGAGACCAGGAGCCACAGCAAAGCCTAGCACAGGAAGGGATCACTGCAGAAGCACATATAGGTAGCAGGTGTGAGCTCAGACTTGATGGCCCTTGGGCTAGGAACAGATGTTGCATTTTTCCCTGGATAAGTTGTACCTGGTTGTCCCAGAACAAAAATATCTTGGCATTGGCATATAGATGTATTGCCCTTCTAATCAGGGTTTAGTGAGTGGCTGCACTGATGCTTTTCTGCCATTGATTTAATGATACAATCCTGTGACAACTGTGCAGATATACTATGCCCCATCACGGCATAAATTGTTACCACCTCTTATCCAGGAAGCTTTTTTTTTCCAGGATTCATCCCAGGCCAAGTGTGATGCCTGCTAGCAACGCTGGAGGCCTGCAGGGGCTCGTAAACCTACAAGAGTTCTGCCTGCACCTGCTAGTGTGCACTCAGGTGAGGATTCTCTAATGCACTCTTTGCAGAGGGATAGCCAGGATGTTATTTAATGATCACTTCCTGCCAGTCCATTCTTTCCATTCCCAGCAACAGAACAGCCACAAGAATGGCAGGCCCAAGCTAGGGTTACCGTATTTCCAGTTGCAAGAAAGAAGATACCTTTTGCGCAGGGTGGTGAAAGAGGTATATGATTGTGGGTGGCAGCGATATGCCGGTGCCCTGCCCCTGCCCATTCTGTTGCCCCTCACTCCCAAGTCAGTCCCCCAGCCCTGCTGCTCCCCCTTGCTCCCAACCTACAGACCACTGGCCCTGCCAGTGCCCCTCACTCCTGACCCACAGTCCCTTGGTGCTGAACAGTATCCCACACCCCCAACCCCACAGCCCCCCCTCACTACCCCCCTTCCCCTCTGCCCTGCTGGTGCCCCTCACTCTGGACCTGCAGCCTCCTGCTCCCCACCCAGCATGTCCTAGCTGCCTCACCCCTGTGAGCAACGGCACTGACCCCAGTGCTGCCAGCCAAGCCATGCAGCTCCCTGCTGCCCCTGAAGGGCCCCCTTCCCTGACTGGAGGGGCAGGCATGTCTCGCAGCCCTGGTACCTGGACAGCTTCACCCAGCACTGGCAGGCACTTGCCCCCCTCTCACAGCCATCCACCCCCCCCCCCCCAGCAGTCCTCAAACCCTGGCCCTCTGCCCCCCACCCAGACTTGTATGCATCCAGCTGCTAGGGCTGCTCCCAGCACCCTGCCTGGCTGCATACCGGCCACGTGCACGCAGCGCCCTGCTTCCAATTGTGTCCCCCTCCCCCCCCCGCCACCCCCTAGCCATCTTGCTCAGGTAAGCTAGAAAAAACTTTGAAGCTGAGCTGACCAAAATCCCAGATATATGATCATATTTAAAAAACAAACGCCCAGACAGAAATCAGAGGATCCGAAAAAGAGATCATGTCTGGGAAAACCCAGTTGTATGGTAACCCTAGCTTAAACAGCATCTTAGGACATGCTCTCCCTTGTACAGGTTCAGCCTTAGGCAACCTCCACAGGGAGGAGGTCACTTATTTCTTATGATTTAGGATATCTACTAGGAATCCTAGCTACGAAAGTACATGGCACGGGTAAGGATAAAGGGCTATGGTAAGGGCCTAACAGTTCACCAATCTCTCTTCCCTGTTTCTATTCTTTAGAAACTCTTTCTAAACCCAGGCTTACTTGCTTGACGTGCTAAGAAATCAGTCTAAGAAAACAGTCATGAAAATTTAGGGTGGGAGTCAAGCCTGCCAGGCCCAGTTTTCTTGGTCTGCTATCTGGTACCATGTAAACCAGTATAGCCTGTTCCATGGTCAGGTTATTGGTGACTAAATTAGTGCCCCAACTGGGCTAGCCAGATTGAGGAGGGTGTGTGGACACACAGCGGGAATAAAAACAAGACTTCTCATAGGGCGGATGAGCTCCCTCAGAGTCAACAGCCATCCATATCTGGAGAGAACATGGGAGCCACCAGGTCACTTTGCCTGAAGAAACACCAATGATGCAAAACAACTCAACTAACCTCATACTAAATTGATCAGTTTGGATGCGGTCATTTCAGACCCAGGCAGTGTGGAGTGGAGGAGGGTTGTTATAGCATCTGAGGTGCCCCAATGGCATAAGAAATAAGTCAGCTGGTCTGGACGATTTCCACCCTTGAGTACTGAGGAAACTGGCTGAGGTCATTGCGGAAGCCCTGGCACAGCTGTACGAGCACTTGTGGTGCTCTGGTGTGGTGCCAGAGGGCTGGAAGAGGGCCAACGTGGTTCCCATCTTCAAAAAGAGGACTGGGGAACTATAGGCCAGTTGGTCTTACCTAGATCACGGGCAAGCTTTTTCAGAGAATTATTTTGGCGCATGTCTATGAGGGGGGAGATCATGCTCAGGGACAACCAACACAGGTTCATCAGTGGCAGGTCCTGTCAGACCCACCTGGTGGCCTTCTACGACCAGGTCACCAAATCATTAGATGCAGGGGTAGCAGTGGACATACTCTTCCTGGACTATCGGAAGGCTTTCGACACTGTCTCTTACCCTGTTCTCATTAAAAAACCGGGGGACTGTGGTGTCGACACCCAAACAGTCAAATGGGTCGCCGACTGGCTGGAGGGCCGCACCCAGAGGGCGGTGGTGGACGGGTCATTTTCGACCTGGAGGGACGTGGGCAGTGGGGTCCTGCAGGGATCGGTCCTCGGGCCTGCACTGTTCAACATCTTCATCAGTGACTTGAACAAGGGGGTAAAAAGCACCCTGTTCAAATCTGCTGATGACACTAAGATGTGGGGGGATGTGGGCACGCTAGAAGGAAGGAATAGGCTGCAATCGGACCTGGACAGGTTACAGGGGCGGGCGGATGAGAAAAGGATGGGATTCAACACCGACAAGTGCAAGATGCTGCACCTGGGAAGGAAGAACCAGCACCATACCTACAGGTTGGGTAACTCGCTTCTTGTCAGTAGAGGCAGAAAAGGATCTTGGAGTCGTCATTGATGCCAAGATGAACATGGGCCGGCAGTGTGGGGAGGCAGTCAGGAAGGCCAACCGTACCTTGTCATGCATCCACAGATGCATCTCAGGCAGGTCCAAGGAGGTGATCCTCCCCCTCTATGCGGCACTGGTAGGCCACAGCTGGAGTACTGCGTCCAGTTCTGGGCACCGTACTTCAAGAGGTATGTGGACAACATGGAGAGGGTCCAGAAGAGGGCCACTCGCATTATCAGGGGCAGCAGGGCAGGTCCAGCCCTACGAGGAGAGGCTACAGGACCTGAACCTATTCAGCCTCTACAAGAGAAGGCTGAGGGGGGGACCTAGTGGCTTGTTACAAACTAGTCAGAGGGGACCAGCAGGCATTGGGGGAGTCCCTGTTCCCCCGAGCACTACCAGGGGTGACTAGGAATAACAGTCACAAGCTGGCAGAGGGTAGATTCAGGCTAGACATCAGGAGGCACGACTTCACAGTCAGGGCGGCTAGGGTCTGGAACCAACTTCCAAGAGAAGTGGTGCTGGCTCCTCCCCTGGGGGTCTTTAAGAGGAGGCTAGATGAACACCTTGCTGGGGTTGTTTGACCCCAGTAGTCTTTCCTGCCATGGCAGGGGGTTGGACTCGATATGCTCAGGTCCCTTCCGACCCTAGAAACTATGAAACGGTTGCAGTGGCCTTGGGACTGACTTGACTTGAAGGGAGTTAAACTGAACTGTAAGAACATAAGAAGTGCCAAACTGATTCAGATCAATGGGTCATCTAGCCCAGTACCCTTTCTCCAACAGCAGCGAAAGTGGATGCTATACAGGAAGAACACTAACTGGATAGATCTAGTGATCTATCCCCTATTCATTAGCTTCCCTGGAATCCACCATCATTAGAGATGGTAGAGGAAACATCATTTTGTTCAATATCCATTAATATATCTATCATCCATGAGTTTGTCTAGTCCCTTTTTTGAACCTGGCTATGCTATCTGCCCCTACCGCTTCCTGTAGCAATGAATTCCACAAGTTAACATACTGCATAAAGCAAGTACTCTCTTGTAAGTTTTAAACCTGTCTCCTGCTAATTTCAGAGGGTTCCCCCTAGTTCTAGTATTCTGGGACTTCAGTGAACCTCTCCCTGTTCACTTGATCCATGTACTTCGTGATTTTATAGATCTCTATCATATCCCCTACCTTCTCCTTTCCAAAATCAAATTCTACCCTTTGTAGTTTCTATATTCCCCTGATCATTTTGGTTGCCCTTTTTTGTACTTTCTCCAATTCTACTACATCCTTTTTGAGACGCGGGGACTAGAACTGCACACAATATTCAAGACATGGGTGCACCATGAATTTGTACAGTGGCATGATATTCTCTGTTTTGTTTTCAATTCTCTTCTTAACGATGCCCAACATTTTACTGGCTTTTCTGAGTCGGTTCAATGAGCTGACATTTTTAGAGGACACAATTCTCCAAGGTCCCTTTCCTGAGTCATAACAGCTGGTTCAAAACCTAACATTGTATACATACAGTTGAGGTTATTTTTCCCCAGGTGCATTACCTTGTACTTACTGACATTAAAGTTCATCTGCCATTTTTCTGCTCACTTAGCTTGGTGAACCTTTCTGCAGTTCCTCTCCATCAGATTGGGACTTGATTCAGAATAATTTGGTGCAATCTGCAAACTTGCAGATTTCACCATGCACCTGCATTTCCAGGGAACTGTCCCCTTTTAATAGGTGCACTGAGGCATACTGAACTGGATACAAAGATGACATTCTTCAAATTGTACTTGCCTGCAGGACCCATCTTTTGTCTTCTTGGAAGCTTATTACAAGATGCAGTCTTCTGTACTAGAGCCTAAATGCAAACCCTTTAGAACCTTCTGATCAGTGACCGGAGTGCATGCCTAGAAAGGGCACCTGCATGCAAACAGGCTTCAAGCACTGTACTGCACTGCACTGGACCAGCAAAAGCAGGAGGATATTACAGGCTTTTTTTGTTTTGTTTTGTTTTGTTTTTTTAGGAGGGAGACAGTTTTTATCCAACGATGTTGCAGATGACAACTGTTTCCTTCCTTTCCTTCCTCAAAACACAGAAATAAGATGGCTGATGTTTCCAAGACATTGTAAAAAAAGCAATTTCTTTGCATTCTCTCATTATTTAAGCTAGGATGATTGCTGCCAGCTGAAGACATGGTGACACCACTACCCAGGCTCTAGCACACACTACAGCTGACTCTGCCTGAAATTAACAAGTATTGAAACTCCAAAGCAACAGGCAGGTTTAAATCCCAAGAACAGCACCTCAACCATAATGCAAAACTCCAGGTCAGTTATACATGAATATGTAACAGTGCACTGGCAGGGCAGATTAGGTACAGGCCAAGAGATCTGGCAGACTGTAAAACTTCTACCAGCTCTACATGCATTAATGGCCTGCAAACCTATTAGCCTGCATCTGTTGTTCGACTCTTCCCACACCATTATCTGTGCAGTATCAACTGAGGCGGCATAAACTTGGGAGCATGGATCTGCTTTCCAGGAAAATTGCCACAAAACAGAAGTATTTTCCAAGGCAAGAGAATTTTAAACGAGAACAATAATTCATGGGGAACCAGCCCTTACTTGTTACCTTGCTTTTGTATCAGCAGTATAAATTCTAAAAATATTAAAACTGGCAGCATGTCCATACTAAACTAAGCGTGGGCTGGGGTGCTAAGCAGGACCGAGTAGCAATAAATTTCCTGTTACATTCATTTATGCTTAAATAATCTTAAATAAGATTAAAACAAATCTTCACCAGGGTAGGAGGCAGACAGAAGTTGGAGGAAAGTTCAGGGATTCCATTTATAGGGTGTATATGGTGATGAGGCTCCAGTTGCTCCTTTTCTGGACATTGGTATGCACTGATGCCTGCCCAGCAAGCCAGTGGGAACAAATAGTGCATTTATTTGAGGTGTCCAATCTGGTTTGGGTGTTAATCCAGTTTAGGAGTGCAAGGCAGTGTTTTAATCTTGCCAAAAAAGGAAAAGCAGGAGTGGGAGACATGGCAAGACAAGATGTTTTGCAGTGTCCACTGCAGAAGGCATGCAGGATGCCCAGATGGTATTACAAGGGTGTCAAACAGAGCACATGGGCCAAATCTGGTCTGTGGACCCAGCTCATGCAGCCCTTGGAGCTACCCATGGGTTTCAGAGTGACCCAAAGACAGCATTCAGGGTACACCAGATGGCCCCATGCAGCACCCGCTTCAGCTTGCATCCTGGAGAAGTAAAGTGGCTGTTGTATGCGGCACAGCCGAGTGGCCAAAGGAGAACTGTGCTGCACATGAAGCCCAGTCCAGCTGCTCCAGGGCAACTGCTGGATCTAGAATACAGGGCCAGTCTGTGGGTCCAATCCGGCCCACAGACCAATTCCAAGAGACTCGTCCAGCCCTGGGACAAGATGAGTTTAATGCCCCTGTATCAGAGCATGCCTTTCGCAGGCCCTCACGTAGAAGAAAATGGAATATGCATCTGACTGAGAATAAAGGCCCAAATTCACATTTTAGATTCTAGAGCCAGGAGAGATCAAACTCATAGGGAAGTAGGACTGGAAGGGACCTCCAGAGGTCATCTAGTCCAACCCCCTGTCTGCCTGAGGCAGGATCATCCCTATTAAAACCATCCTATATAAATTCAGTGTCTCACCTATTAGCAAAACTACGTAATCCACCCAAATGAACTCAAGATATACCACTCTAATCAGCCACAGCTAAAGCAGCAGGACCACAGCAGCCAACATTTTGCTGCTCCAAACTTTGTTAAAACACACTCAATAGATCCCTGGAAGAGGGCCATCCCCCAGCCTCTGGAGTGGAAGGCAAAACCCTCCACAGTCCATACCAATCTGACCATGGGATAGAAATCCTCGCTGACCCAAATATGGCAAATCAGTCTGACCATTAGATCTTTATCTGGTCCCTGACATAATAGAACTTCACTGAATTACTCCAATATTGATCCCAGTTAACTAAGCCAGAGGCATCCTATTTTGATTTGAGGCTCTGAGATGGAAAATCCACCACCATTCCACTGGTTGAATCTGGATTTCTGATTTGACAGTATCTGAGCAGAAACCTCCTAACAAGGTGCTGCAAATCTTTATCAAGGTGATTGGAGCATTGGCGAGAGAGGAATATAGGCCAGGAAGCATTTGAGAGTGGTGGCAAGAAGAACAAGTGTTCACAGTTGTGTTTGAAAGTTACACATTTCTCCTAGATCATAGAGATGTCAACAGTTGGCAGTGAAAGCCCTGACAGGTGGTGTCTTTAGGGAAACCAGGTGGTATCTGTGTGACACCTCACAATCTGGAACAACTACTGCAATTAAAAAGAGGTGAGCCCCTGCATTCACACCAGTTACCAGGCTGCCTGCAAAATATAAAAAGAGGCAGCCCCAGAAGCAGAAGAATCAAGAGCATCAGGTCATTCCTAACGCTAGCATGGGCTGTGCCCAAGTACTCTTACCCAACCCTGCATTGTTTCTACCCCATAACTAGAACCTTATCCTAGGTAAAATTTCCTGAACAAGTCGCAGTGCATTACTAGACAAGGAAAATACACCAGAAGGCTAAAGTTAACGAGAGAGAGGTTAAAGCTTAGGAGTTACAAAACAGAGCACACTTCGTATCTCCAGTAGGGCACAAAGCCGCAGTTCCTTCCATACATCCACTTACCTTTAGACAGCCTTCTCGGTCAGGTCCAACAGTATTCCTTCTTCTGTTCCATACCTGCCTACTCCTTTGAAGCACCCTCAAACAGTGGTGAATCGGAGCATTCAGGAGTGGATTTCTAAAAGCAGGTTAGATTGCAATGGCTACAGATCTTCAGCAACGCAAGACCTCCCAGGAATAATGAAAATGTGAAGTTAAGTTTGTTGTGAAAAGCCCAAGCAGTTTCACCTTCTGGTTATAAAGATCACACTTGCAATTCAGAGCCATTTCATAAGCTTAACTCCAACATGAAAAAAACAATTTTAAGAAGGGTGAAGGGACTTCAAAACATAAAAAGATAAAAACGGCCATGAAAGTTATTTGGACAAGTTTGTTGCGTTAGGGACTGCTTCTCCAGCTTACCCTTCTGTACATGGGCATTTTCAAAAGCACTCCTGTTTTACAGGAATACATACTAAGTGCCATCTACCATGACTAGTGATCACAAACAACATGCTGACACAGACTGTACCAAAGAACACACCAGCAAACATTTGTTGTTTTATTACATTTGTTCAGTTATCCAGGTTAACTGTAAACTCTTGTTTAAATAGATGTAGATGGACACAAATTAGTGCTCTGTACAGTAGGTCAGTTTCAGAATTATTAGAAAATTGGTATTTTCCACAAATGCCTCAAATTTACACAAATGAGTCCTCAGGGAGGAGGAGGTAGAATTCTACTTTTATCATCAGAATTATGAAACAGATGTGGACATTTTTAGCTCTCCCCTCCCACAAGTAAAATAATAATAATAAAAAAAGAAGATGGATTGGTTAACTCGAACAACCCATAAATGGAAATGTATTTACGTGATCCTGGCTCAGTTGGGACCTTACAAAGACACGTACACTAAGTACCACCTCTAAAACAGTCAGTCAAGAGTTCATAAGACTGGTATAAATAAATCTGAACAAGTTTAAAAATTACTCAAGGGTAGAAAAGGGCTATGAAGTAAGTGACCAGCTCAACTCAGCATCTGCCCATTTCTAAAGAATTCGTTAACATCTAGTTACAGTCATAACATTCTCCATTAAATTACAGCAGATAAATCCTAAGGTTTTAACAGCAGCCATTCGAGGACTATAAATAGTGCAGTCTGCACACTCAAGGAAGAAGCCTCATGTGACCTTTCATACAGATCAACCTCCTCTTCCTCTACTGGTCAGCAGGAAAGACAGCCTCCACCATTTCTGCCTCCTTGGCTCTGAACCCTTGCTTCATTTGTTGAGCACATTCAATGTATTCCTACATTAAAATTTTAAGTTAAATTGCATCATGTTTGCCAGGACCCATTGTTTTGGATTAGAAAATATTTCATTGCTCTGTAAACATGGGAGAAGTTTGGACAGTGTGCTATTCAAGTATAAGACCAAAATGACTCAGATTTGTGTGCAGGTTTGCTGCAGGCAGCAGCTTTGGCATGAGTCTCCTGCTACTTTGAAAGACCTGTAGCCTGACTTTCAAATCTTCAGCTTTTATTGGTTCCATATTTATGTTTTGCTGGACAGAACACTACTCTGGAAAAGTAATGCCTCAAGTGGTGTTTAAGAGCCAGATTAATTTGATGTATTTCAGGAAAAATGCATCTCTGTCTTTCAAGTCAAGTTAATCTGTTATATGGTTCAAGTAAAGTCAGTTATGTTAGAGGCCAGCTGGATTATCTAGAGCAGCTGCTCTCAATCTTCTTCAGCTGTGACCCCACTTCTAATCTGAGCCTGACTGCTATAACAAGAACTGTAGGGCTGGCCAGTGGCACTTACCTTATCTGTAATCACAATCCTTATCTTAGGAACCACTGATGTTAGGGTAACAGGTTACAACTATGTTTGGGAAGAATAACCCTGCAAATGAACCACAGGTGTCCCGTTTTGTTCCAAGAAGCTCAGTAATTGGCAAGAATGCCAGATAACCAGGTACGAGGTTCTCTCTCATGATGCATGACAAAGTGACAGAGCATGAGTGATCAAGTCAGGCCCACCCCGGGAACCTAAATGTTACCAAGCTTATTGTGCAAAGGCAGATCTTTTCCAGTTTGCTTAGGGTTGCTGTAAGTTTGAAGCTTACCTGGGAAGGAATGAAACAGTTTAGAACTTAACCTGCCTTGCACAGCAAGTGAAGAAAAGTCATGTTTAAGAATAAGGCAAATAAAATAACTGAATACCTTGAGGGAAAGAAACTACCAGTTTTCAGCTCGTTTTTACTCCATCAGGTTAATGAAAAGCAGGTTAACTAAAGTTTAAAGAAGGAAGCTATGCTGAGAGATGACCAGGATAAAAAAAGATCTAAGAGTAGCAGTTTTCTGTATAATCAGAGTTAGGAGGTAATAGAAATCGGTCATCAGTTGCCCCACAGTAATATAAGCCAGCTTTGAGAAAGAGAGCCAACTCAGCACTGTGGGAGCTGTAACAGTAGTGGACTGTATCATATTCTGTGCAAGTTATGCAACTTGTTCTCACGCTTTCCGGTAAGTTCAGTCTCTGAAGTCCTGCTAACTAACAAATGAAACTAACATTACATAGTTTTTACTCCACAGATCAAAAGTTTCAGCAGAAATGCAACTTATTTACCATGCCCTGTATAAGTATTCCATAGGATGAATGCTCCTAATGCTCCAAACATTGTTAAAACGGAAATATCATGGTTTACCAGAAACAGGGTCACAGGATTCCCTTTGCTGTTGGTTTAAAAGCCACCCACACCAAGATTCTTGGTTTTCCAAGAAAGACAGATATACACTTAAAACACATTTGACCAAAGATCCCTTCTTGTTGCAACAGGGTTGGTTCCAATGTCTGTCTACTGCAGACTTTCTCCAACTGACTAGACATAAGATCAGGGGGTCAAGGTGGCATCTTCTCCAAGAGGGTTGTCACATGTTGGAAAACAATGAAAGTTACAAACTAAGTAAGACAAGACTGAAAGCGTCAAAACAGGTCAACTTGAGCATGACAGGTAGCTTCTACCTCTTGCCTACTGCTCAAGTTCAAAGTTTTCCTTCTCTCAGTTCGTTCCCACTCTGTTCATCCAGTATTGGAGAACGTCTATCACCGTTGCTTAAGCATTTGTCCTTTTCATGTCTGTGTTCTTGTTTTTGTCGTCTTATCTCCTTATACCGCATAGTGATGTCACTTAAAAAAACCCAAATAAATAAATATAAGACTTCTTAGTTGATTTATCCAAACATTTACCTTTAGGTTAGCACAGAAAACTAGTACAAATTTAATTGTGGGTGTAATTACAATAAGGATAATTTGGTCTGTTATAATTAATATGACAGCTTAAGGTTTCCAAGAACTACATCTTCCTTTGAACAATGGCATGGATTCAGCTGAATAGGTTTATTGCTGCTAAGTTGCTATCACAAATCCAAGCTGCACTCTACAAAAATGGAAAGAAGCTGCTGCAATGCAGAGCCTACAGTCCTTAGGCTGCTTTTATGCTGTTGACACATGACACTAACTGATATAATCATGCCTTTGTTTGGAGAGAAATGGTGCCACAATAGGACAGGGCCCAAACCAAACCTGTAATTCTAAATTGCATGTCAGGAATATCAGGGAAAGGTCTTAACTCAGAGAACAACAAGTAGTGTCTTGCTAATTTAGATGTTTCAGAAATATTTGCCTTCTGATCATTCAAAAATGGCACAGTTCTAGGCTGGCAGATGCACAGCCCTGAAAATACTGATGTCAAAATAAGCTACAAAACAGAGAGTGGTTTCAAAATAAGCCAGCATTTCCAGAAAAATCACTAGTGAATTCTGAAAATCTGAGATGTTTTAAAAAATGTCCAAGGGCAGCTGCTCACCACTCAGAAGCAGTGGGAGGGGGAAGATAATCTGGCCTCTTTTGGACACCTAATGTGAGAAATCTTAAATTACTTTCAGAAGCCTTAACTTAAAGGGTACAAAGTATGCACAGTATATCACTGACTTTTATATCAAAGAAGCGTAAATTGTGAAATCTTGTAAATAGAATCCTGAAAACCTAGTCAATGTTGTTAAAAACATGTAGTTATAAGCCAATTTTCAGGACTGTGCTTTCATTTACATGTCAGAATGATGGTAAAAATCAGAGACAAACACTGTAACGATTGTTCATAGGGATGTGCAAAGCGGGCCCTATTTGATTTGGATTCGGCCCAAATGAGGGACAGTGATTCAATTCGTGAATTTGGATCACTGTCCCTGATTCAATTCGGCCAAATCTGAATCTGAAGATTTAATGACGATTTGGAGAATCAGCGATTCAGACAGACACAGCTTTAAATGTTTTTTCTACATACCTCAAGGTGCCAGCGTGGCTTGTGAACACTGTGATGCTGGGGTGGATAGAGTTCCCGCAGGAGTGCATGGGGGCCCTCCACATGCTCAGCAGCAAGCCCAGAAGTGGACCAGAAGTACTTCTGGTCCATTTCAGGGTTCACTGGGGAGCATGCTGCCCCCCCCACTTGGTGATTGGCCACAGGGGGACTCCAGGTGCCCCCCACCTCCTGACCCAGGGGGCACCAGTTGCTGAGCCAAGGGGTGAGGGTGGGCTTAGTGCGCCCCCTGGTGGACCCAGAAGTGTTTCTGATCCACTTCCAGGTCTGCTGCCGAGCGCACTGAGGAGCGCCCCCGTGGTCCTGTGGGACACTCCATGTGCCCCAGCATCGCAGCGTTCACAAGCCACCTGCTACCTAGAGGTATGTAGAAAAAACATTTAAAGCTGTGTCTGTGTCTGAATCACCAAATCTCTCTGAATCGATTCAGAGGGCTCCGATTCAACTCAGAGAGATTAAGGGGTCCTCTGATTCATTTTGGATTCGGAGATTCGGCCACCGAATTGGGCTGAATCTCCACCAAATTGAATCAGGGACTGAAGCTTTGTTTAGCTCTAACTGCTCATGTAAAAGACATAATCAAAACTCACGAACAAAATTTTTTACTACTCATCTTCATGGAGGCAATTTAGCAAAATATATTTCCCCTGAAATCTCAACGTTACATAACATTTTAGGAAGACATGCTTTGAAGACCTTTTATTCCACTTTAAGTGGCTGTTCATATGCCCTAGCTAGGCCTAATTTTGGGGTACTCCTGTTCATGTGAATCAGAGCTCAATCGCTTTTGCTTACCGAATGAAAAAGCGCCACATCGTCCATGTGAGCACAAGTATGATTCCAAGGATCCAGCACTGAGTAATGTAGAAGGGAAGTGACAGTGTGAGAGTGTAGGGGTCATATTTTACAACTATCAGAAACTCTGTGGCCGTGATGGCAGCAACCAGCCATGCCTGCTGACCCAGCTTCTTGTAGAACTTCCTGCAATAGAGATTAAATGGTATTTCAATGATAAATATTCAACAGAATATTCCTTTACCAAAGGAAAGATAGGGTAGAAATATATAAATTTACCTTTATGCTACTGTGGAAGTCTACTTTTGATTACACACATATCAAGAACAAGCATGCCAATATATTTTCATGCTAATGTCATTTTGTTCTCACCTATTCCTCCTTTCAGAGGTTCTAAACCATGGATGGGCAAAATATGGGGACTTTGTCTGGCCTGTGGCGGATCCCTTGGCCCTGTCTGGCCCAGGTGCCCATGGCATCTCTCACCTGGGCATGCAGTATGGCTGCAGAGGTTCAGCAGCTGGACTGCATTTCTAGGCAGCCCAGGTGGCAGTGGGTCCTTCTGGTTGCCGCTGCTGCTGGCCACAGCCCCCTGGTACAGCTGGGGACCCGCCCACACAGACCCACCCCTGACCTGGCCCACGCCCATTCTGGACTCACCCCCGCTGGAATGGGCCAGCCAGAACCACACAGCCCCAACCCCAGCCCACCCCACACCTATTCTGGACCGGCTGTCCACAATGAGTAGTAGCAGTGGCTGAGCAGCTGCTGCTGCTGCTGCTTGGCATGAGGAAAAGTGGCCCCTCCCCTCATCACTGCAGGGCCCTTCTTGTTGCAGCTGCCCAAAGCCAGACCTGGGCTGCCCTGTGGCTCCTCTGCATCGCCACCGCTGCCCTGTTGTGCAGCCCAGAGGGGGTGGTGACAGTGGCAGAGAGGAGCCGCAGTCCGGCCCAGGCGAAGGCTCTGAGCAGCTGCAGCAAGGCGGCCCTTGCAGCGATGAGGGGAAGGGGCTGCTTGTTCCCTGCACCAAGCAGCAGCTTCTCTACAGCTGCTTCTCAGCGTGGGCACGTGGTCTGGAGCAGGCACAGGGCAGGCTGGGGTTGGGGCTGTGCATGTGGGTTCCAGCTGGTCTGCTCTGGCTGGGGCAAGTCTGGAGCAGGCACAGGGCGGTGGGGGGGCAGTGCTCTGGGGCTGTGCACTGTTGATGGTGGTGAGGAGGAGCTGCAGAGCACGTGGGCTCTGGGCTGTTGTGGGGAGAGTACTGACTGCCCTGTGGCAGCTCCCTAGAACTGCCTATTGTGGCCCGCAGGTCCAAGTAATTGCCTGCCCTGGTCTAAACACATTTCTCAAGAGTTCAAATTCAACATCCCTGCAAGGTAAGTCAAATTTCCACATTTTCAATAGATCTGTCACTTGCAAAGCAATTACCTGACCAATCCACTAACACTAAACCACACTCCATATCTTTTTACACTACAATTAATCTTTAAGTAACTATGCTCTTAGGCTTTTCCTCTTTCAGATAAAGTTATCCAAAAAATAATCTGCATGACTCTTAAGGAGTTTAGAAAGCAAGATGCTAAATACTATGAGCAAATAAGATACTGGAAGAGACAAAGAGCCTAGCCCACTTTTATTGCCACACTATTGACAAGTATAAACCTTCTCAGCATTAATCTCCCCATGAATCCTTACAAAATACCAGGAAAGCAAAATAAGCATATTATTCTGTACATATCTTAATTATGGGAAAGGCCTGAAGCAGTGACATTTTGAAATGAAAGCCTACCAAGATCTCAAGAGTGAGTGCTCAAAAGTTGCTTTCACCAAGGTAGGTTAAAGAGATTTATTGCCTTGTAGTTTGGCCACTCAAGGAAAGAGAGCTTTTTAAAGCACCTATAAGAAGCACATCAAGGAAATCACATATTGCTCCAGCAAGTAACTTCTGACACTTTACAACTAGAAAGAGCCTGAAAACATTGCTTCTATCAAACCAGCTGGGACCTTCATCTCCTTTTATTATGAACTCAACATTGAAGATAGGGACAGAAATTACACAAACTGGTACAGGTGATCAGAAGCTGGCTGAAATCTGTAACACTACAGAAATTCAGTGCACATAATAAACCACTTTCAAAATGGTCTAAACCTGTTTAAGATAAACCTGGATGAATGTAGTATCAGACTTAACTGATTCAGGTTAAATTGGTTTATTGAACATCTGTCCTGGATCCTCTCCAGATTCAAGTTAACTCACAGTCCACCGGAATCCTAGGATGTTTTACATCTCCCTTACAAAACCCACCTTGCAGGGTGGGTGGGCTAGCTTTGGCCTGAGTGGCTTCTGGCCCAAGCCACTGCAGGCATATGGTTGCATTGCTGGAATCAAAAGTGAATGTCTGTTTACTTGTTTACTAGTTCAATATATGCAGCTTAAACTAACCTGCAAAGATTGAATAGATTCAGCCTCAAGCTTCTTGACTCTCTGTACTTAGTCTGAAGGGTCACTAACACCAAAGTGATGACAATTTATGCCCCACCTGGGAGAGTCTGGAAATGTTAAGTTGTATCAAATGCAGTTTATTAGGCATGTGGTATCCTTTACTTCTTGTATTGTATTTGGAACTCCCTCTCACCTTTGGCTGCCTCAATATCTCATGTGGAAACAGCATATAACACCACTTCACTTCACGCTCTGCCAACCAAAAAAGTTTACTGGTACAGAGCAACCCCAGCCTAAATGCCACAAATCCAAGATGCGACTTTGTGCCCACTTGTGGAGAGGGCTAAGAGAAACATACTAGAAGTTTTGGGTACTCACCGACTCGATTTCAGAGAGCCTGTTTAAAGACTAGACATGCAACAATGAGTAACCACTTGACTCAAATCAAGTGAGACTGAATATCCTTCTCTGGAGGAGCAATACCCATACCAACTACTTCAGTCAGCAAGTTCTTTACTCACCTTCCAACACGGCTCTAGCCTTGCCAAAAGGCTTTGGGCTTTCTACATTTTTCTGAGAATTAACTTCCTTCCTCTCCTCCCCAGTTAAAGTCAACCCTCACACTACCTCCTACACTTCTAAAATAAAGTTAGTGATTCTTTAACAAGTGTCCCAAAACAAGTGAAAAAAACCAAAATCACTGATTTAAACCCTAATTCAGAGGTCAGCAACCTTTCCATGCCATGGACTAGAACAACACAGCCCCAGTCCGGTGCGGGCCAGGTAGCTTTGTGGGTAGGGGTTGGAGGGCAGGGAACAGCATGGAGACAACTTTTCCTGAGCTTCCCCAGCTGTATGGCTTTGGAAGCTGTACCAGTGTCGCTTCTTCTAGTTGCAGTGAGTATAGCTCCCAGCCAGAGGGTAGCTGCACTGGGACCAGGGAACAGCAAAATGCTTCTATGTTGCTGCTGCTTCTCCCTGACCCTGCACCACCCCTCCAACACCAGAACAGCTGCTCAGTCCCAATGCAAGCACGGGCACAGCCCTACAGCTTCATGGGCCAGATCCAGTGGCTCCATAGGCCAGATCTGGCCTGCAGGCTGTACGTTGCTCATCCCTTGCCCTAATGCATGCGTCTCTGTTACTTCTGATTCCTTATTCTCATCATGCAGTTGACCTCTGATTTTATCTTAGTTACCATTCTTCTTCACCAGCCATCTTTTCTGCTGGTGGCTTCCCTTCTTGCTCATTTCTCTCCTCCATGCTCTGTTACATTCCTACACACTTTATTCCTTTGCCCAGTTTCTCTACAATAGCCCATTCCAAGTGCAATACAAGTTGCAGACTGAAACTGAGGCAGGGTGGAGGAGATAGGGTGCGATGTGGGAGAACAGGAGCTAGAAATCTATACCATGTTGGGGAAGGGGGAAATGAACATGTCAGGATGATTAAGATGCTTCTCACTGTGGTCCTTTGGACACCTAGGCAACAGGAATGTCTAGCCTTACTCATGACTGCTGTGCCTCTTAAATTCCTCAGCATTCAGCTTGATTAGCTGTAGCACTGAACAGATTTCGAGAAAGTATAAAGTTAAGTAGCCACACAATATTTGGGGGCAGATTGTCTGATCAGTTCTGTCAAGTAGTGGAAAGAAGACTGAAATCACTGTGGCTTTCCTTCAGCCCCAGGGGTATAAGGCTAATGGAATTGACTGCTATCCTTCCCACCTGCTAAGGGTGCATAATAGCAGAGTGGAAATATGTGACAACCCTGATTTGCCAGTACCCAGCTAGTTCAAATTAAAATAACCACAGGCTGCTTTAACTGTGATTCAGCAGAGAATCAGGGTGTCATAACTGGATATTTGTTCCTTACTTTGCTTCCCTCTCCTGTATAATGTCACTGGCCGTGTGTGGGAAAAGATCAGTTCTTTAATAGGTTCACCCAGGGACATCTACTTTAACTATCATGTTCCCTTGGAGTGTTTCATTTTCCAGCAGAGAACCAGAAAAACAGGAGTAGCCAGAAACATTCTCCTCCCTCCTTTCTGACACAGCAGGTGATTAATGGGATTGCTGCTGAACAGCTGCAATAGGGAATATGGATAGCAGCCCCAGAGGGTTTCAAACAAAAGGAACAGGAGAAGCTATGGGAAGCAGTTGGAAAGACTCCTTTACTGTTTCTTGTAGAAGCAGGGGATGATTTAAATCAGTGGTTTTCAACATGTAGTCCATGGACCGGGAAAGATTACTATAAATCAATCAAAAGTACATGAATACCCACACTTGAAATTCAAAGGGTTTCACATCTCCATTCAAAATTTCCAAAGGGTTCCTCAATGAAAAAAGTTTGAAAGCCACTTTTAAAAAACCATTTAAAGGTTTTAAATAGTACAGTTTAAACACCACTTCAATACTCTAATGCATATTTTCTTAATGACATAGCACCTAAGAGCTACATGTTTGACACTATTGCTTTAGCTCAAGTTATACATGATGATCTGAGTATACTTGGTAACAAGATAGGATAAGCATAGCATTAATTACTGTGTGATGCAAATGGGATTGGAGAGACACTCCAGTTTCAAGAAAAACCTCCTCATCTAGACCCTTAGACCAAGGACTTTTGCATTTTGAAATGGTTAAAAGGAAGATAAGAATCTGACAAATAGAAGGACAGAAACAAAAGGTAATTCAAAATCTTTGCAATCAAATTCCTGTTCAGAGGATAAAATCTGTTTATAATCTGCCTTGATTATAATGAAAGTTTTAGTGAGCCTGCTTGAGAGAGAGAGAATTAAGAAAAAAAAGAGAAGGAAAAGTCCCAGCTATAACAAGATGAAAATGCCATGCAAACCCTAAGAATGTTTTAAAAATACACAGTCATTGTACTGGCCTTCATTTGGAAAAGTATTTTAGAGAAGCTATTTTCCCCACAAGACCAAACATAAAATCCATGGCCCTATTCTTGGCTTTCTGAAAAAGGCCTGACACCTGAAACCAGACAGACCTACAGGGATCCAATACAGGTGTCACGGGCCCAGCAACAGATTTCATTACACTGGAAGCTTCCCCAAGGAAGCACGGAGCATACCAAGTCCTTCTGAACTACAGACAGTGGAAACATATGGATCATGGTTGGAGAAATGGATTACCAAGGCCTGACAAAATCCTCAGCTCCGGTATGTTACAATCCCTGGCTCATTAACAAATTCTAGATGCTTTATTAGCAGGCTCAGATTAAATTCAACCCAATTTTAGTCCTAAAAGTGGCTGCTGAGACCACAAGTACCTTGAAGGAGAAAAGTTAACAACCTTTGTTTGGAACTTCTTTAGTTCCTGTAATAAATATTATAGGACTAGAGAAAATAGTTCAATATCTTTGGTTGGCTTTCTGATTGTCTAGTCATATATAAGACATCCTGATTACAATTCACATAAGAGGGCCAATGGAGTATCATAAGTTTTTGGTGCTTAATTTGAAGGCCTCAACAATTTCTCAAGGGAAAAGAATGGACATTTGCAATGAGTGTTGAGCACAGTCAGCTGCTCCCCAACCGTCTCCCTGGAAGTCAAAATATGAAGGTTCCACCAGTTTCTTCATTCAAAATGATTTAGAAATGGTCTAAACACCAGCTGAGTGGTAAAAAAAAGTAGTTTCTGGTCTAATGACATGAAATGTATTAAGGAACCAGCTCCAGTCACCAAGATTAAGCAGACAGAAGGTATCAGTTGCATAATTCACCAGCCTTCAATGAAGACCACAGCTCAAATCTGCTAATAAATCAGCAGAACCATGAAATTCAAGACCAAGGATGCCCATCACCTCATCTATCAAGAAAAGCAAAAAAGGAAGATGATAGTGGTAGCAGTGGTAATATGAAACCCAAATGGAGTTTCTCTGTTCACTGGATTCATTCTTCATTTCACTGAAATAATGATAACAAACAGGATCAGCAATGATGCCCCCGTGACTAATGAGGCTTCTAAATTTCAATGTCATGCCCCATGTGGTTGAACAGAGGGCAAAAGAATACTTTTTTCAATCTAAACAAGGGATCAGAAGATGGGGAGTGATTCCAAGGAGAGGAGCTCACCAGTAAGAGGTAGAGACCTCTTCTTACTTTTGAGTTGGAGGCATGTCCCAAACCAATAAGCCCAGCACCAGGGGGAAGGGGATAGCCTGTCACTGCTGAATATCCTGAAATCTGACTAAGTACTGTGTGCTAAACTTTCTTCCCAGCTCTATGAGTTAGATTCTTGAAAGTGAAACTGTTCTTCAGAAGGTTGGAACCCTAAATTCTAAACACAGACTTTTGTGGTGGTCAGTGACAACCAAAATATCCCTTGAGGCCAAAGGTGAACATAGCCTTAAGATGTGAGGTATGTAGGCAGTCTGTGACATTACTACTGAACCTTAACAGAAAACGTGAATTTGAGAACTAAAAGCACTCTCAAGTCCTATAGACTGAAGAAACAAAAGCAGCAAGGACAAATGTGATGTTTAAGTAGGAGCATTCTGATAGTACATGCACTGTTGAATACAGACGTACATTGTTTTAATAGGCATCAATAAAAGGGTTATCTGATTTACAAAGTGGTGTTACAAAAGCACCAGGGGACCACAGACCTGTTGGAAGATAACTCAGTAAAGAAACATCCTTTAACAAAAAGGGTTTGGGGCCAGACCTTGTCATCCTTGGAAGGTATGTCTAAGGACTCTAGAATCAGGCTGTAAGACAGAGTGTAGTTTTGAGTAAAAGCCAATTCAGCTAATTCACATATTCACTCAAAGAAAAGGCTAATTTTAAGAAAGACTGAAATTTAAAAGCATTTGCATAAAATGGCCTATGCCATCACTTGCCAACTAGCCACATGCAATTTGCAAGAGGGAACATGTGGTTTTTTTTTTATTTTACCTTTAAAGCAATAGGAACAAAGCAAGTGCTTTGGACTCCTGGCTTCTTTGCCTCCACCAGGCTGAACTACTGCTATGGTGCTTGTGTCAACAAACTGCAGCAAACCAGAGTTAAGTAAAAACAAAACAGCTGAAGCTCTGCATGGCATATACAATGGAAATGGCTTACGGGTCGTCCATGAAATCGTAGATCTCCCTCATGGCTACACCTCCCACATTGACAAAGAAGACAAGTCGCAACAGGACCAAGTAGTGCTCTGGTGGCATCCACAGGACAAACTTCAAGTAAAATGTGTTCAGCTCTGCCAATAAAAACTGAGAGAAAAGAACATTTCAATAATTTAGTTCAAAAGGCTTCACTGCATGACCATTCATTTCTGAAAGTTTGCACTTAAGCTTGCATGTAGTGGGTCATTTAAAGATAAGTAGTAGAAAGTGTGCTCATTATCTTCTTTGCATTAGGCAACATTGGTTTTTGATCAAATCTTGAAGCACTGTTGAAAATGCCAAATGATGACAAATGTACTTAAATTCCAGACTGGAGATGAACAGCTCCACTAGAACCTAATGGCAAAACTCCCATTAATTACAACAGGCACAGAATTTCAGGCTAGAAATTGGAAACCCACTAAGGCTAAAAGGGACTGGCTTGATAAGTCTTGGCCTCCAAGATTAGTTACTAGAAAAGGTCTAATAGAACAGGAGAAGGAAATATCTCGCTTTGGGAGTTCCTACCTGGGCTGCTATGAATAACAGAGAGGAGGGACAGCTAGGAGCAAACAGATCAGGAAGAAGTATCAAAACTTTCCTATGATAAACCATAAGTTAATTGAATTTAAACAATGGCAGGGAAGCACTGTGTGCCCTTCTACCTTCCCCAGTACATGTAAGCTATGCCCAAGCATAAGAACTTGCCTATTGAAGAAAACATCACAGAAGAATCATCACTGAAGCGGATTATGCCCAAGTGCATTAAAGCCCTCACAGGGTATATCTGCTCTGTGATAACCATGACTGCATACCCAAGGTAGCTTTAATCTAGGTAAGCATTGTTACTAGTTGCATCAGCACAGAGCTTAGCTGGTACTATTTTACCTAGCATCTCAGGCAGACATGTCAGACTATGCTGAGCTCTCTGCTGCAAAGTCTAGACTTCTACTGATACCCGAACAAGTTAGTCTTAAAGCTAGAGCCTAGATTCCCAGTGGTCCTAGTAGCTGTGAAACTTTAGATAAGACAGAGAACAAGCCTGACAGGACAAATAAGTTAGAAGGAAAAGTGTGGAAAATGTTCTTCCTCAGATTTTCTGTTCTGTAGTTACTGAAAAAAAAAAGAAGTTTGAACCAAAAAACCCACAAATCTGAAGCTAAAATTACTTTCAGCTTTCTAAGGCTCCATAAGATTTCAGTCTATATAGGGTCCTGCTGTGTCCACTGTTACATGATGCAGGAATCAAAAAAAACAAAAAACCTAAACTTAACATGTTATTTGGGATGTAGCGTGGGACCTTTTTTTGTATTAGTGTGTCAGGTACATGGCACTGGTAAAGCGTGAAAACAGCCTTATATCTAATTCTAAGGATGTTCATTTGGTGACTTAACCCTTAAGAAATCTTAGGTCTGACGGATTCGAAAAGTATAAGCAAGCAATTGAGCTTTGTGCACTATACAAACAGCACTGATGAAACCTCAGCTCAACCTCAGCTTAACAAGAATTAGGCAATCAGGACTCATAGTAGATCCTCACAAGAGATGAGAAGCTCCATACCAGCTATGAACAGACTGCTCAGAAGAGTTTTCCATCTATTGACTCCTCTGTGAAATCCTATGAAATATGAACTTTCATTTCTACCCAGAAGAACTTTTACAATATTTTCTCCAATGCCTGATGAAGGGTGTTTGTGCCCGAAAGCTTGCAATTAAAGATTTTTTTGCAAAAATCTTGTTGGTCTAATAAAACATATCATCTCTACTACGAGTCCTGATTGCCTTTTCCTTTAGACTATATGGCTACAGCCTGGATACTTGTAACAAGAATTAGGCATTTAATGAACATGGTTCTTAGATGAACTGAGGTTTCAAGTGGCAGAATGAGGGGATGCTGGGGAGAAGAGGGCTTAACATTTTGGTTATGGTTGAGGAGTATAGGAATTTTTTTATTCTGAATAAAAGTATTTATATCTTACCTTTTATTTAAATACTACTACTACTTAGTCAGCTAAATAAAATTTTATAAACCACAAAACAGCTGCCATGAAACAATCACTGTAATCACCCCAGAGCAATATGAAATTGTCAGCTCCTTCATGCTTCAGATTCAGCTATGGTAAATTGATTTAACTGTGCGCAGAAGGTGTGTGCAAGTCTGGTGGAAGGTAATTTGAAAACCGTTCACATTTTAATACTGCTATTTTTACTAAGCTTTTCTATACAATTTACTACAAATTTCAATAAGTCTATTTTGGCACAAGAATTAATGTCTGGAAAGAGAAGTTTGATACTAAGGAGTCTTCATTCAACTGATCGGTTCCTTTCGTGCAAACTGTAAGCCTGTGCTGTTGACAATCCCACACACTACTTAATTGCTACAGATAACATATTGTTCCTTAGCACCTGCAATTTAACTTTTCCCATGATCAATTTAAAGACATCCTCTTATCAACATGTTGTGCCAGGCTGACTGATAAACTGCACACAGTGCTAAAATGGATTAAAAAGAGTTGATTGGCAACCCTTGAAAGAGTTGACAAATCTTTTCATGACAATCATTCACTCTCTCCTAATTTCAAAAGTGATTAAGCCACATATTAGAATAGCATGCTGATAAAATGTACAGATATATACGAGTGTGTGTGCACGCGCGTGTGCATGTGCACACACACCCACACCATAATTTACAACAGTATATTATAGGATATCATATAACATATGTAAAATCTACCTTTGATCAGTATGCAATTCTAAGTTGTGGCATAATGTTAGATGTCACACGTGCGTACATATGCATATATGTGTATATTTACATACACATATAAAATAGTAGCTAACATGCTTGTATTTTCAGAAAACATCAAAAGCATTTAAAATGCCCTTTGCACTTTTTCACTAACTTGGGACTGACTGATCTGGGTTAACTATACTATCTTTGAAAACAAAACTACATAACACTCTGCCTCATACCAACCAAAATCAAAATGTTTAGGTTGCATATAATACTACTTTAATTATCCCTGGTGTTAGAGAAACAGACAAGAGACAAAAGATCAGATACTGCCCAGTCCTGAAATGCTAGCTTTAAGGTTTTGACTTGGAGCCACCTCAATTTTCAATTGGTAGGTATCTCCCTGGGAAATGGGGAGCAACACTGACTTATGTGAAATCTGCATTTTGAGCAGCAGCCTTTATTAATTTACCTAAGCATAGGTTGCATGTTAAACTACTTACATCTATAATTTAAACAAACATTACTGTGAAAGAGTCTAACACAACTTGGTGTTCCAAGAGATAGACAGTCATCTGATCAATTAAAAAGCACAATGCTTTCCTTACTATGAAAATGATGCCACAAACTGCTAGCCATCTGCGCAGGCTTGAAGCTGGCTTCCACTCAAATTTGACCCAGCTATATGGAGTGAACTGGAAGACAATTCTCTTCATTTTACCTCTGGAGGGAGGGAGGGAAGAACAAGAAGAACGTTAATCAACCCTCTTACACCAGTTTTAAGGAGTGAAAAATAACCAAATTATGTCTTATTTCAGGCTTCAATTCAAAACAGGTTTTTTTTCTGCACAGATCTAGGAATGCCTTGAGTTTGCCTTGTATCCAATGCATTATTAAGTTGAAATTACTGAGAGTCAGCCTCTCCTCATGAAGAAACCTGCTATAATATTGCATTATTGAGTCATACAAACTTAAATTCAGAGCCGTTGCAGTCAGTATATGAAGCTGTTTCAATTATGCATCATCTATTAAGGAGAATATAAAACAAGCTAATTCAGTACCAATAGTGCACACAACTGCTGCATGACTATTAAACAACTTAAAATCATTTAAAGAGTTGAAGAAATATTTTAATTATTTTACTACTACTGAAATTTTGTATGCTGGTGATCTAGTCCCTCCAAATTGGGATCCCCTGGATGTCACGAGTGCACCCCTCGGAGGTCAAAACAAAGTTCCCTTTCATCTTTCCTTCATGCTAATACATACACTAGTTTGGTTTCCATGAACAACCACCATTTATAAACATTTCCTAATCAACTATTAACATCATTGTAGGAGGATGTATTTTTTAAAAATTCAGTCATTGTGTGAAAAAAGATCACGTTAACACTTAATTCTGCAGTCATGTCACAACTAATGGGTCCTTCAATCTTCAAGTTCCTTAAATCACTGCTACAGCATGCAATTTAAATCCTTACAACATGATGCTCCACAAACTGAGATACTTTCAAATGCAACGTACTTGTACGTAGGAATGTTCCAAAGTCCTTGCCATTTATATGTCTTCAAAGAAAGCCACGACAAAGTCTTCATTCCACAATAAATTCCTAAGCCATTGCATATGATCACATCCATTATCCACTGAAAAGGAAAAAAAAAATATTTCAGGCAGCAGAACCAAAGTTAAACTTACTGTCCTATTGTAGTAGTTCACACCCTTTTTCGAGTCAGGGCACCCGTCTTCAACTTTTTTTTGTTTTTGGCAGCACAGCTGGTTGAGAACCACTTTTATGCTGCCTAATCTTATCTCAACAGTTTTCAACCAGGTGCCACCACTACAGCCATGTAAAACTGCCCTGTGCACCTGCTGGACAGCCAGACCGGGAAGTGTTGTAGCACATGCACGCTCTCCTGCCTCATTAGCATTCTGTGTTAATCCTAAAACAGTCAGGAGAGTCAGTTCATGCTGCAGACCTTCCCAGTCCAACCCTGCAGTGTCTCCTGGAAACAGACAAACACAGGGCAGGTGGAACTGTTCAGCATGTCTCTTTTGGGTAGAAGTTGGCAGGGTCAGACTGTGAAGGGCTGCAGCATAAACTGGTTCTGCTGACTGCTTTAGGGTTAGCAAAGAACCTAATGAGGCAAGAACAAGCCGGCTTCTTCCTGGTATGTAGGGCAGTTTTACCTGGCCACTGCTGTATAGCAGCACTGGGGGAAGGGTCTTGCAGCACCCTAAGTTGAGAACCATCATTGATTTGATGCATTCGTCCATTCGTTATAGAGAACCACTAACCTAGTGAAACCTTTCAGATGGAAATATTAGATACCTGCTTCTATATAGAGGTACGTTTTCATTCAACAGAACAATCTGTCTAGAACACAGTTGATCTGATGTTAATCAGATTAGGATGCAGAGCTTATACCTATCCCTATTTTAAGTGTCCAGATATTCATGTGATGGAGCAACAGATGTCTGAGGAAGAGGTGTTAGTCCTCCTCTTCAATATTAAAACCACTGTGGAACTGACCTCCTATTAATTACTGCAACTGGACCCTCACATCTCTGCTCCTTGTTGGGAAAGTCTTAAAGCACACTAAAAAAGGAATATTACCTTGTTATGCCATAATAGATTGCTTGTCATTTCCTGTGTGTAACTGGACATAACTTGCCTCCAGGATCAGAATGTGAAGTTTATCGGAGAACTGAATTTCTCCCATGGCCCCATACTGTTACTGAATGCTAATGGCAGAGATGGAGCTCAGTGCTGAGAATACTGTCTGTCTTTAATTAAAGAGCACAACAGCATCTCTTGTTCACTGTTAGTTCAACAATGGTAGTTTCCAGTACTCTAGTCTACTGTTCAGAAAAACTGTTCTTGGTTTTATGACCATCTTTAAAAAGCAAAATGAACATTAAAAATGTTAAAAACCCTGTTTGCAAAGTCTATTTTGCAAAAGAAACTGCACAACAGAAATAAAAACAAGGTGAATTTGTATGCAACTGTAGCTAAAATAGCATCACACTAGGAAACTTGTTCTGGAACCGAGATACCCAGACCAGTCCAAAAGTCAATTTATTTAGATATAGAAAAGGGTGCATCACTTCAAGATATGCAGCCTGTGTTGTACAGCAGAAGATCAAAACAGAAGATTTTAAAAGTCGTTTCTGCTTTTAAAATGAAATATTAAGTATTTTAATGCTTCTATGGATTCAGTACACTGACAAAAGCAAAGCTTTAATTAAGATCCCCAGCATGGTCCGTAAGATCCAAGTGCTCAAGTGTTTGGGGGTTTTTTTGTTTTGTTTTTTTAGGGAGGAGGGAGGGAGGGGAAGTTAGCATATGATACTGCCACTGCGCAAGTTAGCATATGATAAGATTATAATCACATAGCAAGGGAAAACATATTCACAATTTTATGTCTACATTTTGCAGCCACCTGATTGCCTCATTTCTAGTATTGTGCAAATCCGATAGAGTTCCATTAAATGCACGAAAAAGGCATTCAGAGATGATGTGGTTCAAAGTTTGAAAAGGGGAGCCACAGCTACAGTTTGTTGAGCTAGTTCAGTCCCATTGATGCAACAGAAATCTACACCTTCCATGTCCTGTCCTGATTCAGTTTAGAGAATACCAAAGATGTCTAGGGAGATCAAAGCCAGGTCCAAGTCTAATGTGGGATTTGTAATAATTATAATTTGTAATAATGTGGGATTTGTAATCTTATGGTGGTGGGATTTGTAAAAATTTCTGTATTAATTAGACCAGGTCCAGGTCTAAGGGTAGGATTTGTAATAATAAATTCTGTATTTAGGGGTGAATTGAGCCACTCTTGCATCGAGGCATTTTGGATGAGTCTTGCTCAAGCTGAATTGCTGTTCTCCAAGTGGGATGTCTAGATTTGAAATTTTGGACATGGTGGGTTTAAAAGATCTTCATGTATAGGCAGCTGTGGGTTATTTTTTATTTTAGTCCATAATTTAGTTAAGGCATTTTTTTTCCTAATGGGGAAGTCTGTATGTTACTAATTATAGGGAGCCACTGAAGAGGGGTGGATCAGATTGTTCCTGTAATGATTCACGCTGCTTGGTTGAGTTGCATGTAAAACTTATCAGCATGAGCACTGTTTAACCAGACTGGGGCACAGTATTCCACCAAAGAGTAGACCAGCACTAAAACTGTTATTCTCAGTTGATCATCATCAGATCTGATGCTGATGCTCAAGTGGTGCATGGATGTGACATGTCCTAATTGACTGCTCTAAGAATGATTTTATTTCCCTATTACATCTTCGACAACCCACTGCATTTGTTATTGATAGAACAGAGAAAAATGTTCACAGAAAAGACCACAGCCAATGACTGAGAAAGACCACACAGCCAGTCACAATGTTTTGTGACTGGCTGTGTGGTCTTTCTGAATCTGCTGTAACAGTAGAACTGTTCTATTATTTTTCTGCTGTCAAAAAGCAAGTGAAAGCCAAAAGCTGGTGTTTTCCAAGAGATGCCTTGAGTCTCACAAGATTGGAAATCGCTGACCTACACTCTTAATTGATAAGCAGATACTGAAGAAACACAAGCTTAGACTTTACATTAAAGGCTTTCATTTTACCTGCATTCTTCACACATCAGTTCTGTGATCAAAACCATCACCAGAGAGCCTTACTGAAACATTTTCATATATTTTAGTATACATTTATTCTGGCAGAGACTGCTTCTTCATTTCTGGTAGACAGACATTTAGTGGTTCCATAGAAAAAAATAGTTTATAAATTCACAGTATTTTTGCTGATAGAGGTTTTTCCACACCCACTGATAGTTGGTTGATCTTAAAATAAGGGAAGGGACAGACAAGGCCATTATATTAAAAAGACACCAAATAAAGTTAGTCAAAAGGACAAATATACAGGTGATTGAAAGTCTCCACTGTGTTAGAATATGCAACTGACCAATTTACTTTTAATGTATAGGACATGAATACACACTGTGGTCACTGATATTGTGCCATTGTAACAAAGTGCCTCTGCACCTATGTGTCTGTTTTGGCTCTATGTGCACCATATAGTCCAAATGCTTTTTTCCATCTTAGATTAATATGGTATGTAGTACATACATGATCCCACCAACATTCACTGAAGTTTGGAAGCTGATGCTCCAGGCTGTACTCCAGAAATTCGAACATTACACTGATAATCATGCACATCCACCAGTCCCGAATCATTAGTGTCTGATCGAAGAAAAGGAGAGATTTCTTTCAGAATACTTTTCATTACATAATACACTGAAGCCATTTTGAAAAATAAATAAAGAGAAATTACTGGTCATCTCAAGTCAGACTCTATACATTTTAAGAGACCTAGGATGGATTTAGAGACCTTCTGCTACCTGGAAAGATATTTGAGCACATGGCACTTATTTTCAAGCTTCTGGTCTGATCTTTTCAAAGTTACAGGACTGACCCTCCAAGGTTCTAATTTGGTTTTGAACATACTGTGCCCAAGGTTATTTTCATTTACTCTAGTTCTACTCTGGCCTGTGAGACCCAAATATGGCAGAGTATGTAGAGCTAGAAAGCTTATGACAATACTTTGCCTATACGTCTCACTTTTTTTTTTTTTTTTTTTTTATTGAAGTCAGGTTTAAGAATGTACCATGACCCTTAAACTGACTAGATGCACCGGTCACAAAAGATGCCATGGAATCACAGTGGAACAAAATCTTGAGGCCATCGCTTACATCACCAGAAAGAATAATGGCAGGCAGGGAAGATTCAGTAACAAAGAAATACAAGTCACACAATGGATATGGTTGTGGGTGCCTTTGCTACCAGGTGGAAGCAGTGAACAGCTAGCAGTGTCCAGAGCTGCTCAAAAGGCTCCCCGTGGCCTGCTTAATGCAACTCTCAAGCAGCCATCTGTCCTCAGCCTCAATCCCCAACTCTGCCAAATCAGCAATAGAGCTGTGTTTCCACCTTGCTCTCTCCTCAGAGTGTCCTGCTTAGGATGCAGTAAGTAGCAGTTTCTTATGAGATCCAGCTGTACTTCATCCTAAGCTCCTTCTGAGTCCACCAGACAGGCTGTTAACTCTCTAGCTGCTTCTCTTATCTTGAGGCTATCGTACAAATTATTGAGGAGCAAGGGTGTGAACGTACAGCATATCAGATACTCCTCAGTAACTCCTACTCCATGGTAATGCAAGGATCCCTCAATGAAAGTAGAATATGTTACCTCACATTTACTGTGGCCAAGAGTAAATAAATCAGGTTGTTACCATGGAGTAGCTGATGCAGTCTAAGTTGCACCCTAAGCTTACCCAGAAGTAACTTGTTCACATGCCTGAATTAAGATGTGGACATGAGGAGAGGACACTTAGGTGCAAGTTAAAAATATAACCAATTGAGGGATTTCTTCAAAAGGAGTCAATCCTGAATACAGTCAAGGAGTGAACAGATTCTACAGTTACCTTCTGCCCAAGCAGCTTTTTTCATGGCTAGGTCCAACTGCAGTATTGGAAGCAGTATTATTCAGGTATTATAAGTCCTACAAGCAACATTTATGTGGAGGAATAATGAACCAAATTCCTTAGTACCTGAACATAGGTAAAAAGTAAGGTTCATAGTTCAACTGGAAGGTAAACAAAAATGGATAGACCCTCTGTCCTTTCTTCCTAGCTACATTCATGCAACAGAAGTGACCCTCCTTATTGCCAGCAACCGTGCAGGTCACAGTTGAGTTTCTTCCACTGCTAGGGTTCCTCTGTCTGATTACTAGAGCAACTTCCAAGGAGCAAAGCAGTGCCACAATTCTACAAAACAAAGCAGGATCAAGCAACTGTGCTGCCCCAAGGTGGAAGTGGGCAGTGATTACAGCCACGCCACAATTTTCACCCTTTCTTTGAGAAACCGTTTCCCACAATCTACTGTGGAACGAGATGGTTTGCTCTGTATCCCCTTCTGTCACACTTCTCCCCCTTAAGCTGGCTGACAGCATGCAGAGTTGTACCAACATATGGTCTCCTGCAGCTAAATTGTGCTGTAATTGAATGTGCTTAGCTACGGTGACTAAATACTGGCTTGAAACCAATGAAAAGTAGACACTTGTTAAATATGCTTATTCAGATAATGTGCAACAAACACCTGTCCTGATATCACCAATGACAAAAGGTTGACCTAGTGATGAGTGAGGTCCTTAATTTTTCAATATTTTGTTTTGTTTTTACAGGGAACTGAGACATACACAAGGTAGAGTTTAATTATTCAAACCAGCAACAAGATGACGGTGCTCATCTTTGTTCTCAGCACCAAAACAGACATTCTACTTTTGTTACCTTGTTGTATGAAGTGTTTTAATGACCAATGAAGAATACAGGAGGCATATTCCTTTTAGAGTGGTAGCATACAAATCATTGCTCTGTGGTACTTGTTAAAACCAAATCCAATGGGCAAAACTCCTGAGATGGACAGGAAGGACGCTGTCTCAAACAGCTACCTAGAGCAGTACTTCTCATTGCAACTCAAAAGTGGGTCACAAGAAGACTGTAAAGGGGTGTGGGGAGGTCCCAGGGAATTGAGTGGTTTCCTACACAGGCTACAACACTGGCAGTCTGCATGGAGCCCATATGCAGCGGGGGGGGGGGGGTGAGATGAGCACACAGCATTTGAGAACAGCCTCAGGGGCTAGAGAGGGAGGGAGGGGGCCGGATGCAACAGCCCAAGGGGGAAGGGGTGGGGGGCAGGCAGGCAGAGCAGGTCGAGGCCAGGGGGTTGTGGCAAGATGATAATGATGCTAATGATTCCTGGTGTGTAAAAGGTTGAGAACCACTGCTCTAGAGGACACTCACCCAGCTGATTCAGATACAGCTTATACCTTTCTTTCTATGAAATAAATTTAACAGATTGATTTAAAAGATAGACCAACTCTTTGGCTATGGACAGACAAGTGCAGCAGCACTGTGAAGACCTAATGAAAAGGTAGCTCTACTGGTGAGGACAGATGCGAGGAAACCCCCAGGTGGAATGGTAAAAAGTTGTAGCAAGGCAGTTTGGCCTACTACATCCAGGGGGCGTGACAGGGGATGGCTTGGCCCTGTATCCTATCTTTCCCCCTCCCTCACACCAATGGGGAAGGAACCCTGTCACTGAGTCTAATAACTGACACCCAGCCTGTTCCTTGTCCCCCAGAATGCTACAGTGCATCAAACAGCCATCATATGTAGTGCTACAGAAAAGTTCCTGTTTCAGAGGAACATTTTGGTGATGTTTCCTTTATATTTTAACACTACAGGTGGCAGGCATGTCTGTCCCTTCGACTATGTAGTTCCTGAAACGTAACATCTGTCCATGACCCCTAGTTCCTACAAAGGCCCTATTATCATTTGTGCTGTGTCTTTTCATCCAAAGCCTCACTTTAAAGCAAAAACATTATATACTACTACAAAAACATGCTTATGGACTTCAGCAGATGTTACTTTTATCACACAGTATCAGCTGTTCTAGCACAACAAAAAGCAACTGTTCATGCATTCATGCTCTCTGTTGCACTACAAGAAAATGCTGATCTGCCACAAAAATGGCAATCCACAGCATAGAAGTTCCGTGGGTGGCTTGTGGGCAGCTCTGTCAACTGTTGCCACTGCAGCAACAGCTGATCAGGCAAGCCTGTCTATACATGTGTCCTACTCACTGATAAGTTCCAGTGGGGGAAGGAGGCTATGGAGCAGCCTGCTATTGTCTCCTAGCTGGAATGGGCACCTTTGTGGCAATAGTCTCACTCCAGAGAAATGGCTGTGCACATGTGGCCACACATATGCTATGTTTCTGTAGTGTAACAAAATTCTTCAGTACCAATAGTGCGCCAAAAATGTCTACATAAACCCTGAGTTTGTTTTTGTAATAGTAAAAACACTACATGACTAATTGGGATCCTTATTTTGAGAAATGTCTCCTTATGCAAGGGTATGAGACTACAAGAAGCAATCGTTTCCTAGAGTTTGTCAAGTATTCCATTATGCATACAGAGTAAATTACAATTCTGTTAATTTGAAAGCATTTCATAAAAATCCTACGTTTTTTCCTGGTCACTGAAAACAGACATGGCTGTGTTAACAGCTGCACTTTTGAACAGGGATGAAAGTAAACTGAAATTTGTAATTTCTCTTTCCAAGAAAGCTGAGCTTTAATTGTCAGCAGGACTGTTTAGAAGGGGATGTAGAATAAAGGGTAAACAAGGGCTTTGGTGTGAGGTCAATTTAGTCAGTATATTCACTTGAGCAGAAGAGAGCCACATGTAGATCTAAATACACATTAAACAATATTTAACAGGTGCTACCTCTCCAGCAGGTGTAGCTGGAACTCTCTCCTTGTCTGTTCAGATACTGACAGTTACACTTATGAGAACGCTGCCCTGCGAGTCGTTTCAAATCATGACTTTGGAGCCTAACAGATAGCGTGAAATACTTGACTTGTAGAATTCTATGGGTACATCATTATGGGTGAATGGTGATTTTCACAGCTTATGCTGCAAAGCATCTTTCCTGCAGTCTATGTTAAAAGTTCACTCAAGAGTGAAAAATGCTGGGAAAATTAATGGACTTCTATATTTTTTGTTTCAGTGATCTGACCTTCGTGAAATATCAACCATGTGGAAGAAAAAACTTGTTAATGAAAGCTTGTTAATGCAATGTTGGATAGGAAAGAGATTAGATGACCTAAAATTGTCAAAAAAAGAAAAAGGGGTCTCATACTTTTGAGAGATGCTTATTTAAACTAGTTCACAGATGACTGCCAACTATAATTAATTCTGAACACTGGTAACATTGAAACAGAAGCAGTCAAGCTTTAAAAGCAGAATAGTCCTATAGAAGTGTCAGAACACAAACAGGACCGATTCTTACTTTTAGGTACCAGCCAAGGAAGTGAGCAGGAACAAATCCATCCAGTTTGTCCTATAAACCAAGCAGAGAAATTGGGTTAATTTGTCATATATACAACTCTGTTTTCCATGGCTTATATTCTGGAAAAAATAAAAAAATAAAAAAGATAGAAGTGGTCCTTAAACCCTTCAGATGCCTGGGATGTTGGCATTTACTGTATTTCATAATCATTTTGGCACCAATTAAAAACTGCAAATACCTAGGCAATGTTTTTTAAAGTAATACTAGAAAACCCAATTACGGACAGGAATGGAAAATGTGACATAAGATTGGCTGGGTAAGAAAACTGGCTCCTTGTCTCCAACTCATTCTTTTGGCCAGCCTGGGGGGGGGCAGGGGGGAGAGAGAGAGACAGAGAGGGAGACAGAGAGAGAGAAGGACCACGGTAACAGAATCCCAGTACAGTGGGACAGGGCAGAAAGGTATCTTCCCTTACTGAATCCTACTCCCCACTCCAGAGCTGGAAAAGGAACCCAGGATTCTTGGGCACCATCATTCCTTAAATGCACTGGAAACCCACTGGGAAAAGTGTACCCTCATTCTCCTCTAGCACTGATCCAGAGATTATGACAGCCTATTGCTGTCAATAACTCAAGGAGCTGATATGACAAAGGTCTGTGCAATGGATCCGCAGATTTCCACCCACTCATTTACAAAGCTGCCAGACCAATTCTGGAGACAAATATACTAGCCACAAGTCCTGTGCTCTTAGATTTTATGCCTCTGGTTGTGAATTTTGGAATAAAATTCAGTTAGATTCTTAAATATCAGGTGAAAATTCCATGGGATACAATTTATGGGCTATACACCAACATGCAACTTGAAGCCACATATAAAGAGAGTTAATTCCAATTGGAACAGAGGAACTGGTGTAGGTTTACATCAGTACATTGAAGTGCAAGCAACATACTTAAATAATTTACCCCTTCTCCCCAAGTAGGTAATTAGGTTACAAATGAGATGCGTAGTCTTGATCTGATCACTTGTGAAGGTCAAGAGAGAAAAGGAAAAAGGAAGGTAGCAGGTAAGAGTCTAAATCTAAAAGAAACACAAAACTGGATTATGGATTCAGCACTAAGCCAAGTAAGGCAAGACTGCACATTTCAGAATTCAACTGAACACCATTTTACACAAAAACAGTAACACTCACAGGCAAGCAGCTCTTTCATTTCAGTTTCTTACCCAGATGTTGTGATATGGATCAGTTTCATTGCCTGGATCGTAAATAAGGCAGTTACCACCATAGTCTCTTTCTGGCAAAGGAATGCCTAAATTTGGATCGATGTATTTCATAAACTGTCTGCCATCATGTACAGTCTGCAGAATTAACACATCCATCCATTAGCAATTGATAGTTAATAGGCAGGAAAACCTGAAGAAAGGAAATTACTAGTAAGCAGCCCATCCTCATATGGGCAATATTTAACATTTATGTTGCAAAATAGTTCAAACACGTATCCATGCCTGTTTAGTAATGGTAATGCTTTTAATTTGTATTTCTGGTCTTCCGATGTCCAGTACCAGCTACTGAGGAAGCAAATTCAAATAGTTAGCTAAGTCTGGCTGCAGGACTGTAACTTAAGACTAGAGTATTGAAACAACAGGCTTTTACACCTGGACAAAAACACCCACAAAACTGATAACCAAAAGAATTGACATTTCCCCAAATAGAAGGTGACCCTGATTATAAGACAACCCACCAATAATCAGATTGTATATATGGAAAATATATGGAATTTGTTATTATGTTCCATTAACAGAATCTAATTGAGTGTTTAGCTTGAATCTGTCCCTTTCTCACTGCTACAGCAGGGAAAATAAATTGCGGGGGAGGGTGTCGGGTAGCCCCTTGCTCTGTTTCCTTTCCATCTTTTTACCCTGGCAGCCCTTTCCCCCTGTCTTTACTATCAGACTCTGCTCTGCCTGAACACATGGAAGTGAGAAGCAAATTTGAAGACAATAAAACCTTAAAATTAAACATAGCTGTAGCAATTTGCATACAGTACCCACATACTTAGTTTATCTAGAAACTGCTGCAAGTTTTAGCACAGGTACTCCAAAAACACACTTTTGAGCATCACTTTGGCACCTACTTATATGTGGCACAAACTATACATGGTATCAGTCTAAAGCAAAAGGCTCATGAGTTACTACACAGTTCACTGGGCTGGGCTGGACCATACTAGTCAAGAGTATTTCAAGCCATGGTGACCCCACAGCTCAGCACTGCTCAGGGTGTATATTCTGGATACTCCCCACAAAGGACCCATGTGCTAATTAGCTCACTCATGACAAACCGGGTGGTGTTCTGGGAGTCCCGGGATGCTCCAAAAAGTTATAGGCAGCTAAGATGCAGGGCAACCTAGTTCAGCTTTACATCATGGAGAGCGGAGCCACACTAATCACATGCACCAGGCTGAATGAGAAGGCAACAAAGGCATTCTGGGTGAATCCTTTGGAGCCCTGTTTCATGAGGTTTGCCAGGCATTTAAAGGTTGGTGAAGAAACAGGAATCATTGGGCATGGCAAAGGAAGGTGCACTTCACCTGTGGGAGTGAAGAAGGCATTAAAATGTATGCAATGTAGGGTTCACCATGACTTGAAAACAGTTGGTGCAGACAGGGACTGTGCTTACAGGGCACTGCTATATATCTTATTTAGATGGACTGCACTGACCTGTCCTAGTGGCACTTGGCAGGGGAGATACCAGGGTTGAGGTTGTGTTTTCCAGGTGGTTTTGCCATATTTCCTTCCCCCTGACCTTAAGTGATCTTGTGTAGCTGAGGGTGGAAACTTGTCCACTGCACTATGAACAGGTATCTGCTATAGCCTCCCAATGGGAGTACCTCGACTACACACTTCATTTTATGGAGATGGGGGATTTCTCCCTTGCTTGCTCCTTTGGCCTTTTGGTTAAGGGTAAGCAAGACTTGGGGGCACCTGAACCCCAAGCCCGGCAGGCTTGGGGCTTGCATGTAGGATGCCTGCCTTCGATTTGGGAGCATCTGAAGCCCCAGGCCGAAAAGCCTGAGAGAGAAGATACTTGTTGGTGGTTAACACCACATGGATCTGAACAACTGAGCTCTGCTCAGTGGATGGAATTTGGAACCGATTTTAATAATTTGGCTTGAGACACACCAAATGTAAAAAGTAGTAGGTTCCCATCAGCATCTCACCTTTTGGCTGGGAACCAGTCTTGCATTTCTGGCACCATGGGGAAGGTGTCAGGGCTGGCTGTGGCTCTCCCAATGCCCGGCCTGGTATAACAATGCCTCCAGGCTGGATGCCAGTTTCCTACAAAGGGAATACCCACCTGGGTTTTTGTTTAATTTTTTTTTTAAGAGCAACACAAAAAAGGTTCCCAGCATATCTGCCCAATGTGGGCCATGTATTTTACAGTAACACTCAGTGTTGGCTGCATTTAATCAACTTCAGTTGGGTTCCACTGCTGAACACATGCTGCTTTTGGTAGCAGTTTAATGACGGATAATGTATTTAATGAGGTTTCCTCGTATGTGATAAGAAAATGAGGGGCATTTTTCCCCATATCAATGAGATTGGGGGGGGCCGAGCCTCATCTTGTCTTCAAGTAAATATGGTATACCCCACTCTCCTTTTCCTAGCCAGCTGTGTTGTGGGTGATCATCAGCCACCAACCCACATCAGGTTCATTCTTGAGACTAGCATGTCTTCCATCATTGTGTAACTCTGTTTGTAGTTCCCTAACTATAGCCTGCATGTCAACAAATTAAGTGAGTGTTAAAAATCAGGAGATGTAAAGCATGGTTTGGGATATGCTCAGAGGAGCCACCGTACATATATGCTTACTTCAGTTATAGGAAGGTCAGAGTCAGGACAGTGGCAAAGAATTTACTACAGAACTTCAGTTAAGAAATACAACTTTATTGTCAAAGTTATGCTATCAGCATAAAGATTATGATTTGAAGCAAACCAAAGGGAAGCTGTTAACAGAAGATTAAACCATGTACCATCAAACACAGTCGCCATCACATGTAATTAATTTGCTGATGAATCATGTAAGAACAACAAATATTTCCAAGTAGGATCACAAATACCGTCATAAACGATAAATGGTTTTGGACAACCCAGCTGACGTAAGAATTTCATAGAAACTTTAGAAGAGAAGAACTCTGACTTACTTTTGGGATGGTACTGGGAAAACACAGTTAAGGTGAATGAGCTGGAGTGCTATTTGACATCGCTTGTATCAGAGCCAACTTTAGAACTAGCTAACAAAGCTAAGAGGATCAGCTGCCAAGAACCCCCAACATCTGATCCGTGTTGGAATAATTCATTCTCTCCCCAAAGTTTCTTTAAACATTTCACTTTTTTCTCTCAAGGTTTTAAAATGAGGTTGTTTACCTACCTAAGCGTTTTGAAAGAGTTGTACAAACACCACCAAATGTGAAGAGTTAAATACTAAGTTCACAATGTGAGAAAAGCCCAGAGTTATGTGAAATGCAATAAAAGCTACTTAAAACCTTAATAATCTGTAAAGTAAAAACTGCAGACTGTTAGAATAAGACAGGGGCAGGCAATTATATCGGGTGGAGGGCTGCTTACTGAGTTTTGGCAAGCCATCGAGAGCTGTATGACAGGCAGCCAGGGACAGATAAATATTAATTTTCTACATTTTTTAGGGGCCCCACAGGCCAGATAGAATGGCCTGGTGGGCCAAATTTTGCCCTCGCCCGAAATAAGATCATAGCTACGAAAATTAACTGACTTTATTCTTATTACTCAATTTTCTCTCACTCCTCCCTTTGGAATCAATGTGACGGGTGAATCCAAGTGAAGTGCAGTTTTTAGGGGAGCACTGCCATTTGATCATGACTGAAAAAAAGCATGTGCATCTCCTTTAATATGTGAAGCACCTTTTTGTATTTACATTCCATGCTCATATACTGTAGGTGTATGTTGGGGCACTGGCTTTGCTGTGCTGTCTCAAGTTTACAGACTTTATCCGACTCAAAATCTACCTCCAAAATACCGCGCATCTCAGCTGCTATGTTTGTGTGACAGCTAAATTTGCAGTAGAGGTAAGCCTTCTTAATTTACTCACGGGTGAAACAGTGATCAAAAATAAAACACTGGGAAACAGGACAGTGCTCTGAGAATAATTCAGTCCTACTCAATAGTTGTTCCACACAGATGTGGATGTACATATGAAGTGTTTCATTGTATAGCAGCTTTCAACTAGACAACTTCACAAACGCTAAGCCTTGAGGACAGTTTTACAAAGGAGCTAACCGAGGAACTGACGAGTAACACAACTTGCTCAAATTCACATACTAAGTCGGTAACAAAACAGACATTAGCAGTCAGGAATATATCAACTCCCAGACATTTCACACAGCCATCCCAGAGCAAAGCCTTCCCACCGTCTCATTTAGGGATACAGATTCCTCATAGGCTGATCTACCCTTTGAACAACAGAGTTAAGGGAGACAAGGTGGTGGTAAACTTACACAGATTAACCACTCTCCATAATGAAGTCCTTTGACTGAAAATGGGTGACAATTTCATATCAAGATGGCTGCAGCATTAAGCAGCACTGGGGTAGGAAAAAAAAATCTCGTCTCTAAGATGAGAAAGATCATCTACTCTAACAGCATCAATATTTAAAATTGTTCAGAAAATATTTTTAAGCTATCTAGGCATTAAGAGCTAAATTTTCAAATTTCCTACCTGAAAGAGTATAAAGATGAGGAACAGCTCATACACAACGCTGACACAGAGCCAAAACCTCCAGTAAGCTAATGAAAAAGAAACAAGAGGTTAGCAAGGCTTCTTGCAAAATAGCTGTTGGTTGTTCATTTAACAGTAACAATTATAGAACATTTTTAGCAGAGAGTCCTTCACTAAAGAACTATAATGTAAAGCATGGAGTAAATTATTTGGACAATGCCCTGCCCAAAGGGTGCAAAACAGAAATAATCCGATTTAGACTAGAAATTAGGGGAAAACCCTCTATTAGAGGAGTGATGTTTTAGAAGAGTGAGTGGAAACTTTCTGGAACTGTGGGCTGAAGCAATACAGCTCAGGTACAAGGTAGGCCAATGTTCTGGTCCAGCCATTGCCACTGAGGTTTTTCCCTGCTACAGCTCCTTGCTGCCTCTGCCATGGGAGAAGCCCCCTGACCCCATAACACTGCCAAGTCCCCATGCTGCTGACACACCACTGAGGGTGTCCAGCTCCAGGGCCCCAATTTAGTGGTTCTGGGGGCCACATGTTGATAACCCCTATTTTAGGGCAGTCTCCTGAGCTGAGCAGTACAAGCAAAAAACTTATCAGTCTAGAATAGTACTTCATCACAGAGACTCCTAGCAAAATACAATGAAGTCAAAATCCTGGATTGGGACGGTCTGTAATGGGGAAACCTAGACACTCCAGACTGAAACAACTTAAGCTCAGGAGCTTGACCCCCCCAACCTGCAATTTCTCAAACATGTCAAGAGGTTTGAATTAGGTCCATTAGATCAGTGGTTGGCAACTTCTAAGGCTGTAGGCCTGGCTGACTCAGTTTGGGTGACAGGCATGGTGCCAGTGAGTTGGAAGAGTAGGCCCATGTCCACTGGCCAGACAAAAAGGCTCTGGCCCTCAGGCCAAAGGTTGCCAATTCCCACACTGGACAGATTTTCATGTTGTGAACTCAGTCAGTTTAGGTGTGGCCCATGCCAAGGGGTAAACTTCCATTTCAGGAGTTAACCCACCTCAGGATTAGCATCTAGGAGCTGGCAAGCGGATTGGCCTAGCCATTTCCAAAACCATGTCTGTGAGTTTGAATAATGGGGAACAATTCAGTAAAATTTCACACAGTCTAAAATGAATTAACATCCAAGTCTCTCTTGACACTCTCATTCATTCATCTCCTTTGAACAATTCCAATGGGGTTTTTTTGTTTTTTTTAAATAGGCTTCCTGCCCCGCTGCAAACAAGAGTTATTTTTCCAGGGCTAGATCTAAATTGTTGTTGAGACTGGTTCTGGACAAAGAGGATTCTATACAATAAAATAATCAACATTCAAATGGTCAAGTGGAGAGTCAGTTAACTGACATAAGTCTGCGCGCTGAGATACACAAGTAGCTGTATTAGTCTCAAGTCAGGCAGAAGGCAGGGTAGATTTGCACCTTTTAGACTAACTAAATTAGAGATGCACAGATATATAGATTGATCATAAGATTTTGTGGGTCATGCAGGGAGCAGTGTGCAGAATGGAAAGCATGATCTGAATACAAAAAGCAGGAAGGAAAGGAAGGAGTGGGGAAAGGGGGCAGCGCTGAGAGGCACACAAGGAAAAAACGCACAGAAACAAAGGGGTCACAAAAACTAATCCACATAATTACTTCCTACATATCTGTGTGAAATTGCTTACTTAACTGAAGGAAGGGGGATCAAGTTGTTAGGTTGAACCTTAATCTTCAAGGTCTCTAAAGTGTCACCCTGCCTTGCCTTCTCCTTGACTTCAGATTAAATTAAACCTCTCCAGGCCACTTAAAGTGCTAAACTGATTTCAAAAGGGAGTTAGATGCCTAAATGACTTTGGGAACCTGAGCCTTCTCTAAAAGAATAGATTAACAATTCTGGTATTAGAAACACAAAATTAGCGCCCACTCTTCCCCCAGGTAAACTGGAAACCAGGAGGATGTGGACAAGTACACAGGCATATCAAATTTGCTCATGGCAGTTTGTTGAGGACACTGATTTAAGTAGGATTAAACACTTTCCAAGCAGAGGAAAAAGTTATCAAATTTTAGCCTTTCCAATCTTGACAATGAACTTGTTTGCACTGGAGACTACAATGTAGTATAGCGACATCTGAGCTAGCTTTACATGAGTCAAAGATCCACAAGCAAGCCGCAAAATTTTGAAACAAAAACTTCAGCACACACTAATTCACTCAGTTAAGAGACAGGCAGGCAGAAACGCTTGCTTTTTCTGTTAAGAGACTGAACTGAGCAAAGAACATCTTTCAGATCATAACAAGTTTCCTCTATAATTAAATTGCTTCTGACACCCTTTAAAAATAGCTTTGGATGTGTAAGGATGTGATCATTTTCAACCAAACTGCTCAATTAACCTAATCAGAAAGACCTACTTTGCATGTTAAGGGAAAAAGCAGAAGTGACCTGGATACCTGGGGGGGTTATAATTTCTACCTAGGAAGTCACAAACTGAGATTGGAGAGTCTATTTTACAATGATTTTACTTTCAAGTTTACTTCTAAGAAAAGGGCCCTCACAGTAACTAGCTAAAAGAATAACAACCCAAACAGCTTTATGCAGATTGACAAACTATAGCTCTTAGTCATGTTTTCCAAATTCCACTCATCTACCATTTTTCTGTCACACAGCAGCAGGAGAGGAGCCCCCTTAGGGGAGCTTCTACCACAGAAAAACTAATGACAGAATCTGTGCAGTGCAAAGAGTAGTCTTACTCTTGGGTTCCTATTACTGTTGCTGGTTCCTCTAATGCAGAGGTTGTCAACCTGTGGCAAAAGTGCCACAAATAGCACAGACAGCATCTACATGTGTGGCACATGGCAGATCAGGGAGGGAACAGGTAACACAGCAGCAGACAGGGCATGAGGCAGAAAGCAGAGCAGAAAATTAGGAAGAGAACACAGGGCAGAAAGCAAAGGAAGAGATCAGGCAGAAAGCACAAAGTAGGGAGCAGAAACAAAGCAGTAGATTGGGCAGAGGAAGGGGATTGAAGTGGTACCTGGGGAGGGTGTGAGGCATGGTACTTTGTGCCATGCCTGCCCAAAAGCTTGGTCCACTCTGCTCTAATTTCAGATCTTTAAATAAAAACCCTAATTTAACCAGGGGCGGGGGGGGGGTGAGAAGACATGCACAATAGTAGCATTGTTAGATATACAAATACCTACACTGATTCACAAGAATTTCAGCAAGCTTTCGGCCACAATCACCCTTCTTCAGGCATAGACTGAAGAGACAGCAGAAACATCCTACGCCTGAAGAAGGGTAATTGCGCCCAAAAGCTTGCTAAGAACTTTTTTCCAACTACTCAGTTGGTCTAATAAAAGGTATCACTTCTACTCAAAGAACCTTGCCCGTCTTGCCATGCACCTTTCAGTAACGTCTTCACTTTGTCCAAACTACTGAATACAAATGCCCTGCCTGATGTGTAAAATGCAGCTGACAGGATAACTAAACATCTATCCTAATAATTCTGGAAGTCAAATGAACTTCCTCTGATGCCTGCCACCCCAGATTTCTGCATTGTTAAAGGAGACCTAAATCAAAATTATTCCCAATTATTTGCTGTACAGTAAAAGCTGTGTTATCCGGCCCTTTACCATCAGGAATGCTCTATAAACTGGCACCTGTCATAGATGGCAATACAAATTTTCCTTTACGTATCTGGAAAAATTCCAATTGCCATCCAGCACCTTGCTGTGCACTTTTCATAGATATGTTGTTTACAGAAGCCTCAGGACGCTGCCAAGCAGTGTCACTGGTGGCAGTCTCAATTGTAAACATCCGCTACCGCCATCCACCATTGTGACTGCATTGTGCTTGTGCTGTACCATGACTTTATCGCTGAATATCTCGCTCATTCTGCAACTATGGCTACCAATAGTCCATCAACAAGTGGAGGACAGAAGCAAAAGTGTATTATGTTGCCGATAATTTGGTGAACTATAAGTACAACTCTCAGATAACCCGTATATTTAATTAACCGGCACCACCCCATGCCCCATGGATGCCAGATAACAGAGATTTTACTGGATCTAGATCCACTGAAGGCCTTTCTTCTGCAACATTAACAAAGCTTTTCCATTCAATTCCACCCACAATCTACTCTAGCCACGCTCATTCTATCTAGAATACATACAAAAGCAATTGAATTCTTGTCTGCAAGTGCGATATGAATTCACGTTTATCCATTGTTAGTTTAGTTACCTCCATCCCTAAATCTTCCGACTAAGTCATTTATAGCTTTTATTATGAAACCACAAATGGCATACGAGTTGTACACAGAAGGAGATAAATTCATAATCTTGCATCAGCAAACGTAAAATAACAAGTCATCATCTCTGGAGATATAAGTCATGGAAACTGCAGACGTGTTCCCCTGTTAAAGACAGACAATGATGCATAACTGCATCATAGAGCATCCAGCTTATTTGGATTGTATGTACTGTATCCTGTTTTCAAAACTGACAAGTATCCTCTTTTACTCCCTCAGAGAACTGGTATCCTGTATACTTGAATTGCATATAGTACATGATACACAAACAGTTGTCAAAAGATCCAGGAACAACTTTTATTTATACATGCTATAAAGGCAAAATATTGCAGCTCTTCATCTAATCATATACAACTGTAAGAAAAATCACTGCCTCCGTACCTGGATATTAGCCTAGAAACTCAGGAGCTGGCAGACAGTAGTAAACAGGGCAATATGCATCACAAGTCCCCTGGTGAGGAAGGATCCATCCTTATTCCTTAGGGATAACTGAATTTGTTTATCTATTGGTGATGATTCATCTACAGTTTGTAAATCGCAGAATCTCTGCACTGAGATGGCAATGAGTAACATTGAAAGGGGAACTATTACACTGAAGAAATGATGACATCCTCAAAAACTGATCTTAAAAAAAAATTATTCTCTTCATATTTTCATTAATAGACTTGGCACAGAAAAATAAAAGCTTTCCAGTGAAATTAGCTAGTGACAAAATTAAGAGGCATCGTTAATATAAAAGGAGGATCAAGATATCAAACAGAAAAAACTGGATAACACTGAGTGGAATAACAGAAAGGAAATGAAATTCTGCAGTACAAAAATAAGGCCACACACTTGGAACCCATAAGAATTATTTCTTAGCTGGCAGCTCAGCTGGAAATAGAACAATGACTAATATAACTTGGTCTATTACAGAATAACTATGAATTCTGATGTGATGCAGCCATAAAACAAACAAAAAACAGCCCAACCCACTTCCCCTCCTCCCCACCAAAAATGTAATTCTAGGACATATCAATAGTTATTTCCAAAAGAAACAGGGACGCATTAATATAATTTTACACGGCACTGGTTACACCTTATCTGGAACACTGTGTGCAATTCTGGTCACCTGTGTTCAAGAAGAAATTAATTCAAATTGGAGGAGGTATAAACTAATGCAACTATAATCAAGGGAATGAAGACTTTCATGTGTGAAGGGACTACAGGAGTTTGGCTGATTTAGCCTAGCAAAACAAAGGCTCAGAGGCTATGACTGGTATAAATGCTAGGGATGGAAAATGCTGGCACCATAACACATGGGTATAAGCCAATCATAATCAAGGCTGAAAATAAAGTGTTAACTACCAAAACAGTGAGATTTTGGAACGGCATCCCAATCAGTGTAGCAGGGACAACAAATCTAGCTTTTTTAAAGGAGGAGCTTGATTAAATTATGGGGCACGGTTGCCTGTGACCGCAGAGGACTGCATCTAATGACCCAGTGGCTCCTTTCAGGCCTACAATTGTATTTAAATGTAGCCTATAAAATAGGGAGAGGTACATACCAGTAAGGTATTAGTTCTCTTGGGATTAAAAGCCATCTTCCCCAAGAATAGAAATCATGGAGTGGGATCAAAATGGATCCATTTTTCTATGTTTACTTCACCAATATAGTCTACCACATCTCTCAGTGTGTATTATGTATATTTAGAAGTCTAACTTTAAGACCTGCAATAAATGCTCCTACAGGAGACACCCAAATTGTCCTTCGAAAAGCCCTGGGGAAGCATCCTTCATTCATTCCTGAACAGGGTCTATTTCTACAGTCCTCAGCGCATGTTGATTTAAGCACAAGATCAGGATTAAACAAGTTTCATCCCAGATTACATAAATTGTTATGCTGCGCTGTGTGTGCACGGCAAGACACATGATTTTTGGGATGTGGAATAAAATTCATCAGATCCCAATCAGGCAACAGGCAGATGGGAAGCTTGGTCCCTGATGCTATGCTTCCCACAGAACCCTTTAGATTTGCCGTCACATGGGCTCCAGACACTCCAGCACCTAAAGCTCCTCCGTCTCCAGCTGCCAGCACCATGGAGCTGGGAGGTAAACAAATGGGGACAGGCAAATGTGGAACATTTTTGTAGCTGGTTTCTTGTTTTATTGCATCATTAATTGTTTGAACATATGGCAGGGTTAAAACTGTGTGTGTTCAGAGGGCTGGGGCCCTGCAGGTGTTATACTAAAGATGCGATCAATGTGTTGTGTCTCATAAATATGAGCTTAACACATTAATCGCATCTTAAGTGTAACACCTGCAAGGCCCCAGCCCTCTGTACACTGTACAAAATAGTCTTCTTTTGAATTCAAACAAACTGGGGGGCAAACAGTTCATGCAAATAATGTATTAACACATTCAGCATGTAACGGCTCTAACTTTTTAAATGTCACTTTGAGAAGAATCATACAGGTAAAGAAAATACTCAACATTAACGTAAAAACAATTTCAGATGAGAGCATATGTCCACTTTCATGCTACACAGTTTGCCACCTGTGTAAAACAAGCTCGTGTTGTGTTCCCTGATCCGTTGTATGCCATACGCGCTGCCCATGCCACTTGTGGCATGCAGGTCATCGGCTGGCCACCCCTGCTCTAAATGATTAAATACACAAGGAAGATTCCTTAAATATTCTGTTCACGGGCATCTGACCAGAATCAAAAATGATCAGTTCAATCTGGTAGCTGCTCTGCTTCCAAAAGTCTGCATTTTTTTACTATTAAATAAATGAAATTTTACATCTGTAGATACAAAACAACTGAAGCATCTCACAGACAGCTAGAACTTAAGCCCAAATACATCACCGAAATCCTTTAAATTCTTCATGAGCCAGGCAGGGTATCAGACACTGCCATCTAATTGGCAAACTGGAAAGCTGGAACTCTGCTTAAGTTTATTGCAGTGCCTGCTGCATGTTGCTTCAATTATCTGCTTGAAGGAGATGGTTTTTTTTAACCTATTGCTTCTTAAAACAAATAAAGGTTTCCAACCTGAAAGGGTATGATAAAACTATGACAAATGTTTAGAATAAAGTTGTCTTTGTTTGCAACTATGTCACACAAAGTTATATAAATTACCTCTATTATAAACAATTACTAATGCCTAAAAATATCCAGCAGCAGAAGCAGGGACCTGTAAGTTTAATTACTCCTTAGGTACACTTAACACAAGTTTTATTTTGTATTTTTTAAAAGACTCAAAAAGTATGATCATTGGGATAGAAGCCTTCAACACAAAGTTGATTTTAATATAACTTTTATTCTATCAAATTGTGCTACAGAGTCCCCATCATCATATGGGTTGCTTAGAATTCTGGCAATTAGGGACTTGTCCAGAATCAGAAACACAGTCAAATTACAAAACAGAAAGGGAATTTTAAATGAAAAGGGAGCTGTGGAGAAGTACAAGTCTTTTTGTTGCTAATGAGGACTGCAGATTACAGAGAACAGAATAAATCCCTTGCTATTAAGTGACTTAAAGCACAGTACATAATATGCATGCAATTTAGAGTAACTGTTACTGTCCCTATTTTAGCATGTCATTCTCAAAAAAGAAAAAAAAAGGGGAGTGTGTAGAAGTGACATCTGACAAGGACCTTCATTCTTATAAGCACAACCAGAAAGGTTGTGAAATCCCCATCGCATGAAGTCTTTAAATGAGTTACACAAACACTTGGCTGAGAGGGTTTAGACAGGTATGATCCAGCCTTGAGCAAAGGTTTTGGACTAATGACCTCCTGAGGTCCTTTCTAGCCCTATTTTTCTATGGTTTTTTTTAAGTTTCTAAATGATAAATAAATGATGTAGTGTTGGAAATATCTATCGATTACAAAGGTGGTCTTTCAGTACTAAGAAGCAGCTATGGGATTAACATAACTGGATAGATGCTGTATTAATATTATGTACACTGCAGCTAAAGGAAGTAAAAAGTCAGCAATTTGCCAGACATTTGAAAAGTTTAAATGACTTAAATTACCTGGATGAGGTCTTGAAAATGGTCCATCTTTAGCCTGAGTGACTCCAAAACACAGGAAAACCAATATACTGGCAACAATACCTCTGAAAATAAAGTACAAAAACTCTCAGTATACATTTAGACTGTACCTCCCCTCCCCAAAGCCATGAAATAAGAATTTAACTGTGGTTCTTCTCAGGCCAAGGACATCATGTTTCTACCCATTAACCTCTAAATAACACCTACAAAACAATTTTTTTTTTTTTTTTTTTACAGTTTTATTTTAAGGAAACTAGTATTAAGCCCTATATTTAGGTTAACAGGGGCTATTATAAAAGATTCACGTGACTGAAGTTAATACCTTATTTGTGGGCAATGGTATCTGGAAAAAAAAACAGCTGAAAAAAAAGCCAGGAAGTTATAAAAGAACTTTTGAGAATAAGTACACACAAAGTTCTGCCAGCAAAATCTTTGGAGGGTAAACTAGGTCTCACCTGCTTAAGAATTTTGTAGTAATCCTAAAAAACAAGTGAGGATATTTTAAGGACATGCCCATTCTGCTGCTAAACCAGCAACAAACAATGCACTGGAAGTGTCTGGTTGCTGCTAAAGCAGCAATAAAGTGGATTTGGAGGAAAATAACTAGGTCAGGCTCCGAACAATCCCGTGGACCCAAACTCAGCATCCCAATCCCAACTCTGGATAACAGCTTTCTCCTGCTGCTGGCACTGGCACTCCAGCAACCCCCGGACTAGATCATACAGCTCCACAGGCCAGACCTAGTCCATGTGCCATATGTTTGACACCCCTGCTTTACAGATTTTTAAAAAAAATTAGCAAATGTTACAACTTCAAGGCATTAAGTCTACAGAACTAAATGATCATTGAAAACTTCCAATGTTCACCGAGTACAATCTGTACAGGAGGTTTCACCTCACTTTAGATCAATACAATTCTTTAAAACATGACTGCAAAAACTGGCACCTCTTTACTCGGTGATAAATAAATAATAACAATTAAAAAAAAAAAAAAAGAGCTACAGAAGACCTACTAACTTTGTCCTGAAGAGCCAACACCTTTAGCAGTTACCACCTGTCCAGGATGGTATCTTTATTTGAAGTTAGGGAAAATTAAATTCTCTAATCTGAATTAAATGAATGTCATTATCCACCAGCTTGCTACCTTACACCTCTCTATCCTAGGACATTCAGCAATCAGCATGCAATCAGTAACAGACACTGCATAAACTCGTATGAAAAGATTTTTTACCAATCAGTTAGACTGAAGGAAAAAATTTACACCATTACAAAGCATAATCAATATCTAACAAATATGTCCATTGCTGCCCCACTACTTTGTCAGTTTTAATTTCACCCATTCACTTTAAGGACTTTAAGTAAAAATGCTATTACTTTATTCAGACCGTCTAAAAACAACTGATCAAGTAGTTGTATGCATAGGCTGAGGACTGTCAGTTAATTGCTACCACACGAATCAAGGTTGGACCATTAATAAAGTTCAACTTTGTGCCGAATGAGTATACAAGCACTAGAAAGCCATATACAGTAATATGTTAGTTTAGAAGACAATATTTTGTATTCGAGTTTTTAACACAACTTTGATACTTTACTGTAATACAGTACTTGTTGGGGTGTTTGCTTGAGAATCACTGTGATTCCATGAAGCAAGGCCTTAATACATTTCCCCCAGTATGTGGCCTATAAACAGGCTGGTTTTATTTGTGGGAAAGAATTGAGAATGATTCTACTCTTATTCAGACATCAAGTTTACACCAGCAACCTGTCTCCAAATAATGGAAGTGTCTGAAACTCGATTAAATGTTTTTACCCACAAGAGATATTAGCATGTACAAAGCAGTTATATTAAATTATTTACGTTTAAATATTTGACAAGAAGGTCCCGCAAAAGTAGATGGAGCACTTGCAACCTGACTTGACTACTAGCAAAGTTTAATTTAAAGTTTAATAAGAAAATGGTTAAGTTAGAAGTTTTACAAATAAAAAAACTGATATCAACCAATATTAATATATGGGACCAATCACCTTTCACAGCCTGCAAGGTACTGACAAATGCTTCAGTGTAACAGATTTATGTTATGGGTGCACACTAGGGGCAGTCACTAAACAAAACTGTTGATATAGGGCAACAGTCAGCAACTGCCAGCATGTGTGCCAGAGTATAGCACATGAAGCCATTTTGCTCAGTATGCCAGAGCTGGCTCTGGGCAGGTCCCTGCCACCGGTCACAGATCCCTGGCTACTCACAGCAGGCAATAAGGAGGCTTCAAGCTCTGCTGCAAGCAGCTCAGGCTGCACAGCAGGTGGCAGGAGCCTGCCCAGAGCCTAGGCTGCTTGCAGTAGGTAGCCACAAGTCTACACGTGGCTGCACCACAATCTGGAGCCCCAGCCTGGCTCATTGCTGGTGGCGGCTGCACAGGTGCCTCACTCAAGGGGCCTGGTGGGGAAGGGCTGGGGCTAAGCTGCCACAACAAGGACTGGGCCCTTTGTGGTTCCCCCACCATCGGACCCTGGCACACCAACATCTTCCAAGTTGAGGTTGCAGGGGGTTTTTTGCCAACCCCTGATACAAGATATAACTTTCTTACCAAACTCTCTAAAGACAAACCAAGCACTTACAATCTAGTAGGTCCCAAATAATCCTATTATATTCTTTGTGTTAAGAGTTATACTCTTACATGGCACACACATTCCAACACTGCTTGACTGCAGATTTACATTTAAACTGACTCAGCACTTGTATCACGCCATGCTGCAAGCTTCCTTGTTTACAATCATTCTGTTTAGCCCAGAACTAAGTATTCCAAGTGATTCCTTCATGTCAAAGGGATAACTGCTGTGATGCCTTACAGTATAGACCTGCACATAAAAAGTAGTTTAATAGCAAGTGGCAATAAAATCAGCTGTAGGGTTGATTACAATTTTCTTTTAAACTGCAGCTAGGTGCAAGAAAGTTATGCAACACCAAAAAAATCCATGTGGCAGAGTCGCTACTGATCTTCCCCAGGCTCACACTTCTGTCTTAAGATATCAGCAGTACAGCAGTGATTCTCAACCTATTTTGTACCAAGACCCATTTGTAAACATCAGTGGCCAGTCCCAACCCAATGCCCTTCACTCCTGACCCACTGCCCCCCCACCTCCAGCCCCCAGTGTGTAGGGCAGGGGATGGGTCTGTGAGGCTGGGGCGGGGGTGAGGGGGAGGACAAGCAGCCCCTTGCAGGCTGGAACTCTGCCAGCATGCAAGGGAAAAGGCACCGTTTCCCACATTTTTCTCCTTTAAGTGAGAATCCATTTTGTTGATCTGTTTTTAAAGTTTGCTCATGACCCTGCTGTACAATATGCTACACAGTGTAACAAGGCAGCCTGAACCTTCAGTGAATGTCCCGAGCTTGCACCCTCTTGCTATTGTCCTTCTGGTTTATCATGAAATGAAAGAAAGGCTCAATTAGGCTTCAGAGTTGGTTAAAAAACCCAAACAAAACAAAACAAAAACAAAAAAACAAGCTACATAGTTAACTTAGAGACCATCTAATTTATGTATTTTCTTGGATACTTGCAACAAAATACTGAAGTACAGTCATTAAAATAATTTTAGTACTCAATGATGTTTAAGGAAAAAAAATATAAGAATACAAAATGGAATACAGCAACCACTTTACCAAGACTAAGACAACACTGTTATTTAAAAGAGCCAATTCAGAGAGACAAAACAATGAGATGAGTCTGTGCATGTGGCTGCATGCCATCCTTTGTTCTCAGGTTTTAAACTCCACAGGCCTTGTGCCCTGTCCTCTGCCTGGGAGTGCTGTTTTTTTTCAACTTTTCCTTCATTGCGTCGCCAGTGGTGCAATCTATCTGTGGTGTCAACAACTGTGAAACACTAACACTGGCAGCTTGAATCTTATAGTCATGATTTTTTAAAATTATGACTAGGTCTACATGACAGTGGTTAAAATAGCATCAGCTTGTGTACTATACAACACCTGTTTTTTTGCCATCTCTGGAGCTGTGATTGAGCGATATAGATCAAAGAAAACCACGGGAGAGAAAGACTTCTGAGAAACGGATGTCTAGGACTTGAATCATGATTTGGCATCCCAATATATTATATTCAAGTTACTAAAAAGGCACACAACTGTTTTTAGATGCTTGGAAGATGGGATAGAAGAGGAGATGGAAAAAGGCTACTATATAGCTGCAGAGAGCCACCAAAGACTCGCATCCATTCATGTTCTAAAACTAACAATATGGAAGTTGAAACAGCCACTCATTTAAACAAAGAGTAATTTGTATGAAAGGCAAAAAATGGGCATGTAGTCCTTTACAACTCTGATCTGCCAGTGGAGTAACTACTACAGTATAAGCAAGAATCAATGAAATCCTAACTTTGAATGTCTGTATTAGATGCTATGTGGAATGCCTTCAAAGCATTTCTTCCCTCTAAAGAAGGCAGGGCAGCATGGCACATTAGAGACTAAATGGTTCAGAAAGCATATTGCGGTTCTTGGTTGTAGCTGTGTTGGTCTGAAGACATAGGCAGACAAGGTTCTTTGAGTAAATGTGCCACCTTTTATTAGACCAACTAAATAGTTAGCAAAACTGTTCTTTGCAAGCTTTTGGATACAAACACCCTTCTTCAGGCACAAAGCAACAGAATACTCTCCCTGTGTCTGAAGGAGGGTGTTTGTACCCAAAAGCTTGCAAAGAACAATTTTTCCAATTATTTAGTTGGTCTAATAAAAGATATCAAATTTACCCGAAGAACTTTTTCAGAGAGGCATAAGCTTTTTTAGATATATCCTTGTCTTATCTTGCCTCCATCGTCCTCCATTAATCAGCCCAAAGTATGACACTTGCCAGAAAAGATTAACCTGTTGTGGCATTCACACCAATCAAGCACCTTAATGATAAGATATGCTGTTTCAACAGAACAAACAGTCCTTCAGCTAGCAAGATACGGGCATCTGAAAATGCTCATCAATGGGACCTAATCTATTAGCATGCATGACATGATCAGATTATAACATGGTGACCTTGTGTAGGGGAGTCTAACAAAACTAAATTATATTTAAATTTTTCACATATAAATTTTGAAAGGTTTCACTTTTCTTTGTTGATGATCTTTGCGATTTCCAGAAAAGGAGCCTGGTGTTCACTTGCCAGCACACATAGTCAAACTGTTAGGGCATACACTCAGCTATTGATGACAAATGATCGGAGAAATGTATCAACTAGTGGACAGACTGGGTTGACCACCTGTTCTCATTTGGGTTAATCATTGTTTTCTCATCAGAGTAATAAAGCAAACTAAAGCAACAGACACAAATGACTCAGACCAATCAGTTACTTTGGTCTCAACTCCCTCGCAGAATTAGAGGTGCCAACCAACATAAAGTTATGTGAAAACAAGACACTAAAGTTTCAGGTCACCATAAGCACTTGGAGCTACTTACCTTGCATTCCTTGGTCAAAGAATTAAACTGATCAAAAGAGGATAGTGACTAAACAGGGCAGTAGAAACCATGATTTTGTGCAGGGTTTATGCCTACTAGCTGCAATCATCTTCATTATCCTCCACAAAGATCTTCCCTGTACAGAGGACAGTTTTATTTTACCCTTGGATAAATGTCTGCCAGAAGGACACTACAGCACAAACTGACAGTCACTACTTCAACCACTAGTATCCAGCTACTTAAAGTTACTGACACAGGTATTATATAGGTTCTCAAGCATGCTCCAAGTAGCCAGCAGGGGATGGAGGTCAACCTTCCTTACATGCTATATGGACAGCATATAACCTAGAAGCATTTTTTGCACAATCAAGCATTCAAAAGCTATGTCAGGTTTCAGAATTCACATTTACTTGTCTGAGGTATCAGGAATAGGATTCGGTTATGCAACTAATTCATTCCATCAGCTGTTTCATCCACAAAAAAATAGCAGCCAGAGTGGTCTGAGAGATTAGTCTTACACAGACTAATTGCTGGATGTTTCCCAGCATCTACCAGTATTGTTCTCCCAACAGGATGGAAAACAAGGGCTATAGAAGGCAAGAATGCATACAGTTCCGGCAGTTAAGAGCTACACAGTCTTTTATAAACCATTACACCATCTGACTTCAAGCAAATTTGATGGCACCACAATCTCACTCCCTCCTAGTACTTCAGCACCTTTGTATTCGAAACGTAATACTGCATCACTCAGTTCTTTATGCAGAATGCACCAAAATGTCTGCAAATTCATTTGTGTTTGTGCACTCAAATTAAAAACTTGAAGCTACATAAGTGCAATCTGGTCTGTTAAACCAAAATAGCAGCGATTAGCATGTCAGGATAGAAGTCCACTGGCACACTTACATGCAACATCAGCCAAAACAAGCCCTCAGGAGCACTCAAAAGCATAACATTTCCTCTTTTCTTAATTTGGAGAAGGAAAAACTCCCACCAATGCTGTTGAGAAGTGCCAGTTTGACAGCTGTGTACACAGAAGTCCACTATGAACCACAAGTACAAGCCACCTCTATAAGTCATATCACACCTGCTCAACTATTTTGAAGACATCACCACTGGAGTTAAAGGCAGTTCAGTATCTCACACATGAAAATGCATGTGCATGCACATACCAATACCTAAACCTACATCCTCTCTCCAAACCTTCATGACAGATGCCATTCGAAAGCTCAGCATCACAAGCACTCTAAGAAAACCTTCACTGGCCATTACTAACATGCCTATATTTGACCAAGTGATGCTGAGGTTGGTATATGAATACAGGTTTCCCCTCACTTTATGCAGGTTCTGTATGTGCAAATTCACTCTAATGAGATGACCTTTTTTATACCAAAGATTCATTATATGTGAGGTAAATTCACTCTTATGTGATCGGCGTGGTGGAAGCCTGCAGTCAGCTGCTTTGTGCAGTGCACTGTGGGAGCTACACGCACAAAAATATAGTCTCCTGTGTGGATCTGTGCTCCTTGCTCATTGTCTGTGACATACGTTTCTGTAGTTGCCATCCCCATTATGGCAACATTCACCACCACCCTGTGCTTGTGTGTACTGTCTGCTGTTGGTGAGTACCAAAATTGCCTTGTAAAAGTGGTAGAAATAGGTCTGGGGGGCAGTACAGTTGACATCTTGGAATATATCTCTGTGTGTTACATTGTAAAATGGGTTCCCTCTTTATGTGAATTGGACTTATACTCCATTTTCCAGGAATGCATGTACAGCATAAAGTGAGGGAAACCTGTACCTACTTATCAGGGTCTCATCACTCAAGGAACATCTGTACCTCATCCTTTGCTTGCCCTAGGAAGAATGCCCCCCAAACACATCCTGATCATGTCTGTCAGAGCAGGAAATGTAGTGGCGAAGCCACTCCAGAGGCATTCCCAACAGCTACTCTCAATCAAGCCAGCGATAAGACACTCCTGGGAGATAAGACACTCCTGGGTTTGGCACATACAAAGAGGAACAAGACAAGCTGAAGGACAGCCCCCTGAAATACACCAGGGACATGGTTTAGATATACCCTGAGCCTCCCTTCAATGCTAAACAATAACTGAGAATAATACAAGAAAAACCATATACACAAAAGAATTTTTCAGGAGGGAAGACAGAATGCTATTCCTTGCTTGTAACTTTGCACATCTCCCTCCTAAATACTACTTATGGCTGTATTCCTGCTGTTTAATAAACCTCAAAATTTGGATCCGGCCCTTCCAAACACTAGATACTTTCACAAAGCAAATTCCAAATGGCCAATTTATTCATTACCATCCTTCTCACTCCCCCAAACCCCCAAATCTAGTCAAGAAAAAGAGGCCTAGTACATACCTAGCATCAGGCTTCCCTTTAACACAAATATTCAGAAGGTCTGGAACAATGTAACTAGCTAATCTTGCTCAATACCCATTAGAGTAAAGCACAAGATAAAAATACTAGCAGGACAACAAGTATTCCCTTGTTAGTACAAGCAGGTTCATTCCTGCTGTTACTGCCTGGTTAAAATCCCAGCTGCAAATTGATTTGTTCCTGTTTTCACTAAAGCAAATATAGTTTGTTCCAGAAAGGCCCAGAAGTGCTTAGTTACCTAATAGGTACATTCTGGACAGCAAAACAGGATAGTCTGATGCCACTGCAGCACAATCATAATCCAAATTGACTGAATTTAAGAGTATTCCAATAATTAGGTTCTCGCATGGAAAATTATAAGTTTGCACAGACTCTAATTACAGGAGGGTCATCTTAAATTTGTTCCCACAACAGTGGCAAGGGGCAAGAGACTAAACTTCTGCTCCTTCCTTTCCCTGCCTGCCCCCCGGCACTTGCCCCCAACTTCAGCTCTGTACCACCAGTGGATGCATGCGTGCCTCAGAGCAGACAGTGGGGGTGTGGCTGGGATTGTGCTGCCTCAAGGCCCCTCCCTACCATTTGCTCTGAGGCTCACATGCATCCACAGGTGGTACAGAGCTGATGCTGGGGCTCCAGAACAGCATTTCCCTGGCTCCTCGTGGCTACTGTAGCGGCCAAGGTGAGAGCAGTGGGGTTGGGACTGCGCTGGCCCCACCCGCCTCCTCTCCCAGCTTGCTGTGCTGCCTCCTTCCCACTGCAGCACAGTTGCGGCCCTGGGGCAAGGGCCCCCGGCTCCAGCATCTCCCCAGGAGGATGCAGCTGGCTGATGGGCGGGCTGTAGGCCAGGGCCTCCATGGGCCACGCTGCAGCCCTGGGGCCAGCCCCCCAGGGAAGCACAGGGGCTGTGGCGTGCCCAGGGCTGTTTGTATGCGTGCACACGTGTCTGGTTCTGGATGTTTGTGTATGTGCACATGTGTCTGTTTTGTGTGTGCATGCACATGTGTCTGGTTTTCTGTGTTTACGCATGTGTGGTTCTGTGTCCGTGTGTGTGCATGCACATGTGTCTGGTTCTCTGTGTTTGGGGGTGTCTGTGTATGGTTCTCTCCATTCTCTCATTTTCCTTTTTCTTCCCTTTTTTTTTTTTCTTTCTCTCTCTCTTCTTCTTGCTCCTCTTATCTTTCTCTTTTTTTCTCTCATCACAACCTGCTTAACACAACAACAAAGGTAGTATATGAAGTTTTATTTATTGTCACCAGTTTAGGATTTTTAGAAAACCTGGTATTTACTATAAAAAAAAAAGAAGAAACATTTATATGATTAACTATATTAATATGCCGTGCATCTTGCCATGTACCCCCTGCTCCATTTTCGATTTCTGGCATGCTGGCACTCCAGCACATTACAAGGTAGACATTGTGGCTTTTTCAGCACTCTGGCCAAAAATGTTACCTACCCCTGCAATATACAGTCAGGACGACAGTTTTATTTACCATTTCTATTTTTAAGTACTGAACAATGACAGCTACAGACTCCAAATACAGCCTGAACAATGAACAAACTCTTGAGTTCCTTAGTCAGGCAATTGCTCCTATAACATTATTTTACAGAGTAGCACCCTTAAGCAGCGCAAGGTTTATGAAGTATAAAGAACAGAAGACAACACCATAAATAGCAAGAACAGCACTAGCCTAAATTAAGCAAGGTGACCTCAGGCAAGCTAAAAGACCCAACAATCACATGTGAAGCACTGGGAAGAACACATTATCTGTGTGACTACTATGTTGGTTCCTGGTTCCTTTGATCAGTGTTGTATTGATGCCCAATCTAAATCTATCCACAAAGACAAAGGAGGCTGTAAAGGGGTGGTTAAGTTCCAAGTAAGAATGGAAAAACAATGACACAAAAAGCAACAGGTACACAGTTTCAAAGGAGGGAAGATATTATCATCTGGAAGGCATGTGTATGGCTCCATCCAGGCTAGAATGGGTTATTCTTCCCAAGGACAAGCCTAGGATGAAAAGGAGATTTAATCTCAGAGGCCTCAGAAATGGGAGGAGGTTTGAGTGACCTAGGACAGGGTTCAGAGGATATCAGTGAAAAGCTGCCATGATAGAACAACCTGCCCTGCTTTCAAAACTTGCTGTCTTAATTTGAGTCCTAACTCAGATGGAGAAAAAGCTGGACCTAACTGAACTATCACTAGAGGAACTTAAGCTTAGCTAAGTTATGTGTGTAGAACAGTGCTTTTCAACCTTTTTAGACTCAAGACACCAGTTTTTAGTTTTCGCTCATTTTTTTAGTACAGAAGAATATCAGAGCAATTCTTCTACTGCAAAGAAGCCTGAAAGAGCATACCAGGTCAGAATGCTTTTAACATTATGGATTCCTATTTGAAATCTCTTGGTGAAACAGTTTGGTACAACAAACAGTGCTAATGTTGTGTGGAACCCACACGGCTTCCTTGAAAAAAAATCTCAAACCTAGTTGAGAATCACTGATATAGAACTTGTATTTCATAACCTTCCCTTGTGGCATTTTGTACATTAAGGCTAACAACACAAAAAGAAAAAACAACACACAACAAACAACAAGAACACTTTTGTTTTGAAGGAGTTGTTTTTAAAATCAACAGGCATGTCTAATCCAGATACTCTTACAAGGTTCAAAAGTAGTTGGATCTATTTAAAAAGTTGTGGTTGGTATGCAAGGAATTTATCCCCACAGATGGTGATCCACAGCAAGCAAAGTGCACAATTCCACTCCAGCCATGTAAGGCCTACCAAATCCAAAAGGAGAGCAGTGCAGCCAGCCAACACCTTCTGGTCTCCTCATCCAACCTACATCTGTGGATATATTACAAAAGACACCGAAGATAACTGCTGCACTTGTAACTTGGCTGACCCAAATCTTGGAGACTCCCACACACCAGTGGCATTAACTTCCAGATTAAGGAGGCATAATAAAAGTAATGAATACAAAAGTAAACAACCTTTCCAGATTCCTGAATCACCGTGGCTGTCCTGAAGTGTGCTCCCCCTTCCCTTTATCCCCCACAAGGAAAAAAAACAGAAATCCTCGCTGGCAGAGAAGGCTAAGAGCCAATCAGCAAGGCCCAACAGAGAGCCAGAGGCCTAACTGCTTACTCAGGCTGTTAACACACATTACAATTGAAATGGTAGATGGTCATGCTGTAGCTGTAGCTTTATTTATACTAATAATTGGTGAACTCTAACCTGTATTTTAGTCAAAGCATAATGAACTTCTAAATTCTACTAGTACAACCATGAACTACGAGGAACAAAAAACGGAGTTCAAGTTAAGCACTGTCAAACTAGTGGCCAACAAGGAAGAAACAGGAGATTCTCCCTTTCAGAAAGCACTTACTCACAGTAGGATAAATCTCTTCTAACTGACATTTTTCCAGGACCATAAGGAAACTGGGCTGAACTGGTTTCCTAGGGCAGAGGGTAGCAACATCTGTGGGCTGCTGAATCTGGCCTGTGGAGTGGGAGAGCTTGCCTCTGTCCATGGCCATAATGGAGCTGGACCATGATAAACTGCACTAGAACCAGGCAGACAGAAGATGTGCCTGCATCGCCACCACTTCGCTCTGCCCTCCCACTCCCTGGCTGGCTGCAGCATAAGCACAGCTTCCAGCTGGTGGGAAATTGATCTGGGGCCAGCTAGCTTCCAGATGCACCTGTGCTGCAGCCAAGGAACAGGAAGCAGCAGTAGTGCAGATACAGTTTCCAGATGCCCAGCCCCAGCTCCCAGGGAAGCTGCACCTGTGCCACAGCCCAAGAACAGAGGAATGCAGGAGCAAGAAGTGGTGGCGGCACAGATGTAGCTCCCAGATGCCCAGGCATAACTCGGTTGCTCACTGCCTGGAAGCTGTGTTTGTACTTCAGCCAGGGAAAGGAAGGGTGGGGTTGAGAGAACTGGTGGCAGTCCCTGGTCCTAGTATAAGTGCAAGCAACCCCCACCGTTACTGATGGGTTGCTGAAGCCACCTAACCTGCACCAGACTGGGACTGTGTTGTTCCAGTCCGCAGTTTATAAAGGTTGCCAGCCCCTGCACTAAGGTCTCAGAGAACAAAACTAAACTGATCAATCAGTGGAGGAGATAAACCCCGCCACCCTGTTCTGACAAAAGTAACTGGACTAAAAGTTAATAAAAGAAGAACATAGTAGGGCAAACGTAGAGGTGCTAGTGACTGGTAAAAGACCCCAAAAGCAATGCCCTCTGCCTTCCTCAGTCTCTCATTCTCATAAGGTTAAAAATTATCCAGCTGTGGCCTCGGCTACACCACAGTCCATGATGGCTGGGGAATTGGCTCCGAGGTCAGACCCAGAGAGTAGTAGTAGATGGTAGCAAATCACTATGGCGTTCAGTGACCAGTGGCATCCCCAAAGGCTCTATCCTTGGACCAGTCCTCTTTAACATCTTTATCAGTGATATGAACATTGGTGTCAGAAGCACACTGGCTTAGTTTGTCAATGACACTAAACTTTGGGGCATAGCATCCACACCTGAAGACAGGCTAGTGATCCAGGCTGACTTGGATAAACTTAGTAAGTGGGCGGATACAAACCTGATGACGTTCAATACCAAGAAATGTAAGGTACTCCACCTCGGGGGGGGGGGGGACGACGGACACCCTGCAGCATGCTTAGAGGCTCGGCTGAAAGAGACTTGGGGGTCATGATTGACCACAAGATGAACATAAGCCACCACTGCAATGTCGCAGCTGGTAAAGCTAACCAAATTCTGGCTTGCATCCATAGATGCTTCAAGTAAATCTCAGGACGACATCCTCCCGCTGTACTTGGCCTTGGTGAGGCCGCAGTTGGAGTACTGTGTCCAATTCTGGGCTCCTCAATTCAACAAGGATGTCGAGAAGCTTGAGAAAGTCCAGAGGAAAGCCACACGCATGATCAGAGGGCAAGAGAATAGGTCTTATGATGAGAGGCTGAGAGCCATGGGACACTTCAGCCTGGAAAAGCGCAAGCTCAGGGGGAACCTGGTAGCTGCCTATAAGTACATAAGGGGTGTACATCAGGATCTGGGAGAACATCTGTTCACCAGAGCACCCCAGGGTAAAACAAGGACCAACAGTCATAAACTCCTCCAAGACCATTTCAGACTGGACATAAGAAAAAATGTCTTTACTGTCCGAGCCCACAAGACCGGGAACAGATTCCCTCCAGAAGTGGTGCAGACACCTACTCTGGACTCATTCAAGAAACGTTTGGATGCTTACCTTGCTGGGATCCTTTGACCCTAGCTGACTTCCTGCCCCAGGGGCAGGGGGCTGGACTTAATGATCTTCGAGGTCCCTTCCAGCCCTAATGTCTATGAAGCTATGAAACTAATGGGGCTAACCAATTTGCCTGTCTGTACTTAGGAGGATTAGTGTATGCTGCTGCTAAATAGAAAGGATTTAAAATCAGATCTGGAGTCATCTACACAACCCTTTCCCTATTTGAGGATGGGGTTCACATGCAACACTGTACAAACCAATGGAAATTTCAGATGAAGCAATTAATCTAATATCAAATTAAATAGTAATAATTTAAAAAACTTAATGAAAGAAACAAGGTTAGAATGCAGTTTCTGCTTCCTGCTACCTTAAATTTAGCCATCCAACATTACTATCTAGTCCATTATACTAGTTACACAACATTTCATGCAGCTTTAATTATTTCATCTAATAAAAAGGAAGGAGTGGATTCCAAAATGACTGTCCCACTCAGTGCATGCACACTGATCAGTGCTTATCCACTTACTGACATGACCTTTCAAGAAAAATGCAACCATATATTTAGTGGTAGAAGATCAATTAAGATATTTAAATGTCAGAAGATCATAACATCATAGAAAAGTAGGGCTGGAAGGGACCTTACGAGGCCACCTACTCTAGTGATTCTCAACAAAGATGCCACAGCACCTGGGGTGCCATGAGATCCTTTTAAGGGCTCTGCAGAGTGCCAATCAATATTAGCATTGTTAGGTATGTAAACACCTGCACACAAGTCACACGATAAACCCAGAGATAGGAATCCATAGTGTCAAAAACATTTTAACTTGTTGTAACGAACTCAGAAAGATCACAACAGCAGAATTGCTTTATTACTTGTTGGTAGTCAAAAAATGACTGAAATATAAGAGCTGGCATTTTGCAAGAGTGCCTGAGTCTAATGAGGGGTGCCTCGAGTCTAAAAAGGTTAAGAACCACTCATCTAGTTTAACCTCCTGATTAAACCATTAGAGTCAAGTGTGCCTCTAATCCACTCTTGAAAACTTCCATGGATGGAGATTCCACTGCTTCTCTGGGTAGCCTGCTATAAAGCTTAACCACCCTAAGTCAGCCAACCTCAACATGTACAATGGTTACTGAGCAGTACAAAAGCTATTTACTAGCAACAGTTTTATGGAATCTCTACTGTATTTCCACTTGAGACTTGGTACTCCTGACATTAAGATACCTTTAAAACTGTTTGCTGGGTGCATGTGTGATTGACTTCATTTCTATAAAGAGTATGCAAAACCATCAACAGTCAGTCTTAGTTAATTTTCCCTAACAAAAATAGAGAGTGGATCAGGTTCCATGACAAAGTGAAAGCTTCTCAGACAAGTATTAAGCTCATATACTAAATTATTGAACCCCATTATGAGTGCAAGATACAAGTAGTCCTCAACTTAGAATGTTTTGCACTTACAATGTTTACACATTAACACCCTGTTTCAACTTTCTGACATCAGTTTCAACTTTACAATGCTTGATCTGACGCAATGCCACACCAGCTAACAAGTTCACTGCATCGTCCATCTCCCTGGAGAACATCTGTCCAGACTTCCTTGGACACTTTCTTTAAGAAAGCAAACAAGACTCCAGAAAAACCTGCAGCCAAGACGCCTGAGAAGACTAGAGTCAACAACCCTTCAAAAAGTCCAGCAAAGTCACCTTGAAGAAGTCCTTCCAAATCAATGATTGCTATTTACAGTATAAATACATTAATGTAGCTATATTACTCATCTATAATTGACTGAGTACCAAATTCTGGATTATTTTTGGTGAAAATAGGGCAATCGGGCCTCCGTTCAGGATCTAATCCCCCATTTATAACATTATTTCCTATGGGAAAATCGGTTCTGAGTTACAACGTTTCGACTTAAGACATGGTTTTCAAGAACCAATTGTGATGCAAGTCTCAGGACTGCCTGTACTACCTGACTGCGATCTGAAAGCAGCTCCACACACACTGCTTTCTTCACACTTTCTGCATTTCGAAAAAGTTCCAAAGTTTGAGAAGAAAGTCCCTTACTCCAACTGGAAACACAGAGAGTATTCAATTCTTTACCAAAAAAATTTAACTTATTTTAATAATGGATTCAAGTTAAGACATTAAATAACATTCCCATATCAAAAAAATCTTTTCTTATTGAGATGAAAAGAAATTTTAATGATTAATTTCCTCCCAGATCTTATTACTGAGATTAGTCCCATTATCACAGCAATGAAACTTTCCACTGAGTCACCTTATTATATTTATATCAACCTCTAATCCCAACTCACTTGATTTGTCATCACTTCCTCCATGAAGTGTTTTCCCCCCTCCATTCTTGGAGACATTGTTCTAAAGTATGTCTCAGCTCCTTCCACTGCCTAGTTTCTCTTTACTGTGACAACTGAGTAACAGTACTGCTAGTTATAGATACTGAAGGTTGCACCGTATTTTTCAGTTCCAGGCTGGGTTCTTGTACTCTGCGCTACCACAGTGACCTGTTGAGTATTTCACATTAACATGAGCAAATGACCAGCAAGTGCAAATGACACACTGTGAACCTACTATACCTGGTAACGCAGGGGTGCGCTGATAAAGATTTTTTGGGCCAATACCAATGACCGATTATTAACCAGCCATATTGGCCAATCCCAATCCAACTGCCAATATGCAGCCAGACAGCTTGGGGAGCAGCATCCAGCTAGAAAATCTGTTGGGGGAAAGAGACGGGGCGGGAGGGGAGGGGTGGCAAAAATCGAGGCCTCCACAATGAAGGAGCAAGTGGGGCTATTCCAGGGGAAGGCACTGCATAGCTGGGGCTGGGTTGGGCATGGGATGAAGCCGTGGAGTAAGGGTAGGTTGCTGCTGGCTCAGGGCTAGGGGGCTGCATCAGCCTCTTTCTGGCGGGGTAGGAACTGGGCTGGGGCTGCACTCAGCCACTCGTGGCTCCATCCTGTGCCTTGTTCCACCCTGGCTGGACAGCATCTGCCCCTACCCTGGCCCCACTCTCCCCCTCATGGTGAAGGCCTCGATCTGTCACCCCCCATGCCCCTTTCCCCACAGAGACTTACCAGCCGGATGCTCCTCTCCAAGGTGCTGGGCTGCATCCCTGGCTGTGCACATCCATACGGTATTTATTGGCGACACGTCAGCCAAAAAATGCTAACTGCTGACAATGTCAGTTTTCCTTTTATCAGTGTCAATACAATATGGACTGATATATCGGTGTACCTCTAGATAAATGTCTTCCTAATCATACTCAAGAGAGACAGGGAGAAGGTTAGATACTTTAATTGGAAGTAATATACCCCTTTCCTTTCCTTTTCACATATGTAAGAACTAAGATACACTAGAGAGAAGACAGGTGGGTGTTCTTCCAGGATTCTAATTTATTTTCATGTCTCATAACAGGAACATGTAGAGCTCTCGGGAGATTAAGCCATTTATTTTTTCAAGTTATTCGATTTAAACAAAAAAAGGACTTAGTGTACATTAAAATCATAGTTTTGGATCTTTGAGTGAACCATGCTTTTCACTATTTTAGTTACATGAGAGGTTTCACTCAATCTGACCAGTTCAACTACAGCATCACATTGACAACAGAACATACAGTTAAGAGAATCATTCTAAACATACATATTTTTAAGAGCTGCTGTTTAAGCTATAAGCTGTCATGTTTATATTTAGCCCAAATACCAATCCCCATGAAAGCCTTAAACATAGCTTTGCATTAACGTACAAGTCAAATAATTCACATGTAATAATATACCACCAGATAAATCTAAGTGGCAGACCTCACTATATTAGCCAAGAAGCAGAATTTGTTGCTATGGGAAGCATAACCTGATACAATGAGGTCTTGTAATTAGTTACATGTACACATGATGCACACATTATTCACCACAGTAAGCAATATGTTACATTTAAACACTTGTATCAAATGAGCATCCACATTTTGATTTACTTTTATCAGCTTTATGCTGATTAATGCCACACAAAAATATTTATCTTTAAAAAGGTTTACCTTTTAGTATTGTAGGCAGTATCTTGTGGGGTTTCTTCCAACAAGGTTACATATCCCAGTGCACAAGTAAGGCTAAACAGGACTGTTAAGGTGTGAGCTCTCCTGCAGTTTAGGGGGAAAACAAAAATTAACATTCAAACAAGAGAAGGCCAGGTGGAGGAAAAACAGAAAGAAGTCAAGCATATTGAAATATTTTCTTGGCCAGGCTAAAAGCTAACTAACCAACAAAACTGAACAAGTTTTATATTTTCAATTCATGTTACTATTTCTGACAACTGTACAGCTACTATTTCTGACAAATGTACAATGCAAAGAACAGAGAATGTCACATCAGCACAAAATAATTTATTGAGAGAGGCCTATCACTAAGAGGTCTTAAGCCTGCCTTATGCTTTTTCCTTAAAATTTACTTTGAAGGATCTGCAGAGACACTGGCACAGTGAAGGGCATCCTTTCTACAATCAAATCTACTAAAAATTTTATCCCATCATAATACTTCAGATAACAAAAGCTGACACGCTTTCCTAATTCCTCAGTACTCTGAGTATGTGAATTGTCCTTTTCACTGAACTCCTACATGGACTCTGCTGGAAGGGAGGGGAAAAAAAAAAGAGAGACTGAAAACTACTAATAAACATTAAGAGGAAAAGATACAAAACCATTCTAGGCTTTCAGATTTCCTAAGAACATCAGGCTCTACTATTTAAAAGCATTTTAGGCAACCAAAATTGGTGGATATTATTTGATTATGAGATCAAGATGTCTCTATTCAAAGATCAGAAAAAAATCTAGTAGTCTGAAGATGAAATGTTGCACTTACTTTCTAAAGAAAGATGATACAAATTCCTTGAGCATTCCTGAATAAAAAGGAAGCTTTTATTTTAAAAATTTCTACACAATTAGGGGTCATTGTTGCTTCCTCATTTTCACTGAGCAATTCTGAGAATCTTTATTACCATCACTAAAAGTTAATAATGCTGCATTGCAAGAGCCGAGCAATACCGCTTGAAAACAGTACATGGAAACAGAAAATGAGGGTTGGGGGGAGGGGGGCAGGGGGCTGAGGCCAGGAGTAAGGGCAAGACTGGTCAATGTTTACAAATGAGTTGTGGTACAAAAACGGTTGAGAACCACTGATCTAGTCTAGCCCCCTGCTTAAAAGCAGGACCACACCCAACTATCAGAATTCCCTCAGGCAGGAACTCAAATATTTGTGTGCTCCTTTAGCATAAAAATTAAAACAATGAGTTCAGACTGTCATTTGAAGCCCAGCTTACACTACAGATGGCCTCCATATTGATCAGGGAACACAGATCTTCATAACTCTGACCAAAACAGCTGAATCTACACTAGGAGCTTATGTTAGCAGAACTAAGATAGCAGAACTGTATGTAGCACTGCAACTTGTTCTTGGGTTTGTTATTGTATAATACCAGGGATACACGGAAAAAACCCACAGCTTGCTAATGTGGATGCATACACATCAGAAGAACTATGCTGGTATAATATACTACTACAAGGATGCCAGTATAGCACTCATAGTCTTAAAGAGCTCCTACCTCTCAGAAACCATTTACTTGGCATGAAATCCATCGTCATCACACATTTACAGGGATCCTGGTTTTCTCCGACTTAAAACATCCCCTATATATATATATATTAGTGGTGTTTCACGTAAATCACAGACAAATGTGGATTCAGGATTACTTTTTAACTGAAAATTGGGTATTTTTTATAAAAATCAGAGAAAACCAGGATCCCTGCACATTTATAAGTTTGTATACGAAGAGCCTGACTTGGAACTTATTGAAGTGACAAACTTCATTCTTTATACATAAGAGAACCACATGTACTCAAATCCAAGACATGGGCTCTCCTTTTCCAACTGACACTGGGGGAGGCAGGGCTTGTTTTAGATTCGAGTATGGGCCCAGGGCAGGCAATAGGTTCATGATGGGTGTGGAGAGAGCAAGAGGCAGGGGGTCAGCAATGGACACGGTGTGGGTGGGAAGCAGCAAATTTAAGATAACCCTCCAAAAATTATATTCTATACATGAAAAACTATTAATTCACCTGAGAACATAGTATGACTAAACAAACTAGCTGAGACAGATGTACTTGGTCATGGCTCATTTTTCATATATATATATAACATTTACATGCCTAGTGATTGCAGGCCTTAGAAATATGAGGTATACAGTATGCTGCACTGTAGTGGCAAGCTTAAGTTTATGACACCCCAAAATGAAATTTGTTTTCCTTTACTGTTATCACTGAGCTGAAAATTCTCATGCCCTGACCAGGGACCAGAAATACAAAAGTCCACCTATTTGAGAACTGTAGTCTGAAAGCTTCCTTTTGAAATCTGCACAGCGAAGTTTGCTACTGAATCATTAAAGTAACTTTGGTTTAAAATTTCAAATCATACTGTACAGAATGATTCTGAATAAAACTTAGTTCCTTTAATCAACTTAGTCAAATGGGGATATGAATAAAGTCATGATGTTCTTACCACATCTCCTAAATCACGCTCAATTCCTTAAAATGCAGGCTGTTGTATGTTAGAAACCTATAAGTAATGTATTAAGAGCTCAGCCATCTGTAAGCAATAAATCCAGATTTAACTAACTTCTAAAACACATTCAAGCCAAGCCAAAGGTTACTCTGAATCAGTTTTCCTATAAGAACTCAGGTTTCAAAATGCATTCAGCACTCAGAGAGTTCTATTAAACCCAATAGAAAGCATATGAAGCAGCTCATAAGCAGGTGCAATCTTCTTGGTCACTATTAAAAAAGATGTTTATAATTTAATACTGTCCTCCCTTGTATTCTAAAGGGAACAGACAGATCAGAAACAACATACTGGACTAGGTCAATGATTCTCACCCAGGGTGTTGGGGCATGCCAGAGTGCCAGGAGATAAGCAGGTACAAGGAGATAAGCAGGCATAAAGAGATAAGTGTAGGCTCAGGCTCACAATTCAATTTTTTTCTTAATTTTTAATATAAACAGATTCTATGTATGGGCTTCAAGAAAAATTCTCTTGTAAACCAGTGGTCACCAGCCTTTTTAGGGTGAAGATCACTTTTTGGAAGCAAAAGGCACCCCAGGACCTACTGTGCCCCTACCCGTGGACCGCAGTGTGTCCCAGACCAGGCCCAGCTGAGGCCCAATACCACTTCTGTGCCACAGCTCTGTTGAGCCACACCTGCTCGGCAGCCAGACAATAGGGCATCAGGCCCTGGCTTCGCTGGATCTGGAAGGCCGCTGCATGCAGCCTAGCGGAGGCCCTGGGGGTCCACGCCCCCCCACCACCTGAGCTCCAGAGGTCTCAGAAGCCTGTGCCCCCCCCACCCCACCTGTGCTCCAAGAGGAGGCTGCTACTGCTGGCTGCCCACTGCTGCTGCCCAGCCCCCGCTCCCCACGTGTGCTCAGGACAAGGCGGCTGCTGCTGCAGGCTGCTTGCTATATCCGGAGCATGAGTGGGGGAGGGAAATGGACCCCACCAGCAAGAGCCCCCCTCACACGCTCTTGGACAACCAGATCATCCTAGATCCAGCTGGGCCAGGGCTGCCCCCACGCGAGTCCCACTGCTTAGCTGTATGTGGCCACCTTGCAGCAGGGATCGAGGCACAGCAGCAGTCACCGCTGCTGTCTCCACCCCTGCAGAGATGGGCAGGAGCCCCTCCCAGCATCTCTGGAGGAGTCCCCTGGGCTCCAATCCTCCCACCACCTGGCTGGACTGGGGCACCACTTATCTTTCCCTGCCCCTGGCTGTGCCACACAGCCAGTCACTCACTGCAGAGGCCTCAATCTGCCCCCCCTTCTATTCTCCCCCCAGCAGATTGACCTGCTGGGGCTGGGGGCAGTGGCTGTGTGCATGCATACACACCCAGCTGTCTCCTGGCCCAGGATCAACCAAAGAGGCTCCGGGATCAACAGGTTGGTGACGACTTTTGTAAACAAATGTTTCCACTTTGACTAGCCTCTCTCTCAAGGATACAGAAAAAAAACCCCAACTGATCCAGGCATTATATACTTAGCATTCATTTTGTTGTGTCTGACTTTACAAGAATATAATAGTTTTAAAACTAGTTTTATTCTTCCTAAACAGATGTTACGCAGGAAGATGCTGGGGGGAGTTGATCTAATTCAGCTACCTAGAAAAAGGCCTCTTAACGATAGCTAACCATTGTAAACAAGACAAAATAGCCGTGTCACATTTTGATCACTGGGAAAAGCTTCATTCTTTCCCTGCAATTTATTTTAAGGTTCCATATTATATCCCACTTATATTTCATCACTTCTTCTGGTGGAGTTTCTTTCTGCAAGGTATTCCAAGGAGACAGTGGAATTTAATCATGTCATCCACTCTTCTCATTTAAGACAATGCTTTCCCAAATCAGCTGCTTGTCCAAAACTTGTATCAGGATACATTAGTTAGAAGCATGTTTTTATTTGGATACACACACGACAGGCTATCTCCTAGAACACAACGATTCAGTTTCTATCATTACCCCATCTTCCCCAATTTCAGGCTTTGCTCCCATTACTTGAAATTTAAAAGGTTCAGTAGGCAAACAATACCTTTCTTGCTTTCATCACTTCCCTTTCAGCTTGGTCTCCATTTCCACACTGAGGTTAAAGCTCAATGTCTCTAGTATCAAACTTTCAAAAGGCAGTCATAATGACACAAATAATTCAACATGACATGGAAGTTCAACAGTTGAAAGAGGGTCATTTCTATGGGGCTTTCTGGAGAAAGAAGGCAGGGAGTTCACAACCCTGTCCCCTGTAAAAGGCAGGGTAGGGTTCTTGTCATTTTGCAAACACTAATCCTTCTACAGTGGAGAGAAGTCATTAGCCATGTTAGTACTTTAAAGACTAACTGGTTCAGAAGCATAAGGGTTTGTTGGTAACAGCCAACTTTATAGCATCTGATTAAGAAGGCTGTCCCATATGAAAGCTAACCCCTCACTGACTAACATGGCTAATGACTTCTCTATCACTGTAGAAGAATTAGAGTTCAAAAAGTGACAAGAACAGCCAGTGTTAAATGCAGTGTCACAAACCTACCTGCTCAGAGCAAAAATTAAAAAGCTCTGCTTTGACACGCTATGCATAAAGTTACTACACATGAAACAGCCATAATGGTCTAAGGATGCACGATAAAGTTTGGGGTTTAAAGAAACCAGAAATGTGAATACCATAAAGATAATATACGGAAGTACTGTGACTATTCAAAATGAGGTATTCCAAAGGAGCGCTATAAACTTTGGAACAGGGGTGTTAAACTCATCTCATGCCCCAGGTCAGATCTGGACCTTGAAGATCCTTGTGGGTTAAGAACCACCCCTGGGCACATAGTGGTGGTGGCAGCTCCAGCTCCAAGCCAGGACAGGCAGCAGCAGTTTCAGTTCTGACACTGGGCATGCAGTGCAGCTCCAGGTCCTGCCACATTCCCTGTGCCAGAACTGAAGCCTGCTGCCACTATATGCAAAAGTGGCAGCTCTAGCTCTACTAGTCGGCAAGCAATGGTAGCAGTGGCAGCGGCTCCAGCAGGGGGGTGGCAAGGCTGGCAAGCGAGGAGCTGGGGCTGCAGCAGTGATGACAGGTGTAGTGGCTGGAGGATGACCAGGGCTGTATCAGCGCTCAAGCTCCCTCCTGTTGCCAATTGCCATGTCTACTGAGGCCCAACAGCCCCAGACTGAGGCAGGCTATACTTCATAACTTCTAGTGATCTACCTGGGGGATGGACCAAACAGGGCAGCACCACAGGCCATCCATTTCACACCCCTGCTTTAGAATATTACAAAGATAGAAACAACTTTGTAAAGGACAACCACAAGAAAGCAAGCACTAAGGGAAATAACAACAAAGGCTTCTGCTCTCTTAGTCTGTGGAAAGTGAAAACACGCATCTAAAATAATTTTAAAGGTAAAATATACACTACATGAGTTTGGTTCATACTGTGTACTCTACTTACATGCAGATCAGATAAGCACAGTTCACTCACCTGAACAAAAAAAATATCAGTCCCAATCTTCTGCTTATAGTTTATATTTAAACTGGTTAAGTGCATGAACCACTTGAATGCGTAAGTGTTCTTTGGACCCAACACCTAGTCTGCATTGCAGCTGTGCTTTACCACTTAATTTGTGAATACATGTGGCTAATTTGAGAGCTTTCAAAGTAGCCCTGACCTTATTAGATCCTCTCAATTTAAGGCTGCTATTAGAGGCATAAGATGCTTTGAAAAATGAGGCAAGGGGGTCAAAAAATATACCCCATATGGTTTCTGTAGTTAAATAGCATTGTTTTTATTGAGTTCCAGTAAGTGCATAGCTTTTTTTTTTTTCCAGTCTGGTGTGCAGGCATTTAACTGGAACAAACTATATACCAGGAGAATGAGAAGAAATAAAACTGGTCTTAAAAGGGTTTTAATAGACATATAAAGAGTGAGAGTAAGAATACACACACAAAAAAGGATTTGTAATTAAATGACAATCCAAAAGACCAAAGACAGAGTTTACCATCTCTCCTAAATCTAACTGTAAAAGCACCAGATAGCTACCAGTTTTCCTTTACTGTTTTCCCATCTTTCTATCCATTGTCTCATGTTTGCCACCCTTCTGATGAACACATTTGAATGGTAAGTAAAGTTATAGAACAGTATAAAAATAGTTGCTCTGTTAATCTAGTTAGCAGCCAAATGAGCTAGGAGCAATGTACTCGAGTAAATATAGTAAAAGATGAGGTTTTTCTTCCCCAGCCAGCATGTGGAAAAGAATCCCTCGTCTTAGGATCATATACAAGGAAACTTCATTGTCCATCATTAAACTGCTGCTAAAAGCCAAAGCTGATTAAATGTAGCCAACACTGAGCATGACTATAAAACAGGGGTGGGCAAAGTCCAGCCCACGGGCCAGATCCGGCCAGCAGTGGACTCCATTTACCAGCAGCCTCTACCTGCGTGACTGAAGCCAGTCTCCATGGAGACCCCAGCACAAGGCTGGGGTTACCATGGAGGGTGTGCATCAGGGCAGGGAAGGGGGCTGCTCCAGAGCCACTGGGGATCTTGTGGCAGGGGCAGCTTGGTCCAGGGCCAGGGCAGAACCATGAACTCTAGCCTGCATGCTCTGGGCAGGGACATGCAGGCAGCGGATCTCAGCTCTGCCCTGGCTCGGTACCACACTGTCACCACTACAAGGAGCTGGAACAGAGCCATGATCTGCTGATTGCATGCCCCTGCCAGAAGCATGCAGGCGGCAGATTATGGCTCTGCCCTGGACCCAGGACCAAGTTGCCCTTGCCGTAAGATCCCAGTGGCTCTGGAACAGTCCTCTGCCCTGCCCGCGTGGCTGGGGCAAGTCCCCATGGTAACCCCATGCCTTGTGCTACCACAACACAGCAGCTGAGGTCTCTACAGAAACTGAACCCAATCATGCAGGCAGGGGCTGCTGGAAAATCTGCTGGCCAAATCCACCATTTTCCCCACCCCTGCTATGATCTATATGAGGTAAACATACCAATGAAAATCTACAAAGACAAATTACTGCAACTTAACTGATTAAAATATGGCAGTACACACTGCATTCAGTCCCCCTCAGAGACACCTCTTTTTCAAGTCATAGTGAGCCACTAATACGATATGGTTTGACTTCATCTTCATTCCCACAGCTAATCTGCACCTTTCATTCCCATCACCAAAGATTCCCATTTCTTCTCCAGCCTTAAATGTCTGGCAACCATCACCAAACAGGGCCCCAACAGTTCACCCACAATCCCTCTGTGGCCTCCTCTTTCAGCCTATTGCATATTAGTGAGTTCCCAGCCTCCATGAAGTGGAGCTGGACCAGGCTGCCCAGAGCCTCACCTGTATATATATTTTTAAAAGATTCCAGGATTTGTGACAAGAACACCCAGTTCCAGCCATGAGTCGGGGGGGGGGGTGCAAATTAGCACATGGTGAGGTATATATGGAGTATTCACATATACTGAGCAGTACTGAGCTGTGGGGTCACCATGGCCTGAAACACTGTTGCCTTTGTTAGAACCCAACCCAATGAACTAGATGGCAATTTATAAGCCTTTTGGCTTTGGATCGATATCATGTATAGTTTGTACTAATATTTTTTATATATATATATCAAAGTACGGTTTAAAAGTGTTTTATGGAATAACTGTGCCAAAACGCTTGTAGCAGATTCAAAAAAGGTAAACTGCATCAACTACGCCCAAACTAAGTCTATAGGTACCTGTTGCAATCTACCTATATGCAAATTTTGCTCCTCACTTTCACATGCTCAGGAAGAGCAGCGACTGACAGTAAGTGGGGGGGAGGGAAGAGAGATACTGGGGGGGCAAGAGAGCAAGGGGACTACCTGACACCCCCTCCCCCCATTTATTTTCCCTGTTGTAGAAGTGGGAGGAGGACAAATTCAAGTAAAATCTCCAGTCATTAGATTCTATACCTGGAAAATTATAATAAATTTATAAATTTCCCATATATAGAACATAATTATTGGGGGGGGTCTTATATTTGGAGTAGTTTTATATTCATGTAAATGCAGTAATTGCTTCATAAGTGATATCTCATTGCTTCTCTCCTCCTTTCTCGGTTAGTAAAGCTAATGTTTCCCAGATAAATACAAAGAAGCTTAGAAAACTTCTAGTGAAGACATCTACCCATGCTATAAAGGCAAAGTAATATGTGCTGGAGTTTACCACTCCTGACTGCTTTGTTTAAACATGTGCCCAGGACCACACCATGTTAAGCCAGGTCAGAACAACCCTAGCTAGCAGAGATTTGATGCCGATTCATCCAAAAAAATGTTAGATAACTGTCAGTGGACAGGAAGTTTTGATAAAATACTTGGAGTCTGAATATAATGATGTACATATTTTAATAATTTAATACTGTTTTTAAATAGAAATGTATACCAACTTAAAACTTAAGCCTGATCAGCATGCCTTCTCCCCCAACCCCCCTTTTCTGTTTTTATTGCATTTATATTTGCAACTGCTGATAGAGAATATTTTAGTTTACAAGAACATTATGAAATTTATTATGTCACCAACTATATCATTCTTTGCCTTAAGTGCTTAGGTTTTACATATGAAGCAATATGAAACATTATCCCAGAGCCAACGTGAGTAGTTTAGTTCTGAATACTCATATATGGAATTTCCCTGCTTGTTTTAAACATCTTTTGTTTGGTTTAGTTTTTGTAATACCAAAATGGAGGTCAGCAGAATATAAGTTTTGCCAGCCCCATTTGTACCTTTAGTCTTAGAAACTGCACTAGTTGTTTTTCTGGTGAAAACAATTGTTAGCAAACATGGAAAATTCTTGTTAACAAGGCTGCATTATGCAGAAGCAAAACAGTCATCCCACTCTTTGCTTAGTACAAGATTTAATGAGAGGCTGTCAGCAAACATATTCTCCATTAGTTTTTTCTTATGACATTTTTGATGACAGAATAATCTATTCCTTTCAAATATCCACGATATCTTTAAAATATTCCTGCCTTGAAAACTTCCTGATGAGTCAGCATCAAATCTACCCAAACTCTTGCTTTCATGCATCACTTAGCACAGAAATATTTCAACTGCTGCTCATATATTTCAAAAAAGGAAGATTATCTAGGTGATTTAGAGGAAAACAGAAATAAATTAAAATGCTTACATTTAGCAACCATTTAAAAGTCTTCTTATATTCAAAACCAAAATTAACACTAAATAATAGACAATACTAAAAGTCTAACAGCTTATTTCTGCAAAGGTGTAGGTATAACTGACCTTGGGTTTCAAAAGAGTTCAAAATTGTCTTATAAAGGAATTCTGACTACAGCCTCGACTATGAAAAGGCTGAGTGCCTGTACACACCACAGAGTTTAATCATTAAATTAAATAGGTTTATAAAATGTATACTTGCTTATTTTAGAGCATCTCATCAGTGTTTGCATGCACTAGGTTTTCAAATAAATTAAGCTTTGGAGTGTTGTATCGGTGTTTGCACATACTTGGTTTCTCAATGGATTAAGCACACTGCAGGAGAGTGGGATGGTCCAGCACTGCCCCCTCAGCCCAGGGCCCCCCACCCCATGCCCTGCCATGCAGCTGTGGAAGCACGGAGCCAGCAAACAGCACAAGAAAAAAAAGTGGAAACAATTTGAAAGCAGAAGCAATTCAAAAAGAGTAAACTATAAAAGTCACAGCTCCATCTGGTAGACAAAGAGGCTCATTACATGCCTTTGAGTGCCTTTGTGTTTGCATGCAGTGAAACCAGGGATGTGACACTTTAATTTGTGGCGAGTCAAACGAAACTACGTCTGAGGAGTTTTACTCTAATGCTGAAGAAAGACTTTTAAAGCACTCATACAGTCATGCTATTGTAGCACAAAAAAGGGCAAAAAATGGGGTGTGTACAAAGGGCCACTATGATCACTCCATAGGCCCCATACACTTGCGGAACTGGAACTAGAATCCTTATATTATAGACTCAAACTAAAAGTTTCTAACTCTGAAACTAAAAAAACACCTTGTCAAACCTCAACCCTTCATGCCTATGTCCTTAAACCTTAGCATATCAGTAATCTCCTTTAAATCCAGGCTACAAGTACACACTTAAACACAAGCATGTAAATAAAGCATTTGCAGAACTGAAAAATTTTAAAAAGCCAACAAGCTGTTTTGAGACAGATGGAGGCAGACAAAAAAATAAATAAATAAATTAAAAAAAAAAAAAAATCAAGACTTCAAATCTGGGTTAAGCTGGGTCAAAATTAACCAACTGGACAAATCTGCATCATGCTTTGCATAAATATGGTCTTCAGAGTAAAACAGATAATTAAGTTAACCCAGTTTTCCAAATCAAAGTTAGGAAGACAGAGCTGGAAAAACAGAAGCCAGTAGCAAACTTGTTCAAATTTTTGCCTCCATGTTCTAATATAGTTACTTTTCTGAAATAGAAACTGCACAAAACACACTCAGGACAGAACTGTAAAACAGTGAAGAGATGCATTTTATCCTCTGCTCCTTTCCAAGAATCTAAGGACTCTATTTTCCTAAACCCCAATGGAACAGCAGGTTGAACCCATACTGGTTTAGTACTTCATGTATACTGTAGAATTGTCTAAAAGATCCAGTGGTTCAGAACTTCATTGTGCTGCCCAGAAACAGGATGATACATTATTTGCCCCAAAAAGAGCTTAATACAATAGCTAAGGAGCCTCAGAAAACTTTGAGCTTTGCAGCTTAAGCTACTAGAAGAGTAACTTGTCTTGAGCTAGTCAAGACTTAAGCGCCTTTACAGAAATTAAATGAGACCACTATGTGCCTATAAAAACACATAAGGATGTTAACATGCATTTACCTTCCATCACTTTTCCACTCACACAGTTGTATGGCCCCAATAAAAGGTGTCTATACATGTGCTCATTCAATGAGCTTTAGTTAAAGCACCCCAGAGACCACTTTTAAACCCACAGAGGCTTATACATGTGACACTGCAGCAATGCTATAGACTGTGGAGCAGACTCAATTAATTGAGTCTGCTCCAATGCATTCCAATTAGAACATGTCAGAGTATGTGTATAGGTACCCAAAATGATAATTTAATAAATTCTGCTCAGTTGCCCAAAAAAACAACTTAAAAAAATAATTAAGGTTTTAAGGGGGGAAGAGGGGATGACACCAAAGAGGCAGAGAAAAAAAAATGGTAAATGAAGACTTGGATCAAGTTTACTGCACTGAGTAAGCAACTATGACTAGATCAGTTCTAAAACTGACCTAATCAAACTTCCAATAGGCCCATTTTAAATCTGCTTAAGTGCATATGTGTTTTTAAGTGCATATGTATTCAGAGTCTATGTCACTTAATATCAATTTAGATAATCTCATACAATTTTATACCACAGATAAAGTTAAAGAAACCCAAATCAAAAGAAAGCCTTCAATTAAGAGATGGAGGAAAGAGTGCCAGTGTGCAAAAGAGGAATCTCAAGGAAGCACACAATTTGTTTTTGGTGCCACTTTAGAACACACAGGTAATAAAGCAATTTACAAAACATGTCATATGACAATGGTTCAGCATACCAGGGATCTGAAATGCCAACATCAAAAAAACCTTCAACTGCCAGTACCTCAGAGGCACAAGCCTTCCACCACCCCACACAAGAGCATCAGACCCCTTCTTCCACAAGGGCCTTCACCTCCAACAGCTTTCCTCCCTGTTCCACTGAGTCCCTCATGCTCCACAATTACTTCATTTTTTTTTTGCCAAAGCCAATCTCATGCTCCTTGTTTTCCTATATTCCAAGTAGACTAGTTTGTTATTGTTTCATGCTAAATATAGGATTAAGCTATGATGTTTCAATTTAACCCTGTTCCCAAGAAATACAATTTTTAAATGCATATCATCGGATCCAGTGCTCAACTATACTATTCCTACAGCAGAGTCCTGCTGAAATATAGTATTCTATCTTATCTGAAAGTTATATCACCATCTAGAGGCTTATGCCTTTAGACATTTTCAGAAGCAACAGCACAGAAGGAAGAGATGACAACTGGAATAAGATGCAAAACTAACTGGATGGAACAAGGTCTGTAAAAGCAGCAATATCCAGTGGACAAGAAATATTTTCCCCGCTATTTGAGCTGGCTGCATTTCATTACACCCTCCTGGATGGTCTTTGATCATGTGGATGTTGTCTTATGTATTCTTAGATATACATGAAGTTGTTTGGGTGATGAAATCAATGCCAATAACTCTACAGCAACTTGTTTAGACTTTTCTAAGAGCAACAGAAGGTACCACTGGGAAGATGCACAGGAAGACACAAAATCAGAAAATATGGTACCTCAATTAGGTTAATCTTATATACCTGAATATTCTGTTAATATTAACAAGTCCCCAAATATGCATAAATATTTATCCTTTCCTGAAAGGTGAGTGACCCTTAACTCCCCACCCCCCCAAAAAAAAACCACCCCTAAAAGTTAAAAACTATACCCGCTAGCTAACCCAATACCTACTCTTATCAACACACTCTCGTGAGAGTTTAGTTTCTAGTTGCTCTTGGCTATGATATACATGCAGGCAGTAACTAGACAACACTTGGTTCTGCAGACCACTGTATAAATTTCCCAAACAGACTCTCAGATCTTTGACTTCTTGGTCCTTAAAATGGTTCATTCTGCCAGCCATCATGAAGGGCTCCACAGAACAGAATGCAGCAAGGGAAATACCAGAAGGAGCTATGATGCCCTGTGCTGACCAGCATTTCTAATTCATATTTCCTCATGTCAAACCCCTAACTTGGTCTTTCTCTAGAACTGTGGTACTCAATCTTTTGGGCCCATAGGCCAGATCAGTGAGGCAGAGCAGGTCCACAGGCCTGATCAAGCCGTGCACGCCAGGATCGAGGCCTGTAAACACTGAGGTCCAACACTGCACCCTCCCTGCCTGCAAACACTGAGGTCCAACACTGCACCCTCCCTGCCCGAGCTCCAGGACCAAGTCTTCAGAGTCTGAGCACCACCCCCTCACTCGAGGACCGGTCCTCAGAGTCTGGCACCACCTCCTCCCACCCTAGCGCACCAGGATTGGGTCGCCAAGGGTCCAGCACTGAGCCCTCCTACTCCCATGCACCAGGATTGGTCCCCAGGAACCCGGCACTGCCCCCTCCAACTCCCGACGTACCAAGATTGGGTCCTGAAGGCCTGGTGCTGCCCCCTGCAGGCCCCCCACACCAGGATTGGGTCCTGGGGCCTGATGCTGCCCCTGACTGGCCCTGCACACTGGGATCAAATGTCCAATCCAGCAGGCAGCCCCCAGAGCTCCCCATATGTCTGGAAATTTGGTGGTAGGGGAGCAGTCCCACTGCTCTCCTGCCAAATTTCTGGACCATGGGGAGCCCCGTGGACCAATGACATGGCCATAGGCCAGATCTGGCTTGCAAGCTGTCTGTTAAACTCCCCTACTCTAGAAGCTCTATAAGATTGCTACAAAACCATACAAATCTAAATTTGTCTCTAATCCCACCTCCTCAATCTGCTTAGTTTCTTGTCCTTGCATAGGCACTCCATGTTTCATACCATGACTTGATTATGGAGGTGAGTGCCCAATACTGAATCCCTTCATGGGGGTAGTTAAAGTTTTTAACACAGAGAAAGGCATAACAAGAACAAATGGCTGAAACTAGAGAACTTAAAACTAGTCAAGAAAGAAATAAACTATTTTTCTGAACAGCAAAGCCGGTTAATTATTGGAACCAACTGCTAAGGGAAATGGCAGCTTCGCCATCTCTTAGAGTCTTCAAATCAATAAATGCCTTTTGGAAGATGTATTTTAACCAAATGCAAGTTATTAACAACAATACAGAAGTATTTATGTGAAGTTCTAGGGACTGTGTTATACATGAGGTCAGACTAAATGGTCCAATGGTCTTGAATTTATCACCCATGTACATCAGCCACTGTTGGTAGGTAGGCAACAAAGAACCTGAAGACCACCTCAACGACCCACATTGTTGGAAAGAGACAGACATATATCTGAGCTCGTTGTAATGATGCATCTCTGCCATGGTGCTCTAAGCTTTTCTGCTGCTCTATGACCAAATTTTGCATACTGCTATACAAATCCACTCAGCCTCAACTGTTTATACCTATCCCCAGACCACAGCAGAATGAATACCTGAGTCCTGTTAGTTTCACTTCTTCCCAGAGGGAACCAGAAAACAGCTGTGATAACAACACTGATCATTTTTCACTCTTCTGCAGCCTGTGGAAAATGAGCCGTAACTGTGGCGTTAGAACTATCTGCCTCATACATATGATAGTACAACACTTATTTGTATAGGGTAGGACAAAGTCACCAAGTCCCAGACCCAACATGCTCAGTTTACACAAACATAAAAGTCAGTCCTGGCCCAAATATGTCCTTTCTTTATATTTAAGCAGTAGGCAGGGTAGGATAGCACCTTAGAGACTAACTGATGCCACTGTGCCCTACTTTCTGCATCACTTCAGAATAACCTGGCTAAGGACCTCTTGGTGCTTTTTAATAACTAAAAGAGCAAAAAACATTAAACAGATCTTAACATCTGTATTTGCCTAGGGAAGTTTCCGGCTCATCATAGGCAAGTGGGTAATTCCACGCCTGCTATAAAAAAAGTAAACCTCTCATCAGAGAGAAGGTTGTAGGTTTTTTGTTAGTTTAAGAAAATTCAACTGCAAGGATATTTGTAACATTTCTCCCCTCCAATCTTGTACCTTACATTTCTGCTGAGAAAAACAGCTGCTACAAACCCTAAGCATGAATGATCTCCGAATATATCACAGAAGTAATATAGGTTAGTCTTAACTCTCAATTAAGGCAGAAAGCAGGATAGAGATGCATGTCATGGACTACTTGGATAAGAGATGCATGAGCTTTTGTAAGCAAAAGCTCACTTCATCAAATACTAGCTGCTAGAAACTTCTCTCTGACTTGGGTTAATCTTTAAAATGTATTTCTACCCAGCCTTATGCTTGACTTCGGACTACTTCTCTCAGCCCCCAGTTAAGATACAGACCACCTGCTCTGTCCTTCCCCCGGTTAATGTAAGAAGATTTACAAAGTTTACTGTAATGTTCAAGTCAGTTTTTAACGTCCTACCAGTGGACTTCTGAAGGATGCCAAGGCATGGGCTGGAGGCAGAAGTGCTGCAAGGGGCAGGTATTTAGCAAACCAAGCTAGGCTAAGATATTGTTTAGTGTGTTTCTATTTTTGTTTTCTCCTGTACTAAAAGCATTTTCCTGTTTTATAAGTTATTCTGCTCCCCTATTATTGTTCTATTCTGTTCTCCTATTATTGTCTCCTATTATTGCTGTTGGGAAGGGTGACATACATTAAATAAATATATAAATAAATGAAAATAAAGGCACACATGTCAAAAAGATCTTTGTTTTATGGACAGCAGAATTACCTACAGAAAATACGCTATGTTACCCCCAGGAAAGACTGCCTTTAGTATATCTAAAAGTTTATTAAATGCTTTAATTTCTAATGCTGGACATGGCCATACAAGTACTTAGCTTGTGCTTTTATGGGTCCTGATAGAGAAAACAAGAAACATCTTAATTAAATAGCCCTCATAACAAAGTCAATACACCCTGCTGGGTATGAAACAGAGCCTTAAGGAAAATAGTGACCTATAACAAACAAAATAGTGCTGAATACTACAGAACTCTGGTAAGCACAACAGCAAAGATCCTGTAAAGTCCCCTGGAAAACAGTAATTTTAGGTGGGGGTGGGAGGGTTTATGCACTGAAGAGCATCTTACAAAACCCACACAGTTGTCTCAACTGCATAACAAAACATAAGAAAAACTTGAAAGCTTGGTGAACACTACAAATATTGGCTGTAAGCACAAGATAGGTACTCTGGGGGTGGGAGGGAATAACTCCTACTATATACTTTCTACAATACTGTAAAAAGATGCACTGAATTAATCCTCAACGTTTGTTTTTTTAATGAGATTAGGCACTGCCTGGGAAGTACATTAAAGAAGTTTTCTTCTAATGCAGCCATAAAAATAATGGCATATTTGGACATCATCCTAATTCTTGCACTTGCAGTATGAAAAATAATACCATGACTTAGAATGGCATTTTTGCTTAATGTGGCATATTCACAAGCTAGTCCTAATCACAATAACCAACACAAATGTAGGACTAGACTAGACCAAAGCCTGCACAGAAAGGAGGGTCCTTTGTTTTAATATACTTGGGTTCTGCCGATTTCAAAGTTAAAAAAATCTTAACAACAAAACTTTAAACACAGCAAAACAGAAGAGCATTAGAATTTCTAAGCTTTAAATTACATTTTTTTGCCAGACCATGTTCAAAGAGCAAAAAACAAATGACAATTTTACCCATTTTCCATTTACAAGATGGCAATATTATGCAGATTTCAGCAAGATCCAGTTACTTCATTGCTAGCCGAGTCTAAATGCAGCAAGATAATCTCTCCGAGAAAATCGCTTGGCTTTTCAAGATGATGGTGTTTTTTAAACAGTTGTGTTTGGCTTCAAATGTTTGCGTAGTGACTATCCTGACTATCGTAGTGGAATCTAATAGCCTGTGAGCATTCAAGTAGCAGAGAGGTGTTGCCAAATATTAGGAACTTTGTCAATTCCAACATAGCCCCTTCAGTGTTGCCAAAATCGACTGGATCTGGGTCAGGGCCAAGCAGCCCCCATCAATGTCAAACCCAAACCAAATCTTATCTTCCTCTGCACACAGTCCACCCAACCAAGCCTCTAGCAGAATTAAGAAGGTATGTTCGGCTGTCTGTAGATCCAGCAAAAAAAAAGTAGAAAAACATCAAAATTCTAAAGATTCCTAGCAACCTGGCTTCGTTTTTCAGAAAATGATTGCAAGCAGCTCAAAAAAAAGGTTACAGGGAAACAAAAGAAACTCATACAAAGAGGCAGATTCCACAACTAACTTAGAGAAGTATTTTCCTTTGAATTTTCCCACTATGCACAAATTTCTCTCTCCATCGTGGTTAAAAACCAACAAAAACTGAAGTGATACTCAATTTCATCACCAGACTGAAAGTGAACAGTCACCATGTTTTAGCCAAAAAGCCTGTTTACCTGATCCTGTGAAACTGACATGATGGGGAACCAGCTGAAACACTGTCCACCTGACTTGCAAGGTTAAACCAGCTTTAGCTTTCTGAAGTAATAAAGGAAGATTACATAGATAAGGCAGATGAGGTGGATACTCACACCTGAAATGCTGTGTGTATGGTAAGCATGTACGTGATGGTGACAAAATAATCTGAGATTAAACATTAAATCCCACTTTTCTCAGGTGTGGACTGAGGGAATTTTTAAAGGGCAACTTGAAGGAAGAAAAGGAGAACTGTTTTGGCAGAAAACAAAGAAATTATTCATTAGATCTTCTGAAGAAACGATTAAGCAAAAGAAAGGTATCAGATGAATTCTTTGATAGAGACAGGAAAGGTGGTGGCTTCAGGCACCACAATATTCCATATTTAATGCTGCTAATAATCAAGTCCTAGCAAGGATACTTGTTTTCCAGAATATTTTGAACAACAAGAGCCAAAACTAGACTACTAATAGTATTTTTCCCCTTCTGGAAAGTAGCTTATCTGTTCCCAGAAGGAAACTAAGGGGAAAGCTTGTGCTTCACTGAACCAGTTAGTCTACAAGGTGCCACCCTGCCCTGTCTAAACACTGTAGCTGTTAATGAACTAGAGAGTCACCTAGTCTCTTTTCTATGGAGGTGCTGGGGAGAACCTGTATTTACTAGTGCTCCAGCCCAAAACCTGGTCTACTGGAGCTACCCACGCAGCTGGAGTGGCACATGAAGCTCCCCCAAAGCCCTGCAACAGCTGGATATTTTCCTGATGTCAGGAAATACTTCTTGCTGTGCTGCCTAAAGTGTCTTTTACTGCTAGCCTGCTTGATGACTGTTTGCTGGGCAGAAGACAGGGTAGATTTGCACCTTATAGACTAACCAAAGGGGGCGGGGGGGGGGAAGAGAGAGAGAGAAAACAAGCTTTCATGGGCTTGAGATCACTTTAGCAGATGCTTAACACAAAATTCAATGAAATGAGCTTCAAACCATGAAAGCTTCTTTTCACTCACTTACATGTGTGTATTTATATAGACACAATTTCATTTACTCTGTGTATATATACACACACAAAGTGTCTATTTTATACATTTCATCTGTGTTTGTATTACACAAACAGCCCCCCCACACACACACCATTTCATCTGTGGGGGCATGTGTGTATCATAATGCGCGCACACACATTCATACATGCACACTTGGAATCTCTGTGTGTGTGAATTCTACGCACAAACAGGCACACGTGTAATGTATGTATGCACACACATATATATGTATATACCCAGCAGGGGCAAGCCTAAGAGAGGCTTCAGGTCAAGCAGAGGGCAGGGGAAAGTGGCATTTACCATACTAACCAAAAAGTGTGTATTTGTCTGTGCATGAGCATGTGTGTATGTATAAATACATAAACACACATTTCCTGTACATGTACACACACACACACAGAGATGCACACTCTTCAGTTAGTCGATAAGGTGCGATTTTTCCCCTGCCCTGCCCCTGACTACAGCCTCTCTTGGCCATTCCCCTGCTGCACATCCACACATGCACATACACATAAATGAGCACGAACCTTACAGACTAACCAATGGGTGTGCTCACAGACCAGATACGTGCAGGGCGGTGTGCACGGACACGCGCGCCCACGCACTGGTGAGTGTCCGGACGCGGCTCTCCCCTGCCCCGTGCCCTAGGGTCCCCGGCCCGTGTGTGCGCGTGCGGGTGCGCGGGGCCCGTGGCGGGTGGGGGGGGGGTGCGGGGATGGTCCCTCACCAGAAGAAGGTGTTGGTACCGTCGTCGTACACCTCGGACTCGGTGCTGCGGCGCAGCGCGGCGGGCGAGCCGGGCTCCGCCGGCCCCTCCGCCCCCGGGGCCCCGCCGTTGGGCTGCGGCGGCTGCTCCTCCAGGGCGGCCTTGCCCAGCGCCGCACCGGGCCCACGCCTGTCGCTACGCCGCATGGCGCTGCCTGCCCGGCCCGGCCCTGCCCCTCGGGCCGCGGGCTGAGGCGGCGCCGCTCTCCGGCCCGGGCGGCCCCAAGGGGCGGCAGCAGCGCCGCGCGCAGGGGGCGGGGCCTCGTCACTCTCCCCCGCCCCCGGCAGCCGTGGTGCTCAGGGCGCAGGCGCACGGGGGCAATTGAGGGCGGCGGCTCGGCCGCGCGGCTCGTCTCGCGTCTGATTGGAGGGCGCACATGGGGCGTTGCCTTCGCCGTTGCGGGGCGGGGCCAAGGCTATGGGGCGGAGAGATGGGTTGCCATGGCAACCGCGAGGCAGGGGGAGGGCGGCCTCTCTGCCCGAGGCAGGCATGGCCCGAAGCAAAGCACTGGGCCGGGGTGCGGTCTGCTTACCTAGAGCAAGCCTTGGCGCTTCCCTGGTGCCTCAGTTTCCCCGTCTTTGAAAGGGAGCTAGTCACGCTGACCTCGCTTGTAGGCCGGGAGCATCTGCTGCTTTTCTCAGAGGCCCGAGGAAGAGCGCGGCAGTAGCACCCAAAAGTTCGTCTCTGTCCTTCCAACCTTGCAGCAGGACTCACCCATGAGAGCGGCTGTGACACCCCGCAATGGCCGCCTTAATCCAGCTCCCACTCCAGCTCCATAGTGTCCCTCGCTATTTTGCCGGCCACGCTATGATGTATGTGAATTGTTGGGCTGCCGCTGGAGTCCCGCAGCGATCCCGAGTGCACCTCACTGACAGAGGTGGGTGCTTGGTCCCGCTGCCGTCCCTCTCTCTGGACCCGCAGTCCAATACCACAGCTGTTCTGCGCCCTGCCCGCACCTGTCCTGCCCTGCAGGCACCCCTCATGGCCCTACCACCCTTATCCATGCCTAGTGGCACCAAAAGCTGCCCTTGTAGCCACACCTGTCTTGCAGCTGTCACTTGTCCTTTGCTGGCCCCTCTGGTCCTACATTAACTTCCAGTGGCTTGGGCCCTAGGCCCCTGTTGGTTGGCTTCAGCCCACTTGGGCTCCTTCGCCCTGCCTCTTTTATACTGGGTCTCCTGATGCTCTCCTCTCCAGCTCTGAGACTCCGACCATCTTTCCAGGGCAGCTCGCTCGCTGTCCTTGCACAGCTGGGCTTTGGCCTGCACAACCCACAGGATCCCAGACCTTTGTAGGGTTTTCTCTTGACCTGATCCCCTGATAGCAGGGAATGCCTGCCAGGAACCTCAAGGGTCACCTCTGCACCCCAAAACCCCTGGTCTTTTCCAGTCTACAATAGCCAAAACCCCAACATTTTCTATTGCTACTAGGTGCCTGTCTCCAGGCTCTCCCCAGGCTCCTGTCCTGATTGATTAGCCTCTCCCCAGCTCCAGCCCTACTCATGGCTTCCACCGCCCCACCTCTGGGCCAGGAGCTCTTCCCCCAAGCACCCAGGCTGACTGCTCTGGCTCAGGAGCTAAGCTGGTATCTCCCAGACCTCCACCCCTTTGGGGCATGTACCCTTGACCTCGATGAGCAGCCTGCTCTCCCTAACTGCATTTGGCTCTGCTGAGCTGTAGCCCTTCCTCCCTGCCTGGAGCTTTGCCTTGTTTGCTTATTGCTTGGCTAGCTCCTAAGTGGTTATAGGCAGCCCTATAACCCTTCTTTGGACTTTCTTCTGGCTGCTTACTCAAATGCAGCTGGCCCTGGCTCAGCTGTCTCCTAGAACATGGCTGTATCCCACTGCTTTGCCCTCTTAAAGTAACGAAGTTACTTTAATTAATTAAAAGATTAATTGCTCACAAAGGACCTTATCTTTTGTACTTTTCCTGGCCCACCATCACTACAACTGCGCCCCAACACTCTCTTGAAAAGTGCTTTGAGATCTGCTGATGCAAGGAAGATTGATGTGGCATTACCTATGGAGAAAATTAAAATGCCAAGTAGCTCATGCCTTCACAAGTATTTGTTTTTGCACCAATGATTTCCAGCAGCAAAAGTAAGGGGATACCAATTGCCTGTGAAATATGGAGAACTTTAGGACCAAAACAGCCATCTAAGAGGCAAGCCAAACTAGGGGATAGGGAAGACAGAGCTGGGCTTAGGGGTGGGCAGCATGGGTGACTGCCCAGGGTGCTGTGGTGAGAGGGGTACCACACAAGCACACGCATGCTCACAGCAGTACTCTCCCTTCTGCCCTGACCCAGCTAATCCCCACCTCCCCCAGGCAGGAGGAGCAGTGCCCAACCCAGCTCAGTGCCCCCACTTCCCTCTGCCTGCCTCCAGCCACTGGTCAGAAGCAGGGCCAGGCAATGTGGGCAGCAGCATTGGTACCTATCCACCTACCTGCTTGGTCCACCATGCCACTCCACCTCCCTGAAAGACTGCACCTCTGCCCCTGCTTGTCTCTGTCTGCAGCAGTGCCACTGACCTGGGAGGGCACCAAGGGGGAGTGGTGGGGTACCAAATTACAAGTTTGCCCAGGACACCATTCAGTGCTGTATCAAGGGAAGGCGAGGGGGGTGACTGAAGTGAAGAGGTGCCGAAGTGAAGAGGCGCCAACAGGCACTGCCCAGCTGGGGCAGGGTGCGGGATGGAACTGTGAGTGGCTTGTTCAGTGGGGCACAGGGATGCGGGGAGGGTGGCTTCTACCACTGCATGCACTCCCGGGCAAGTGAGGGGAGATATATGCCCCCCAGATCTCTGCATATCCCATGCACCAAACTTCTTTTCCCTGGGACCATTTACCCAAAGGCTGTCTCTGACTGGAGTCATTCCACCCAGCAGTTCTTACAGAATTCCCCCTTTGATGCTATCTCCGCTGCAGATGAAAACTGCACCAGGAATCAGAGCCAATACCAAGGGGCAGACCCAACAGCTTACCCTGACCCCTAAACTTCTCAACAAATTTACTTATCACTGAAGGTGAAGTGCAGCAGGTTGTGGGGAGGAATGAAGCAGCTGTTTGATAATGCACAGCATCAATACAGGACAGGAGGTGGAGGGTTACACTATATCCCACTGAAAGAAACAGTAATTTAGAAATAGTGATGGTCGTTATTCATCTTGCAGTCTGGTTAGGGCACTTCTTTAAACACACCTCCTGCTGTGAGAAATATGTCATTTGATCATTTGATAAGCTGAGGTGGTGAGATCTGTAAAAAAATCTATCTGAGGTGTGATGGCTGGAGGCCAGTGTCTGGCAGATAAGAATGTGTCAAAGGAGGCCACAAGAAGGGAAAAGAAACCATTGCTACTTTCATTCTCTCTGAGGAGAGGGGGGTGAGAGAAAAAAAAGGTGGGGAGTGAATGGAAGGATTTCTCCTTTTATGTTTTAGGAGGACAGCGGTGATCTGCTGTGGGCCAAGATGCCAGTTTGTCCTGTGACAACTCCTGCCGCATGTATTTCTGAAAAAAGAATCTTTAATCAGTCATGGCCTTTTGTATATTTTGATTCATAAAAACAGCAGATAGTATTTTGCTACCATGGGTTTTAATCTGCACATGATACAACAGTGTTACTGTTAAGCACAGCTGGTTGGGTTTGATAACACCATTTTGGGTGCGCAAGTTAAAGCGTCTAGAGGCTGGGCCACACAGCAGTGCACTGTAACACATTTCTCTGCCCCTATCCTTGTATTCTGCAGTCTTCACTGTTCTTAAAACATTCTGGCTTGCTTTGGGAGAATTTATGCCTGCTGCACCTGAGGTCATTCCAGTTTCTTCATTATCTTTCTGCATTTCCCTTCACTCAAAACATGTTCTAAAATCCACTGGCCTCAGTACAAAGGCTCAGCAGCTTCTGTGAGCATTGTAGGAAACTCTCAAAGCACTGCTAATCCAAATATGACACTGATAAACAGATTGTCAGGCAACTGTGACCTTCAAGTAGGGTGTAAATGAGTACAGAGAATTACAGCTATGTCTGCTGTGTTCAGGGGAAGTCCAAAACATAACCATTTTTATAGCTAGATGGGAGAGGTACTGAAACCTTCTGTTGTAACATGGGGTCACCATATGGAAAACACAGGAGTGCTGGGCTAAGGAAGGAGAGGAATAATGAGAAAGAACAGGGAAAATACTCCCATTATACTGAATGAAGTGGCCATGTGATGGCAGCACATAGTTACAGGTGCCTAAAGTCTATGACTTCAGAAGCTGCACATAACACTGTCATTTGAACGCCACTATTTCATAATCATCAGGTTGAAGTAATGTTTTAAAACCTTGTTCCCTGCCATAAGAAGGACTCTGCTAAGATCAGCAAAACCAAAAGTTCCCTTGCTTTTTTATTAGCCAAGGCTGTGGGGTTCTTTAAAAGCATTGTCCTTTAAATAAAATATTTAAATGGAAAACACTGCAAGTGGAAGATATCTTAACGGTCATCATTGATCTAGAAAAAAATCAATTCCATATATGCACAGCATAGCAGTATGCTGTATAATTCAAACTGAAATGAAATCAAGTGTTGCCCTTCTCAGTATTTCTACTCTCCTAAGTTCAAAGAGGCTTTCAGCTTGGTGCAACAGGCGTCACCAATTTCTACAAATGCAAAGACTAAGATTCATGAAAGCTTGTCCAATACGTCTCCCAACTATGCAGTTGGTCCAATAAAAGATAAGCACAAAAAAACCCTTGCCTTTTTTATATTTCCTGGACCATCACAGTTTCAAAAACTATCTTACAGGTCATTCTCCAATGCATGAGAACCATTTCCTGGAGAATACCTAAACAGAACTAGGTAGGAATATTTAACATAAGTATATTGTAATCTAAACGCATGAAATATGGAGAGAAGCAAACATAATTCTTATTATGCAGCTGGATATGAGATTATGCAGTGATGTCAGACACCCAGCCCATGGACCGGACTTAGGTCTACTGACATCTGTGTTTGTCTAGCTGTCTGTCTGGACCCACAACATTTCCCTCATGACAAATACAGATTTTCACTTATTGTAATCTTAAAAAAGGATTTTGATACCTGGCAATAACATCTTCATGTTTGCGCCCAATAGAACTGCTGCATATATCCCTAGGTGAACCGTCTACATTCATTTCAGTGGCATGTACGTCTAGGATCCTAGCAATAGTATCATGGGTACGTCTCTACCACCCCAGTATAGTGCCATAGAGTACTATACTGAGACGTGCTGCACTCACTCCACTCCTACTGCCTCCCTAACTGGAAACAGTGTATCTGATTTAATGCTTTTGGCTGCCTCTCAAGCCCTGAGTAAATTTAAGAAAGGGCTAGAGCAGGGATAGGTAACCCCTGGCATGCATGCTGGAGCATGGCACAAAAAGGCATTTTGCTTGGCACTCGCACCTTGGGGAACAAACTGGGGCTGCACTGCCACATCAAGGATTGGGCACCTCATGGCTTCCTTGCCAGCTGCCACTGGCACACCAACATCTTATGAGTTGAGGTCGCAGGTACTTTTGACACTGCCCACAAATATTGCCCACCCCTGACACATTGACTGTTCCTGTTGCACTCTCACCAAGGTACAGCAGATGGTGCTATGAGACAATAACTCCTATTTCAGGACTGACATATTTTTGTTGTCTCCTTCCTAGCTTGTGGCCAGGTTCCTCATTCACACTGTTCTCTAACGGATTTTCTTTGGCTGCTGAGAAACATATTCTTTACGATCAATCTCCAAGAATAACATGCCCAACAAGTATTAGCCAGTCTCAGTTTGACATCATTACGTGTATTTACTTCTGTCTGCTATCTATCCTCCTCCTTCTTACAATAATATGCAGTTTCAGTACAAGGACTGTCTTTATTCTGCTTTGTGACACATTTTTCTGGGTATTTAAAGCTCTACTTGAACTCCAATGTCTTCAACATGAGCTTATCACTACTAAGATATTCTGTCCATCTCATGGTGTAAGGGAGCATGACGTGGTTTAGCAAGCTCTTATATCAACTGCTCTAACACACACATACTTGATGTAAAGTGTGATGGAGGCATTTGCTTATGGATGTAACAGAGCAGCCGTCAACTATCTCTGATGGACTGGTATAAATGCATCATGATAATGAAGAAGGTGTAATAAGTTCTCTGACAAACCTTCTGTTACACTATGGTGCCCCAGGTACAGGAAACTCTGGATAATACAGTTTTTCTCTCACCCCTGTTTCTAGAGCACAAACATCTGTTCTTAAGCCATTCTACACAGGAGGAGAGAGCATAATTTTAAGTCCTTTTCCTCACAGTCCTAAACAATCAGATTGGATGGGCCCCATGAAATATGTTAGTGCCATCCTAAGTTGGATAGGCTTGGATGTGCAATTCTTTTATTTAGAGCGCTGGGGGGTCACTGTTGTAAGCAAAACACTTCTGTGGATGTGTGAACCCTGGATCGAAAACACTCAGAGCACAGCAAAATCCAAGGCAGATTTTCACTGAGGTCCTTCTTTGCTCTAAGGACAACCTCCCTGCTAAAGCTCATGTTCCTAGGCCATCATCCTTAGATTGTGGAAGAAACATATATGCAGGAGGGTGTCCTGCCATGTGTAATTTGAAGAAATAGCACGATCACTTTTATTTCTCTTCATGATGACTAGGTAGAATGAAACCAGGCTCTTCAGTACCATTTTCATGAGTCCCAGATACCCCTGAATTGAAAAGTTTTTACCTTTGCAGATTGCTATGAGAGAGAGTGCTTCCAGCAACACTCCCAAAACCTCCTGGGTTTCATTGGTCAGCTGGAAAGAGATGGCACTGCCACACTTAACTCCCTTTCACCTCAGTCTAGCAATGACTGCACTACATGAAAACTGAAAGGCTTTACACACAACTGGACTTCGCTCTTTTTTCAGGCAAAACAGGAAATAGGATCTATCCTATCAAGTCGGTACTTCTTGGTATTTGCAACAGAAGCTGTGCAAACACGCAAACACCTTTGTCCTGCCACCCACACCCCACTATACATTTGCACCCAATAAAAGGGGGGAAGGGAAACTTTCCCTCTTATCAATCCCACCAGATAGCTTGTAGGAAGCTAAACCCTGTGTGTTCCTTAACTTCTAGGTGATCCCACAGATACCATAAATACTGGAACTCTTCCAAGACTTCCAGGCTTGATTGTGAGTCCACTGAAGTCATTTGGCAAAACTACTGAGCTAAACTGACTTAGGATCAAGCCCTGTGATTTCTGGTTGCCTCGCCAGTCACAGTATATCTGGAATTCCCTTGATGTTCTTTATTTGTCCTAAGAGTGTCATTTTATAGCCCCAAAAATAAGATAAGAGAAGTTGAAAACTACTAATGGAGGGGTTATTATTGTTCCATTTTTAAAAAGTAGTTAAAATCAGAACACAAAACACACATGGCGGGAGGTATGAGAGAATGTGTTCATCCCTGGTTTATGTATAACAAAACATATCAGTCTTTTCCACTCCTTTCACCTGCTGTTACTGTCATGCTCCAAATCCAGCACAAAGCTGCACCCTTCTTGCAGCCTCTCTCTCTAATGTTAACTTGAACAACAAACATGAATGTCTACATAAGCTTTCTCTTGCCCTTGGCTGCCACTCCTGGATTTATCATGAGGGATCCTGGTTTTCTCTGATTTAAAAAATCCCCAATTTTTGGTTAAAAAGAAGTAACCTCAAATCCACATTTTTCTGTGATTTAAATAAAACATCACTTTATACACACACACACACACACACACACACACACATACATACATATATAATGTATATTTTTTTAATCAGAGAAAACCATGATCCCTGGTTATCATAGCAGAACCCCTCTTTCTCTGCATCCCTTTTTTTCTCTACATCACAGAGACTGTCTTCATACTCAGTTAATACTACCTACCTGGTGTGGCTGCCAGAATAAGTCAGTGGAGTAGTTCTGTGTCACTGATATTGTCCTAGCGCTAAACAGCATGTACCAGGCATTATACCACCAGAGCTATAACAGAATGAACAGTTTGAATAAAACCTAAATAATATCCTCAGCCCTGCGCCCATCAGTATGGTATCTGAGCACTTGTATGACCCTGCATAATGATGCAATTGTCATGTCTATCCCAATCTCTAGCAGAGCTAATCATCCCAGGAAAGAGAGCCAAGAGAAGCACACTACTGGAAACAAACATCTCCTAAACATGGCAGTGTCTTTGTTTAACAGGGCTGTTTATTCAAGAAGTCTGGTGCTCCCTAGAGTGCATTGTTTCTTGCCACCTTTTTTCTCCTTGATCCTTTGAAACTACACCTGCAGTGGAGGATGTATGGGCTGTTACATTAACATAATGGATCAATTACAGGGAAGCAAGACACTGAATGCACATGCGGCAAGGAGTACTATGTACACAAGGTGGTGATGAGTCATCTTATACACTCAGCTCAATATCATTCGAGGAGTCCAAAAATCAAGCATTAGGTCTGAAAAGTCATGATAGTAATGACATTAAAAAAATTAAACATTTGTATTTTTTATTTGCCTCTGCGTTTTGATACTGTGAGAAATGGACAACATAAAAATAAGATTCTCATGAAATCAGTTGACTCCAGGAGCTCTGTCTTTAAAGAAGCACACCAAATAACACAAGACTTGTGATACAGTTGGAAACATTTGGCAGAGCAGGAACCCCAAATGCTGGTTTACCTCCTCCAATAATTTATTTTCAAAGCAAAGGTGATCAGAGTTATGGAAAGCTTCCATTCAAGGAGAGACTGAAAAGACATGGTCTCTTCATTTTGGTAAAGAGATGACTGGGTTGGAGAGGCAGTGGGGAGGTGACTGAAAAAGGTCTATAAAATCATAAATTATGTGGAAAAAGTGAATAGGTAACTATTATTTGCTCCATCTCATAATGCAAGAATTAAGGAGCACTGAATAAGACTATCAGGCAGCAATTTTAAAACAAACCAAAGGAAGTATTCTTTTAGACACCACAGAGTAAACCACCACATAGTCTGTCCCTAGCTCCCCAGGGGAGCTAGGGACAGACATGACACATAACTGATCAGAGACTGGTTTAAAGCTGTAACAGAACAGATATTTAGTATGCATAAACCAGTTAGAAAATGGCTGAAACTGGTTTGAGATAAAAGTGGTTGAATGTAGTATCAGACTTAACTGATTTGGGTCAAACCAGTTTAAGCAATGTCTGTCCCAGACCCCCTGCTGGTTTAAGATAAATCAGACTCCCTCAACATCCTCTCTGGGCTGGGTGGGACTCTCTGCTTCACAGCAGGGCTGGCCCCTCCCCTCTGCTCCTTGGCTGCAGCTCCAGCAGAGACTTGCAGTCTGCTCCCCCCACTCCCCCTCACCACTCCCTGCTAAACAGGAGTTCCCCACTTCCCTCTGCTTTGCTGGGAGGTATCTGTATTAGCTAGCAGACCACATGCTGCTATGGTCAGAATCAATAGAAAGCTGGTAATGTCCCTGTTGTTTTCTTAATGGGGTGATAAACAGGGCTGGCCTGTCCTATCCTGAGAAACCTGTGGCCACAGGGGGCCCTGCAGTTAAGGGGCCCCCTGTGTCCAGCTGCTTGCCACCCCCCCCACCCCACTGCTGCCGCTGGCTTCATGTCCAGCCACTCACCACCCTCCCCCTCCACCCCCACTAGCTTCTTTGGGGCAGGGGGCCCCAAAGCTATTTCTTGCAGGGGGCTCCAAAAATTGTGAGCTGGCCCTGACGATAAACACTGATTAGGGGTGATAAGCACTGTTATCAATTCCCTGCTGAGCTAAACAGAGCATCCTGCTGGGGCCTGGCCATGCCCCCCTCCCCCCTCCATCCCAGCTCAGTACTGTAAAAAGGAAGGGAGGGCTGTTCCAGTGCCCCCCATCTTTGAGCCTGAGCCATTCCAGGCATGTACCTGCATTTCTGAAATGAAAAGGGAATGTCTATCCACCTCCAAATCAATTCAAGCTTTGCAGGTTAGACTAACCTGCAAAGATTGAATCAATTCAGGCTCAGGCTTTTTGAATGTCTGCCCCTAACCATGGAACCCAATGACAATTGTATAGCTGGATTAAGAAATGTGCCAAACTAACTTAAGGAGGATGGGTCTATCAGGAGCTATAGAACACATCTGTCACAGATACAATCTACTCAAAGTGTCAGGGAGGGTACAAGGGATGGATCATTGGTGACTTTCTGCAAAGCATTAGGAACTAGGGAGTAGCTGGTCAGGGAAGGTCACCTGATACACAGACAAAATCCCAGGGTCAGGTTCCCAGGGAGCCAGGAGTCCAAAGTCAGAGTCAAGGTGAACTAGAAGCCAGTGCTGAGGTCAAAGTGAAGCTGGATCTTGGCCCTGAGCTGTGGGGGGACCATGGACCTATTTGGATGGGTCCAGTAGTGGTGCTTAACCTCTGGCCCATGGGTCTTCCTATGGCTCTGGAAATTTATCAGCAGGGGAGCAGTGGCAACATTAATTGCTGTTCCCCTGCTGCTAAATTTCCAAACCAATGAGAAGCCTCCAGGTTGGGATAACTTGGCCCTGTGTGTTAGATTGGGCTTACATGAGGCTGGTTCCATCATGCAAAGTCAGACTGGTGCATGGGGTAGGGCCATCACACTGGGCAGGCAAGTGAGTGATAACTTTCATTTGATGGCTTGTCATTGGTTGGTCTAGGTCTGGGCTCTTTTTAACCTTGAACCATCACAGTTTATCCCTAGCTGAAGATGAAAAATATTGTGTGAGCCTCTTGTTAAAATACTGGTAGCTTGCCACTATTCAAACATGACTCTCACTAATGACTCATGCATTAAAATGCCCTATTTATAGCACATAAATATTTAATCTGAAATAATGTATATAAAGGCAGCCAAATGGTCAGCCTGACCCTGCCAAGGAGTTCAGAATTTCCATTTGAGACCCAAGGACAGCAGGATGTTTCCACAACTCTGAAGTTCTGTCATTTTAAATACTAAACCAAAATTGTCCCATAGAGGTAGTACAAAGTTAGACATTCAATGGGTGTGAACTGGCAGCAGAGCCACATGAACTGCCGGGGAGTTGTAAAAGATACTTCAGGAGTTGTAAAAGATACTTCAGAATGGCCACATAAATCACCCGCTCTTCCCCTGACTCACAGCTGTAGTTGATTTTCTGTCTTGGGGTACAGGCCTGAAGCCTGCAACCTTGTCCAGCTGACTAGCCTTACCATCAGTAAGTTGGAGGTATTTTTTACATGTTGCTTTCTCATTTCCTCTAACTTTTTGTACCTTAATTCAGTGAACTTTGTCTACAACCACCAGATGGGAACTAAAAACCCTGCAATTGTCTTTTACATCGGGAAATTTATTAAACCCATTTACATCCTCCAATTTCTACTTTCCCCTTTCCCATCTTATCTCAGGCCATGGTCCACTCTTTTTTCTTCTCTGCAGCTCCTGAGAATTGAGAGGAAGCTTCCTGATGTTTTGTATAGGCAGCTGAGACCCACTTCTGTGCTTCTACAGGGCTGTAGAGGATGTCTCCTTGCAGAAGGAGGTTCCTCAGAGATCCTATTTGCAGGAAAGTCCCAAATGTAACCTGACATTATGGGTCTTGTTGGTGCCTGAGTATGTCAGTGAGAAAGGGATAAGAAAACCTGGAATGGCCAAGCACCTAGTTCTTAAAGCCTTCTCAGAGTGGACAAGGGCAGGAGGAAGTGTGTGGTGGAGTGGGAGTAGATGGGAGCATCATCAAACTGATGATGAGGATATAGGCAACTAGGGGGAATAATGGGTGTGGGGCCAAGGAAGAAATGAAGGCTAAAGGATAAGGTGGAAAGGGAGCAATGGCAGAGGGTGAACCAGAGCAAGGAATTGATAGGGTGGGAGAAATAAAATGTGGGTGTGAAAGAGAGGCTTAGGGGGAAGGAGAGATAGAATCATAGAAAATTAGGGCTGGAAGGGACCCCAGAAGATTAGCTAGTCCAAAGCAGGACCGTCCCCAACTAAATCATCCCAGCCAAAGATTTGTCTAGCTGGGTTTTGAAAACCTGCAAGGATGGAGCTTCCACCACCTCTCTAAGTAATCTGTTCCAGTGTTTTACTACCCTCCTCGTGAGAAAATTCTTCTTAATATCTAACCTAAATTTCCCTTGCTGCAACTTGAAACCTTTGCTCATTCTTCTGTCATTTGCCAGCACTAAGAACAGTCTAGCTCCATCCTCTTTTGAATCCCACTTCAGATAGTTGAAGGCTGCTACTAAATCCCCCCTCAGTCTTCTCTTCTCTAGACTAAATAAGTCCAGTTCCCTTAGTCTTTCCTCAGAAGTCATGTGCCCAGCCCCCTCACCATTTTTGTCACCCTCCACTGGACTTGCTCTAATTTGTCCACCTCCATTCTGTAGTGAAAGACCCAAAACTGAACACAGTACTCCAGATGTGGACTCATCAGTGCTGAACAGAGAGGAATAATTACTTCTGTTGACCTACTGGCAACACACCTACCAGTGTAGCCCAGCATGCCATTAGCCTTCTTGGCAATAAGGGCACGCTGCTGGCTCATATTCAGCTGATTGTCCACTGTAACCCCCAGGTCTTTTTCTGCAGAGCTGCTTCCCAGCCAGACAGCTCCCAGCCTGTACTGGTGCATGGGATTTTTCCATCCTAACTGCAGGACTTTGCACTTGTCCTTGTTGAACCCCACGAGATTTCTTTTGGCCCAATCCTCCAATTTGTCTAGATCACTTTGAATCCTAGCTGTACCCTCTAGTGTATCTACTACTCCCCCCCATCTGCAAACTTGCTGAGGGTGCACTCTGTGCCATCTTCCAGGTTGTTAATGAAGACATTGAACAAAACTGGCCCTGGGACTGACCACTGGGGCACTCCACTTGATACTGGCTGCCGACTAGACATCAATGTAAGGTCTGCTGACTAGATGTAAGAACTAATCCAGCTCCGCCTATAAACAGCAGCAAAGCTCCCCAGGGATTGGGATGAGCGTTGGATCAAGCTGTGAAACGGCATGGGAGGTGAAGGAAAGGAACCCATAGCAAAGACAAGTTCTCTGTAGCATTGTCCATTATTTTGCTCCATGTCTGTATAGGAGCCAGCACAACAGGACCCTGACTTGGACTCTGTGATAATACGAGTAAATAATAATACAACCCACATTGTAGGTACAAAAAGAGAGCAAAGGGGTAGGTTGGAGGGAGAGGGAAGGGAAGACAACTATTATTACACACTAAAAGAGGAGGACAACAGCCCCTAAAAAAGAGGGAGGAGAAATGGTACAGAAGCTATAGGGGAAGGGAGGAAGGAATAAGGGAGGAGGATAAGGAATGGAGGAGAGATATCTAGAGCATAAGAAAGGATAAAGGTATACAGAACTGAAGGCATAAAAAATCCACCCAAGGATGAGTCCACTGTGCCCAAGGGAAAGGGCCCCTTGGGCTCAGTGCTCTTGCCCTTTGCGACAATAGCCTACAACATTGACCACTGATTGTGGACTCTAGGGACAAAGTTCCAATTGACTTCAACAGGTCCAGGTGTTTGCCCCATGAGTCTGGTTTTCCAAAGTGCACTGAAATCAGCAGGAGCTGGAAAAGCCTGGAACCTACGAAAATTAGCCACCCAGTTAGAGACAGGGCACCAAAACACAAAAGACTCCTAGATCTGGCACCACCTTTGCACATCTTGTCTTATGGAGTTTTGCCCCTGCGTTGGATATTGGAAGGATTTGGCCCAGAGTGAAGGTTGATGAAGGTAGCAACAAGCCTATGGGAAGCGGTGCTGGGCCTGCCACTCCCCATCTTGACAGACATAGGCAGGTGAGGGAGGCAGGGTGAAAGGGTAGTTTCCTTCCCACCTCCTTTTCTCTCTTTCTATCACGGGAGTCACAGGTGGGAGGAGAAAAAGCCTTATACGGAAGTCAAGTCTGGGCAGCTCAGCCTGGGTAAAACCTCAGAAACATAAAGGAGGGGGAAAACAAAACAGGTTTGGTTAGAGCACAGAAAATACCATCAGTTTCTCCTTCCTGCTGCCTCAGCCAGAAGACCTGCTCCAGACGCAACTCCTGTCAGCAGATCTTGGTAGGGAGACGGAGAGATTCTTCCCTTCACCAATTAACCATGAAGGTAAGAAAAAGAAACCACTCAGCAACTCAAGTAACTTGCATTCAGTCTCTCTGGACTGTACATGCCTTTGAAACACAGCACCTTTTAAAATCTCATCCTTTTCACATTTGTGCTCCAAGCCCTTCTAAACCACAACAATCAGCTTTTAATACACTCAGCAAATCTAGTGCCTCTTCTCAGTGAATGACCTGTTTCCCCATGTGAAACTGACTAAGCAAAGTCACTCTGTCATGTTGGTTTCATGGTTCCCCATGGCGCCTGCAAGTTGCACAAGTTGTGCTGATTAGTTTTGGTTATAGAGTTCATTTATGTTTAGCTGCTGTCAACTTTCGAGTACTGGTGAGCAAATATGAGCCAAAAAGTGGGGAAAGAAAGTAACGTATTCCAGTGAGAATGATACATTTGCTTGAGTTAAAGGAGAGCTTAACCAGGATCCAGAACCTCGGCTTGTAAAAATAAGTATAGTTCTTACGTCTAGTATAAATCAAGTAGTACGCTGATTTGTAGTAGCAGGAAGCATGGCCCTCCATGCATTACAAAGTCCAGTGAAACATCGTGTTTGCTTAATTAACTGCTTGCTTAACTTAGTATTTGCTTGACAAAAAGTAAAGTTACCTGCCCTGCTAAATTGGAATATAAAAGAAAAGATAAGCCTTTTTTTTTAATCCCAAATAACTCTTGTAGTCTTCTAGGGAGACCAGAACATTTGTCAAACATTCAGTCATAGAATCATAAAAAATGAGGATTGGAAGGGACCTCAGGAGGTCCATCCCCAACTAAATCATGCTAGCCAAAGCATTGTCTACCCGGGTTTTGAAAATCATACCATGTACCAATGCAATTGAAGTTTCCTAAGAGTTTCAAATGTCTCTAGGCCAGGGTAAAGGTGCAGAGTTATAGGGCATTTGTACATGACACTTTAAAACAGGTTAAGCGCCCTTTTGCACAGCATTAATTGCGCTGTTGTTTGCACATTTGGCAGCGTATTGCATGTTAATTGCACTGCTATTCGTTTATTTGGCGGCCTAATGAGCCTTAAGTGACTTTGGGATGCAGCAAATGACTTTGGGATGCAACAAACTAAAACACCTCTGAGGTGTTTTAGGTTCCTACCTTACAGCTGTGAAGGGAAGCACCAGGCCCCATGCAGCTCAGGGGCTGTTCAGGCAGCCCCTGGAAGCAGTCGGGCAGCAGCCCGGGAAGGCAGGCTCTGCTAAAGGGGGTAGGGAAAAAATGGTGAGCCTGATCTTTTTGGTTTTTTTTCCCCTGGAGCCTTCCTGCCTGCCTGAGCTATGTGGGGGGCCGGTGCTTCCCTCTGAGGCTGTGGCACCCCCTGGGACTGCCCAAGTTGGGTGCCTATGGGCAGGTGCCGCCTGGGGGCCACCACCACTGCTTCAGAGGGAAGCATCAGCCCCCGGCCCCTGCAGCTCAGATGTATTTATATACTTCTAAATAGAAGTTCTAATATTTTCTTTCCGCACCCCAATGAATTGTCTTGCGCACCCCCTGGGGTGTGCGCACTCCACTTTGGAGACCACTGCTCTAGGGAGCTGATTAGCTGTTCTCCCAACACAGAGAAGGGAAGAGGTACAACACCTTCCTCCATACTTAGTGAATTCAGAGTTGTTGCTAAAGTTGCTTGAATTCAAGCACATTGCCAGCACACCAGACCAATTCCATAATCCTTTTCTGGCTACCTCCTTCTGTTTCAGCCCCATGATACAGCTATAGGCTAGCTTAAATTATTCTCTGAAAATTTCTTGTGTAAAGAGAATGCTTGCAAAGCATACATAATAATTTTTATGCCCACCCACTCCTGGATGTGGTTCCCTGGTACATAAAGGGTGCATCTACATGTTCATTAATGCACGGTGGTGGTTACTGTGCATTAAATTTAGTATTTGTATAATCAAGTACTAAATAATGTGCAGTAAGTTTTTTAGTGATTGTACTGTGCAGTAGCCCAATAATACTGTGCAGTAGCATATCAGTACTGTTTGTGCTGTGACTTGCATAGATGCACCCAGGGTGTATCAGGGCATCCTCATATCCTAGCAACTGATGACTCCTAAAGTGACCCTTTTAGACAGCTGGAATAAGTTACAGAAGTTAAAGAACTGCTCTGATGCATGCTGGTGATTGAGGCAGGTTCATATCCAGCTGCTCTATCCAATGCCTTAAAGTAACCTTGGCCATGAGTTAAGCCTAGCTAGGCTGACTTGTAGAACTGGCCCACAGTAGCTTCACACTGCCACATATTAGAGCTGGTGAAATAAGATGCTCAAATAATAGTTTATATGATGATTTTCTCCCCCACAACTGATGGTTGAATAAATGATTTGTGAATCTTATTTTCCTCACTAACCAGCCATCTCAAGAGAGGTTCAGATACAGCATTTTCAATTGTTTTCAGCAATCTCTGAATAATTTATTTGTAAATACACTTTCTTCATTATTCCACCATTGCTGCTGTACATAAAGTTATCTTTAATGCCTACTGAATATGCAAATATGCTATGTGGCCAACTTACTGACGACGTGGAACGAGAGTTAAACAGGTACTGTCAAGCCGCTGAGGTTTCACAAGATGTCTTTTACCTTGAATGTTATATACTAGCATAGGATTTGTTCCAGTCATTCTGCTAGAGCCTGGGTTTTAGTTTTGGTGCTTGATTGGTATTTTTAAATATAATGACTCTTTCTTCGCATTATTATTACATGTTATTGTTGTAGCACATTCTGAAGTCCTCTTCAGGGACTAGGATTTCATTGCATTAGACCAATGATTTTCAGCCTTTTTAGATTCAGTGGTCCCTGCCCCATATATTTGCAGAACTCAGGAACACTTCAGATGAGAACCACTGTTGTACTGCCTCCCCTTACCTCTGTGGTTCTCAATTGGGGTACTGCTGCTGCCACTGCAGTCAGGTGGAACTGCCCCACACACCTTTCATGGAGCCAGATTGGGAGGCAGCTGCAGCAGGAGTAGGCAATTCTGCCCTAGCCCTTCCTGGATCTAGCCTCATATTCTCCTCCAAGAAAGAAAGGCACTCAGAATAGTTCCACCTGGGTGCAGTGGTGGTGGTGGAGGAGCAGATGAATGCACAGATAAATCTCCAGGCTGCAGCACTGTTGCCACTGCTTCCAGGTAAAATGATCTGGCATGACTCTTCTTCCTGGAGAAGCACACAGGGCCAGACTGGGAAGGGCTGTGGCAGGAGCAGGAGCAGGTGCTCCTGCCTGCAGTAGGTTGAGAAACACTGTGTTGGATACCAGACAAATACAGGGGGGAATGACAGTTCTTCCTCCCAGAACGTCACAATATAAGCATATAAACAGGTTTGTGTAGACCCTACTCAGAAGGACCTATGATGTTCCTGGTGAATGTGCAGTTGTGTTTAAGAGGGTGCTATATACTCATTTACTCCCGCTCCCTCTAGGCACTGTATTCACAACCCAGTTCTGATACCCTGCTCCAGGTGAGCACAGCCTTTAGACCAACTACAACACCTCCGGTTGATAATAGGTGAATTTTATTGATACACAGTAATAAGAAATAAGAGTAATGCAGGCAAAGCAAGCAAGATGACTACAAAATACATTATCCAAATTCCCCAGCGCCCAGAATATACACATGGCAAGTGGTGCATCCAGCTGGTACGTAAATGCCACCTTGAGGTTCTTTGCTTGAATGGCTGATGTCAGCACCCTTGGAGGTCAGGGACTAATGCCCACTTGTTGTTCTGAAAACTGCTTTTGTATTATTTCTCTTCTGATTACTTTTCATTTCCAGATACCATTGATTGATTTCCATGTGGCTATGCTGTCCACATTCTATTTTGTCAGCCAAGATCCTTTCTTCATAAACCCATCACATGCACACATCTTCATTTGGTCATTTCATTCCAAAACAGAAATTCCAAGGGTTTTTGCAAGTGGGTACTGTAGCCCTGGAGCCAGGCCTATCTCTATTATGAAAATAAAGTGTTAAATTTCCCAGGATGTGTATGTCTGTTGGCCTCAGACACCCTGTCTAATTCCAAGCTATGAAAATGCATGACAAACAGGCTTTTTGAAATCAGGTAACCCTTGCCGTTCCCCTAGACCATTGTTTTAATTCAATATCTACTTTATCTACAAGCCAATTCCTAAAAGCAATCCTCTAAATATCGTTATCTAGCCATCACCCCTCTGGTTCTTTCTCCAGGGCAGTTGAGATCCGCCCAGTAAAGGAGTCTCCATTGGAGGCCTGAGCTTCCTTGTAGGGTGAAGGGTTATTTAGTAGGTATGTATCCCCTCATGTAGTGCAGAATGGATCTCCATGTCAAAACTGCTGTACAAAAGTATGCAGGAGAAGTACATTAAATAGAAAAGGATGTGGATAAACTGGGGCAGAGGCAGGAGCAGGAGCAGGGGCAGGGGCTAGGTTGGAAGGTGTGCTCTAGTGAAGTTTGCCTTGTTCTTCCCGCTGTAGAGAAATCATTCTAGAGACTGTGTGGGCAATACAAGCCATTATGGCTGGAGCAGCCACTGTATAATGGATCTGCATTGCAGGGCAAGAGTCCCTTCCCTATTCCTTTGCACCCAGTGCAACTAGCATATTTTCTTGTATACAACACATAAGTTTTCCCCAAAAACCTGCTTCTGGAAATTGGAGTGTGTATTATATGATAGAAATATGGTAAAAGCAGCTTTTGCCACTTACTGGGTAAAACCAAGTAAAATCTGCAGGGAGCAGAACAAGAGCAGGCCTCGCTCCCTAGCAGCTGCTACTTAGTTACTTGCTATAAGGAAAGACCTTTTTTCTTCACAATGCCTTTCAAAAACAAAATGCATATTATATTCCGTGTCATATTGTATGCAAGAAAATACAGTATTCTGCCTGGGTAAAGGGGGTGGATTTAGCCCCACTGAACACAAACTTTATCAGGTTTGCTGCTAAATCCTTCTAGACAGACAGATTTTAGGGGGAAGCATTTAGGAGCCCCAGGGCATTTCCCTCCACTCTCAGAGAGGAAAGGTAGGTGCAAACTAGTCAGGTGCAAATGTAAACGACCAAGAGGTGATCACTGCAGTCCTTCCCTTAATGTAAGGATATATTATGAGCCATGGGGCATCACCTTCCCAGTCACATGCTACAAACAATTAGAATGGTGCTAATAATCACCAAAGCTGCAGAGGGAGATCAGGATGGCTCCCTGCGGTAATGTTCTGGTACCCCAGGAGGGTGTCAAAGAGAGAAAGTGTGCCAGAAAGAGGGTGGAGCAAAAGGTAACTATCCAGGGAACTCCTGAGTGAAGAAAGCAAGGCAGATCCTAAATTACCTTTTCCTCTAAAGACTTCCCGTTATCACTGATATTGTGGTAGCAACAAGAGGATATAAGTGTGGACTTGCCACCTGTGTTTGAACCACCATGGGTGCATCTACACATGATGCTATGTTGCCATAGCAATGCGCTATGGTGACATAGCATCTGCAGACAAAAACCGTGACACTACCACTACATCGCCATAGTAACGCAATCCCTTGGTATAGCAAGTTGCTATGGTGACACAGTGGCTAAAAATAACTGCACCGCCAGCATGGCACAGTACAGGCTGCTTTCAAAAGGGAGTATTAAATGATGATGAAGTAACAAAGGCACCGTAGGGGCACATATAGAAAACGCACCCCATATCACCTAACCCTGCTAAAAGAACATGGTTGCTCACATACCAGTGCTTGCCTATGCTGAAGTTCCCATCTCTGCTACCACTTGTGCATCTGAATTTCTGGTATCTGTATAGAGAGTTTTAGCAAATTAAGGAGACAGCAGAAGGAGCAGTGAGGGGACCAGGGAAATAGCAAGATCCTCCCCATTATTAGGGCATTCCTAAGTTGGTGTAAAGCCAATAAAATAGCTCCTACACCTTTCCTCAGCCTGTGTCTGGTACAGGAATCATAACTGAAGAAAAGGGACTGCTGCTCCTCTGTGCCTTAACCAATACTTTGTTTCATAATAGCCACAGAACAGCCATTAGGCTTGTTATAACTTGCACCAGGGAAACCATACTGGTGGAGAGTGCCCATTGGATCAGAGAGGCAAAAGACAGCTATCAACCACTGCTGTACTCCTCACCCCTTCTGTGCCCCCAGTCTGACATATCTCTTCTTCAGCTGTGATGAGCACTCTGTCCTCACAGATTAGACTCATGTCCAGTGTTTTAAGCAGCTAAACCTGAGATGCCAGCAATTCTTGAGCTTTGTTCTCAGCTCTGCCACTGACTCACACCATGTGGCCTAAAGGAAGGGTGTAGGGGCAATTTCAGAGCTGCGAGAGCTCCCTGCCACTACTAAAGAAAGGCACAAGAAAGTTGGAGCACTGAAGCCAGTAAACACCAGGGTGTTGTTACATTAAATTTGATGGCACAGATAGGCCCAGAGATTCCAAGGCATTAATGTGACCCTGTCACTACACCCCACTAAACTGTAAACTGGGCTCAAGGTTTCATGTCAGAGAAATCTCTGTTGTCCCAGTCCCCTGGCAGCAACCACTGTTAAATCTTTTAACTTTTTTTTGAAAGATAAACAAACTTTGGGGCAAAGCATCCACGCCAGAAGATAGGCGGGTGATCCAGGCTGACCTGGACAAGCCCAGCAAATGGGCAGACAAGAACCTCATGGTGTTTAACACCGAAAAATGCAAGGTTCTCCACCTTGGGAGGAAAAACCTGCAGCACCCTTATAGGCTCGGCACTGCTACGTTGGTTAGCACTACAGAAGAAAAAGACTTGGGGGGTCATCATTGACCACAAGATGAACATGAGCCTCCAATGCGACGCTGCGGCTAGTAAAGCAACCAAAATGCTGGCGTGCATCCATAGATGCTTCTCGAGCAAATCCCGGGACATCATTCTCCCCTTGTACTCGGCCTTGGTGAGGCCCCAGCTGGAGTACTGCGTCCAGTTTTGGGCTCCACAATTCAAAAAGGATGTGGAGAAGCTTGAGAGAGTCCAGAAGAGAGCCACGCGCGTGATCAGAGGTCAGGAAAACAGATCTTACGATGACAGGCTGAGAGCCATGGGACTCTTTAGCCTGGAAAAGCGTAGGCTCAGGGGTGATCTGATGCCCACCTATAAGTTTATCAGGGGTGACCACCAGGATCTGGGGGAACGTCTGTTCACCAGAGCGCCCCAAGGGATGACGAGGTCGAACGGTCACAAACTCCTGCAAGACCATTTCAGGCTGGACATAAGGAAGAATTTCTTTACTGTCCGAGCCCCCGAGGTCTGGAACAGTCTGCCAGCGGAGGTGGTTCAAGCACCTACATTGAACACCTTCAAGAGTAAATTGGATGCTTATCTTGCTGGGATCCTATGACCCCAGCTGACTTCCTGCCCTTTGGGCAGGGGGCTGGACTCGATGATCTCCCGAGGTCCCTTCCAGCCCTAATGTCTATGAAATCTATGAAATCTATGAAGAAAGACATATTGGAAACAGAAGAAATAAAGTAGGGAAGGAAAAGGATACCCCAGGAAGGAGTGAAAGCAGAAACTCATGTTTCATGTTCCAGGTGCTGTTCAGAATTTAGGAAAAGCTATTGGAGATGGTGATGTCATGTGGTCTGGTCTGGTTCAGGACATCTTTCAGGATCAGGCTGGTGAGGACCCAGTGGTGTCATGGCAGATCCCAAGTTACTAGGAGATGGGAGGGTGGGTGGCAGCTATGAGACTTATTTCACTCCTTTAAGTCCATCTTCTTCCTGTCTTAACTGGAATGATGCTTTCTTCTGACTGGCTCACCAAACTGAAGAAACCGAAGGGGAAATAAGTTGAATAGTTCCTTTATTTAAGGTATTAGGCCTAATTTCTGGCACACTTATTATTTCATTCTTTGATTCCCTGTGGCTCATATGATCTGAGCACAATCTCAGAGTTGTGTTGATAGACCTTTCTGTTTGGCCTAAATCAGTCTTCCTATCTTTAACCTTAAACAATTGTAGAAACACTTTTATGTAACAAAATGAGTTAAATGTTTTGGGCTTTTCCTCTTGAAAGTCTTAAAGCATTCAGACTGCTGCAGAACATCAGAGCATCAGCTGCGTTCCAGGTCTCAGTTACAGGAGCTGCCAACATGGATTTGGTGGACAGACAAGTTCCTTTGGCTTCAGACCTGTGTGCTGAGCAGGACTTGTGTAACCTAGTGATGAGGTAAAACTACAGATCTCAATCACTAACAAAGGGCTAGCAAGTTAGAGGACTTTAACAAGTGTGCTGGGCTTGTTGGCAGCAGCCTGAGTGGCCAGCTCGAAAGGGGCTCCAGATGATTTGTGGGTCATTCCCACCAATCAGGTAATAACTGAGGAGAGGCTTCCCTTGCCCCTACCTTGGGCAAGGTGAAGAGTACGGACCTGAGTGAGGACTACACCCCCTCTCCCTGATTGGTCCACTTGCAATCCAGGGGCAGAGCATCCACAGGGGATAAAAGAACAGTGTGCGGCTGCGTCGAGGGACAGTGAAGGGGGTGGGTGAAGAAGAGCTGGCCAGCGGGGTGGAGCTGCTACCCTGAAGAGGCCAAAGAACCCTCTTTGCTGGATGGGAAGTGGCAGGTGGCCATGTTCGCCAGGCCCACTGCGGGGGAGTGCGGCGAGCAGTGCATGAACAGTGCATGCCAGGCCCAGGAGCGGACTAAGACCCTGGGAGCTGCTTGAGGTGGCTTGGGTCTCCAACCCCTGACACCAGGCCAGGAACTCGGTGCATGGATAGCGCATGCCGGGTCTGGGAGTGGACTGAGATCCTGAAAGCTGCTCGAGGCAGCTCGGGTCTCTAACCTCTCTGGCACGAGGCCAGGTAGCAGTGCACAGGCCAGTGCACAGTGGGTTTGAGAAAGAACAGACCTTGGGAATTGCTTGAGGTGGCTCGGGTTCCCTGACCTCTGGCTCGAGGCCAGGCTGTTGGTGTGCAGGCAGCGCATGGAGGGTCTGGGAGCGGACTGAGACCCCGGCGCCACACAAGGTGGCTTGGGTCTCCAACCCCTGGCATAAGGGAGAGCCACTGGTACAAAGAATGGTGCACAGGGTCCCAAGCAGGCCACCAGTGGCGGTAGCCTGGGGCAGTTGTGGGCCCCTGTTGAGCCAGAAGGCACCATGGTTGGGGAGATGGGGATGGCCTCATGGGGCTTTGGAGTCATGAGTGCCAGGAAAGGGGATTTCCCACAGGGGAGTGGGGAATAGCCCATCAGTGAGCCTAACATCAGGCAGAGAAGCCTGAAGGGGAGGGACCCCTGGGTTTGGAGGTTTCCCTTATGGACTGTCCCAGCTGAGTGGTCCAGGGCCTGGAGGTACTGGGGATCTTTCCCCCTCTGGGGTGCTGCCACAGCTTCAGAGGCAGCCCAGGTTGTACTTTGTGTCTTTCAAGGTTTAAGTTTATCTCTGATATTCTTGCACCTCATATTTTGTAAGTTAGCGCCTTAGATTTTTGTATTTGTGTCTGTTGTTGGTGAGCTCACACTTTATGCAGTTTAAGGTTGTATAATCTTTATCTGAGACCATGGTTTTGATCCTTTTACAATATTTACCTGTATCCTGAGGGGGGTGTATAGGATTGTATATACACATTACATATAGTTTCCAGGTCCTGTATATATATGTATGCTCCACTTTTAACTCTTATTTATTATGAAATAAATGTGTACATAGTTAAGTTCATAGAGTGTCCAGGTCTGGTTCTATAGGGGTAGGAGGGAAACTGGGCGCAGCAGCAGTTTCACCCCACAGTGCCCCTGCCCTGCTAACTTTTCCCTTCAATTGGAGAGGGGAGTACACAGCTAGGTACCACCTGGGCTACACAAGGAAAGTATCATGTGGACCAAGGAAGGAACTTACATGCATGTATGCTGGAGCTGCCTTTGCACTGAACCAAGGGTCAGGGGATCAATTTTAAATGGTTCTTCAATCACAGGTCTTATTTCCCATAATTGTAATCTTAGTTACTTTTACATAGATTTCAACTTCAAGCCACAATATCCAGGAGGCAAATTTGCAGATCCATACTTGCTTTGAGCACATATGTACAAATCTGAGTTGTTCAAACCAGCACAAAGCCACTGAATCTGAGCCCAGCTAAGTCAAAGCATGTGTCACGAGCCATTGCTGTTTAAAGACTGTTCTCAGTCATGGGAGGGAACTGTCTCTAATGTTCACCACTGCTAAGTTTGCAGTCATTGGACTAAACCTTCCCTTCTGAGTGGCTTCATCTACTCTCGTAATCTTTTATGGCTGCTCTTACATTTCCTCAGCAAATTGGAGTAGGACAAATGCAGCATAAACAAGACATGTAACATACACCCATTCTTGGTGTAAGTCAGCACAGTTTAGCTCTGTCAAAGTCAATGGAATTTCACTTGCTTACACCAAATCTGGATTTGACCCACAGTTGCATTTTTGAAGCAAGAACAATTCACATGCCTGGGGAACAGTCTTTTCCTTTAACTTTTGTAATTACACCAAAGTCGGTTGGATCAGTGCCAGCAGGTGGACTCCAAAGCAGCACATTTAATTGTAGGCCCCCTCAGAAAGAGTCTGAATGATCATTTCACATGGAGAAAGAGTGAACCAAACTCTACAACGGCTAACTTTCTGGGGAGGTTCTGAATCTAGAGCCAAATTTCACAAATTACTCTTAACTTGAAAATTGATGGAACAAAGCCCCTTAATCTGAACCTTCCTGAACTTCACAATGCTTGAAATTTGGTCTTTTCTCTGGGACCTCTTGTATGAAGCAGTCATTGGAAATAGCCCTATCAGACACTGATCTGTTGTAATGGTCAGCTATGGAGGGAGTGTGCAGTAAAGAACATCTGTACCACAGACCTGCCATTGCATGCTTAACATGCAGCCAGAGGCTGATCCCATTCCATCCTGCTCAAGTCCCTCTTTTGTGGCACACGATTATCTTAACCATAAGATTAAGTTACAAAAAGCAGCAAGCAGAAGGGAGACCTGCCAATCTTTTATATTAACTGTTTTTCAGGGACTTGAATAGGGTGGAATCAAATCACACCCAACACCTAGAAGCCTTTTAGACATCTCATTCACAGCCAATGGTATACCAAAGGGTGGGTAAGTGGAGCACAAACCAGAGGGTCTTTCAAAGGAGGTGGGGGCACCAAGATGGAGCTAGGGAGGTGCCTCACCCTCTCATCCGCCATTTCCCACCCTACCCTGCGCACTGCACCTTCTCTGCAGTGGTCTGGCTGTGGAAGTGAGGAGGACAGTAGCAGCAGCACACTGTGGTTCATCCAGAGGGCACAGGGAGGGGGATTGGATCCTGCCACTGTGCGCACCCTGGGAGGGCATGGGGCAGGGGCGGTGCCCAGATCTGCACAGGGTGGGGCAAGCTGCAGCTTCGGGCTGGGACCAGGGGCCTCATTGGGCTGGACTGGGCTGTGCTCGGGGTAGGCAGCAACAATGCTGGGAGGGGGGCTGCAAGCGGGGCTGCAGCCACCTCAAATTTTGCTGTAGCCCCCTCTGGTAGCCCCATTCCTAGCACCACCACTGCCCACCCCAGACAGGGCTCCCTCTAAGGTGTGCACGTGCATGGTTGCATGCAACTAAAAGTCTGGCTGCACACAGCCTTTTCAAGGCCACACACTGGGAGAGAAGCTGAAGGTAAGCTCCAAGGAGAGGTGGGGGCGGTGCCTGCTCGCTCCCTGAGGTGACGCGGGGAAACAGAGCAGTGTCCTAGAGCCAGCGGAGCCTCACTCAGGGCAGGCAGTGTCTCCTCCCTGAGGTGTGGCAAGGAAGGGATGGAGGTTGGGCCGGGAGGCTGGCACAGGCTCCACCGGCTCTAGGGAACTGCTCCACTCCCCAGCCCTGATGCCACAGGGGAAGCTGGGGAGCAGAGCAGTTCGCCGGAACTGGCAGAGTCTGTGTCAGCCCCCCAACTCCAGCCTCTGACCCCCAGCCCCTGGCTCCTAGCCCCCAGCTCCAGCATCCAGCCTCCAGCCCCTGGCCCGCAGCCTCTTGGCTTCAGCCCCTGGCCCCTAGGTCCAGCCTCCAGCCCCCAGCATCTCGGCTCCAGCCCCCAGGCCCCAGCCCTCATCCCCCTTCAGTAAGTGTCCCATGCCAGACTGACATGGCACGCTCATGGACCACCACTCCTTAGAGGAAACACTGACCCCAAGTGCAGCATGGCCCAGACCCCCCATGCTCCTGGCCCTAGCCCGCAGCTGCAGCCTGCCCCACCCCACCCTGTGCATATCTGGGGGCACCCCCCCGGCGCCCTCCTGGGGTGTGCGCAGCGGTGGGAGCTGCTCCCCCTCCCTGCTGTGGCTCCGTCCTGCTCCCACCCCACCCAGGCAGTGCCTGTCCCAGCCCTTGCTCCATTCCCTCCCTCACCGTAGGGGGTGTTGATCTCCCCCACCCATGCTCCTTCCCTTCCCTCTCCCCATCTACCACAACAGATCTACCAGCTGCACACAGCTGTATTGAAAATCAGATTGGTATTGGCCTATATGCCTCCTTAAAAATCAGCTGTCAGTTTCAGACCCCCAAATCTCTTATCGGTGTACCCCTATTGAGAACAACTGCTCTAGTCCCTATGCTTTGTCCACTCAACTGAATTCCAAGTTTGCGGTGCCCCTTCAGTGGCCTCCGCCTCCCTTTAGCCATGATCCAGTCCTTTGGGGAGTGTAACAGGTCGCCTTCTCAGGGTTGATTTAACTGTGGCCCACCCACCTGTTTCTGGGCTAACCGCCCGCCTTCTCACCCGCCACGCCTTGTTGGAATTAATTAATAGATGTTAATAAGCGGGAGACTGCCCATTTCCTACCCCGATGCCAGGAGGCACTATCTGCGGCTCCATTGCTCCCCTACACCGCAGCCCAAGCCTTGCAGATGATATCTAGATGTTATCATCATCACCGGCCCCCACTCTGGGCTCCAAAATCCTCCTAACTAAACCCTGCCTGAATTCCTCTCCTCAGGCGGTTTCATCTGCCTTCATACTAGGCAGCATAGCTCCCTGATCTGCTTCCCCTTTGGGTGTGGTCCCCCCAGGACATTTGGCCACACAGGCCCTGGCCCACCTCCAGGCCAGTCAGGACCCCAGGCCCTCAGCTCTTGGGTGTCCCTCGCGGTGGGCCCCCAGCCCTTCAACCCTTCCAGTCCTGGCCCCAGCATGGACCAGTTGGGGGAACTCCAGACAGGTGTGAGTCTATGGCCTTTTCTCTCTCTCTAAGGGTCCACCCTCCAACAAGGGGTAACCAACCCAGATGTGGGGGCTAGAGGTTAAGGCGCCCACCTTTCACCAGGTTGGTAACTGGCCTGGCATTTCCTGGGAGCTCCCACGCCGCTGAGAGCCCCACCAGGCCACCCGCTCCTGGCAGGGTACAGTTTTAGGTCATGCCCAGGACCCTCCTGACCATCCCCTACAGCTCCTCCCTTACCTCCAGAAGATACCAGCAGCCCTACAGCCAGGCAATGTTGTTGCCTGGCCTCCAGCAGCAGAACTGCCTTGTTTATATGGGCAGCCCTGAATCTAAAATGGCTTCCCTTATCAGGCATCTAGTGGCTGCCAGCTCCAGGCCCTTAACGTGGCTGGCACAACCAGTGCCCTGTCACAGGGAGATGAGACAAACACAAAACACCAGTGCCAGTACCAACTCAAAGAAATGTTCCACACTGGATTCACCACATCCCCTTGGTGGTGGGCTCCAAGTAGAAAGAAAACAAAACAGAAAATATCTGGGGCACTTAGCTTGCTTCCTGTGCAGGTCTGCAGCTTTTCTTCCCTTGGGGCTCCCTCCTGAGTCCTCTTGCTGGAGTCTGAGCTCCGAGCCTTGTGCCTCTCCGGGAATGTGCTGTCTCTGGTGGTTGCCACAAGCCAACTTCCCTCTCTCTTCCGGAGGGTGGCACTTATACAGGATGCTTGGGTCACCTGTCCCTCTGCTTCTGCCTCTTAGATCATCTGGCCCTGCCTGCACCTGGACCCAGTGGCTATCTTGTTACAGGCTTCCCTGCATGTGAGTCTGATTTGAACAACACAAAGAAGGCGCAAGTAAAAGAAAGGGGGAAACAAGGCTGGGGTTGGTGAAATCATAGGAGGAGGAAACGAGGGAAAGGGTGAACTGGCAGCCAAAAAGTGAGGGAGAAGAAAGCGGGGAAGGGGTCACACACCCTTGGGTCCTCTTTCCTTTCTAGTATTGGGGTACAGGCCCTGTTATAGTACCTATAGAAAAATAACTTCAATTATACATCTATAACGCTGGGTTCTGATCTAGCTGTTATAACTCAGGAAAGAGACCTTGGAGTCATTGTAGACCAGGGTGGGCAAATTCTGGCCCACAGGCCAGATCTGGCCCACCAGATAATTGGATCTGGCCCATAGGTGGGTGACTATGAATTCATGGGATCTGACCTGTGGGCAGCTGGTGGCTCTGGCTGCCACATGATGCTGGCAGGGCAGGGCTGTTTCTCCTGTGCTGGACAGGTGGATGGGACTGTCTGCCCAGTGCTGACATGGTGGTGTGCTACAGTTCTGGGAGGCATGATCAGATGGTGTGGGGATCAGGCAGGTGAAAGGGAGAGAGAGAGAGAAGTGTGGCCTTTGAGAGGACACCAAAACTCATTAAGTAGCCCTCCAGCCAAAATATTTGCCCACCCTTGTAGATATTTTTCTAAAAACATCAACTCAGTGTGCAGCCATGAGCAAAAAAGCCAATAAAAATGTGGGCACTATTAAGAATGGAATTGAAAACAAAATGGTACTATCATACCATTATACAAATTCATGGTGCACTGCATCTTGAATACTGTATGCAGGTCTGGTCCCCACATCTCAAAAAGAATGTAGTAGACTTAGAAAAAGTACAGAGAAGGGCAACCAAAATGATCAGGGATATCAAGTGGTTTCTATATTAGGAAAGACAAAAAGGCTAGAACTTTTCAGTTTGGAAAGGAGAAGGCTGAAAGGAGATATAAAAGAGGTCTATAAAATCATGGTGAATGTAGTTCAAGTGAACAGGGAGCTGCTGTACACTAACAAGTCCCAAAATACTAGAACCAGGGGGAACCCACTGAAATTAGCAGAAGACAAGTTTAAAAGTAACAACAAAAGTACTTTTTAAATACAATACGTAGTTAACTAGTGGAATGCATTACCACAGGATGGGGTGGAGACAGATAGCACACCAAGGGTCACAAAGGGACTAGACCAGAAGTGGGCAATTATTTCGTGCAGAGGGCCACTTACCCAGTTTTGGCAAGCTGTTGAGAGCTGCATGGGTAGCCCTGCCTCTTGACAGGTGCCTTGCCCCTGGGTCACCATCTTCTGACTGGAAGTCCCGCCCCCTAATCCCTGACCTTTGCCATCAGAAGTCCCTCCTCTTGCCCCTGGAAATAGTCCTTTCAGCAAGGGGTTTTGCCATCTCAGAACCAGAAAAAGACCAAATTATATACTAAAAAGCAAACATCTAAAACATTCATTAATTTGATTTCAAAAAATATTTTTGTCCTGGTTTACATGTGTTTGTGTAGTGTACACAGAGATGATTATCTATAATAGTTTAAAATGAACTCTCACTCTTGTATATTGTAGGGGTTTGGGGGATACAGGTTTGTGGGGGGCTGAGGGTGTGTGGGTATGTGGGGTGTGGGGGAGGGTGTGTTTGGTGAGGGTGAATAGGTGTAGGGGGTGTGGCAGCATGTGGGAGTGTGTGTGGATATATGGGGTGTGGCTGGGTATGGGGTTTGTGGGGTGTGCTTGTGTGACTTGCCCTATGAACACACACACACTCTCTCCCCCCCACCCCCACACACAGAGTCCCTCCTTACACACACACACACACACACACCGGTGGGCCCTATGCTCCCCCAGTCTGGGGATGTAGCTGGAACCCAGGTAGTGCTGGAGCAGTGTGGGGGCAGGAAGGCAGGGAAATGGTTGGGGATGGGGTGGGGATGGGCTGCTCTGTCCTGCCAGCTCCCCCTGGATCCTACTGCCCCTGGCTCCTGTTATCTTTGACAGGCAGCCAGGAGCAGATAAATATTTTCTACATTTTTTAGGTGTCCCATGGGCCAGATAGAATGGCCTGGCAAGCTGGATTTGGCCCAAGGGCTGTATTTTGCCCAGCCCTGTACTACACAAGTTCATGGATGGTAGATCTATTAATAGCTGTTGAACAGAATGGTTGGAGATGTTTCCTCTGGCATCTCTAAACCAACAATGGTAGGTGTCATGGAGATTAATGAATAGGGGATAGATGACTTTAGATCAATCCAATTCAGTGCTCTCCCTGTATAGAATCCACTTCTGCTACTGCTGGAGACAAGATACTGAGCTAAATGGACAATTGGTCTGACCCATTATAGCACTACTTATGTATTTATGTCCTCTAAATTATTGTGCATAAGCCTCTGAGCAATACTTATCTTTCAGCCATGCACAATGTTAGCACTGCTATTTGCCAACACTTTAGGTGGTTCATTCAGAAATAAGTCATTGACTGTAAGCGTGAAGCTGGTCAAGTAGGTGCTGAAATACAGTAGCATCTATAAGCTGTGGCATCCCTACATCTCTGTAGGGCACGGCTACTACTGTCAGTCACATTCACAATATAAAGGAAAACTTGAAAATTGTCTTGATTCTCTGAGTCACAGACTCTTCAGTAAAAAGAGAACACTAACTGTGCTTGTGAGCTAACTGGTTTTCTTCTTCATCTTGCTGACTGTGCTTAGTAACTTCTGTATTTATGTATCTTCAACGTAGTCTAATCCCACAGACCTAAACCTAAACTCAGGTTTAAATCAGCATAGATCCTTGCAATTTTGTCTATTTACTGTTACTGTAAATTTAGATCTAAGACTTAAAACCAGTACTGCTTTCACATGTTTGTAAGCCAAAATGATCGGTGAGGTTTGCTTAAGTAAGTACTTACTCAGCCTTTGTATGCTACTGTCTCTGGGTTTGATCCTAAGCCTGTTGAAGTCAATGACAATCTTTCCTTTGACTGGTGGATTTTGAGTCAAGCTTGCATACAGGATCATAGGGCTGTGCGAGGCTTCAGACAGAGCTTCGGATCCAGAGAAACTTTGGACCCTTCGGGGATCAAAGCAGCACATCTGGGTCAAAGCGCTGCCTCATTTGGCTTCCCAAAGCGGTTTGCAGCCACCTCGGAGTGGGTATAAAACCAGGCTAAGGAGAGGACAGAATCAATACAGACAATCAACTGCCCCAAGACAGACACAGTCAGTCCCCAAACCTCTGTACTGATCTTCTTGAAACTTGGTAGACTTCATGCTGTCTGCATAGTCTACCATCCTGGAAAATTTCATCCAAATTGGACAAAAAACAACAAAGTTATAGATAATTTATTGTTTCCTCATTATACCCTATGGCCCGATCTTTGGCCAGATCAAGGCGGAAACCCAGTTTGGGGCTCTGGATCAGATCGTGGCCATCCGAAGTGGCTGGATCCAAAGCCGGATCAGATGGCTGCTGACTTGCACAGGCCTAGAGGAAAGTAGGGTCGGAAGGGTCCTCGTGAAGTCAAAGATGCTAGGGTCAGTAGGAACCTCAACAGATCATCAAGTCCGACCCCCCTCCTAGGCAGGAAAGAGTACTGGGGTCAGATGATCCCAGCCAGATGCCTATCCAGCCTTGTCTTAAAGACCCCTAGGTAGGGGAGAGCATCACCTCCCTCTACCAGCTGAGCTATCCAGGCTCTTATACCCTTACCCTCTAGCACCCTACTCAAGGTAGGATTGCCCTTGGCTAAACTTTCACAGCTAAGTGTCTGTCTAACCTGCTCTTGACAATTTGTGGGGATTGAGGTAGCCTGTTGCGATGCTTGACTCTAGGAGTCAAGCATGCCCCTAGGAGTTGCTGCAAATGAAAGCAAACTGCTTGCACTTCCTGGGGCCCTGCAATGGGCCCATCATCACAAGGGGGAGCTCTACCACTCACCAGGGGGAAACAGAGCTCTGCCACTCATCAGGGGGAGACAGCTGTCTTCTGTTCAGGGCTGGGAGTTGCTCCCTGCCCCAGGGGGGCTGCCTGATGCCAGGGTGGGGACAATGTCCCCCTGCCCCAGTAGCAGGGAGTTTCTAGCCCCAGCTCCCTGATTAGGGTAGAGGACTTGGAATCTGCAGGGATGGGGCAGGTCCCAGCCCCCTGCCCTAATCTGCCAGTGGGGCAGTTAGTAGGAAGGCCTCAATCTCCCACCTGCCCCTGAGTGCAGGGTTGGGGCTGGAGAGCCTGTTCCCTGCTCAGCTCTGCAATTGCAGATGTGCGTGGGGTAGAGGCTGCAGAGCTTGTTCCCTGCTCAGCTCCATGATCATGGAGCTGGGTGGGGAACTGGCTCCCCGACCCCCATCAGCAGGGAGTTCCCAGCACCAGCTCCACAACAGCAAACAACAAGGAAGGTTTAGGTGGGATATTAGGAGAAACTTTCTTACCATGAGGGTGGTTAACCATGGCAAAAGATTACGAAGAGTCTGTAAAATCTCCATCCTTGGAAGGTTTTAAGAGGAGATTAGACACTTGACTGGGATGGGTCAGCCAGGAATGATTTTGCCTTGAGCAGAAAGCTGGGTTAGATGACCTCCTGAGGGCCTTTCCTGCCCTGCTTTTCCATTCATATTTAAAACAAACTTCCCAACAGAAAACAGATGGTCTCCGCACTCCATCTTGACAGTCACAAGGCACATAACACCTTCAATGTCACCTTCTGTGGAGAAAAAGGGCACCACAACCCAAATCCTACCTAGCTGGGGGTGACCCTTGACCACTCCCTAACCTACCATCATCACCTCTGAAAGACTGCTGTGAAAACAAAGGCATGAGTGAACATCATCCAAAAGCTCACCAGCACAAGCTGGGGTGCAAAAGCCGCCATCCTCCACAATTCTGCCATAGCCCTAGTCTTCTCAACAGCTGAGTACTGTGCACCTGTCTGGGCCTCAAGTCAACATACCGAACTCATCGACACACAACTCTACTCAGTAATGAGGTCTGTCTCTGGAACTTTGATACCAACCCCAGTGCAGTGGCTACCCGTACTTTCAAACCTTACTCCTTTCTCTGTTCCATGGGATGCAGCAACATACAGATAAATAATGCATACCAATAGTAATCCTGACCTTCCCATCCACAGAGACCTTCAAGATCTCCCAACTCATCACATGATTTCACAAAAACTTTTTTGGACACAAAGCAAGCACCTCACACTGAAGAATTTTGGAGGAAACAAACACCTTGCTTCCAACCCAACAGTGCAATAGCTGGGCTTCACCCTTCCACAGGGCATGTGGGCAACCCTTAACAGTATACACATTGGACATGGCCGGTGTCCCAAGACCTGCCTGTATTGCATCTAAGTGTCTTGTGGTCACAAAGCTCCCTCATGTTTCCTCCCCCAACCTGCTCCAGTTGGATGCTCAGCTGGAAACCGTGTCACAATGTCAGTGCTGTGGCCACACTAGACAGCATATGTGCTTCACTGCAGTATATTTCCTGGCTTGTAGGAACTCAGCTGTAGTTAAACATCACAGAAAATTAGAAAATTAGGATTAGAAGGAACCCTAGGAAGTCATCTAGTCCAATCCCCAAGATCTTCAGTTGATATAAAATCATATAGCTCTACTGAAGCCAATAGAGCTCTGCCAGTTTATGCTATCTGGGGTTGGACCCTTATTTCTTGATTGGGGACTAGCCTCTTGACTCTTGTTGCCCTTCTCAGCATTATTCAAAGATTTTTCATTAATATGTTATGGCTGTCTCTTTTCTTGCCTCAGAGCATCACAAATATATCAGGCCAGGAGGAACAAGAGGAGCATGTGTCATGAACAATTTATAAATGTGCATACTAATTGTTATACTGTCAGCTGGAAGTCTCTGGAGTAGGCTGTATGCTCCACATAGATAAGGAGTGGCCACACACTTTCAGTCTGAGCGAGCATTACAAATATGAAGTGTCCATGAGACAGAGTCCATTTGTACAACTGGCCATACTGCGGTGAAACAATCTCCCAAAAGGCTCCTTTCCTTGACATATACAACAACACATGATAATATTTAGCATCCATATAATGCTTTACATTTTGATATCTCTGTGCAATCATTAACTAACCCACCTTCCTAACCTTGCTGTGAGGTGTGTAAATAATATTATCTCTGTATCTTGGACTTAATCAAGGTCGGGAGACAATGGGTCATGTTCTCAGAAAGTGTTGTCCTCAAGTGCACCCAGCACACAGCACACCTGCTTCTGCTTGCACACACCTACAAGTAAATAAATGCATAAATGAGGCAGTGAAGCATTTCTGTGGTTACCTTCTGCTGCCACTCTCAAAGTCTCCCCCTCCTCCATATTTGAGAGTGGTGGCAGGGCCAGCACCAGGGCAGCTTCATTCCCTCCTTTCCAAGGTTGGCACCTGTAATAGGGAGTAATCATTAGGGCCGTGCGAAACTTCGGTCCTTGATTTGATTCAGTGGAGATTTGGCCCAATTCGGTGGCTGAATCTCCAAACCTGAATCAAATCAGAGGCCCCTTTAATCTTTCTGAATTGAATCAGAAAGATTCAGTGATTCGGACATAGACACAGCTTTAAATGTTTTTCAGCATACCTCTAGGTACCAGGCGGTTCATGAGTGCTGCAATGCTGAGGCACATGAAGTGTCCCACAGAAGCACGGGGGGCTCCTCAGCGCACTCGGCGGTGAATCCAGAAGTGGACCAGAAGCATTTCCAGTCCACCTCTGGGTCTTCTGGGGAGTGCATTGCGCCCCCCTCATGCCACCCTGGCTTGGTGACTGGTGCCTCCTGGATCTGGGGGAGGCACCTGGGCTCCCCCCATGGCCAGTCGCTGAGCCAGAGGGCTGCGGGTGGTGGGGGGAGGCGTGCGTCCCCTGGCGGACCCAGAAGTGGACTGGAAGTACTTCTGTTCCATTTCTGGGTTCACCACCAAGCACATGGAGGGTCCCCCCATGCTCCTGCGGGACACTCCATGCGCCCCACCATTGCAGTGATCACAAGCCATGCATGCTACCTCGAGGTTTGTAGAAAAAACATTTAAAGCTGCGTCTATGGCCAAATTGCTGATTCTCTGAATCAGCATCAAATCTTCATGTTCGGATTCAGCTGAATGAAATCAAGGACAGTGATCTAAATCAACTAATCAAATCACTGTCCCTGATTCAGGCCAAATCCAAGTCCAAAACGAATAGGGGCTGCTTCACACACCCTTAGTAATCATGTAGGGCATGATTGAGAGTGGTGCTCTCTGGGAGAGAAACAGGATAGACATGTTCAATGAGTCATTAGCAGAGGCCTAGGGTTTGGATTCAGGGCCACCCTGCTCCCACAGCTGGGCTCAAGTCCCTTTACCCAGTGCTTCCCAGCGCTATCATCATTAAAAAATCTGCAGGCCAGTTAACACCAATTCTTTAAGACCAGTGATATTCTTATTTGCACCCATACAGCCTGCTTGTCTTCACATTGTGCCCTCAAAGATAATCTGCATGGTGTCATTATTATTCAAGGTGTTTATACATGTGGAGTGCAGCAAACAACTGTCCTGATGATGCACAAACAGAAACTAAACCAAATCTCAACTGTGTTGGGCTTCCAGGAATAACAGGACCAAAAAGTACTAACAACTATAATCAGTAGGTATGAATGCAATGTACACAGGGAACAGATCCAGCAGTTATGATAATGTCTTTTCTGACACAAGTGGTTTTGAACTTTAAGGTGTGTGGTTAATCATTTGATAATATACACACAAAGCAGAATCTTAATGCCTCTCTGCCAGGCTGGAAAATCAATAACCTCTATCTGCCTGTGCCCTTTGCTTACCTTTACTGCACCCCAGATCATTCAAAAGGAAAAGAGAGGCAAACAATGACATTTCTACATGCTTTTTTCCTCCCTTTTGCTTTCTTCCTGTGCAGTTAAATTTTACCCTGAATGCTCAGCTCTTACCTCTGGGGATTCAAGTTTGAAATCCTACTTTGTCCTCTTCAGGTTCCATGCCTGTCTCAGACATTTCCTGCTGGTACCTTCTATACATGCTCTGAAACACTTTCTATCAGAGATCTTTGTGATTTAGTTTAGAGATATTTATTCATTTTCACTTTCTGTTCTAAGCTATTACTCAATGTTATGGTTAAGCAGAAACTCTGGTCTGCAGTCCTGTGAGACGACAGACTGTAACTCTGCAGGATACCATTACATCTGTAGTTATTAGTAAGGGTAACATCTGTAAACTTAGTCTGGAATAGAGTCCTGAGTAGCTGTTCACCCCAGCTGTTCTCTCCTTACTCAAATCAGGTTTTGGTCCAGGAAACCTTGGGGCAGTGTAATAATAGGTATTTTTTTCCTTTTCCAGAGTTCAGTTTAAGACACTGGGAAAACATGTGACCGTGCTATGATTGGGAGAACTCCAATCCGTTCCTTTTTTAATTCTTTCCCTTTCTCCATAGGATGAAATTATGTTGACTCCCTGGAGAGAATTTCCTATAGAAGAATATGAGGTCTTGGTCCCAGTAAGTTACATTCATTCTGTCCAGTGGTGGAGAATTCAAAGTGTGATCACCACAACCCTGTGTGACATCAAAATGCAGAACCAGGCTCTGATCCAGTTTCATAGATTTTATAGATTTTAGGGTCAGAAGGAACCTATGAGATCATCAAGTCTGATCTCCTGCCCTGTGCAGGAAAGTGTGCTGGGGTCAGATGACCCCAGCTAGGTGTTTGTCCAATCTCCTCTTAAATACCTCCAAGGAAGGGAACAGCACCACCTCCCTTGGAAGCATATTCCATATCTTGGAAACCCTCACTGTAAATAATTTTTTCCTGATGTCCAGTCTAAATTTGCTTTCCTTCAGTTTGTGGCAATTGTTTCTACCTCCCTAGGAAGAACACAACACATGGCACTTAATTTTGTTAAACCACACAGATGCAAAGAAATCATTTAGGAGCTCCGCTTTGGCCATCCTATCTGTTACCGGTTACCTTAGTCCATCTTGAAGGGGCCCTATGTTACCCTGTGCTTTCTTTTCACTTCCTGTGTATTTAAAGAATTACTTTTTGTTATCCTTAACTTTTGCTGGCAGCCTAAGCTCCATTGTGCTTTAGCTCTCCCCACTGCTTCCCTGCAAGCTCAACCCAAGCAGGTATACTCTTCTTTAGTGGCTGCCCCTTGCCTCCACAGCCTGTAAGCCTTTCTTTTCACCTCCAGTCTCTCCTGGATTTCCCTGCTCAACCAAGAGGGTTTCTTTGCTCTTTTGCCCCCCTTTATGTGTACTGGGATGGTCCCTTTCTGCAGCATCAGTGCCGTGAGAAAAGCCCACCCCTCCTGGACTCCCATCTCTCCAATGCTTTTGCCCATCAGTTCCTCCCTAACTAATCTCCTGAGCTTTTTGAAGTTGGCCCACCTTTTGCTGGATAGTGAACTCTATTAATAGGTGGTCACTGTCCCCTAGGTTACCTTGTACCTGCAGATCCCCCACCAAGTCATTCCCTGTGACCAGCACTAAATATAGTAAGGCATTTCCCCTAGCGGGAACATTTACCCAATTTCTCATTATTTCATCTACTGGGATTGTGAAAGGCCTCAGGCATCCCCTTAAGTCCTACTGGAAGGAAGTTCCAGGGGTCCAAGCTGATGATGAGAGTGACCAGTGCTCCCAGCCACATTGGGAGTCTCCCCTCAAAACCACAAAGAGGGTGTTCATTCACTTCTTTCTGCCATTGAGAGAATGCTTAGGGGCCACCAGTTGGACCCAGTGAGGTGGATCCATCCCCTTAACACAAGGATGAAGCTATCGAGGTAGCCCTCATAAAGTTACCGCTAATGGATTTCACTTGGCTGTTTTCTTTGACCAGAACCAGGTGACATGGGATTTTGTCCTAGTGTGTGACCACCACAAGTTGGGCAGTGAGAAGGCTTCTAAGAGGAAGAATTTTTTGGAAGAGCTGGAAAAGAAAGGATTTATTATCAAGGTGAGATGGAAAGGTCCCTCAGGGTGATGCACAGGATTACTGGCGCAGCCCAGTAACTAAGCCACTGAGACAAAGAGTGCACCAGAAGCTTAATCATACAACACTATAAACTCTGGTGCATATCACACCAGAGTTTATTGCTTCTAGGTGATATATTTACAAATGTGCCCAGGACCATAGCCCATTGAGTTGGATTGGAGCAGCCGTGGTTGGCAGGAGGTCCTGGGGGTCAGTCTGCCAGCCTGGGGCTGCTCCAACCCAGGTCAATGTGGTGTGGAAAGGCTGGCTGGGGCATAAGGGTGCTTTAGTCCAGGGCTGGTCAGCAGGCAACCCCCGCGCTGAAGTACCCTTGTACCCCAGCCAGCCCTGTCAGTGTCTACATGTGAGTTGCTGCACAGTAACTAATGCCACAGCAGGATAGTACCTGTATTTACAAATACTAACCTTTGGTGGCATTTATTAGTTTACTATGGCCTAATAGAGCTGTGTGTGTAGATGCGGAGACTTTACTGCTGAGCTAATTAGGCAGCTTCCCATAAACTTCTTGTGTAGATGCACCCACTGTGTAGAACATGGTGCTTCACTGACACAAAACAAGACCTTATCTCTAAGGGCTTAGGGCACAGGAGAGAAGAGACGCAGAGCCTTAGTTCATGAGAGGGATGGCTCAAGGTATTATAGGTGAGCAGTGGAGGCAGAAGGATGTCCTGGAAGAATAGGGTTCTAAAGACAGGGCCTTGACAGTGCAGAGAGTGAACACTTTGTCAGATGAGAATGAAAGACTTCCTACCCTAGAGAAGTGAGGTATGGCAGAAGGTGAGAAACAGAGCAGAAGTGGAGTGAAAAGGAGAGAAGCTAACTGTGGAAAAGATGGGGACAGGACTTTCCACTCCATTCTCTTGATGTTGCTATTCTGGTTTCACAAGAGTTTGCTCAGCGTCTCAATATCCTGTAGAACCCCACCTCCTGTCTATGTCACAGCTCTTTACCCATCTCATTTCAACCAGGGTCAATATTTCTCAGCACTTTCTCTATCTGCCACTTTCTAACCTCCTTCCCTGTTTCCGCACTCAGAAAATTCAAGGCAAGAAGTTATTTTACGGTGTCCGGGCTCCGAGTAAAATCTTCCGAAAATACCAGTGGCTTCTGAGAAACCCAGACAGAGGGTCACAGAATTCCAGTACAAAGGAGGATGTGTTCATCACCACCAGGTGAGCATTACCTTGATCTCAGTCCTGCTGTTAGTCCGGGGTTTGCTACTTCAGACCAATGCCTCGGATAGCTCATATGTTTCAGTGCAAGAAAGCCCTGTTTACAAAGTCAAAGCTGCAAGTGCTGTTCAGATGAAGAATGGTTTTACTGAGCTTTACAGACCCAGTAAAAACCCCACTTCACCTCTTTATCTAAGATGCAAAGATAATATTTGCTGACTTCATGGGGAGGTCAGGATGTTGGGATGGTTACAGATTGCAAGGAGAGAAAACCTAAAGCATTGTATAGGTTCATTGGGAGATTGTTTCAGTACACCCACAACTGTGGGTTGATGCTGGGTTGTCTTTGCACATCTTCCCTCTAGCTTATTCCCAACCCATTCCCCACTAATAAACCCAGACTATATCCCCTCTGCCTAAACTGGATCCTAGTGTAGTTCTTCCCCCTCGTCTCCCACCTTCCTGGTAACCCAAAGCCAATTGTTCTGGCCCATGTTAACTGCCCAGCATTTATTTCTCATTTATTTTAATTTATTTTGTGTTTCAGAATACGCATCGTCAACTTTATCCTGCAAAACACAGAGATTGCTTCTCAGGGTAAGGATGCACTATTTGCTTCCAGCTCACCATCTTCTTTCCCATATGCCCTGCCACCAATATTTACACAGTATCACAAATGCTGTTCACACCAGCATTCATGGATATCCACACACACATGAATATACAAACACAAGCTCACCTGTATATGCACACAGAGTCATGCGGGCACCACAGTGATGTACCCTGCACAACCACCTAAAGAGATGAACTAATGGTTCCAGCCAGACTCTGGTGAGGGTGCCATCACTATCACTCTATAAGCTAACCTCCTCCATGCTACTTGCCTCCACCAACCAAGCAGCACCTCATAATTAGGGACAGACTGATTACTAAATATTCCTTTTCAACACCTGATCAGATTGTCTTAGGGCTCCAGTTCTGTTCTGCAGGAAACTGCCTTTCTTTAAATGCGGGGTGGGTCTTTGGCCTAGGGGTCATCCTGACTACTGGGGAGAAATCATGTTATCCTGTCCTTGCTAACTTTCTTTTCCCTGTCTTGCTTTAGAGAAGCTACAAGACTTGATCAAAAAGAAAGTATTTGAGACTGCATTTCCACTGCATGAGGTGAAGAATGTGAGGGTGCATCAATGGAGAAAGGGATGGGAGGGGAAATGTACATATGTAGATACAGGATAGGAAGCAAGTCTTTGGGCTGAAATGATAAGGGAGATGTAGGAATAGTAGAAGAAGGATCCTTTGGTTGGATGGAGAGATGTCTGGAAGAAAACATACCAACACCTAGTAGCCTCTAGCAGCAGCATGGGAGACCCAGGATTTGCAAGGGGAAAGGGGGAGGGGAAGAGGCTGGCAGGTTGCATTTTATTTTCTGTATCTGATTGAGTTCTTTTATCAGGAAGAAGAACAGAGAGAATTCCTGAAGAATAAATGGGCCCGATGGCGAAGTATGTGTTGCAGACAGCCAATTGAAGAAATCCGGTAACTACACAGAGACACAGAGAATGGGACAGCAAAAGCCACTGTGCAAAATGCCCATCCAGCAAACAGGACCCAGAATATCTTCACTGTGCATGACTCAAGTCACAAAACTCTCTTTGTGGGCTGGACAAACCTCATCTGCTTAATTTTCAATATGTTTAAATGCTGTAGGTTTAGGAACTGAGGATTGTTATGCTAGAACAGAGAAGCAGATAGTCTAATTTAATACTCTTTCTCTGAGGGTAATGAGCTGCAACAGAGAAAGGAATAGCAATTCTATGGTAGGTAGTTTTAGGATAAGCTGCCTTTGGGGACTTCTTCTCCTTTCTACTCTTGTAGCTAGAAGCTGCCTTATGGCCTGAACTAAAAGTCCTGGTTACATTAACTCTTAAAATACTAACTCTGGCCATTCTTATCCATGGCTATAGCTAGACCTTTTGGAAGCCTGCTAAATTTGTGGCCTCCATGGTTTTCTGCAGCAAAAGATTCCATATGTTAATTCAGCGTTTCCTTTTCATTTGCTACATTTCATCTTTGTGGAATGTCCCATTAGTCTTGTACAAGAAGACAGATTTCTGAATCTGCTTTCATCAGGCCATTCATTATAAGAAACAAGGGTGCATGACTGAGGACAAATATAAGGGGACTGCACAAGCATGTAGGGATAAGATCAGGAAGGATAAGATGCCAAGTGAGTTTCAGTTATCAAGGGACACAAAGTAGCAAGAAAAGGTTCTATAAAATATATCAGAAGAGTAGACAAGGGAAGTTATAGATCTGTTGCTAAAACAGGAAAGCAGGGGAAATAACTGGTGAGGCATAAAAAACTGAAGTAATCACTGCCTTCAGTCTTTACATAGAAGAAAAGTTCAGGCCTAAATGAGGAAAGATCAGGTACAACATATTTAGATAAAATAGTTGTATTCAAGTCAGGAGGGCCTCCGGAAATTCACTGTACAGTGCTGAAGGAAGTAGGTAACATAATCTTTGAATTATTGGTAATTATCTTCAGAAATTCATGGAGGACAGAGCAGGTCCCAGAGAAATGGAGAAGGACAAACATGGAAGGCACAGATAGAAGTGTATCTTCCTGGTCTAACTCATGGCACTTCACAGAAAGCACCATGAATTAGACCAATCCTCCCAACTCAACAGTCATTAGCTGTTGTGTTGGGAACGTGGGCAATTGAGCTCAAATTTGGAGCTGATCCAGCAAGAGAGGCTGTGTATCTGCAGCCTCTACCCCTAGCCCCTGCCCTCTTTCCTCTGGCTCCAGTGCTGTCTCAGGAGCAAAGAGGAGACGGAGCTGGAATTGGTGTTTGCCCAGCCTGTGCTGGAGTGGGGGTGGGTAAACTGGAGCCTTCCAAGGTGGAGGGCTCCAATCCACCTGCCTCCACTCTAGCACAGGCTGGGCAAACTCCAATCCAAGGTCCCCTCCCCTCCTTTGTCACTTTCTCCCAACCTGAGACAGTACTGGGAATGGCACTGGGCTGTAGCAGCCCAGCCACTGGAGCAGGCAGAAGTTAATGAAGATGCTCCACTTTGGAGAGCCTTCATTTGTACCCTCATATAATGAGGGTTAATTTGTCACATAATCAGAGTGCTCTGCAGCTGTGCTCTTCTGTTAGGGTATGGCTATAGAGCATTTTCAAAGGGCTGATGACATGACAAATGTAATTTCTGTCTGTGTCCACAAGCTGTCTTAAAGAAGGGAATGAGCAAGATGCAGGAAACTGTAGACTAGTCAGTACAATATCAACTCCTATTATCAATGGTGTTCACTGTTATAATCAATATTCCCAAAAAGAAGTGGTCAAACTGGAAGGAATTAAGAGGAAAGCAACAAGCATGATAAGATATTTATAAATTCTAAGCCAGCAAAAAAGGTTAAAGTTCTCTTTTGATCTCCTCCTGCGTCCCACTGCAAATTTTTGGCCTTTTTTTTGTACTAAAGACTCTAAGATTGGTATTAGATGCTGGAGAATGCTTTGTGGCTTCGAGTGCAAGGGTGAGGGGCTGGAGCAGATGTTCTTCTGGACCCTTGTGAACTTAACATCCTTAACATTGTCACCTGAGATTACAGAGGACTGGACCCTATGATGTAGATTAGGGGCAGGCAATTATTTTGGGTGGAGGGCTGCTTACCCAGTTTTGGCAAGCTGTTGAGGACCGCATGGGTAGCCCCACCCCTTGACAGGTGCCCCGCCCCCTGGTCACCATCTTGGGACCAATGTCCCAGGTCCAGCACTGGTGGGGCCCAAAGCGGGGCATAGGCTGGCAGGGGTCTGTGGAGCTGGGCTGGGCTGCACTAGCAGGAAGAGTGGGGAGCTGGCCTGGCTCCATAGAGCGCCTGCCGGCCGGGACCTCACGTTCCTGCCACTCTGCACTGGTGGCCCCAGGACACCAGTGCAGGCCCCATGCTCCTGCTGGCTCCCGCACCTGCACACCTGCTCACTCCCCAGCCCTGTAGTACAGGCAGGGGGCAGTACACAGCCCCAACCCTCTGCTCACCAGCAGGAAAGAAGCTGATGCTGAGTGCGGGGAAAAGCGGCCCCTTGCCTGCCCCATGACCAGCGCTCCCTGATGCAGGTGCTTGCAGCCCACACGAGGCTGTCTGGAGCAGGCACAGGCAGCCCCACATGGGCTGCAAGCGGCTACAGTGCAGGGTGCTGGCCATGGGGTGAGCGAGGGGCCGCTTTTCCCCACACTCAGCACTAGCTTGTAACATGGCCCTGCTGCCAGCTTGGGCTCCATGCCAGCTCCGGGCTTGCCCATCAGCAGCAGCAACTACGGCCCCGCCGCTTGCCATGCCGGGCAGTGTTGGCTGCTGCTGGCCGCCCAGAGCTCACGTGCTGGGTAGCCCAGAGGTGGCAGTGGTAAACACTGTCCAGTGCAGCAAGCAGGGGGGCCGCAGCTGCTGTCTCCACATGCATCCCTGAGGAGCAAGCCTGGAGCTGGTGCGGAGCCCAGGATGGCAGTGGGGCCAGGTTACAAGGTGGTGCTGAGTGTGGGGTAGGGAAAAGTAGCCCCTTGCCTGCCCTGTGGCCAGAAGCCTGCGCTGCAGGTGCTCGCAGCCCAAGCAGGGCTGTCTGGAGGAGACACAGGCAGCTCCACATGGGCTGCGAGCACCTGCAGCACAGGGTGCTGGTCATGGGGCGGGGGACAGGCCTCTTTTCCCCGCTCCAAGAAGTAGCCCGGGGAAAAGCTGAGTGTGGAAGGGGAAAAGCAACCTCTCGCCCGCCCTGTGCCCAGTGTTCCCTGCTGCAGGCACTTGCAGCTCATGCGGGGCTGTCTGGAGCAGGCACAGGCAGCCCCACATGGGCTGAGAGTGGCTTCAGCACGAGGCACTGGCCACAGGGTGGGGGAGGGGCCACTCCCCCCCCCCCCCCCCGTGCTCAGCTTTCCCCCAGGCCAGTTATCCCCCAGCTCCTTTGCTGCCTGGGGTCCTCCCCTGCCTTTCCCCACCCCCGGCCCCCCTAACCTCCCTTCCCCCTTACCTGAGGTTCTGGCTGGGGCAGCCATGTGGTCCCGCGCCAGAAGCCCCTGCTGGGGCTTCCGGCAGGGGAGCGGGGCCGGGGGGCCCTGCTGTTGTGGGAGCTCATATCACTTTTTGAATAGGGTGACCTCTACTGAACAGTTACAGAAGAAGCCACATAAATAATGCCTATATTATTCCCTCTTTCCAGTCTCAACCATCTTTTTAACTTTTAGACCATTATTACACATTGAATAGTGATCTTCCCTAAACTATTCACAGTGATCCCCAAATTTTCTCTATGTTGTCAGAAAATCATTTAAAACTCATGTAAGAATAGTTCCAATTATCCCCTCCATTGTTCAACACTTTGCACTTGTCAATACCAAACTTCATCTGTAGCAGTACTGCCCATTCTTCTAAGTTAATCTCATCCTACTGAAGCCCCTTGTTTGTGTTCTCCCCTGGTTTGACTCCACTGATAAAGTTCTTGTGTTTTCAGGAAATGGTGGCATCTTACAGCTCATTCCCGTTTCCCAAACTGTTTATAAATCAGTTGTATGCCAAATCTATCCTCACTGTGGAAATACTTGGCCACTGAACAGCATACTTGATCTTGATGGAAATTCCAAAGGAAAGATCCAAGTGGGAAGAACATTACCAAAGGACATTTTACAGTTAACTTTCCCAACATTTGCCAGTTTAGTGCTAGATGAAATCTTTGTGAAGACTGGTTTTCAGCTCTGGCCTTGTCTTTCAGGTTGTATTTTGGGGAGAAGGTGGCTCTGTATTTTGCCTGGCTGGGCTGGTACACCTGCATCCTGTCTCTAGCTGCTTTTCCAGGCCTGCTCCTCTTCATATATGGAATCATTTATTTCAATTCCAGTCAAGTCAGGCAAGTGCAACAAGAGGTTACTGTGTGCATAGACCTAGGCATGTCAAGCACATGAGCCTGTGTGCCCAAACGTGCAGAGGTATGTGTGGCTAGAGAAACTCAGGAGGTAAGGATTTTTGTGGGTGATGTCTTTTATTAGACCAATTGCATAGTTGGTATGTAGTTAGCCAAAATTCTGAACGCAAGGCATTCTTCAGAAAGTTACCTATTGTGTATATCATGGCATTCAATACTGGAGCTAAATCCTATGAGCATGGAACTGCTTATGTCTGCTATGTGAGTTCTGCATGCAGAGGGTTTGCAAAGTCCACTTAATGGAATAAATAGGTCTCCATCAGAAACATTGCAGCAGCCCTCTAACTCTCTGGTGGTTATCTGAATGGTCCATGACCTGTAGTCATATGGCTCCTATTGAGTTCACCTGAATGTGCAAGGATACAGCCCCATACAGAGTTTGGCTCACTTTAACTAATATCATGTCTGCTCTGGATGGAAGGAATAGATTTTAGGCAATGGGCAACAGATGGTCAAATGCATCCACACTTCCATGTGGGGATTTGTGGACACCTCTCTGAGGAGGTTTGTCAAGGGGAAGATCCCCCTGGCATTAGTATCTGAGAGCTACACATAAAGCTTTATGCTGGCCATTACTTGGGAAATGACCCTGCAATCTCTCCTTTGGTTGATGGATGTAATGGATGTATAGAACAAATAAATGATGGGTTGGGTAGAAAAGCAATTGCTTTGTTCCTTACATGCTTTCCTGTTACAGCAAAGAGATTTGTGAAGCCAACACCACCATCATGTGCCCACTCTGTGACCAGAAGTGCCCATTCTGGCATCTGTCTGACACTTGTATTTATGCCAAGGTATGTAAATGCTGTCTACATGTCCTTGTTGCCAGTTGCTGCTATGCTTGGACCTCAGTGTTGTAATCCCAGATCAACTAGTGCCTTAAAGCTATGTGCCCAAGGAGTTCTCCCTAGTGTTCACCAGCCCCCTGCCATACATGAGGGAATTACAGCCATATTTGTTGGCTCTTTTTTTCTGAGAGGCAAGGGCTCTCTAGGCTCAGGTTGCAAAGATCCCTCAGCTTGGCTTTTTCTATCCCACCTAGGATATCCTTAACCTTTGTGGCCAGTCTTTGGCTGGGCCGCAGAGGCCTGATGCTATGCTGTCCCACGGGGGCCTGAGTCCCTTCTGCAAGACACATACCTCTTCCATCTTTTGGAAATGGTCTGCTCTGCTGGTGCCCAGCTCTTTCATGATCCCTTTTTCCTTTGTCTCTTCTTTTCCAGGTTACTCACCTGGTTGACAATGAGGGGACTGTTCTATTCGCAATATTCATGGCTCTGTGGGGTAGGTTTCAGCAGCTCTTATAATAAGGGTTTGAACAATCTACAGTCATGGCAACCTGGTTTCTACAGTAGTTCATTCAGAGCCTAATAACATCTGTTTTGCCTCGAAGGCTGGTGTCATTTTACCACCTGCTCATTTTACCAGGGAAGGGGAATTGGTGAAATTCTGAGAGATTACTTATGGTGATACTTTCAACTTTACATCAGTATTTGAAATCCAGATGTAGATGTTCCCATCTGACAGTCACTGGGCAGGCTTCAGAGGCCTCCATCACTGTCTGTGGTGCATCACTCACCTTCATCACAGCCAGCTGTGGTATAACACTCCTTGTCTCACTCAAGACACATCCTGTCTCTACCACCTAGTGATTCACACATCTCACATAACAGCTCAGGCTCACAACCCAAATCTCAGCGGACCATATAGTCCACCTTGGGCCACTCCTCACTCGTGAGTCCTTAGCACCATTGTGTCCATGGCCGTTGATACCCCTCCTGCAGGGAAGCAAAGACAGTGGAATCCAAGCCCACCCACGTCCTCTGTAGTCCAGTCCAAGAAGCCTGTAATAAGCATCAGAAAACTGCTGCTTTCTCAGGCCACTACCTACCTTCTTAACTGGGCAGCTTTTTCCCTTTCCATTGCTTTTCAGCTTGTAGCTCTGCCACCTCCGTCAAGGCAGCCTGCCATCCCTCCATCTGCTGCCACCATTTTGCCTGAGTCTTTTAGGCCACGTCTACATGAAACACTGACTGTGCAGTAACAACTGCTAAGTCAGTGTCTTGTGAGATGTGGCCTTATAGCAGATGTTTCTGTTCAAGTAAATGGTCATAGAGGGCACATCTACCCCCTGACTGCACATTTGGTACTGCAGTTGTTTAGGACTTGCTTTATCAGTACCCACCTTACGTTGTACTGCACAGTCCCAGCGGCACACAGTCATTTTGAGATGCCATATTGGCATAGCGACGAGCTGCAGCAACATAGCTTGGTCCCTCCAGCAATGTAGCATCTCCTGTAGATGGGCCCAGAAAGAGGCAATTAGGCCCACCCTTAACCCTTTCTGGGCTACTGCTGGATAAGGGTGTGTATACCATATCACAGTGAAGCAGTGTGGGATGAGTTTGGTGGACCATCTCTCCGTGGGCTTTAAATACTCCAATGGCAATAGCCTCTAGGCACATAATCCAGTTCGACTGGCCTGGATGGAAATTGAAGAGGTGGTTTCAGAATTTGCTGTGGGCCTATTCCAAGGGACTCAGGAAAATAAACCTGAATTAACTAAAGGTGCCAAATTAATTGGATTATTTAAACAGGATTAGGCCTCTGGGGTGCAGACTTTTATGCAGCGTGAAAGTGGCTCTAATTCCATTTAGTTTGTTTTGCTTTGTATAGCCAGGTAAGCTAACTCGAATTAAAGTCATTACTCATCTTAATAAGATCATCCACCCAGGGGAATTAATTCAGTTTAATCATTCCACTCTAAAAGTCAATTCAGATTAATTTTTCTGAGTGTCTCCATGTAGATAAGGCCTGTAAATCAGAACCGTTTCCTCTGATTTATACCAGGGGCCTTTCTCATCATTATAGCCGCCCAGAGTCCCAACATAAACCTCATGCATCTCCATTTCCCCCACTACTACCCCAGGCTGTACTCTCTGCCCTGTAGGTGCTGCAGGGCAAAGCATAGAATGCTTTGCCAGTAGGGGGAGGTCCCTTCCAGAGCAAAGATGAGGGGGAACCTGTGAATGGGAGTCTGTTACACAAAGGAGAGGGAGTCCACTCAGCCCCATCTGGGAACCTCATTCTAGATTGTCCCCATGGTCCCAATTCTTTCCCTTGTGGGCTCATCTACTGGGGGGTCCAGGTGACCTTCTTTCATGCTGGGCATTTAACCTGATTTCCAGTCTGCTCAGGAGCCCTTCCCACTTCTAGCCTGCAGGGAGGACGTGGGTGCTCTTGTGAATGTTCCACAATGCCCTTGTCTCCAAGGGAAGGAGGTGTCTCTGGTCTATGGCACCCTTTCTGAGCATGCTATTTTTTAATTACACCTGCAGCCACTTTGTTCCTGGAAATGTGGAAGAGAAAGAGGGCTGACGTGGTCAGTGGCTGGGAACTGTATGGCTGGGATGAAGATGAGGTGAGAATGAGGTTCTCTTCTTCACTGTCTTCTTCTCTCTTTGCTCCCTCCCTGTGCTGTCATCTTCACTGTCTTCTTCTCTCCTTGCTCCCTCCCTGTGCTGTCATCTTTCTTGACAGGACCAAGGTAAAAATCTAGCTGTGTGCTGGCAAATGGAGCAGAAAGGCACTGCTGAAAGGACACTTGGAGCTGGGCTTCCAGTTTGCAGTATGGGGCAGGAAGGGAAGTGTCACCCTGCTGGATTCCTAACAGGGACCAGTGGAGCACAGTGGGAGGAGTGGGGACTTCAGATCTTCTTGAGGTTTTTAGGAGAGAAAGGCAAGTCTCAAGAAATGTTCTCCTTGCTGTACCCTTAGATGCAGATCTTCCCCCGCAGATGCACACCACAGTAACTGTGCTGTCACTTCTGACGTAAAGCAACAGCCCTGTAGGCACACAATATAAGACAGGGTGATTTCCAGGAACATGTGAGCCTGGCCAAGTTATCTGGAGACTCCATTACTTCTATGACTTCTGCTGCACTTCTTAGAGCACTACTGGGATCCTGCTCCATAAGAACCAAACCCAGAAAATGAGGTGGGGAATCTCCCTGCCTCTGGTCTCAAGTGCCCCAAAGACAGGCAGCTTGAGAGCAGAAGCTTGGTTGCCTCAGGGTGGTTTCACAGCTCCATTTCCATGTTTGGCATATGCAGGGCAGGATCCTGTGGCAGGATACGCTGCTCAGGAATGCTCTAAGGTGCACTCTGAAAGCTGTATAAACACAGCCTAGGCCAGCCAGGGTGAGAAAGTCCAAGCTCAATGCTGCAAGTTACTTCCTTTTGGGTTTACCACAATAGAGTCCTGTTTCTCTTCTACCTGCTGGTACCTGTCATAATGTCCCATGCTAAAATTTTCATTGACATAAGGTGCAGTACCTTATGTTGCCCCATGTCTTGCATTCCCCTAAAGCAGGGTTTGGCAACTTATGGCCCATAGGCCAGATCCAGCCCACAGAGCTGTGTGGTAAAGTGGGAGGGAGCAGGACTTTTGTAGTAGTGGGAGCTTTGCCCACACCACAGCTGGACAGAGGAGAGAAGCAGCAGCAGTGGTGGTGGCAGCAACTGCGGCCAGTTGCTAGCCTGTCTCCAACCTAAGCTGGGTCATTTTGGCTTGCCAGCTGAAAACATTACTACCAATGCCCCTAGTGCATGACTTTAATATTCATTCTTTTCCTGTTTCCTCAGGAGGAGCTGGCCTTGGAGCTTATCAATAACCCAGAATATGATCTCCAGAAGTATCAGCACTCATATTTCCGCAGTATGATTGTGCTCCTCCTGGTCCTGCTTACAGTAGGTGCTATTACTGTTGCCTAACTAGCCATTTCCAAATGCCTATGGATGTTTACAACATTAAGCTATAGGAGAAATCATGCATGTGGCTTGTATCTCTTTTGGATGGCTGTCTCACTTGCAATGGGAATGCCATAGAGAAGCAATTGCAGGGTGACTAATTATCTCAGGAGCTTGGTGATCGGCTGGGCCTTCCCAAGTAGCCAGTTAGGTTCAGAACCAAGGTGGTAGAAACTTGGTGATTTCAGTCTAGCTCCTAAAACACAAGGACCCAGTGGCCTAGCTCATACTCTACATTGATCCCATGTGCCACCAGGGATCTTGGCTGGTGGCTTCTCCATGGAGCCATCACCACAGGCATGTATCTGGCACATTTATGCCCACCCCTGACTTCTTATTGAGGTTCTGACTGCACTTTTCATAGTTTCATAGTTTCTAGGGTCAGAAGAGACCTGAGCAGATCATCTAGTCCGACCCCCTGCCATGGCAGGAAAGAGTACTGGGGTCAAACGACCCCAGCAAGATGTTCATCTAACCTCCTCTTAAAAACCCCCAGGGTAGGAGCCAGCACCACTTCTCTTGGAAGTTGGTTCCAGACCCTAGCCGCTCTGACCGTGAAGTAGCGCCTCCTGATATCTAACTTAAACCTACCCTCTGCCAGCTTGTGACCGTTATTCCTGGTCACTCCTGGCGGTGCTCGGGGGAACAGGGACTCCCCCAATGCCTGCTGATCCCCCCTGACTAGTTTATAACAGGCCACAAGATCCCCCCTCAGCCTTCTCTTTTGGAGGCTGAACAGGTTCAGGTCCCGTAGCCTCTCCTCATAGGGCCTGCCCTGTTGTCCCCTGATCATATGAGTGGCCTCCTCTGGACCCTCTCCATGCTGTCGACATCCCTCTTGAAGTGCAGTGCCCAGAACTGGACGCAGTACTCCAACTGCGGCCTGACCAGCGCTGCATAGAGGGGGAGGATCACCTCTTTGGACCTGCTTGAGATGCATCTGTGGATGCATGACAAGGTACGGTTGGCCTTCCTGACTGCCTCCCCACACTGCCGGCCCATGTTCATCTTGGAGTCAATGATGACCCCAAGATCCTTTTCTGCCTCCATGCTGACAAGAGGGGAGTTCCCTAACCTGTAGGTGTGGTGCCGGTTGTTCCTCCTGAGGTGCATCACCTTGCACTTGTCTGTGTTGAAACCCATCCTATTCTCATCCGCCCACCCTTGTAACCTGTCTAGGTCTGATTGTAGCCTGTTGCATCCTTCCAGTGTGCCCACATCCCCCCACATCTTAGTGTCATCAGCAAATTTGAACAGGGTGCTTTTTACCCCCTCGTCCAAATCACTGATGAAGATGTTGAACAGTGCGGGCCCGAGGACCGAGCCCTGCGGAGCCCGACTGCCCACGTCCTTCCAGGTTGAGAAGGACCCATCCACTACCACCCTCTGGGTGCGGCCCTCCAGCCAGTTGGCGACCCATTTGACTGTGTGGGTGTCTACACCACAGCCCCCCAGTTTCTTAATGAGAACGGGGTGAGAGACAGTGTCAAAAGCCTTCTGGAAGTCCAGGAAGATTATATCCACTGCTACCCCTGCATCTAATGATCTGGTGATCTGATCGTAAAAGGCCACCAGGTTGGTCTGACATGACCTGCCACTGATGAACCCATGTTGGTTGCCCCTAAGCATGCAGTCCCCAGCTGGCCCCTCCTGGATGTGTGCCAGCATAATTTTCTCAAACAGCTTGCCTAGGATTGAGGTAAGACTAACCGGCCTATAGTTTCCTGGGTCCTCCTTCCTGCCTTTTTTGAAGATGGGAACCACGTTGGCCCTCTTCCAGTCCTCCGGTACCTCACCAGAGCACCACACTTATTTATTTTTGCACACACCATCCATGGCCCACCAAGACCTGGGACCTCCTGTTCGACCTCCTTCTGGCCCTGGCCAAGCTGGCCATTTATTTCACCAGGAAGGAGGCTCTGGCCAGGAGGGTCCCTGGGAACTGCGGGGCCATTTTCCTGGGTCTCCTCCATTCCTGTCTCCAAGCGAAGCACCACTGAGCAGTAGCTGCCAGCTCTTTGGCCACCTTTGAGAGTCAGTGGACGCTGTCTGGGGTGCTCTGCTTGGTGTCCTCCGAGGGTAAACTATTTTTGAACGTCTAGCCCATGTGCACACTCCTTTTTTCATTTTTTTGTCCCGCATAATCAGTTGGTGCTCTTGTTTTCTCTCACCGCTTCACTGAGTGGCAGCTCTAAGTAATGTAGTGGTCATATGCCCATGTGTCCAAGGTCATCAAATAGGCCTAAAACACAAGGATCCACATCAGAGTTGACATTACCTGGCACAGACTGTGTGAACATGGGCAATGAGCTATCCTATTAGCCCACTGGGGCACAAGCCAAGCACACTTGCAGGGTAGTACAGTAACTGTGTAGGAAATGTTTTTTGCTGCTGGGCATAATTTTCCTCTTTGGATAATTCAGGAGCTTCTACAGTATTATAGACTCACACTGGAGTGGAAGGGAGGCAACTCCTGGTGTGGCAAAAGCCAGTTTCTAGTACATACACCCAGTCATTTCCCCACATCTACTCTGTTTGGTCAGCTTCCCCCAACTGCTTTATTACCTCCTCTCCATTCCCCCAGCAACATGTTCTGCTGACTCCTGGATCTAATCCCTCCCAGGTTCTAATGACACCTCCAACCTACAGATAATCGTGCTGATAGGGATCGCCCACGCGCTTGTCATCTACCGTGTGGTGGCCACCGTGATCTTCAGCCAGAGTGACTCTGACTTAATACAAGAACAGGCCAACACACTGGCGGTGTTGACTGGGGCTGTGTTGCATTACATAACCATTGTCATCATGACCAAGGTATGGTGCAGCATGGGATGGCATCTCTCCTCTCCTTTCTGCCATCCACCCCCCAGTCCCATCACTGGTCTTTCATTTTGTTCTCCCTCCTCCTTTGCAGGTGAACAGATATATGGCGCTCTTCCTCTGTGACCTGGGTAAGGGGAACCCTTTGTTATATTCACTGTAGACACCACCAGCACAGCCAGCTGGCACCCATCTGAACAGTATTTATTTGTGGATTGATAAAAAACCCTCCCTACAGAAACATGAGTTTGATCTTATAGCAACATCCTGTTCAAGGCAAGATCAGCCCTATCTAAATGATTACGGACAAATGTTTGTCTAATTTGTGTTTAAAAACTTCCAAGTGGTGCAGATTTCACTACCTCTCTTAACAATTTGTTCCAATGCTTAGTCACCCTTGGAGTTAGAAACTGCTTCCTAATATCCAACCTAGATTTTTACTGTTGCAAATGAAGTCTGTTATTTCTTGTCCTGTCCCCTGTGAATCCAGAGAATAGCTGGTCTATTTGTAGCAGCCCATTTTGTATTTGAAGGCTATTATCAATCCCACCTTAGGAAAAGGCAGGTCTCCCAGAAAACCAGCACCCCAGTCACAGGGGTCTCCAGAGAGCAAAGTTAGCACTTTGACTGTAATCCAGATGTGAATAGGAAACCAATGTGTGCATAGCAATCTATACACTGGTTCAGGCTGAGTAAATTCAAATTTTAGTGGACGGTAAGGAATACAACAAAGAAAAAAAACTGTCTCTCAAGCCATTACTTTTTACTATGATACCAGATAGATCTTAGCAGCAGGTAGGAATGAAAAGAATACACATATGCTATTGCACTTGATTATTTTTCCAGGTACGTTGACTTAGATTTATTTATACAGATGGGCACAGGTCATCTAAAAACTGAAGTCTATCTTTTGCAAGGCCTGGTTTCATAGTTTCATAGTTAGTAGGGTCGGAAGGGACCTGAGCAGATCATCAAATCCAACCCCCTGCCATGGCAAGAAAGAGTGTTCCCGAGGTCCTCATATTGGACAACAGAACTCAATTTACCACTGAGTTACTCCTAGTTTGCAGAAAACTTAGATTTTAAACATCACACTAGCAGTCCTCACTATGGTTAGAGCAACAGAGAAGCTGAGAGAGCAGTACAGACTCTGAAACAGCTTCTGTGTAGATACAGTGATCCATATCCGGCACTCCTGACATATCGATCTATGCCATTGGCATCAGGATTCTCCCCGGCTGAATGGTTTATGGGACAGCGAGTTAGGACACTATTAACTATAGCACCAGTGCAGCTTAACCTTAGATGGCCCAACCTACAAGAATTTAAGAAACAAGATGCTGAACAAAAACTGCTGCAGCAAAAAAACTTCAATATTTGATACAGAGCAAACCACTACCAGACCTGCTGCCAGGGAAGAAAGTTTGGCTCAAAAGTTTCCAAATGCTTGGAACTGTCCAAAATATGGCAGATACCCCTGGGTTTACTTAGTGGGTACTCCAAAAGGCTGACTCAGCCTTTCTGGAATATACTGAAGAGGAAATTGGGTTCCTCTTCAGTATATTCTACCTCAACATAAAAAGGATCAACCACCAAAAGGAACAGGGGCAGAGCATGAAAATGAATCTCCTCCTCAAGGAAGTGAGTCAGAAGGCTGTTAGATAGGAACTCTGAAGAATTTAGAACAAGGTCTGGAAGACCAAGCAGACCTCTGCAGACTTGACCTCTGAGCATCCATTTATAGTTTTAGGTGTATATGTTGGTTGGCTGGTATAGCAGCACAAATAGTTTTACGGGGTGTAGTTTGTTGTTAATCATTTATAATGAGCTGTAATCTAATCTTGTTCTTTGTAAAGAAAGGGATATGTGGAGCGATCACAGAGTTCTGGTCTTCTACACCCCCTAGACAGGCTGTAGTTGGGGGTCTGTAATAAAGGTTAGGTAGTCCCTGGTGAGGAGCCAGATTACAACCTACATGATAGCTGCATGTGTCTCTGTCTCCTTCACACCATGGTATCCATCCTGTTCTCATGAGTGCTAGCTTCTGCTCTAGCCTCAAGTAGAACCCTGTGCACAGCCAACTTGAGGAGCCTCCTCCTAGAGGCTAGATCTACACTGATTGTTGTGCTGATGCCTTGGGACAGTTGGGGATCTGTAGAAAGAGGATATGAATTCCAGGAGATCAGTGTTAGATAAAACCTTTCCAAATCCCTGACCATGTTGCAAGGAAGGCTCCACTCTGACGTGCCATGGGAGCCTCTCCAGGACAGAAGGAAGCTTCTGCTTCCATGACTCACATGCTCATCTGCCCTCCTATTTCCAGAGAAGCCGCGGACATTCTCTCAGCGTGAAAACAACTTCACAGTGAAATTCTTCACCTTCCAGTTCTTCACCCACTTCTCCTCGCTGATCTACGTTGCCTTCTTCCTGGGGAGGTGAGCATGAGCAGCACCCACCGATCCGCGCTGGCTTGTGTACATTGGGAATATTCACAGCAACAGTGGTGTGGGCTGGACCCTGTGTGCCTGCTCTGCTCCTGGAGAATACAGTCAAGCTCTTGGGTATGGCTGTGCTGGTGGGAGGGACATGGACAGCTAGTAAGGACACAGGGAATGTGAGTGTTCCCACATTGATTCATTGTGGGGATGCTGGCCCCACTGAGGTCAACAGGACTTTTGCTGTTGAGTTCAGTGGGGACAAGATTTAACCCCAGAGTATAGTTCTCTGCCTCCTCATCTTGTGGTTTCCTGTTGGGTTGGTGTTCTTAACTCTGCCTCTCTAACCCTCAGGAGGGGGTGGTGGAGGAGGCATTAACCTTGCAGTCCAGTGCAAGCAGGGTGAAGGGCTCTCAGCACCAGGTTCTGGGATATTTAACTATACTTTCCTGGTCAGGATTAATGGCCGACCTGGGAATTATGTGCGTGTAGCTGGCAAATGGAGGCTGGAAGAGGTAAGTGATGTTCCCATAATGCTTTGCTGCCCTTTGGTGCTAATGTCCTCTTTGTCTCTCTCCTCCCCTCTACCTGGCACTGTCTCTGTAAGACCCTTTGCTTTCTTCTATCCAGCATACCCTTTCTATCACTTTAGTTTCTTCCTGGCTAAGGCACATTGTTGGCTACAAAGGACCAACTCACAGGATCATAATAAATTCTAGTTTATTGGATGGGATGTGAAGTTTCTAATAAAATCATAAATGCAAACTTTGAGTTATGGGCGTTACTGGTCACCGTAGCACATACACACACACATGCACTCACTCATTCAAACCCATGCAGTATAGTGTGTAGTGGCTGCTGCAGTGGTAGTGAGCACTGGTATCAGTATATCTATCTATCTGAGGCCCTGGAGTTTGCTGTTGATGCTCAACTTCCTTCAAGGTGATGTCTTCTCTAGAAAGGGGTCACCTGTTTGTCCTTCTGCCTCAGTAGGTCAGGTGCTAGATGAGAAGGTGCCACTGAGGGTCACACTCCACTGCCTTTTATCCCTTTCTGGCAGACTTGTGTAATCTCCCTGTATCATCTTGGTTACCCAATCCGGAGGCTGCTGTCCCACGTGGGTCTTGAGTAGCACCTGACAGCTGTTAGTCACAGAGGTTTCTGCCTGCTGGTACCTGAAGTTTTGGGAGTCCACCCTTGACTTACTGACTTAATGTCTGTATTGTCATGGGTTACAGGAATAGTCCATAGGGTGAGTGCTCAGTTCTAGGAATCAGTTCTTTACCTTGATTAGCTTAAAATGGAGTTCCTTTGGCTAGGCTATTTTCTACTGATGATCATCATTCATTCAACAGATTTTATCACTTTACAATTACAATTTCAATGCAATTTTAACAGTGGTCCAGGGTGTAACTTCATTCTACAGGGAGTACATTCCTTAAGAGTTTATGTGCCCGTGTGGTCTCGAGCATCCGGTCACGCGCCTCGCGGCCCCAGATGCTCCGGGGTGTTCACCTGTCCGTCCCTGCTGTCCTGCCAAGTGGATGTCTCTCTCCCAAATAGTCTCTCCCCCAGTCTCACCTGCTATGACTTTGTATCTTATTCCAGCGGTGGGGTGTCCGACTGCTGGGGTTCTTTTGAGTATGGGGCAACTGGATGATGATCTTCTGTGAGGCTCCACCTCCCCCTTACCTCGCCCTTACACTCTGCCTTAACAGGTTCACGATGTCCTTTGGCTGGTTTCTCCGACTGTTGGGGCTCTGCAGATGCTCGTTGGGGATGGTTGTATCAGCCTGTGGGGCCTAACCCTACCTCCGCCCACAGCACCTTACTACTGCCTGGCCTCCCAGGGGATAGTAACCCCTCCTGGTCTTAAGCAACACCTGGTCCCTAGATACCACACACCATAACCCCTCCAAAGGTGGGAAACAAAAGAAACGTTATCAACAACAAAGAAAATATGAAGATGTGCACAAAAAAGGGAAGGTCTCTGCCTCTTGCCCTCTATACTCACGTCTAGCTCAACAATGCCAGGCCTCAGATGCCTGAGGTCCCTAGGCAGCCATAAACTGGGACCTGGCTAGACTGCCAGCTCCAACGCTCTCCTCCTCACTCTTCGACCGCCTGTGGGCTCGCTGGACCTGTGGTGGCTTCTCCGCACACCTCCCATACGTCCCTTATTGGGGGGGCTCTACGTCACTGGGCCCGTCTTCTGCAGCCCCCCACACTGCTTATGCTCTTCGTCCCCCACCTGGGGTGTCTCCTCAAGCCCACTGGAGCCTGCGACGATCCCACCTGGTCTGGCGTCTTGGTGGCTGCTGCTCCCTCCAGCTCCCCGGTTGTAGCCCCTAGCGTCACCCTCCTTCCATTCTTTCTAGTCTACAGGGCCGGGTCCCTGGTCTGAGCAAGGGACTACAGCTTCCTCACTCCCTGTGCTGCTGCCAGCAGCGTTGTTCCTGCGGTGGGCTTCACTGCATTCCCTCGTGTTGGGAGAGGCAGCTTCTCACCCCTTTCCCCCTTGTAGGGGCTCTGGGAGGGACCTCCCTGTTAAGGTCCCCGCAGGTCTCTCCCCTGCTTCCTTGCCAGCGGCTCTTTCTATATCCGCTGGCCGGCTCCTGCCACCAGCATTATCTGCTGGCCGCAGCTGTATAAAGCTGTATAAAGCTGCTAAAGAGCCACTCAGGTCCTGCCTCCATTTTTGGCTTCGCTGCTGATCCTGCTACAGGCAAGAAGTCTTTTGTTTCTTTCCTTTTACTTTTGCCTGCCCTGGGGGTTTCCTAACCCCAGGGTTCCCCCCTGGCTCCTCGGGGTCTGCCCTTCTGTTTCTCCCCGTGACAGCTTAAAAGTATAAAATATAAAGATGAGACAGATGAAATATGAAAATGCCCTGTGAGACATATAAAAATGCAATGTGAGGTAGTGAGGATCAAAGACTACTGGGAACAGTAAGTGAGTTAGATTAGCACAGGATATATTTACAGTCTTTACAGAGGATATTTTAGTTCTTTTGTTTTCTGTAGTCACACTGAGCTTAATTGATATGTAGATGCAGTTTCTAGGTTTCTCCTACAAAAAGCCACTTCAGCTTTCTGGTTGGCTCTGAGTCTTGCCACACCCATGCAATGAGTGTGCTAGGTCTCTGCCAATACTGAGAAGGAAAAGAAATGCACAAAATAGGGGGGATGGAGGGAGGTGCAGGCAAGAAGGGGGTTCTGTTATATCCATGTCCAGAAGGGAAATGTACAAAGGGGGCTTTCTGCTACAACATCTAGCAACCTCCCTCCCAGGCCTCAAGCCAGGCCAGCTTTTTTGCGCAGTATGACTCTCAGTCTCTCTCCTCTTTGCAGTGCCACCCTAGTGGATGCATGACTGACCTCTTTATCCAGATGGCTACCATAATGATCCTAAAGCAGACTCTGAGCAACATGGTAGAGTACATCTCCCCGTAAGTCAGCATGTCATGGGCATCCATAGGGGCTCTTGTGTGTCTGAGTCAGATATTCTACAGAAAGTGGAACTCATGGGAGTTCTCCTTAGGGAAAATGAATGTGAAGCCAGATGGTGATGTTAGTTCAATCCTGAAATCCTCTCACAATTAAATGACATTTGCTTCAGGAAGAAGCAGAAGTAGTTTAGAATGGTTAGACCATCTGATCAGGGATCAGAAGTGAGATCCTGTGGCAAAGGTGACCACAATAGTTCATTCTGAATACCGAATGAGTTGCCCAACAAGGTCCCTACAAAGAGTTCAACTCAGATCCGTTCACAAAAACAAGAGAAGGAAGGAACAAACAGATCGAGTCGCAGTCATAAACTACTTCTACTGAATAGCTTATCCCACAGATAGCTGTCAATCTGGCATCTTGAACCTTTCTTTGGATGTTGGAATGGATCTTGTAGCTTCTTAGCATATCCTTGTAAGCTATCCCCCAAACTTCAGTGCATATCTCCCACCCGTTAGCAGCAACACCAAAGGAGAACTTTCATTCCCCACTCTGCCACCCACCAGCCCAGCAGACCTAGTCACACAAGTACCTGCTCATCAACAGGAGGCTGCAGCCCACAGTTGAGTTCTTTGTGAATTAGAGTTACTGGATCATCTTATTGAGGGACATTACCTCTCTATTGTTAGTAAACCATCCTGTTATAAAGTGATAAGCTTGGGAGAAGGAATTTGTCCATGTGCATTTGAGGGGTGTGTGTGTGTGCGTGTGCATGCATGATGTTAGTACACTGCATTTAAAAAAACCTCTGGCTCAGGCCTTCATTTTGGCACCCAAGAGGAAGCAATTCCACAGGAGCTCAGGTAAGCACAGAATTGGTCTCTTAGCTCACATCCCTCATCCCTCATATCCTTGTCCCTCCAGCTGGATTACCTACAAGATAAGACAGCTGCCGGTGAACACAAAGGTCAAAAGTAAAGTCCAGGTGGAAAACGAAGCTGAGGACCCTTGCAATGAGCAGTGGCTGAGAAACTACCAGTTGAATGAAGTCAACATCTTCAGCTTATTTAATGAGTTCTTGGAAATGAGTAAGTGACACTGAGCTGCAGAGAAAATGTAGTTCTCAGTTTTGGGTCTTGGACATATGTGCAGTCATTCCCAGTGTCTCAGCACTTGGGGTTCAGGGTGATGTAAATGCCCTGTGACAGTGCTCCTCTTAGAGGGCTCCAATTCTTGACAGCGTGGTGTGAGCGGTAGTTCTTAACCATGCAGCTGTCAGGGATGGAGCTCCCATGAGTAGTAGCAGCAACCCTCATTGATAAGAGCAGGTTAAACAATCATTTGGCTGGGATGGCTTAGAGATGATTCTGCATGGAGCAGGGGGTTGGACTTTCTAAGCACCCTTCAGGCCCTACTTTTCTGTGATTCTGTGTTAGTGGGGTGGGTTCAGAGCTTCAGTCTTGTCCTGGGGCTTGTGGAATGCTGTCAGGCTTGATGAATCTGTGTCCATGGCTGAGAGGTGGGTGGGGGAGGAAAGGACCCCTGCAACTTCTTCACTCAGCAGCCTATTCTTGTGCAGAACCTGCTGTGTCCAGGGCAGGGGCAGGAGAAAATGGGTCCAGTTTCCTGGCTGCTTAGTGACCCTCGCACACTGAGGGATAGATTGTGCCTTGGGCTGAGATGCCCCAGGAGGATCCCTAAGCAATTTAAGCCCAACAAGCATAAATTGACCAATTTATGCCTGAGGAGTGGCAACTCCTATCCTTCCCTACTGTGCCCTATTCATGGATGTCATAACATACTAGTACTGGTATGACCACTAACACATACTACCACCCTGTCCAGCTGAGCTGGCCAGCACTAGAGTTTGACCCTCTCTATCTACTCACCTGTATGGAGGGCAGAGAGCTCTTGATCACCTTCTATGATGAAGACAGGTCACTGGGGGAAAGGGAAGATGGTACATTTCACCCTTCACCCTTGCAAGGCCAACCCAGGTCATGCCATTACCGGGATGTCAAATACAGGAAACACAAGGCCCTCTCCTCTGTTGCTGGATTCCTCTCTCAGAGCTTGGTGTTTCTCCCATTGTCAGTGATCCAGTACAGCTTTACCACCATCTTTGTGGCTGCCTTCCCCCTTGCCCCAATGCTGGCGTTCATCAACAACATCATTGAGATCCGGCTGGATGCCATCAAGATGGTGAAGCTGCAGAGACGCCTGGTGCCTAGGAAAGCCAAGGACATCGGTGAGATAGGGACAAAGGGGAGCTTTCACTGGTCAAAGCATGTGCTCAACACTAAAGGGATCCAGTTTGTGTATGTGTTGCCCAGGGCTGGCCCATCCTATCCTGCAAAACCAGTGGCCACAGGGGGTCCTGCAGCCAAGGGACCCCCAGTGTCCGGCCACTTGCCACCCCCACCCCTGCCACTGATGCTACCAACACTGGCTTCACGTCCAGCCACTTGCTATCCCCCATCCCCCTCTGCCACTGCCACTGCCACCAGCTTCTTTGGCTGCTTGCCACACTCCGCCCCCCGCCACTGACTTCTTCGCATCAGGGAGTCCCAGAACTATTTCTTGCAGAGGGCCACAAAAAACTGTGGGCTGGCCCTGGTGTTGCTATAAGTGACATGAAATGCCGCTACACATTCCTTATCTAAATCATGACGTTGTCTGCCCATAAGTGCTATTCCAGGGCGGGCTCGGAGAGCTGGAGGGGAGGGCAGCATTGCAGGTGGGGTTGCAGATCAAGACAGAGGTGCGGCATGGATGCACACTTTGGCTGAGTCTGAACCACACAGCCCGTCCCCTGTTTTGTAAGCCACGACTTTGCCTGGAGTTTCCTGATGGCCCATCTGCCCACTTTATTGGTTAGGATGTAGTGCTCAGTAAATCTCAACCTTAGTGCCCTCTGCCCCACACTGAGCTGCTGTACTGAGACATTGGCTGTGCCCCAAAGACCTCTATTCCATTGATTTTGCCTTGCCAAGCCCTGTCTTCTTTCCATTCACAACAGTGGCAACATTTCCTTAGATTTCAAGCTGGTAGGTAGCATCCTGTGCCCCAGAGTAGAGCTGATGCTCTCAGCTGGGCATGACTCTAATGTCCTCTCTCCTTACAGGAATCTGGCTGCAGGTTCTGGAGGGCATTGGCATTTTGTCTGTCATCGGCAATGGCTTAGTGATCGCCATCACCTCTGACTTTATCCCCTTGCAGGTCTACAAGTACACGTACAGCCCCTGCACTCTGGGGAATGACACCAACATCGAGTAAGCTTTACATCATTGTGTTCACTTACTCTGCTCTGGGACAAAGCCATTCAGTCCCTGGGCTGCTGGATGGCAAGAGCTGGACAGGAAGAGCAGAATCTTTGCTACTACCCTTACCTCTGTTTTTCCTCATCTGCTGAGGCACTTGTAGGAAGGGAACAATTAATCTAAGCTCTCAACATTAAGAGGAACCTGTCTCAGTCAGGCTGCATCATTTTCTAAGCTGTCTTACTAACGCCACTCACCAGGCAATGGGCAAACCAACAGCAGTGGACAATAAAGAACAGCCACTTGGCAGCTGGTGAAATAGTGCCTTCCAGTGGGAGCAAGAACGGCAGCCAATATTCTTTTCCCATCTCATTTGCCCAGAGTGGAGCAAATCTACTGAGTGTCTTTTTTCTGCTTTATCTGAAAGGAACACAATGATTAGGGATCTGTGCCACAGAAACACACACCACAAAAGAAAGATGCATGATGACTGCCATTCAGTGGCTACTGCCCATTGTGGCTGTGCAGAAGAATGCTCGGGTCAAGAGTGGAAACTAAAAGAATCCATCTAAAAATCTATAAGGAGACTTTTACATTCTGTAATTATGTAGCACTGCATGAATGAGTTCAGTACAACTTTTAACTCTGGTTGCTTTGCTACTTCCAACAGCATGAGCCAATTCTCTGTATGCAAAGTCAATATTTGATTACATTTTAATTGCATGATATTTGGTCAAGCAGTAAATCAGTGGATTAATCCCAGCATGGACATTTCTCGGTCTCTCTCCCCATTCACTGACAATTCTTCTTTCCTTTCTCTTCCATGACCTGTCCCTCCATGTTTTGCCTGGTTTCTCTAAAAGGTGGGAACCTGTACTACACTGTGCATGCTCAGTTCCCACTGGCTTTATTGGAGGTGAGGATGCTTAGCATCATGTGTGATCAGCTCTGTTGTGGACAACCTTGAGAGTGTTCAGAGGAGGGCCACTCATATGGTTGGGGGCCTGCAAGCAAAACCCTACAAGGAGAGATTGAGGGCCCTGGATCTCTTCAGCCTTCATAAGAGAAGGCTGAGAGGTGATCTTGTGGCTGCCTTCCAATTCATCGAGGGAGACAGCAAGGAATAGGAAATGCTCTGTTTACCTGGGCACCCCTTGGAGTAACTAGGAACAATGGCCACAAACTGACGGAGAGCAGATTTAGGTTAGACATCAGGAAGAATTTTTTTATGGTAAGGGTTGCCAAAATGTGGAATGGGCTTCCAAGGAAGGTGATGCTCTCCCCTACCTTGGACATCTTTAGGAGGAAGCTAGACATTAGGGCCATGCGAAGCTTCGGTCCCTGACTCGATTCAGCGGAGATTCGGCCCAATTTGGTGGCTGAATCTCCAAATCTGAATTAAATCAGAGGACCTTTTAATCTCTCTGAATTGAATCGGAACCCTCTGAATCAGTTTGGAGAGATTCAGAAAAATTTGGCGATTCAGACATAGACACAGCTTTAAATGTTTTTTCTACTTACATCTAGGTAGCAGGTGGCTTGTGAATGCTGCGATGTTGGGGTGCATGGAGTGTCCCACAGAAGTGTGGGGGGGGCTCCCCAGCACACTCAGCAGCAGACCCAGAAGTGGGTCTGCTGGGGAGCGTGCTTGAACCCCCCTGCCATTCCCCCTGGCTCAGCAACTTGTGCCTCCTGGGTCTGGGGCAGCACCCGGGGTCCCCTCATGACCAATCACTGAGCCGGAGGGGGGCAGAGGCGGGGGGCATGTGCTCCCTGGTGGACCCAGGTTTGCTGCCGAGAACATGGAGGGCCTCCCCATGCTTCTGTGGGATGCTCCATGCGCCCCAGCATCACAGCGATCAGCAGCCTCACTGGTACCTCGAGGTATGTAGAAAAAACATTTAAAGCTGTGTCTATGTCCAAATCGCAGATTCTCTGAATCAGCATCAAATCTTCATATTCAGATTTGGCCAGATCAAATCAGGGACAGTGATCTGAATCAACTAATCAAATCACTGTCCCTGATTCAGGCTGAAACCAAATCTTTGCACACCCCTACTAGACATGCACCTGGCTGGGGATATCTGACCCCAGCACTCTTTCCTGCCCAGGGCAGGGGGTTGGACTCCATGAGCTGCTAAGGTCCCTTCCAACCCAAACATCTCTGAATCATCTGTGAATCTGTCAGGGCTGGGAATATTTCTTGATTCATAAGCCAAATCAGGTAGGGTACTGAGTACATCCTGCTGGTTAATGAATGCCTTCAACCTCCATGTACTCCAACAGGTACTGTGGATGCTGAGTGACTGTCAGATTTGGGTCCTCTGCTTAAGAAGTGCTGTGTAGGTTTCTGGAGCCATTGGCATGATTTAAACTATTAACAACAACTAGTTCTTAGGTCTTGTTCATGCTCTTGCTAAAGTCCTTACCATGGACTTCGGCAAGACCAGGACCAGGCTCAAGGTTCCTTTCCTTTGTTGAAATGCCTGGAAGAGACCAGAAGTCTGCCATCTTTCCTAAGCTTGACCTGAGTATCCTGGCTTGGGATGAGCTCACTGGGACATGAGCAAGTCTCTGTATGTAACTGTTTCCTTTCCTTTTCTGCAGCTGTTTGACAGGTTACATCAACCACAGCCTCTCGGTGTTCCGCGTTCGAGACTTTGAATGGCATATGAAGCTGCAGGACTTAGCTGAAAAGCAGATCACAGAATGCAGGTAATGGTGGCTCCATAATGCTGACCCTTAACCCTTCTCATAGCTTGACAGTAATCCTTCCTAATACACAGCTAATTGCTTGTTAAATTGGCCCTAACACACTTCCTTTCTGCATTCTCAGAGAGCGCCAGATACATTGCTAGTATTAACTGGTGTGACACCCTTGTGGGCCAAAGGACCTATACTGATTTATCCCATGGGCAAGGGTTAGTCAGTGAAGGAAGCCTTATTGTCCAATTTACTCATATATGAACTGAACAGAGTCTTTAGGGAGTAATGTGGGATTGGTGCCAGGGGAAGGGACTGCATGAGCCACCAGGGCCACCCCATCATGCAAACCCATGAATCACCTTTGGGTGAAGCCCATGATAACCAGGCCAGGGATGGGGTTTGAGGGGCTGTGCAGATGGGGCTGATGCATTGTGTCTTTCAGGTACAGGGACTACAGGAACAACGATGACTACAGTTACTCTGTGCAGTTCTGGCACGTATTTGCAGCCCGACTCGCCTTCCTGATTATATTTGAGGTGAGTGTGATGAATGGGGCCCCAGCAGGCAGCAGCACCAGGGCTGCCCAGGCAACCTGCCATAGCATTTGGATGGGGAAGAGAATCCCACATTCCTGTCAGGAAAGCAGTATGGCAGCAGGGGTGAAGGTTTATGCATTAGTGGCAGGGCTCTCTGAAGAGGCTGCTTCTGTGGTAGTCCAGCTGGGAACTGAGGGAGTTTCCTTCTTCCTCTCTGCTCACAGCCTTCCTCCCCAGCTGCATCAGCCCCCTGCTCCATTCACTTCTCATCAGACTTGACTCCTGCCTTTGCCCACACCACTCCTGCTCTTCTCTTCCCTCCCCTGCCCTCACCCCAGTGCCCTTCCATCTGCTGCTCTGTCCTGCTGGAAAGCCTTGTCTGCTTGTGCCCTCAGCCCTTCAAACAATGCCACTGCCGTACCAAGGAGACACCGCTGCCCTTAGCTGGGGCAGCCCACAGCACAGGGGAGCTGCATTGGTAACATGGCCCACTTGGTAACAGTACCATGGCGAAGCCAGCATTTCATAGGAGACAGGTGAAATGCAGCCAGGGACAGAGGTAAAGTCAAGCAAAACAAGGGACTCTTTGGAGACCTCATGCCATGATATGGGGCCTTCGTTTCTCAGCATTGGCATGAGAAGGTTTTAGTCTCCTGATAGCTTGAGGGGGACACACATGCCTGAAGAAACAACCTCTCTCCCCCTCCAACTCCACAGAGGCACTACTGTACATTTCATGGCAGCTCTCCATCTCCCACTGAAGTCAATAGGAGTCTCTGTACTGATTTCAGTGGGAGTTGGACCAGATTATGTATCACTTACGTGGTGAAGTAAAGCAGCTGAGCATTGTTGTGGGGTGATTGCTTGTCCCTGCTCAGCCACCAAGTGCAGCTCAAGTCTGCAGAGACATGGGTCCTGATCGCACGGTGGGCTCTCTTTGATTCTTTTCAGCATGTAGCTCTATGCATCAAGCTGATCGCAGCCTGGTACGTCCCTGATGTCCCCCAGAGGGTTAAGAATAAGAACCTGGAGGAAAAAAAGAAACATCTTCAAGAAGAACTCAGGTAGGTATTGCCCTAAGCCTAACACTGAAGGGGCCCCTCTCCCCCTCAGGAGACAGCGATATCCAGAGTGCGGGTCTGATTGGCAGCCTGACCTTGGGGCTAATCACTTCACCTTTTTGCATGGGCTTCCTCAGCTTTGTAAAGTGCTTTGAGATCATCAGAGAAAAGGCTGCCTTCCTGCCTGCCCTGCTGTTAATGCCTGCTCCCCTCCCCTGGCTCACACGCCCCTGAGGGCTGCCCTGGGCAGGGGTGGCTGGGCACAGCAGACGAATGGATGAGATTGCTCCTTGTGGGCCTTGACAGTGGTCTGTGCTGGTCAAGCCTTGGGATTCTGGGGCTTGAAGCACCTGTTCTACCACAGGTCAGCCTCGCGGCATTTAACCTGCATGCTCAGCAGGGACTCCAGAGACATGTGGCTGTTCTGAGAGAAGTCATGGGGGCATTGGCAGGAAACGGAGGCAGCTTCATTGCTAGACCCATTTATACATTTATAAGTAGACTGGAGAAGAAAAGGAACAGTCCACTGCTGGTTCTTGCTGTCTGGGCTAACTCAGAAATTCAAGCTTAGTTACAGGCTGTTGGCCCCACTGTCCCAGTCAGGCTTCTGCGCCTGATAAGTGAAGACTTCAGTTCTCCTGGGGTGGAATACCACAATTCACCTGCAGTTGGGCAGACTGGGATTTACAGTCCCCTGGAAACTCTAATCTGGCAGGTCCAGCAAACTGGGTTCCTCCAGAAGCCTGACACCTCCTGTGTTTGCAGTGATTTGAGAAACTACTTCTTTAGAAAAAAGCATGATTGACTTCTCCAGAGGACATGCAGCACTCAGAGCAGCAGTTTCAAACCAGCACAGAGTAGCCTGGCATGCTCCTTTAGCCAAATGTAATTTCTCTAGGTGGTGGTCTTGAGTGCATGCCCCCTCTGCCAGCTTCTTTTCACTGATGCGACTAGAGGCAGCCGCTGCCTGCTGACCGAAGCCTTCTCCCTTTTCTAGTGCCTGTGGTACCCTAGGTCTCCTTTGAATGTCACCTTGGAAAGAAGAATGGGCGACTAGTGCCTCCTGATACTGTGGGGGCATCAGCAGCCAATCTCTGACCAAGGGTGGGGGGTGATAGCTGCCACCAGCAGAAGTGCCAGTAGCAAACATGGAAGTGCTTGGTGCCCCCACAATCTCAGGGGGGCACCAGCTGTCTTCCCCACTCCCCAGCTGGCAAGGGCCAATCTCAGGGGGGGCACACGCCTCCCCCACCTGTCACCTATGGGAAGAAGTAAAACCTGAATGAAACCAGCTAGGTTACTTCCCCCAGTGGATGGCCCAGCTATAGTTTTCTCAACTTCGTTGAAGCTAAGTACCTAGGTATCTCAGGAGTTCTTTTACCTTTCCTGCTGGTTTTATAACAACCCCTTCACAGCCTCCTTTGACTTAACTATTCATTCAGGCAGCAATAGTCAAAGGACTAGTCACTCACACTATTTATAGGATAATGGAAACATTCTTCCCAAATTGCCACAAGACCACTTTTCCAGGAGAGACAACTGCTGTCATTGTTGATTTTGATGGCAAAAAAATGGAGTCAGTTCTCCCAGCAGCAGTGAACTCTACTGCTGCTCTACAAAACTATAATTCCCAAAATGCCTTGTGCCACATGACATATTGCCTACTTGTGCAGCCGAGAAGTGCAAGCTGAACAGACAATGCCCCCCATCCACTCCTTCTGGCACCCTTCCCCTTAATGCCCAAGCGCGTGCCCCATTCACCCACCTCATATTATGCTACTGCCATGAGGGAACATGTTGGAATGTCCAAATTAAACTATTTTAGTTTTGGAGCCTTTGATTTTCTGATAAAATGGATATTTTCTTTGAGCAGAAGAGTCTTTTAAAAAAATCTTTTAATTGAAAGCCCAGTTTTCCGTGAACATTGTTCTTGTCTGAATATTTTTCAATCATCTCTTTGTAATAGTTTTATTCATCTAAGATCCACTTGCTATATTCAATACATGTGCTTGCTGGGGCTACTGGAATTACCTAAATTGTTTTCTGTATCTTCCAGTGTAATGGATCACTCTACAGAAGTGTAGTGACCCCCTGAGAAGAATATAGCAATCAAAAGCACAGAAACTGCAGATCTACTATCCAACAGGACAAGGCTGCAGGCTTTGGAGACATCACAAAGACATCCCTCCACACCTCCACTCCTCCCAAACCCTGAAACTGCAAGCTCATTCCCCAACTACCACTAAGTTTGGACTTTACTCTTAAGAAGGAAGAAATAATATAATGTTCGGTTTGCATGAGCAGGTTGCTTTGAATCTTATAGTATTCTGAGGAGGAAGTGCATGGACTGCACAGCCAGGAAAGAGATGACATAAGAAAGGCTGCATCTCAAAGATATCAGACTGGGGGAAAAACCTCTGGACAACTGGAAAAATGTCCAGCATTTTGCCACATTCCCAGAAGGTTAACAATGTTTAGATTTTGCCAAATTTGTCCTGCTTGTTTACCATATGTGGCAGGTGGGAGTTCTACAGATGAACCCGCCTCCCAACTCACCGAATAGAAAGAACAGACAAGGTCCGCTCTCTCTCTTTTCTCTTTCATATAGCATCAAATACCAACTTCCAAATCTATGAGCCACTGTCTGGCATTATTGTTCAATGTGCAGTTTTCATCTGCCCCATTTGGGTATTTGTAAAGATTGCAGCGTCCGATAAAGTGCTGTGCTGTTTGGTGGACACCCAATTCATACAGGGGCTGTCCAAGATGTTCATCTGATGAAGTGTTGTTCTGAAGCATCTGTATCCAGATATCAGTCTGTTCAGCTTGTCCTATGCTTCTCTGTCAAGGTCGTGCCCAGTGGGGGACTCATTTGGTACAAGATAATTTCATCAAAATTGCCCCAGGATTTGGGACAGTCTGTATGGGCCACCTAGTTCTCCTGCCTGCCTTACCTCTCAGAGACATTTCTTGACTAGATGAAAGTGTCCTCTACAGACAGAAGCACAGAGATCTAATGACTGTTTCTCTTACTCTGCTTCTCCATGACCATGGCCAAGTTCCTTAGCCTTTCTGTGCCTCAGTTTATGAAATGGGCTTACCTTCCTATCTCATAGGGATAATGCAAGGCTTCAGTATCAAACAGCTAAAGCACTTTGAGGCTTTGTCTACATAAGGAATTTGCCAGGATCGGGATACTATTAGTTCATGATAAGATGCACGTACAAACGCTTAAGTGCACACAAGGGAAGCTATGGCTTGTTGAGTGGAGTTTATCCCAGCTGGAGTTAGCACCACAGAAGCAAACTGGGGCCTTCTCTGCTATGTTTTGTGTTCACAACAGCGCATCTAGGCCCAGGCCAGGATGACGTAGCCTAGGTCTTCGGTAATCTCATCAATGATCTGCAAAAGTTCATTGCATTCAGTAATGCTTCAGCACCATCAGGAAATCTGATACTCATCTTCACAGGGTGACCTGGTTTTATTCTCAGTAATCACCATAAGCCTTGATTTACCATTTCATTGGGCTAACAAGGAAAGCTTTGCTGGCTGCTTCAGCTGAGCAATGGATAGTTTACTTTCTGTGTCCCCTGTGAATTTCATGCCTTCTGCTTGTGTTCCTCTAATGAGTGGAGTCCCTTCACGGTTCCAAACCCTTCCAACATTCAGGAAGCCATCATTATCTCTTTTACTTGAACAATCACACAGACATCATTAAGGCTGCAGCACCGTTTCAGTTCTAATGCACTGTTTTTACTGGCTCATAACCTGAGAAATGTGTCTCTGGGGATGACAGCTTTCATGCTTGGTTTCTACCCAACTGCCTGATATGTTTTGAGTATTTCAGCCAGTCATGTTCTGCTTAATTATGACAACATCAACAAAAAAAGTCCATAAGCACACGTTCATCAGGCGTAAATCAGCACACCCATGTAGAATTCACTAGACTTATGTCCATTTACATCAGTGGAAGACAAGGCCCATCCACTTCTTTTTTTTAGTGTGAATTAAGTCCAGAGCCTCTGAGCTTTTGCGTCACACTTAGAATGCAAATAGTCCTCAGCAAAGGGAAAGTCTTGCTAGACACAAAAAATGCTGGTGCACAGTTCATAAAAGTAAGAGAGCGTAAATAAAACAATCTTGGATCCACAAAAGCTCTCTTGCATCCTGATCCTGGAATGAACTTTGCATAAGCACCTACCTTCAAGCACACAGCCAGGGATCTACCCATTTGGAGACCACTGCAGGATCTGGGACATGCTACTCAGTCCTTTTAACATGGGCAAGCTAAATTAGTGTAAACCAGGCTTAACCTCCAGAGTGTCAATATACAAAGCTTCAATGGTTCAACCATACTGGTTTAATTCACAAAGCCAGTATAGTTTTTGTGTTTAGGCAAATCCTCAAGACTTTTCAAGGAGCATGTTGAGACTTTTTAGCTTTTCTACATAATCAGGAAAATTAAAAACAAAAACGTGAGCACCCAAAGCAAATTAACAGTGAGTAACAAGGCTATTAGAGAAAGTAAAATTAGTACATACATAATCTGCACTACTTGGCAAATGTAACAGCATTTAGTTCATTTATGCTATAAAACACAGATCGAGCACAAGGACTGAATGAACGTTGCACTAGTCAAAATATTATTTTTTTCCGGTTTCCTGGTTTGTGAAGTTTTGGTTTCTCAGCCTTGCACTATGCTTGGCATTCCATGTCATTTTATGTTATTTAAATCAGACCCTTTGAATCATGAAACAGAGAACGTAAGAATGTATTTAAGCTAAATGCACTGAGCTCTCATTCAGCAGGGCACTTGGAGACTCCAGTCACTTTATGCACAAGTAGTCACATTGGATGTTAAGCACGTGAGTAGTCTATTGAAATCCAATGTGACCATTCATATGCTTAAGGTATGCTTGTGCCATCTGCTTGCTGACTGGGGCAGTAATCCTAAAATCACTGCACTACATTTTTTTTCTTGCGTTCCTCATTTTGGTTGCAAGGTATGTTATACAAAAGTACTTAAATATACTGGAATGGTTGTTTGAGATACTGTGCAATAACATTATAATTGTATTTTATTCAGTGCAATTTTATACAATAAACTGTTGTTTAAAAGTGCTCCTTTTGTTGGTTAGTAGGCAAGCAACCAGGCTGGTTTGGGGGTGCGAAAGGCTGGAACAGGAAGACTGTTTTAATTACTTGCCATTGAGCAAGACAATGAACCTGTGTAAAAATCAGTTTGTTGTAACAGTATTACAATGTGACCCAGACCTCTGGATTCAGCTTCCACCTGTGTTGTACACTGACTGTATTGACTGTGGACAAATCCAGTCAGGATTTTCAAAGGTGTCTAAGATACTTGGACCTTGGTGTCCCAAATCCTTTAGCTGGCATTGGAAATCTCAGCCTTAATCCCTGTGGCTCAGTTTCCCACTGGTATAATGGGAATGATGGTTCCCTACTTTCTAGGAGAGATTAATTCACTAGCATCTGTAAAGTGCTCAGATGCTACAGTCAGTGCTTGGGATTAGTGGTAGAGAAAACATGTACAAATTCATACGTGCTATTAAAAATTTGCATCCTAAATGCATCCAAGGGGGTAGAAAACAGGATTACACCATTTTTATACCTGTATAATAATTTAAATTAAGGTGTTTGTTACTGACAGCTACAGTAGTACAATTTCCTATTGTGGATGCATTTAGCCCACTATAGAAAATGTCTGTATTGGTATGGTTTATTTCCCTTCCCATATTAAAATTCTTTATCCTACTATAGCAGCATCCACAGGAAAGCTATTTTACTACTGTAACTAAGCTTGTAGTTAAAGTGGTATAAAGTGGCACATGTACTTGCATAGTTAACGCGGTATGAATTCTATGATAACTTCAATCCTATTTTTAAAAATGAATGCAAAGCCAAGTTCTACCAGATCTTTCCATGAAAAGAGAGACAAGGAGGGGAGCAGCAATAATGATTAAATCTGTTCCATGCCTTTACATGGCATATTGTACCATCATTATCATTTTTTAATTTGGAACAGAACCCTAATGCCCCATTTTACCAATAGCCTTGAGATGCCTTTGGCTGGAATCCCTGAAAGCTACTGTAAGTAGCTTAAATTCAGTAAGCTTAATACCATTAAATGCATTTAGAAAGTGGTGACTAGTAATCTCACATTTATACAGTAACCTTCATCTCACAGGTCCTTCCACACTGCAGACATGAAACCTCTCTCATGCAGCCACCTCTGGATTGGAACACAACAACTCTTTACTTACACTCGGTTACAATACAACAGTTTTGCAAAGAAAGCAGGGGAGCATACGGTCTCAAACTTAGACTGCACAGAGAATTTTGACAGGAAAATACAATTATTCTTGAATTGTTGAAAAATAGGAGCTCTGACACCAGACTGGGCAGGAATGAGTTAGTTCAGAGTGAGAAGGAGGAGTACCCTGTGCCAAATCCTCAATCTTGTTTTTTGACATAGGGATTTTCCTTGAAGATCCCTCATTCGTAAGCAGGGTCAGGCCTGACCTGTGTAACCAGAAGTAGCCAGCCTGTGGCACGTGTGCCAAAAGTGGCATAGGCAGCCTGTGTGTGTAGCAAGTGACAGTCTGGGCTAAGGGCAGGCAGCACAGCTGCAAACAGGGCAGGGAGCAAAAAGGAGAGCGGCAGATAGAGCAGGGAGCATAGGGCAGGGAGTAGAAGACAAACCAGCAAAGCGGGCAGGGAAAGGAGATTGGAATAGTACTCAGGGAGGCCACGGGGTTCAATTTCTGGCCAAAAATGTTGGTCCCCAGTGCTTTCACTGATGAAATCTGACAAACCTATGGCCCAGGATTACCTCGCAGCAGGTCACAGTTACCAAACAATACCTCCTCTTCACCCCCAAATTATTTATTCTGCTGCATCAGGAAATACAGCTCCTGGACTGGTTCCTCTATCAAGAACTGCAGTTGGCAGGACAGGGTGGCACCTGTCTATGTCAAGAAAGCAAAACACTGAGCATTAACTTAGCACAGAGAGAACCTAAACCAGCTAAACTCCTAGGAGCAATTTGTAAGTAAGGAAGAGTCACAGAGGTACAGAGCCGCTGTCTAGACTGTTGTCAGTCCACAGCAGAGCTACTATTATTATCAGAGTCTCATGGATGTGCCAAGGGCTAGATTTTACTTTCAAGTGTGAGAACCTGGACTTCTGGTCAGTCCGCAGCAGCTCCATCGAACTCAGTGGAGCAACACCAATTTACCTCTTGGGGCGGGCAATTATTTCGGGCAGAGGGCCGCTTACTGAGTTTTGGCAAGCCATCAAGCGGTGCATGACAGGCAGCCAGGGGCAGATAAATATTAATTTTCTAAAATTTTTAGGGGCCCCGTGGGCCAGCTAGAATGGCCTGGCAGGCTGCATCCGGCCCACAGGTTGGATTTTGCCCACCCCTGCATTAGGGACTGCCCCTGCCCACATTGTAGGGGCCAGAACAGGGTGCTAGCAGTGCAGCAGCTGCAAGCTGCAGCAGTGGGGATTTAGGTGGGAGTTAAGAAGGAACTTTCTGGCTCAGAGGGAGATCAGGCATTGTCACAGGCTGCCTAGAGAAGCTGTGGCTGGTCCATTCCTGGAAGTTTTCTAGAGCAGATTGACCAGATATGTGAATGGGCTGGCTCATAGACCCAAAGAGCCATGTTAATATGAAGTCAAGTAGAAAGCAGGGTGAATTTGCACCTTATAGACCAACCAAAGTGAACAGATACAGATACAGTCAAGCAGGGGGCTGGCCCAGATGACTGCGTGATGTTCCTTACAGCCCTACCCGCCTATGATGTCTATGAAACTCAGCAGGCACAGCAGCAGACCCTGAGTGTAGCCCAGACTAAGCACAGCCCCTCTCTCTGCCCCACTGCATTGCTGAGTGGCCCAGGGCTGGACCCCCCTCTCTCCGAAGCACAGCAGCCCAGGCTCAATGCCCTCCACCCAACTCTGGAGCAGCTGGGATTGGAGAAAACCCCATTCAGGAGGCAGGACGCAGGCCCAGTCCACAGAAGCTCATCTCTGCTTCCTCCCCACCAGCCAGGTGAGCTCCACCTGCACCACATGGCAGACCCACCCAGTGTATGCTGGGAGTTGCAGTCCACCCCACCCCCAAGCTTCACGAGGGAGCCTTCCCCTGCCCCCCTCCCCCCCCCAACTACAGTACCCAGCATGTCTCTTGTGATCCTGACATGGTGATGGGGTCACCCCTGGGCTCAGGTTCGGAGGGCTCAGGTTCAGAGGTGCCCCTCCACCCCCTTGTACTCCACAGTGCTTCCCCCTTCTACTCACCCAAGGGGCTCCCCCTACCCACACCCTGCCTACTCCCTCCCATGCCACACCCCCATGCCCAGCCCACTGCCCTCCTTGGCACCACACCCACCCCATAGCACTCACTGTAGTAACACCCCCGAGCTCTCAGCTGTCCTTCTGCTCCCCACCCAACCTGTACGGCAGCAATTCTCAAGCCCAAGCAGTGCAGCACCCTCCCAGGACACTTGCAGATCCTCTCCCTGGTGCCAGGGGTGCCACACAGTGCCAGCTCAGTGAGGGGTGCCTGCAGGACTTAACAGATAACCCAGAGGTCTGCAATGTCAATACCTTTTTGTGCCCTGCCATGGCCTGTTTGATGTCTCTCTGCAACAGAAGAATTGCTAGGCTATTTTTCTGGAGTCAAAAGAGAGTGCAACTAAGGGACAGAGAAGGCAACCAAAAGGATCAGGGGCCTGAAACAGTTGCCATAGCAGGAGAAATTTTAAAAAGGCCAGAACAGCATTTTGGAAAGAAGAAGTCTGAAGGGGGATATGGCAGAAGTTTCTAAAATCATGAAGGGTGGGGACCAAGTGAATAGGCAACTGTTGTTCACCAAGTCCCAGAAAACTGGAACAAGGAGGCACCCATTGAAATTAGCACACAGATTAGGAGACAGATTTAAGACTAACAAGAGAAATTATTTTTTATGCAAGGTGTAGTTGACTTGAGTAATTCATTGCCACAGGAGAGGGAGGAGGCAGATAGTATACCCAGGTTCAAAAACAAACTGGATAAATTCATGGATGATAGATCTGTTAATGGCTATTGAACAGAATGGTTGGAGATGATGGGTGCCAGGAAGAGTATTGAGTAGGGAATAAATCACTCTAGAGATAACCATTGTAATAGTGAGGACCTGGATCCAAACTTCACAATTATTTTTTTCTCTGAAATAAAGTAGAAAAATCACCCTTTCTGTCCTAGTGAAAAGACCCCTTAAAGTTAGAGAAAGTTCAGACATTACGCTCAAATTCATGGATTGAGCCTATTTCTAATAATGGAAGCTGAGAGCTGAAATTCTGGAATGAATGTCCTAAATAGGAAGCCGTTGAGCTGAATAGTAGAAAAAGAGCAGAGAAGGGAGGGAGGGATTAGCTTCATCTTTCATGTTTCACTTAAAAAAAAAATAACCCTGAAAGACTTAAAAGCATTGTCATTTCTCTTTTTTGAAAAGCTAAAAAAAAAATTACTGACTGAGTACTAAAAACTCTGGAAAAATCACCCACTGAAATGAGAACATAAGCGGGTTGTTATGAACGTGGCATTAAACCCCAAGCATTTCATTTGGAGACTTGTTTCATTTCAAGTGAATTTCACTCTAGTTTTCTATAAAAGGATCATAGGGAAATAAAAATGTGCTGGGCCAGAGACAATTGATCAGTGAGGAAACTGGAGATCTGAAATACAGCTCATTGCGGGAGACTGTGGGCTGGTTTCTTGAGAACCTGTTTTTGCCTGGTGACTAGCTGGAGGTCCCTCAGCTTTGTGAATAAATCCATAGGTCTGGACAAAGTGAATGACCTGTCACTAGAGGGCCACCTGGCATTTTTTTTTAAACACGGGTGCCTCAGTGAAATCTTTATCAGGGCTTTTTCAGAGCAGTGATGAACAATCCTTTAAGGCTCCTACTTCCCAGTCTGACATCCCACCTGCATTAATCTCCTGAATATCCTAATATTTACTCTCTTGAGTTTCCCTGGATTTCGTTCTTTAGGAATTATGGGTTTGTTTGTTTTTTTTAACTGTTTTACAAAATGATTTTTTTGGGCCAAAGTTGGTCATGGTCATCTCAACTTGGCCCGAAAAAATCATTTTGTAAAACAAACTTTAACAGAAGTGGCATTCAACAAAAATGCAAGTGATCAACTATTGTTGAAATGGGGACTGCCAGATTTCAGGCACTGGTGACATGTCATGAAAATTAGCCAACAAGGGTAATTTCCATCTTAACAAGTGACCATGAACTTCAGCTTATAGTCAATGCATTTTGCTCCAAGCAGTGTTAGGGAAGGGCAAAGAGCTGCCCAAAGCTTGGCAGGTATGAGGATTTGGAGAAAGGGGTCCTGGGATATGTAGCACTTTTAGGACAGATGAAGTGGTTACTGTTCTGAGTGCCCTCACTTGCTATCTTTGCCACCTGCCACCTGGTGCTGCTGCTGCCATCTCTGCTGCACCAGACTATGGTTGAGCTGCAGGCAGGGGTGTGCACATGAGAGTGGCCTGACACTGGGCAATCCTGACTGTAAAAAGACCAATGAAAAATATAGCTAGAAATGTTTCTATGGGGTTTTGTCTTCCAAAATCAGGGAGGAAGCATTTATTTTTGCACAAAAGCATTCCCTCGCTGTGTTTCCACTCCAACCAATGCAGCCCTGAGAACTAGAATCAACCCAGCTTTTAAGGGATGACACTCTAAGCCCCTTTACACTGCTTGGGCTATGTAAGGGGACTGAGACTCTCTTCTGTGTTAGAAGCCTAATTTGACTGGTACACGGCTAGCATAGAGACTCTAAACTGGTCACCTCTAGGCCCCAGCCTTATGGTCACATCCAAGAGAAAGGGATTGAGTGAGGTAAGGACCGTTGTGGCTGGAGCACAAGGTGTTATCACTAACGTTAGTTTCCCATAGCCTATAGAGAAGCAGTTATGCCATGTTCAGATTCCCCAGGTATCTTAGACTGTAGCTGAGATACCTCTGCTCCTATGCCTCCCTCAGGTACTAAAGGAAAGGAACTAGGAATTGGCCCTGTGCCTTCATAGTGGTCTGTATACCTTGCACATCCGTGGTGCTATAAGACTAAACCATAGCAGAAATCTGATTGGCAGTGTCCTAGCCAGCAAAAGCACAAAGAACAACCCTCTTAAAAGAAACTAGCTGCAGAAATAGCAGGTGGATTGTCAATCATCCACCCCGAGTGCATTCCTTCACCTGTGCTGTGAGGCAGACAATGGCAAGAAATAAATGTCACTGATCATAATTCCAGGGAAGCTGGGCATATTGCCCAGGCTTTCTGCCACAGATGCAGTAGGAGGGTTTTAAAGGGATGTGCTGTCTTTTGAATGAGGAAAACTGAACTCTGGATTTGAAGAAGCAGAGAGTTTTATCCCAAAGTCTTGGAAAAGCTAGAATTGGCTTTTTAAAATCATCCTGGCAATCTTATTTTGGTTTCAAAATCTTCCTCATTTCCTATTCTAAACTAGTATACAGTATTTATATGCATTGTTAAACATTTGTCTTGTTTTCACAACAGCAACAGCCACATTTCAGTAGAGATCAGTGGGACATCTGCATTACGTACAGACAGTCAAAAAGCCCAAGGCTGAATCAATTCAATTTATGCAGATTAGTCTAAACTGTACAGACTGAGCTGATAAGCAAGTGAACAGATATTCACTTTTGATTTCAGAAATGTAGTCATAGGTCTGCAGTGGTCCAGGCCAGAAGCTTGGGAGATGCTGGAGCAGACAGCTTGGGCCAAGGCTAGCCTGCCCACCCTACAAGGGGAGGTTTGTGGGGAAGGTGCAAAGCATCTTGGGATGCTGGGGGACTGTGAGTTAACTTGAATCTGGAGGGGATCTGGGACAGAATTTCAATAAACAGATGTAACCTAAATCAAATCAGTTAAGTCTGCTACTACATCCATCCAGGTTTATCTTAAACCAGTTTCAGCCGTTTTGGCAGGTACAGACATTATACTTTTACCAGTATAAGTGATTAGAGACTGGTCTGTACCCATGACAGAACAGATTTGACACACACATAGACTTGTTTAAAAATGGCAGAACCTGGTCTAAGGCTTGCACCCTCCACCAAAGGGCCAACATAACATGAATGCCTGTACCTAGCTTTTGAAAGCAGTTTATGAGCACTGAATTTCTACTGTGTTACAAATTTGAACAGGTTTCCGACCACTTATACCAGCTGATGTGTAATTTCTGTCCACAGCAGGGTCATGTGAGTGGCTGAACATCTGAGAGTTGCTGAGTGCTTTGGAGCTTGCTGTCTTCATGGAGTGAAGGGCATTCAACATTTTGAGGATCAGGTTCAAAAGCAGAAGAGAAAGGCAATTTAAAACTGTTTAAATACAGCTACACTCCCTTTTTACACAGACCCATTGAAACCAATGACATGACCTCACCAGAGAGTTTGGCCTCCCATTTGAAAATATATTTTAACCACAGAATTGTGTCAGAGGGTCTTTCCTTCTCTACTGCCCTGAGGATCTGAGAGGGAGGGGAGTTTTCCAGTTGGGGAGAGCCAGTGCACAGCAGTGATCGAGTAAAGCTATGCTGTGCCCCCTCCTACTTCTCATGAAGACAGGGACCCAGCATAGCTGCAAACAGAAGGGAAAAGTAAGTGTGATGTGCCTGGCCCCGCGGCTCAGCGCATTGCAAAGAGAGCTGTCTTTGAAAAGGCTGATGGAGACAGGAGGGAGGCAACATCATCTTTAATCCTTTCCCCCTGATATTTTCTGACAGGTGTATAACTTAGCGACTTATTGTTTAATCCGGTCGCTGAATGGAATGAATTCCTTCCCTCATGTCTTTTTTATGGGGGTAGGATGTAGCTAAGCACATGAGCCCAGGGCTGAAAACATGGGCTGCCATTAGATCAGGGTCCAAGAATCAAACTTGAGAGGGATGGTTTCAGTCAGGGCAGACCCCAGCAGGCAGCAACCACAGCACTGAAACTACTGGCCATTTCAGCAGAACATGATGCTGAATGGACCGTGGGCATCCATCTCCCACCGTGTCAGGAGCTGAGAGATGGCACAGCACAGCGTGGGTTGCTGCTGATTGGGCAGTACCTCTTGCATGGATAAAGGGAAGACATCAGCCTCCTGATCAGGTGGGCACATTTCACCAACCCTAAATTGATAATAACAACTCTTGAGCAATGATGGAGTCCTTCCCTGGCAAACTGTTTTCCACTCCTCCCTTCCTTGTTGTGTTGCCTTCTGGAGCTGGACAGAGGGTCCAGCTGGCAGATCACTTCCCTCCACTTCCCACCTATCAGTGTCATACCCATTAACTCCTATCCCCTCTGATCTTCCCTGCCACAAATTTGCATTTTCATAGACCTGCATTTTTCATATTGGCTTAAGCTTCTATTCGACCCTAGAGAGAACACCAGCAAACTCTCCCTATTCATGAAGAAGGGTGCCTGTGCCCGAAAGCTTGCAAAGAACAATTTTTCCAACTATTCAGCTGGTCTAATAAAAGATATCACATTTGCCCAAATAACCTTGTCTGCCAAGTAGTTGTTGTTTCTCTTTATGCTCTTCCTGAAACCTCCAAAGCATTCAGCCCATTTGTTATTAAAAAAGGAAAATGATTTCTCCGCCATTAATGTCATTACATATCCCTGTCTGGATTTGCTAAACCCTCTCAGAATGTTTGCTTCCCACTAGAGCCATAATGTCACCTGACACTTTATTTTCAAGTAGGACAGAAAAAAATATCCCTTTAATAACTTTTTATTCTTTATCCATAAATGCTTTTTCTCTCTGCATGGGTAGGAACTTGAAGTATAGGGAACAGATTATTTTCTCATTATTCAATTCAGTGTTGAATACTGAGAATAAAAAAAATACAGGTGTATAAGAAAGAGTAATGGAGTTCGCAGGTCAAGTAGCACAGTGCAATAAAGAAGAAGCTTCTGTTACAGAAGCTAAGATACCATTCATGAGAACCCATTAGTGAAGAAAGCCATGTATTACATGGGATGCTGAAGACAGCAACTGACAGCCAACATACTTATTGTTATCAGATATATTGAGGGCGGGGTTCAGTTGCGGTAAGCTGATTGACAGGAGAGCCTATTTTCCTGGTGGTTTCCAGGCCATGCTTCAAAATCCATGCAACCATTTTTATGAAAATCAAAATTAAAGGATGAGATTTTTTTAGAAAACAAAAAAGTCTTTGGTATTGGCCCAGCTCTGGTCCCACTGCAGAGTGGGGAACAGCCAAGCCCAGGCTAAGAATTTTGAAAGAAAACACCCTAAATCTGCACCAGTCTTTGCACTTGCACTAATAGTCTGTGACCAATGCAGTGGTGCCTGCCTGAGTCTGCAGGCAGCATAGTGCAAGAACCCTGAGAAGTGTGATCTCAGTGGAGCATCAGTTGTGAAGTCCAATGAGAACATCTAAACATGTTAATACTACTGTTTTATCACAGCATGCAAGAAGAAGGGGTGATCATTTAAATCACTGTCCTTCAGTGATGGTGACCACTGTGTCTTACTGTTGATTCCATAGGAACAGATTTGGGCCCTTTGCAAAGAGCTCACAATCAAATGTGAGGTTGTGGGGAAAGTTCACAGATACTCTTATTTCTTCTAAACTCAGCCCTGGAAGGTTGCATACCTCCAGGATTGAGTTGCCATCATCCCAGTTTAACATATTTCTTAGGGGATGTTAACTGCTTTAGCAATGCTTTGTTAATAAGTATAGGTTGCTGGGTGCTTTCTTATCAGTTGTTCTAATTTACCCCAGAACTAGCTGCATTTCACTGCTGAGTGAGCAATCAGCATAGTTTGGGAATTGGTTTAAATTAGTAAATACCTTTAAATCATCAATGAAAACCAAGAGATCAGCACACTAGATTGGCTCTATAAAAATCTTGTACAGCTCCAGTTGTTCCTTTCCCACAGTATTTCTGCAATTAGCTGCAATGATATATGACAGGACGGGCCTGTTGACTTTGAATCCATGTGGCTGTCTTTGGGAAACTGGTCTGTTTTCTAGTTATAATCAGTCTGTAAAGGATGGGAACTCTGATCCAAAAGGATGATGAATGCCTGAACTCCCAGTGACTTCAGCTGGAGTTGTGGGTACTCAGTACTAGTCAGAATCAGGCACTTAAGTGCATGGGCAACTGGTGCCTCCTAATACTGGGGGGGGGGGCATCAGCAGGCAATAGCTGACTGGTGGGGAGGGAGGGGGTTTCCCAGCAGCCAATTGCTGATGGGGGGGGAGGAGGGAGGTGTCCCCCAGTGACCTGATCTCTCAGTGGGGGGCACAGCCAATCTCAGGGGGTGCACGTGAACCCACATGCACCCCCTACGCACCGCCAATGCTTAAATGCAAGCTTTGGCCCTACATGCAGGTTCAGTTGAAACAGTAATTCAGCAATACAGAAAGGGGGGAAACGGAGTGCATATGTGAATGGGAAAGTAAGCCCGTCGCTCACAAAAGCTTATGCGATGCATCTCTGATTTAGTTGGCCTACAAGGTGCAAATCTGCCCTGCTTTCTGCAAAACCTCCAAGCCTCTGTTTTAGGCTTAGAAGAAAGGCTTAGTACAGGTGTACAGTTTTAGTCTTGTCTAATGGTTCTGCTTGCTGCTGCTTCATTGTAAAGCCAGGCTCCTTCTTGGGGGAGCTCTGTGTCTCCCCCAGGCTTGGAGCAGCTCTGTGTTTCCTCCGTGGCAACAGCTTAAGGCCTGCGAGTGCTGGTAGATGGCGTAAGTCCAGGGTGACAGGATCAGCCCCATGAGGCAGCTGTTCCCACAGTGACAGGGAGCTCTTGTGCAACCTGCCGCAGCGCCTCTCACGGCACATTCCTTGTCAGGCTTTTTTTTTTCCCTCCTGCCAACAGGTTGGGTGGGTTTAGGACTTTTTTTTTTTTAATTATTTCTTCAGTGTGGGCTGGTTTCCTTTTCCCTGCAGCGCTCAGGTGGAAAGGGAGGTGGAGCCACAGGAGCAGGTGGGAGGGGACGGGCTCTCCCCAGTGCCAGCCTGGAGGCTTGTGATTGGGGCTGGAGAGTGGAACAAACCCTGCGAGCACAAAACCAAGGGCATGGGTGGAACAATGAAATGAAATGACTTAACTGGCAGCGCCAGGCCACAACAGGCCAGTCACATGAGCAAGGTGGCTGGCAGGAAGTGCACAGCGGGGACAGATGCACGGTCCCACTGGGACGGGAGGCCTGAGCCTGAAGCTGGAAGGGGGAGCTGGGGCCAGTAATTCTCATCCCCTGTGCTTCCCTTCGCTGCACTGTGTGGCACACGAATGAGTCGCAATGGAGGCGAGCCTGGCCTCCGCGCTGGCTGTCACGGCCGTGCTGTGGGCTCTGGGCCTTCCCCAAGTTGCTGCTGGGAGCAAGCCTGAATGGACAGCAGCTCCGGCAGGTGAGGGGTAAGGGGAAATGACTCTGGGTTGGGTGGGAAAGGGAGATTCCCTGTCTCTCTCCGAAAGGAGCAGGCAGGTTGATCCACAGGCTTTTCTCCTTTCCTCTTTCCCAGATCAGTGACCCTCCAGATTCCCCGCTCCCCGCTCCCCAGTCCCGGCCCTTCTGTTTCCCTCTAACTCTGAGGGTCTGCCTCCATCCTCAGTCTCCGCTGCTTAGCCCCCAGGCTCTTCTCCTGCAAGCTTCTCTCTCGCCAGTCTCTTTTGTCTCGTCTTCAGGGTCCTATTCTATGTCCAGGCCCTGCTGTGGCATCCCTTCCACCCTGGTTCCTCACTGTTTGAGCCTGGGGGGTAAATCTCTGCTCAATACTGTCAGCCTCTGTTGCTCCCCTGACCCACAGCCACCCCCATCTGTCCCTACTTCTCAAGTTGGGCCTCGAGAAGTCCTGTGCTGACTCTGTCCCAGACTCCTTGCTTCCCAGCTCTCTGGTGTTTGGCTCCAAGTTAAAGCTTGCCAGGGCAGCACATGGCACCATCTTCCTGAGTTTTGGCAGCACCACAACAACTGCATAAGTACAGCCCAATGACATGCTGCTTTACCATAGCCTACCATGGTCATCTGGCCCCTGAGATGGCCAAGAGCAAAGCAGAGACTAAGATATAACCCTAAGGCAGTGATTCCCAGCCAGGGTACCATGACACCCCAGGGTGCCTTCAGAGCCTTTAAAGAGCACTGTGGGGTGCCACACAACACTAGCCCTGTTCAGCGCGCAAACATGCTTCACAAGATAAACCCAGAGATTTCAAATAGGAATTCATGGTGTCTGACCTGCTGTGGTCTTTCAGAGTGCTTTGCAACAGAAGAACTGCCGTATTCTTTTTCTGTAGTAAAAAAATGAGTGAAAACTAAGAGCTGGCATTTTCCAAGGGTGCCTTAAATCAACCGAGTTGAGAACCACTGCCGGAGGGAATACACAGAGATTCCCTGGCCTGCCTTGACCACTATGTGAGCGGGCAGCAGCTATGAAATTCCCTTGCATGTCTCCCAGGCTACCCCAAGCCCCCCAAGCTCAGGCCTTTCATGTCTACCTAGGAGCAGGTCATAGTATAAAAACCAATGCACGTGTGTCCTAGCTACAGATAAATTGCAGCCTTGCCATCCACAGTTGGGAAATCAACTGGGTTTTGTAGGTTGCTATGAAGTGATATGATATGACTTCCTCCAAGATTTTGCCTGTTAGCTTGTTTGACAGGCCAGATGAGTGGTGCCAGATCTGTCTGTAGGCTGGATCTGGTCCTTGGCCCAGTCTGGCATGTGGTACTGGCCTGGTAGGGGGTCAACCCACGCACATGAGAATGGCTTGTCTAGGGGGCCCATTCTGGCATGGCTGCATCAGGTCCTGGCCAGGCCATTCTTGCACAGCTTCATGGGCCTCAACTTGACCCAGCTGCATGGGAATGAGGCCCAAAACTCCTATGTGAGGCTGGCCTGGCTGGGGTTGATCTGGCCTGGCCAGGGCCAATCCAGCCTTGTGGGACTTGAAAATTTAGTAGTGGGGGAGTGATGGCAGTGTTATTTGCCACCATTTCCCCACTACCACATTTCTGGACTTGCAGGGAGACCCACAGGCTGGATTACATGGCTCTGCTGGTCAGATTTGGCCTGTGGGTTGGGGGTTGAGCACTCCTGGCCTTGTTCATTCCTTATCAATAGTGAACAGTGCAGAGAAGCAGCTCTGCCTCTTGTTAGCCTAGGGTCACAAATTGCCCTTTGGTACACATCCTGGATGACAAACACAGCCTCTCCGAAAAGTGAAAGCAGAAGCTACTACACAGGGGAGGGAGCGTGAAGATATCAGAGGGGGCAGCATCTGTCAGAGATTGGAGTACTGTATGTTGTTCAAGGGAAGCAGTGCTTGCTCTTTAACCCATCTGCTGCCTGTGACCAGGGCTACAGAGTTAGGGCTATGAGGTTGGTGGGAATTAGCAGAAGGATGTGAGCAAGCAGAAATTGCCCACCCACCTCCTCAAATGCTCTGCATTTTGGCCTTTCTGCCATCTTTACTATGTGCCCACTGAGGGCCAGAAACGAGATGGTTCCAGCTGTGGTGGGCTCTCCCTGGGGTTGGCATACAGGGAGAGGACCTCCCTGGCCAAGGCCAAACACTCTTATACTGCTCCTTAGAAAGTTTCCAAACTCACAGAAGAGGGTGCATGTTTCCTCAACTTCCACTTTCTCACTTAGGGTCATCAGTCTCTTCCAGTTACTTAACTTCCTACTGGACATAACCGCACTGAACCCAAACCTTCTCACCTGTTTGGAAAAAGGGTCTTGCCCTCTTCTCAGATTTACTTTGCATACCCTGCACATGTCCCTAGCGGCAGCTTGTGTACCTCCCACCCACCGCACCTTGCCCTTTCTTCTGCATATTCATAGATTCATAGATGTTAGGGTCAGAAGGGACCTCAGTAGGTCACTGAGTCTGACCCCCTGCCCTGTTCAGGAAAGAGCGCTGGGGTCAGACGATCCCTGCTAGGTGCATGTCTGGTCTCCTCTTGAAGACCCTCAAAGTACGGGGGTCTAATATAACCTGTTATGCTCCTGTTGAGAACTCTCCCTCCTGTTTTATGTCTGTCCCAAAGTCCCTTTTCCCCAGTCACATGGGGAAGCATGAAAGGGGACAGAGCGATGACAGCTGCTGTTCAAGCCATAGGAGAAGCTCCAGGCCTTGACCCCATGCAATAGAGTGGCTTTGCTGCTCTTCTCAGGAATTGAGGACCTGTTTCTTCAGGGATCAGCTTGCCCGAGGGGCTTGCATGCCTAGCCCCAGCACAGTGCTGGGAGGCCCTTTTTGTCATGGAGCCCTCAGCCCATGCTGGTAGAGCTGGGCTCAGGGAAGCCAGATAAGGCCCCTCTCTCTGCCCCTCCTGGACAAGCAGGACCTGTTTGTGATGGTACCAGCACTGGGAAAAACACTGACAAGGTCAAAACAAGGCATTTGTTGATGCAACACTTTTGTTGGAGGCTTTTTTGCATTTGGAAGGCTCTTCAAGCTCAGCCTGCCCCACCCCATACACACTGCTGTAATCTGTTCACCGACTATTTTGGACTCTGTCCTTGCTTGCATTGACTCAACTGATGATACATTGAGAGGCTTTAGGATTTCTCTTGCCCATGTCTGGTGCTGCTCACAAGAGTCAAAATGGCAACTTCAGCAGAGCAGGGTTGATTTACACTAGCCAAGCCTGTGACCAACAAGTCACCTCTTTGTCAACAGTACCCTCACACAGCGTACATCAGTGCACACCTTCTTGCACTGAAGCCCAGCAGGCCCCAAGTCCCTGCTCTTGACGTTCAGGCTGCACAAACTTTCCTGAGCTACTCAGCACCCGGGGCAAAAAGGACTAGTTACTATAAATAAATTGCACCACTATTTAATTAAACACTGTAATCAACCAGTCAGCGCTGGAGGCAGTTGCCTTGTTCTGCAGTGCTGCTGAGGACACAGGAACTCTGCAGGAGAGTCTGCCAGCTTGTCAGAAAGGATACAGTGCCCTCAAGAAGCATGTGCCCTCAACAGTCCTCCCCCCATGGGCTCTTGTTGCAGGGGTGATGCCCTGTGGCTTTAGCAAAGAGGAACAGGAGGATCTGTGCTCAGCCGCTGTTGCACAGCAGTACGTGCAGGGCAGGTGACAGTGGCTGGTTTCAATACCATGCTCCCTCCTCGCAGGTCAGCAGTATGGGACCCATCAGTACACTAAGGAGGGCAGCAGGAGGAATCCAGCTGTGGTGTGAGGAGGTCAGCTGAACAAAGATGCATCCCACCTCCTCTCTACCGCCCAGCACTGACTTTTTTTTTTAAGGAAATGTTTTGTGTTCCAAGTCACATCAGCCAAATCAAGTCCAAATCCACGAGTCAGATCACAAGCATAAGTGGCCCTACAACAGGCAAACCCCCACCAGGGGCTTCAGATATTTCCAAAGTGTTTTGGCAGGCATCCAACGTGCAGGCCTATGCCGGGAGGCCTGAGGTTCAGATGCCTCCATGTTTCGCCTGCCTGCAGGCATATGGCCACAGGAGCAGGACAACTGTTCTTCTGGCATGGTTTAGTACCTGCCAAGGTGTTGGGGATTAAAGTCCATTTTATGGAAATGGGAGGCTCCTCCCTAGCTTGTACCTCCCTGAGCTGATGGGAAGACATGGGCAAGGAGCATATGGCCCTGTCAGGGCATTTTCACTTTCCAAAGGGTGTAGTTAAAGCCTGGAGGCACAGTAAGCTGAGAGCACAGCTCTCTTCTAACCAGGGCAGGGAGCAGCTCTGCTTAACATAACAAAGAGGCTGGAAGAGCTGGTTGGAGTGGGAAGACAAAGGCAACTAAATACATTTAGCTGGGCCAAGAGAAGACTTATGGTGTAACCATAAGTCCCAGTCTAGGAGCAGCTGGGGCCAAAGAGGTTACACAGTCTTCGGTCTGGGTAAATAGCATTAAGGGGGGGAAACTGAGATGAGGAACAGTTAGGCTGAAGAGCAGTGTTGATGTCCTGCCACCAAAATCCATTTGAGCCCCATTGTTTGAAGCCTTTAAAAGTGTCTTGGCCAGGACTCCAGAGAAGATAAAAGTGCCCACTTGTCTTCCTCGGAGGAAGAGCTCAGCAAGGCTTTTCCTCCCCACTCCATATGTTTCTGAGGATGGTCAGGGGACCCCAAAAGCTTGAAAATCCATAGGAGTGCTGCAGACCTTCACTGAGGTACAAGAAATGAGGTACATGGGCAGGAAGCCCATGGAGAGAAGAAACTCCCTGCCATGCATTCAGTGACCGTGTGGCTGGATCCCACTTAAGCATGGGGGACGAGGGAAAGACAGCCTTGCCCGGTGCTGCAGCTCAATCTACCCCCTGGGGTAGGCTGGCTGTGTGTGCTCTGAGCAGGCAGAAATCCCAAGCAGTGACACGTCCTTCTCCTGTGGGCAGTACCTGAAGCCTGGCTTCAGAGTGTTTGCTCAGCAAGCAAAACCAGCATGTTCACATACCAGCAGGGCCCCAGTCCTGCTCCAACCAGGACCATGCTCTGGATATTTAAATAGAGCAGGGTGGGGGTTTTACTGCTAATGGAGATAAGGGAGAGTTTAAAGCCAAGGTCAAATGGAAGAGGAAGGTCTGACAAGGCTCCCATAGCACAGACTTCGCTGGGATTAGGGAGGGCATTTACACAATTATACTTACACTGATGAATTAACTTCCCATGTCATTGGGAAATCAGGTAATCTAGGACAAAAGCCATTTCACTCCCAGAGCCTGCCCTTGCCTGCCAGCTCCTTGTTTCACCCTCCTGACTCTGCTCAGTATCCTAGCAAGTGAAGGTTTGTCCTCTGCCCATGGGGTGCAGTGCAGTGAAGATGTCAGCCACATCTTCACACAGTGAAGATGTTCCACACATGAATTGAGGTACTATGTGGAGCCAGAGATATATGTTTCAACCTCTGCTCTACTACAGACTGTGGGCAAGTCTTTAATCTCTGGCTCTCAGTTCCTATTGTATTCTGTCCGTGATCACAGGGGCTAACCTGTTGCTGGATGAGCAAAGCATATGCATAGGTCCTGTGCCACTAAGCATACATGCATGCCATAATATTTTGGTCAAATTTAATTTATTAAATCAATGTAGTACATGTTTCAGGGTGTATGGTTTTGCTCACGGGGATGCTCTACTCTCAAAGTAATATGTTTTTAAGTGGCACAGCCTTGTTATGGATCTGGGGAAGGGTCATAACATTCTCTGGGGAGGGTAAGGTCTCTGTTTGCATCTAGGATGAAAAAGATAGTTTTGTTCAGTTTGATTTTACAGTTTGTGCAACTACCTTTGAACTGCCACCGTAATCACGTTGCCACATAATCCTCTCACAGGAAGTAATAAAATAAGGCAACACAGGTAAAGCAGGAGACATATGCTACTCCCCTACCTCCCCTTCAGGAAGGCTAATTATTGTACAGCATAAGTGACTAGTGCAGAGAGGGGCAGGTATATAAAATAAAGATAATCTCATTCTCAGTTTCATAGAATGGATATAACAATACTTTGTCTCATCTATTTCAAACATGAGTTACTTAAACCAGGGTCTGTCCCTTACCACATGCACATGCAGTGCCTAGCACAGCTGGGTTTTGGGGTCTGGAGGCTGTCTTAATACAAGTCACTTATTTTGGCTGGTTCAGGTGGCACAGCAGTCTCAGATGTGTTCTTGCCACAGGGAGCATTAGTCAGACCCCACCCTGTGTGTGGTGTACACAAGCTGGTAAAAGAGACCAAATTGAAAAGCTGTTTTAATTTATTCCATCAGTCCCTGATCTCTCCTGCTTGGACTCCAGCCGCATCTATGATCACCACATGTGGAGCCAGCAGCCACCTGTTAATCATTTGTTCTGCCCACTGGACAAGTCGAGCCTCCAGCTCCTTCAGTCCATCCAGGACTTTAGCCTCCAATGGAGCAAAGACTGCCACCCGCTGAACCTCAGCGCACAGGGCCACCTACACAGCACGCAACACACCAATGGGACAGCCTACCTCACCTTCCTGCACCCGCAGGCCAGCGATGCTGGGAACTACACCTGCACGCTGTACCTAGGTGGCCAGAGAAACGCCTCCTTCACTACCAGACTGACCATGACAGGTAGGGGGGAGGGAAGATGGTGAGGGGGACAACTTGCATGCAGGCTGATGCCATCCTTGGAGTTAAACCAGGGGCGGGCAATTATTTCGGGTGGAGGGCTGCTTACTGAGTTTTGGCAAGCCATTGGGGGCCGCATGACAGGCAGCCAGGGGCAGATAAATATTAATTTTCTAAATTTTTTAGGGGCTCCGCAAGCCAGATAGAATGGCCTGGCAGGCTGCATTTTGCCCACCCCTGAGTTAAACCCTGCAGCTTCCTGCTGCACAACCCAGGAAGTAGCACTGGTGAGCTCTGGGGGGGTGCTTATCTGCCCTGCCCAGCCCAGTGCAGCCCAGCGCAGCCCAGCCCAGCCCAGCCCAGCCCAGCCCAGCTCAGGCTTGGTAGATATACACACAGATAGCATTCACAGATATGCACACAGATATCATGCAGTGCTCCTCTGACCCAGAGCTGGCACGCTTGCCTGAGCACAGGAGGGGAAGTTATGGGGGCATGTGAACTGCTCTAAGCAGTGTTGCTTTGAGGGAAAAGGCCTAAAAACTAGATTTGCATTCTCCCCACAGCCAAATTCCATTTGTTTTATCTGCACAGAGAGTTTTAAAAGTATACAAAAATTCCAGCTGGGCCCCAAATAAAAAATGTTGTGTGGGACACACTCAGAGGCAGATACAGAAACACACCCAGAGGGTCACTTCACAGAGAAAAACACAAAGACCAGTCTCAGGAGCTGCACTTTGACACCATGTAATAGTTACTGGGCTGCAAAAGGGGAGAAAGACAGATCCCAGTGGGAACAGAGAGGAGAGATTCAGGAGAGATCTGGAAAAATCCAAGGTGGCATTTCCAGATAAAGCATAATGTAAAGAAGGCTCTGGACAAGGCAGTGACCCCAGTTGAAGTCAAGTAAATACTGGGTTTAGCATGGAAAGGAGGCTGGCATTTAGAGGACAAAAAGGACCTGCTGTGAGGAGATGGGCATTTGAACAGCAGGCAGCGCTAAGGCTTTTCCTCTCTGCAAGAGCAAGCACCTCTTAAGTCTCCCTTCCCCAGCCCCCATCTGTGTTTAGTCATTCATGCTGGTGGAAAAACAGAAAATGTGGGTGAAAAATGTCATTGAAAAATACTTGCTGTTGTTCATTGAAATTGAACACGCTGCTACTACTGAACACGCTAGCTCTATGCACACCCCTTAGTTGTCAGCAGGGAACGAAGCCAGGACCTAGAGCATAAGGAGCCCAAATCCCAATCCTTGAGCTACTGGAGGAATTTAGTTATCTGCTAAACAAATTCAAGGTTCCCTGTCATTGGTGACCAGCCACCCGCCACATCACAGACTGTACGGAGAGGGAATTTCGCATGTCTGTCTTTTATTTGACTCAGTAGCTGAACAGCTTGTACTTTAGGCATGCTGGGTTGACTGAGTTTAGAGTGCTGTTGTATGCACAGAGGACACGTGTTTTTCTCCATTGTAAATGAAAGAATTTAATCTTAGGGAGTGTCTATGCAGGGTAATTACACCAGACTAGTTATGCTGCTAGATTTCTCTGTGCATATGCCCAAGAGAAAGGATCCTCCCACAGATTTTTAAATTGGTAGTGTCCCTTTAAAAAGCCTGTCTCTCAGCCTTTCCTTGCCTTCCAACAGACCTTTGCACTGTGCCACCTGAAGTCCTTTCCCCATCCAGCAGTCAGACTTTGGAGCCTACTTTAGGGAGCCAGATAACACTGAATTGCACGGTACGCCTGCCCTTTGATGAACACTGCAACCCCATCTTGAGCTGGATGAAGGATGGCCATTGGTTAGGCAACGAGAGCAGCCAGTACACCCTCGAGGAGAAAACCTGGTAAGGAGGTTGACCTATAAGCCTATAAAACGGGGGCCTGGGAGAGGCTGCTGACAGCCAGTGCTGGGAGGGGCTAATTGCTCCAGTCATTGAGCAAATGCCATGAACTGGACAGCTGAGGCAATGCAAAACAGAGCTGGTTGCAGGGGGTGCACTGGACTCACCTTCCGCTAGCACCCATCTCCAGTGAACTGTACCCCAAATCCCAGTGCTTTGTCTTGTTAATGAAAACCTCAGTATGAATCACGGACCCATTGGCCAGTGCTCTGACCTCCAGCAAAACAGCCTCCCAACCAAGTGCTCCCCCACCTCTGATTCAAGCCCTAAACACAGATTAGGGTCTGCTGATTTATCTCAAGCCTTGTCTGTGGCACCTTTATTCTTCCAGGTTCAGACACAACTGTTGCAGGGCACTTCATTGCCAGCCTAAATCACACCATGGTATTCTAGCCAGAGGCCCCTCACAGCCAACCCAGTGCACCTCTCGCTTAAGCCAAGTTACCCTTGTTACTACAGCCCCAGCTATACACTGGCTCCGAGCATGCTGGAGTCCTGGCTTACAGTTCCCAGCTTCTGTTTCTTGAAGAGAAACAGAACAGTGTTGATTTTTTTCCAGGGGACTTTGTACTTGTAAATGAGTGGACTGTGATCAAGCATCTGTTCATTTGTGACACAGACAGGATCTGAACTCATATCTCTGGAATAAAAGCACAGCTATATTGACATACGTGTCCCCTTTCCCTCAGGTAGTACTTCTGATCTGAACAGAGGAGATCAATACAGACTTGAATGAACAATGAAGCCCAGCATGAGCAACAATATGCATGTAGGCCAGCTGGTGGTTTCTGTACATTTCTCAGTGCGCCAGCACAAGACTCCCTGTTGCACATAGCTAGAAGTTGAAACTCACTGGCTTTGAGAACAACATCAACAACACCAGCATAAAGCCAGAGTGTCTTAATGTGCATGAGTTACAGCATGTTAAACCTCCATGAGGATTAATGGGCAGTTATCTAACACTGCTTCAGTATGAACAGGACCACCTGTGTCAGGGATTAACACACTTTTGTGTTTGTGCACTGACTTCACATTTTCAGGCAACTTGGTTTAGCTTTCCTAGGTGCTGCCACATTCACAGGCCTTGAGATCAGAGGAGTTTCCCCACAGAGACTCCAGAGTTGCTAGGAGCTCCCATACTTTGAGACATCTGCTAGCTATCTTTTCTGTGCACCCACAGGGAAATGCAGGGTTCAGCAGGTCCCGACAAGTCTCCCTTTCCTAGAGAGGGTTAACGTAAGCTTCAAGGTTTTCACCTGTCAGACAGCATTTATCTACCAAAGCATGTTCTCTCCCCCAGAGGGGCTGTACTGGTTTGTGAAAGCAAAAGACCCCACGCTAGAACTGAGAACAGGGGCTGCCTCTATACTGCAGCCAAATGTATTATGTCATTGCCAGCAAGAGGTCCAGGTGGGAAGGGTGTTATGGTGGCTGAATGGGTGAAAAGCAGAGCTGGCTGCTTAATTCTGCTTATACAAGACATGTGAAATTCTCCCTAACAGCTGCCATTGTAAAATAATTGCTCTTGTGCATGTGTTTAAGCACATTGATCCATTTCCCTGGCTGGCTGCACAATGGGGAAATCAGCAAAGCAAACCTGGCCAGTCAATGACATTCAACAAAAGTTCATCTCTTAAATGTAGGTCAAGGAGTCTGCAGTTAGGGCCCTGCTTTTGCAAATCTTGGTCTTTGTCTTTAAGCACAAGGAAATTCCCAGATAAGGTGGAAGCTGCCCTCTCATTTGTGGTGCAAAGGACAAAAGCCAAGAAAAGGCTGATGCTAGGGGAGAGGCAGCAAACTGATACCAGAAGCCTGGCAGATGGGAGAGGTGGAAACTTGTGTTATTCCATCTTGGCCCTCTTACTTTCCCAGGTTGAAAAGTTCCTTGAAGTAGCACGGGACAACAAGCTAGAGCTCCTCTGGGCCATATTTAAGATTAACTCTATCCAGAAGTGCCTTCTTGTATTTCTCTGCCTCCTAGTTGACGTCTACTTCCATTTCCCTCCAGAAGATGTTCAGCATAGCTCTATGCTAACCCAAGGCACTTCTGTCCTTCAGGCACAGTGATAATGCATCAGAGATGTTCATGTCCAGCCTCCTGTTGGTGAATCTGACAAGTGTTGAGAACTATGGTGTGTTTGCCTGCCTGACTAGGAACATCACAGCCACATTTACACTGCAGAGATCAGGTAGTAACTCTTTGAGCTTTTACCCCATATTGGTAATGATGTAGAAAAGGGCTGTAGCAGTTGAGTACGGGGGGTTCTGCCAGGCAGAAGCAGAGTCCTTTGGGCATTTCCAAGTTGTGTTGGGAATTATATGCCTGCCCTGGTAACACTTTTGCCATATCCCGCTCTGATATTTACGGCTGTGGACAGAGTCATGTTCTGGACCACATGGGATGCAAACTTCCTTTGACTACCTATTGACTCCAGAAAGAGGTTTGGACTCCAAACACACAGATCAGAGTCCACAAGGCCACAGTTCTGCTGTGTTCAGACTAGAATTGTCTGACAAGAAAGAGAGAGCATGGCATTTCAGTGGTGATAAAGCCACTGGTCCATGAACAGCATACTTGTACAGAGAGACATCCCTCATCCCAGCACTGATTACATGACTAGAGTATGATGAATGGTTAGCAGCAAGACTTTCAAATAATGGGGAGGCTTTATCTACACACTCCCAAGCTCTGTCCAGTGAACAAGAGGGATGCAGATTTCTGGAGCACTGTGTTCTTGTCTGTGTCATAATTAGCAGCAGAATCAGCCTAAGCAGGGGGAATGGTTCAAACAGGACATGGAGACGTAGGTCCAAGTTTGTATGATACAGAACAGTCAGGTTCTGATCCTGGCCTGTAATGCAGTGTGAGTGTTTAACCCTTTTGGTCACTTCCTGGAGTAACTTCTCGTCTTGCTGCTGAAATTTCTCAGAGCTGTCTTGAAAGTAAACCCTTCACACCACTATTCAATAGCAGGAACAGCAAAGGGTCCCCTGTTAAAAAGAAAGTGTTCTTTAAATAGGATGATAGAAAGTTGCCACAGGATGGCACCATAACCTAAGAGGAGGGAAACCATGCTTTTTCCAGAAAAACTCCTCACCCAATTCAAGACTTCTTTGTTTAGAACAGCAGTGAAAGAACTGATGATGATGGACCTCTGGATCCAGCCCAGCTGAAGGGTCTCTTCAGATTAGTATAAGGAGGGAGAGGAAGAGAAAGAAAGAGCTCACCCACACACGAGAAGGGATAGATGAACCCTGTTCTGCAATAGGGAGATTGCTGATGAGAGATTACTGATGAGATTATGGCTAGATATAGGGACCTCCTAGGTTCATGATTTCATCACAAAATGCGAGGGGTCCTGTGTATCTTGGCACCTGGATCAAATGATCTATGTGCAAACCCCCTGCTCTGTTTTTTCCTGTTCTCTCAGTGGACAATTTGTTGGGCCCTAGAGATGCACCCTAACCTCAGTGTGGAGATGCGCTGCTCTCCTATCATTCACCAGGAAGGCACAAAGCTCTGTCCTGGTCTGTTAATGAAAAACTTCATGCACCTACATCCTAAAGGGGCTTACTCAGGGGGAGATTTCTAAATAGTGGAGAAGGAGCAGAAAGAGGACCCACCAACCTAATGGTGCCTAATGTTAGGGCACTTGCTCACTGAGTGTGAGACCCAGCTTCTAGGCTCTCTCATCCAGAAAGTGTTAGAATCTGCATTTCCCACTTTTCAGCAAAATGCCCTAAAGTAAAAACCAGACCATGAGCTCAGCAGGGCCAAGAGCACCTTCCACACCTCATGTTGAAGCTGTCCACTGGACAGCCAACAGGAGAAGTCATGGATCCAGAAGAAGAGCATAACAATTGGGATTGGGGCACTGCAGCCCAGTGCAAATGGCACTAGTCTGAGGGGGAAGGTTCTGGCTCCTGCTCCTAAAGTGGTTTCTGCATTGGATGAAACATATTGGGAGCAGGGGCTCAGACCCAGGCTAGCCTCTTCACTGAGCACAGTTGCACTCCCTCTTGAATAGTGACATTCCCCATGGTGAACTGGGAATCACCACAGAGTATAAGTGAAGGTAGAGTCTCAGGATGGCCTCACAGAGCCATGATCAGAAGGCCCAACATGGAGAGGAGAAAGCTAGACAGCTGAATGGCTGTGGTACAGGAGGGTGGATTAAGGTTGTATTTAGTGACTTAGATGCTGAGAGCTGGGTAAATGCCCCTTGTAGGCGGATTTGTACTTGGCCCTAGGTCTTAGCTAAAAGCTCTAAGGCCAGTAACCCCACTCAAGGTTTGCCTCAAGCAATAACACCCACCGCTGCCTGCTTGGATACAAACTAAACCTCTCACTTAAAGCAGCACCACGTTTGGTTGCAACTGCTAACTGTACTGAAAATGCCATTTCTGATGATTGCAGAGGCTGCTGGGCATGTAGGGGCAGTGCTGGCAGCCCTGGCAGTCCTGGCTCTACTGCTGTTTGTGGCCGTGATCTACGTGAAGTGCCGCTTGAACACGCTGCTCTGGTACAGGAACCACTATGGAGAGCTAGAGCTCAATGGTAGGTGCTTAGGGCTTGGTCCGGTCTGGTCATGCCAGGATGGTTTGCACTTTGGCGGTGGGAGAGAGGGTGCATTGGAAAGTCTCAGGGATCCAGACACTCTGGGCTTCTGTTGCTTCTCCTAAAGCTTCAAGGAGAGTGATTGGAAAATAGATGTTTCATGGCATTATGCTGGATCCAAGTGGTCTTTCTGCCTTGCTGTACTGACAGGGTGGCACCCACCCAAGGAGCCAGCCTGCATCCTCTCAGCATGCCCCTGGGCTACATGATTCTGTAAAGCCAAGCCACTTTTAATGATCCCTAATACATCTAGATTGCGACTCATTGGTCCACCGTTAGAATCTTTCTTCTTTTGGTTTAAGAGCTCTCTCTAGCATTTTAGTACAAAGTGAAGAGATGCTACCATCTATGCCAGTGGTTCTTAATCTTTTTAGACTCAGGGCACCCCTTATTATACCCCAGACTCCCATCAAAAAACACCAGCTCTTATCTTTCACTGATTTTTTGATTATAGGAAAATGACTGAACAATTCTTCTGTTGAAAAGAACTCAGACTAGAAGAGGTCAAAATATTTTTGCCACTATGGATTTCTATTTGAAATCTCTGGGTTTATCTTGTGAATTGTGTGTAGGTGTTTGCACACCTAATAGTGCTAATATTGCATGGCACCCTTAAGAGGATCTCATAACAGCCTGGTGGAGAATCTTGGTTCTACCTGAAGTTAGAATATTGTCTAGAGTTGTACTAAAAGCATTATTTTTCCCCACAAAGTCAAACCCATTACTTCAAAACCAAACCAATTGCTCTGAAATTTCTCACAACATCTCATCCCAGTTTAATTTCTGAAAAGCTTGGGGAAAAACTGCCTAGGGAGTTTTCTGAAACTGCACTCTTCCCTGGTATGTTGTTAAAAAACACGGTTACCATAACATGACATCTATCAGATGGCCATCATAGAGAACATTCTGGTTTTTTGCTACTCTGTCCTCTAGTGATACAAAACCCAACACCTTTATGTCCTCTATTTTTCTCTTCAAGGGAAAAATAGAGGACATAAAGGCATTAGGTTTCATATCAATAGAGGACAGAGGACAACCGGACTGTCCTCTGCGATGGTCACATCTACAATATATTTAAGACAATGTGTTAATGATCATGTATACCTAAAGGGATATAATGTTGTACAATTTATCATCATACTGAACCAGACATATGGGAGTTTCTTCACTACCATGAAAGCAACCCTTCCCATTTCCCTAACTTTCATGAGAGACACCTCCCATTGTGAGATCTTGTCTAAAACACGGTACACCAGTTTACTTCAAGCAATGCAGAACCTTGTGGATATACTTCAGTTTTAGGAGTTGCCATTTATAGTGTAGCTAAACCTGTTTCTGTTCATCTTGACAAACAAGAATGTCAACACCTCCTTTTGCTTGCAGGATACTTAATTGGCTTAGTCGCACCTTAAAAAGTTAAACCATAAATCAGGTTTTCCAGACTGTTGCAGAAGTGGAAATTGATAAGTGATTCTGTAGCAGAAGTTATTGCGCACAGTTAGGAATCCTAGTAACTCCACTCCACAAAGCCTCTAAATGCGGGAAAGCATGCAGATGCATAATGATAGCTACCTGCCAACCTTAACTCTGCTCCACAGTGCCACCAGAAACACAAAGACAACCTTTTCAGTCCATTGCTCAAATTCATTAGCATTTTATTAATCACTACAAAGATCCTTCAAGTTGCCTCCGAGTTTCTTGTTACTTTGGGGGTTTCGTGCAATGGGGCAGAGTGAAGGTTGTTTGGATCATCTTAACGACATACTTGTATTCTTTCCAATACTTTGGGATTCCTTGAAGCAGAAGCCTAAATTTTTAATTTCCAGGCTAAACATTTTTGCTTCAGGATTTTTCCCCCTGCCATATATGATGATTCAGATTCTAGAGAAATTATGGTCCTTTTTTTTAAATAGTTGGGAATAGCATCAGGACTGAAAGGGGTCTCCTAGGCTACAAAACTCACTCCCTGCAACAACGAGCAATCATTAGGAGTTAGATAGCTGCTTCTAATTTCCAATCCATTTTTCCATAGCCAGTTTGTACCTTTTTGACCTTCTGCCAGTGCTAAAAACCCTTCATCACCTTCCCTGACATCAATCCCAGGTATAAATATATTTTATCTCGTATTTCTCTGTATTTAGAAAATGTGAGTGTGGAGATGTTGAGAACTGATGAAGGCAAGTTCTTGGAACCCCTGCCAGCATCTCTGTAGGATTTGCATTTGTATGGCAGTAGCACCCACAACCTGCTAGGAGCTCTCCAAATGCCTCTGAAGATAGTCCCTTCCCCGAGCATCATACAAACCATGGCTGTGATCTACTACCACACTTCTGTGTGTACTTGGGCCAGTAGGGCACTTGGGCATATGACAAATAGACTCAGTTCCCATTCTGACCCTTCTCCTCTCTTAAGCAGAGGCTTGTCCACCTCTGGAATGCACTATTCCACCTGGATCTGGGGTTCAATTTTATTTAATCACAGGCAAGTTTTTTAGCACTGTTAGACATTGTGGATATAGAGCCTGCCATTTCTACCATTTATGCAAGTTAACACAGATGCCCTGCCACCAGGAGAGTCCAGCATAAGGGGTAAGGGTAGAGTCTCTCCCTGATCAGTAGCACAGAGGAAGACAGCTGGCTGTGGAGGCAAACCAAACTTCCTCATCTGTCATACAATGTGGTACATCTCTTTTGCCCATGCCTATTTTCCCCTTGATCTGCTGAGCACTTTTTACAGATGGGAAACTCTACGATGCCTACGTGTCCTACATGAACTCCTCAGATGACAGGAAGTTTGTGAACTTCATTGTGAAGCCACAGCTGGAAAACCGTTATGGCTACAAGCTCTTTCTAGATGATAAGACCATCCTGCCCAACTCAGGTGGGGGCTTCCTCCAGTACCACTTCCTGTCTCATCTCTGCCCTGGAGGGAATGAAGCTTCCCCTTCCAGAAAGTCACCTTTGGCCAAGGGTTGATGAGTTCTGGCTGGGAGTGCAAAGGTTCTCATTTACTGACGACACTGGGCTGCTCTCTGGGGCAATCCCTTCCTTTGCATTCAGGCTCCATGGAGCAGTTTTACTAATATGAAACCCGCTCAGGTGGAGATATCAGAGTAGTCTGTAGGTGGGGAAACCAATTACTGGAAGGATCAGTGCTTCCCCACAGAATGAAACTCAGAATTCCTGACACCTTTTTCCCTGCTATAACAGCTGGAAATATTGTCTTTAGCGCTGGTACTGTAACCCAAGAGGAGGGTGGGGAAAGGGCACTTTAAGAGGGACTGGGCTATGACTTCCATTACTTGATAGACTACCGTCCTCTCAATGGAGGGTTCTTGAACTGGGTTTGCATGCAAGGACAGCCTGTTTCCAAAGAAAGAGTCCCTTGCTGGCTCTGCTAATCCTTTGCCATGGCTACCGCTGAGCTGCTTCTCTGTCCCACTCCCACAGAGCCTTCGGCAGACCTGATCATGAATGTCAGTCGGTGCAGACGCCTCATTGTGGTTCTCTCCAACGCATACTTAGAGCAAGACTGGTGCAACAACAACTTCAGGTAACTGGCCGGCCACTGAACATGGCAACAGGCTGCTGCTTTGCTTCCTACTCACCGAGGTAATTCCCAGGAGATTGTCCAAGTGACCCACAGTTCTGCTGTGGCCTGGCAAACAGACCTCTTCCCTCCCACAGCTGCAGTCAGCGGCTTCTCCGTGGTACTGCCATGCCCTGAGAGCATGGGCTTGAGTCCCCCTGTGCCTAGAACTACAGAACCCCCTAGCACCAGGGAAGAACAACTTCAGGATAAATCCTGCTCAGTCTTGCAGAGCCTGGAGCGTACTCAGTGCAGGCAGAGCCTTCAGATAAAACCTAGCTGCCAAGTTCACATGCTAAACTTGCATGAAAACAGAATGACCCCACACCAGCCCCTCTCTAGTCCCTGCTCAGAACAATGGAACCCGAGAGCTTCTGAGTGAAACAATTGTTGTTTTCCTCCCATGCTAGAAGTGTATTTTCTTCTAGTCTTACCCTCCACAATAGCTGACTTTCCAAAAACGTTTGGTAGGCGGTGGCATGTGAAAGTTTGGTAAAATTACTGAAAGCTGCAACTTGACACATAAAGAAGTAGAGAACCTTAATTCCAGAGGTTTCTCCCTGCTCCCCATCCCCCACCTAGTACAGATAGGAGTCCTAACACCTTGCCTCAGTTCTTGTAGCTTCATCTCACAAAGAAGCCGAGTGCCAAGCCAATGCCCCTCAAAGTCCGTGGGAGTCTTTCCATTGCTCTGTTAGTTTAGGACTATGCAGCAATGAGGACCTGTAGCATTAGCTGAGCAGAAGCCATGCATGACACTACTAACCCCCTGGAACTGTTATCTCATTTTCCAGGGAAGGTCTGTGGAGACTAATGGAGCTGTCCCAGAGACCCATCTTCATAGTTTTTCAGACTCAGTACCGGGAGATAGTGCATCCAGCCATTAACCTGCTCAAGCAGCACAAGAAGGCTGTAACCCTGTTGCTCTGGCAGACTGGCTCAATGGTAAGCTGGGTGTGGGAGGTGGGGATGGAAAGATCCCAGCAGTGCTGCTTTGCACTGTGCTACAGAAGAGACTCTGGAAACAGCTCTTCTGGGAGGAGTGCGTGTCAGACTCTCAAGAAGCATTGAAGGGAAGCTATGCTTTGAGGGGAAGGGCCAAAGACTGCCTCTGCCCCACAGACTGGCTGCAACAGCACATACCAGAAGCAGCTTCATTACTGCAGGCTGAGAGAACAGAGTTAGATATGCTAAGTGAGGTCTTAAAGATATTCTTTAGATAGGCTAAGTGGGGTCTTAAAGATATCCTCCCTACTGTCCTTTTGGGACACTTCCCTGCACTGCCCTTATATGTTCTTCCTCAGGGCATCTACATTGCTGCCCTTGCCCTGCAGTGGGAAAGCCCCAATGAACTATCAATGTAGTGGCTACCAGGAGATGCTGAAGCCTCCCTTCTTGGAGGCAAGAGCCAACCCTAACCCTGGTGCAGTAAGAGAGAATATGAGGTCTCACACAGAGCTGGTCAAATCAGAAAATATCAGTTTGTTTGCAAGGAAGGCAAGCCTAGAGGTTCATGGAGCTGCAGCTTTAACTACTGATGCTGATGGCCATGAAGGGGCTCCAGAACCTGAGAGAAGGCAACAGGCAGCAGTCAAGCCAGGTCAGATCTCTGCAAAGAGATCATACCAACACAGAAAGAGAGGTTACAGGTACAGGATGTGAGCTCAGCTCCTACTGAGACTGGTGTGGGCAGCAAATAAGCATGTGTATGCCTGTGTGCATTTGCAGGGGGTGGGAATCACTGGCCTGGAAGTGACTTGCCCTGGGACCTTCAAGCCAGTGGCAGCCTGCACATACCATTAGCATTTCAGCTCCCTCCGACCAGCCATGGTCCTGTGTTTGTCCTACATACGTCAAGGATTACAATGGAGGCCAGAAGTTCAAGCCCCTGTTTTCATTATGTTCGCATGGATGCACTGGCTTCCCCATTTGGCTTTCACATGCACAGCAGAAGACAAGCTTCATGGTCTCATTCTATGACAAGAGCATGTGAAGAGCCATTGTTCCTGCTATTTGCTCCCCCACTTGAGGGACAGCAGCAGCTAATGTCTGCATGTGAAGGGGCATTGGCAGTACACCCTCTGTGCCATGAAGAGCCCAATAAAGATCCTATGCGGAGGCAAGGAAGAGGTGGCATTGTAGCCTTACACATTTTATATACTCCCCAAGAGCTCAGTGCAAGGGAGTCTCTCTAAGGGCAGGGTCAAAGTGCTCTATGCCTGTAAGGCTGATATGGTTTCTAATGGCCAGACTCACACCAGGCTCTTTCCTTCTTTATTGCTCATTACTGAAAGAGGGAAGGAATGTGATTTGCAGTCCTTAGAGAGGTCTTTCAACCCTGGTCTATACTACTGCAAGCACTCTAATGGCTAGTGGGATGGCACAGGTGTTGCCACAGGAGGGCACCATTCACGCTGCAAAATCTCTAATCCCAGCATTGACTCATGAGAGGGGGAAAAACCCAGTGTCTTGAATCCCAGGATTATGGGGCTGGTGGTTATAGGAACCAGGGCTTTTAGTGAAGACCCAGAGATTATGGAGACCCTGGTATACAGCTCTCCCCTGAACATCAGCTCCCACCAAAGGGTTGCATTTCAGAAGTGATTTTAGCTTGGAAAGCTGGACCTAAGCCTCATTCTGTTCACATAATGAAACTGTACCGATTCCCACAGCAATTTCTTCTTCAAACCCAAGCCCAGACCTGCTGTTCCCAGCCCCCGAAGCCTCAGCTGTGCTTCTTCAGAGTTCCCCACACAGGTTCTGCTGGTTCCCTGCTCAGGCGAGGTGCCATTGTCTGAGCAGGGGTCTTGCCCGAGTTTTGCTGCCAGGACTGCAGGTATGTGCAGGGACTTGTCCATGCTGGCTCCAGGGAGTCTTTCAGTCAAAGTGAAGCTACAAGGTTCTCCATAAGGGAGGAGAAGGCATTGCAAGTGCCAGAGTCCATGTCTAAAGCAGCAGAAGCCCTGCAGCCTGGCTGCCAGGGTCTGAAGTGCCCTGGAGTAGCTATAGCACAGCCTCAGGATGGTTTCTGGCACAGCCAGTGGATAACCCAGAGGTCTGCCTTGGTTAAGATGATATGAAACTCCTGCTGGAGAGACAGAAATAAACCACCATTACCGTGCTTCTCTTGGAGCCTGGGCATATGCAGGAGACCTTAGGGGAATGCGAGCAATCTGAAGGAGACAGAGGGAGACACCTGCCTCAGCAGATGGATCACAGGAGATAAAGTCATCTCTTTCCCCACCTCTGCCACTGATCTGCTGGACAGCCTTGGGCAAGCCTCTTTTCTTTGTGCCTTCACCTTGTGTGCTTAGGTTGCATGTTGCAGGGCATGCAGTTGTTCCTTGCAGCGCATTGGTACCGTGCAGCACGCAGTGGGGCTCTGAACTCTGCTGGAACCGCTCAACTGTACCAGAAGAAAAGACCCCTTCGCCCCAGTGAGTTTAGCTAAACTCCCTCTGCAGCCATAGGATTGTCATCTCCACAAACACCCCAGGAGACAGGCCTTCAGCACATGCTTCCCAAGTCACTCCCCGCCCCCCCCCCCCAAAAAAAGACGTCTCTCAACAAGTAGAGGTGTTGAAAGTTGTCCCCAGAGTGCCAGGGAGTGTGTGGGTGTTTCACAAGTTGGAGGGCAGTTTGAAGCCAAAAAACTCTGTTAATGAGACTGGTGTTCTCACCCCCCATACAGACCCCTTCTTCAGACTTCTGGAAGGAGCTATGTCTGGCCCTGCCACGGAAAGTTTCTTTCCAGCACGCCATGGGAGATCCTCAAACCCAGCTCCAGGAGGACAAGGACCCCATGCTGATTCTCCACAGCAGCTACCTGGAGCACCGAGGAGAACCCCATCCTGAGGGAGACCCAGGTATGTCCGACATCTTCCTTGGTTCTTGGGTGGCTCTGGGATTTTTTTCATTGGTGGTATCTTGTACTGGACTAACTGTTTAGTTAGAAAAGGTGCTGGACAAGCTTTCGGGCACTAAGTGCCCTTCCCCAGGAGGCTCACCACCCTCATCCTTGAGCAGCACTCAGCACAGGGTCATGCCAGAACATACAGGCTGGGCTGCTGGCATATATCCTACTGACACCTCGGGAACAAGGGCCGGTACAGCAGAGGCCAGCCCGCATCCTTTCTCAGGGACAGCTCCTGCTGCACCTCAGCCCTGTGTCAGAAATGAAAGGGTCCTCCAGTCTGGCCCAGATTAGAGGAAAAGATGTGAGGATGGGTCCCAGGAGAAGACATCTTGTAGAGGGAAGCTTTGCCTTCTGCCCCCTTCCTCGAAGCAGTGGTTTCAGGGCCCCTTCTCATGCCTCAGAGGCCGGGAAGCCTGAGTTGAGCCATACGTTTCAATTATTTGCTCAAATCATCTTCAAATAACTGCTCTAACAAAAGAAATTGAAGTGACCAGCTGTAGGCAGCCACTAACCCCACTTCCCATCCACCACACTGAATGTGTTGGCAAGTGCCTCCATTTCAGAGGAGCTGTGCTTCCCTTTTTAGGGGGAAAGCCCCACCGTTCAGGTCAGAGTAGTGGAGGCCCTGACCCATCCTCCACATTGCCTTAGAGCACAAGGGCAGCGAGGGAGCGGTGGGACTAGATCAGTGGTTGTTGGCACCTTCAGAACCAGGGCATTGCTAGTGGCTTTCCCCTAAGCCTCTGGAACAGCTGTGGCATGGTGTGGCATGGCGTGAGGGAGGTTTACAAGCAGCTGGTAATGGTGAGCCCAGTTTGGTTATCCTCATTGGTTTCATTGTCAGGAGGGAAGATGGGGTTGGCACAGCTTCTGTTGGCTGAGGTTACTGTACCGGGTGTTCGTTGCAGGCAAATTGTCAAGAATCAGGCCCCTAAACATGGTGAACATGCATTGCCTTTGGTCTGCTGACCTCCAGCACAAAGAATGACAGCATTTCCCTGTCTGGCCCAGTCCAGCTCTCCCACAGACTGCCAGGGCATCCTCAAGCTTTGAAGGGACAACAGCAAGTAGTGTGTTAGGATGCTGAGACCTGGATTCACGCCAACAGCTCTTTAGTGAGAAGAACAGGGCCTAACTTATTTTTGCCTGTTCTGACACTTGTGACTAGACAGGTTTTACCCTGGAATTATTTTGTGGTAGAAAACACCCTCTGGAGCCCACGTTCAGAACAGCCACTCTATCCCCCAGACCGTATCTCAGGGGCTTCCCTCGGAGCTAGCAATACCTGTAGCAATACCTCTCCCTCCCCATTAACCTGTACCACCTCCCTCCCCATAGGCCTGCGAGGGCCCATCTTCAGAGGCCCACCAACTCCTCGAGTGACCGACTCTGATGGACCAACAGCACTGGCAGGTGGCAGGATGGAAGAGGTGCAGTTGAACGAGGGCCAGAGAAATGAAATAGATGTCTCTGACCTGGGGTCTCGCAACTATGGGGCAAGGACTGACTTCTACTGCCTTGTGACAGAGGACGACCTCTGAAGGGAAAAAAGGCAGCAAGTGACTGTCGACGTGGTGTCCCCCTGAGAAACATGAGCCATTCAACCAAGTTTCTTTAACCCAAAAGCCTAGTATGGCCTTCAGCACTCTGATTCCTGCATGCTCCCTACAGGGAGTCAAGCCAGGGAGACAGCCTGGTTTTCACCAGAGCCTTGAACCCTTACGGCCCAGCATAGACTCTAGGTACCTGCCTATTAGAAATGGTTTGTCACCAAGGGGAGTTGTTGGGAGAAAAGAACTCAGCCTTTTGCCTGGAACTGTCTGATAGCCCTGGTGGAAAGGAAAGTATTCAGAGAAAGCTGGTGCCTCAGGCTTCAGCATGAGTTTAAGGATTTGCTAGCCCTGCTGAATGGGTTTTGCAGGAATGGATGCTGCTGAGATGCTGGGGTTTGGCATGATCAGTAGGATCTGTGATACAGTGTCTCATGACTGGTTTCAGCAAGCCACTGGAGCTTGTTGTATATGGTATGGGGACATGGCCACCACCCAGAAAGGCAATGGGCTTAGTTCTCTTAGTGGAGCCCTGGGCCATCGGCTGCAATGCCTGGGGAAGAGGCCAGGCAGCAGGGAACCGTGACTGAAGGAAGAAAACGGCGTGGCCTTACAGTAGCACCGTGGCCTGTCTACCTGACCCAGAGAGCTAATAACAGGTGCTTCCTGGTGGAGGGGCAGGACCAGGGGCGCACAGCTCTCTCCAGGAAGTGCTCCTGGCCTGCCTGCCTCACTCGCTGGCAAGTTGCCCAGCACGGTTGCTTGGGGTCTGCTAGCATCTCTCACCATTTCTGCCCATTTCATCATTCCAATTTCAGCAGTTCAAATAAACAGTTGTCATTTTAACTTGGTCTTGGCCTCCCCCTTCCCCACAGCACCCACTAGCAGCTCTGTGGTAAGATGCAGCCTGTGACCAAGTCCATCCTGCACATGACAAGACCTCATGGTAAAGAGCCCGGTTCCTGCCTCTTACTGCAGTACGAGGGAAGCGAGGTGCAGCTCTGGGGGAGCTGATCCTGAGCTAGTTCCTTGGCATGGCAGGAAACAAGATGGAGCCTTGGGTTCCTCCTGGCTGGAAGAGCAGGAACTGCAGGCCAAGGGTGCTGAGCACCTGCAGGCTGAGAGGGGTCACACAACTCTGATAGCAGCTTTCCCAGTGCTACCTTAATGCCAGCGCTCAGGATGGCAGTGCTCAGCTAACACAGCACCTCTGTCAGGTGGTGTCTGTCCGCTTACCCACACCAAGCTGCAGAAAGGGTGCCAGAAGGCAGTGCAGGCCAGATTTATGGTGTAGGAAACGCAGACTAAATGTTCATTTCCAGCGAGGGCTGTGGCATAAAAAGAGGTAGAGTGTCTGTGAGCTAGGGAAGGGCCGTCCCACTTCCTTCCAGTCTCCACGCCCTGTACAGGCAGCTGCTCCCACCCCTTTTGCCTCCCTCTGCCAGGTGGGCAGTCAGGCTCCCCATATCTACTCTGTGGGCAACTGGGCTTCCCCACTCTGCAACATGGGCAGGCAGAGCTCTTTTCCTGGCTGCATGTAGCATGGGCATGCTGACCCCCACCCCTTACAATGTGGGCAGCCAGGACCTCATCACTGCTGGTCATGCACAGTGCACAGGCAACACAGGTGCCTCCCCAGGCTCCCTCCCATTGCACCACCCCACCCCACCCCACCTCCAGGAGTGGGGACTGGAAGCAGAAGCCAAAGGAGATGGGAAGGCCAGACTGGCCACAGTGTGAGAGCACAGGGAAGAGTGGTGGCTGGGCAGGAGCCCCTGGAGTGCTTGTTAACCCCTCACAGGTTGCATGCAGCCTGTGGGCTGCCAGTTGGACAGCCCTGTGCTAGGGGATACCACATGGGTTATGGAAAGACTAAGCTAACTATGAGACTATGGGGGCAGAGAGGACTTCATTTTCCCCAAATATGCAGCTGGGGCTGGGAGGATGGAGCACAGCAAGGCGCATGACAACAAAACAGCTTAGATGCCAGCCCTTCTCCAGCAGTAGCATGGGAAGAAGTTATCTATAGCTCCCCATGTCAGCCAGAGCTTTGGAGCCAAGATGGGCTATCTTACCTCTGTGACTCCACACACACACATACACCTGGGCGTTCCCTTAGAGGTCTCATCTCAGGACATAACCACTCAAGCCTTGCTTAGCTTCCATGACCAAAGCACTGCCCAGGCTTCAGTGGTGGGTCTCCAGTGTCCTCTGTGCAGCCATGGGCTGGGTGGGGCCTGCACTCACTCCCCAGCCCTGCAGACATAGAAAAGGTAAGGTAAAAATGGCAAACTTCCTGATACCAAAGCAACGCCATGACTCGAAGTCACAGGAGAGCAGGTTTCAGCAGTACAACTTGAGGGACCTTTCCAGCCAGCGATGGCTGCAAGCCATCGGAGGTGACCCTACCCCACCTACTCTAACTTGTCACTGCCTGGACTGTTCTCCCCCTGTCTCCAAGAAAAGTATGTGGGAGGGCAGGCCAAGATGGACACAGAGCAGTAACTTGACAGCTAGTCCTCCCTTCACTCACGAACACCCTAGAAAGCACTTAGAAACATGGGAGGAAGAGCTGGGCAGTGTTCAAGGCCTTCAGTTAGGTAACAGAGAGGCCTGGCTCAGAGATTTCAGATAGCTAGGGGCAGATAGCCAGGAAGACAAACACACTGAGAGACAGCAGCCTCCCTTGGGTGCCCCACCTGTCATGAGGCTGTAGGCATGGGAGCTGGGCTCTGCTATCTGCCCCACTGCTGTGAAAGCAGATGCCCCTTCCTCAGGGGGCAGTGGCTTGCAAGAACTGGGACTGAGACTCAGCCCCAGGCAGCAGATTTTCTCCTTAGCCACAGTTTATTCCTGCCAAAGCTGCATCTCCAGCAAAGCAACTCCTGACTTCCCCTGGTCTGCTCTGCCAGCAGCCCCACCACATGCCCTTTGCCTAGTTTTTTATTGCTCTCCATATGTCAACACCACTGAGGCAGCACCATCCCTTGCTCATACCCTGGTCTCTTGGTCTCTGGCCTGTCTTCAAAGCCCCACACAAACAAATCAACACAATAGCCAGCGAATCCCAGCCTGGGTCCCTCCAGCGGGTGCAAGATCCAGGTTGGAGGAGACCTGTTGCGGCACGTAGACTCCTCCCTGTCAGGGGTGGGGAGGGATGGAGTTGGTGCGGTGCTGGCTCCTGATCTGATCACAGTACTTTGCTCAGGTGCATTTTAAAAGGGAGCTCCCCGGCTCCAAGGGTCACACAGGCAGAAGCAGCATCTGCTCCTCTGTGGGGCAGGAAGGGTCAGGGGGGTATAAGCAGCTCCTGAGACATCCTCCCTGCCCCCTTTGACGCACACACAAGGCAGCCCATGCCCAACACATGGCACCGAAGAGTGTCTCCTTGTGCAGCTGGAGGCGGGCTGGCCGGCCTGCCGCATCTGATGCAAGGAAGCCAACTGCTTAAGAAGACCTCTGCCCCCATGGATGGGTGACAACCACAGGGCTCAAGGCAGCTTGTGGTGACACCGGCTCCAGGAAACCACCTTCCCCCACACAAGCCCATGGACAGGATGAGGCCCAGGACTGCTGAGAGGAAGACCAGAGACAGCAGCTTTATCAGCCTTGCCTGTCCCTGTGAGACAGCTGAGCCAGATGCTTCCCCTATGCAACACAGAAAGAAACAGGTCCCAGAGACACCTGGACAGCCTGCCTGTGGTGGGACTGGGCTGCAAGCAGCGCCCTGCCTGGCAGCCAATGCAGGGTGAAGGCAGCACTCACAGCAATTCACAAGCCACTGCTGTGTCCCTTGTGGCACAGTCCCAACTCTAAGGGGCTGGCTCTCAGGGACTGGTTGTCCCCTGTGGCAGCTGCCTGGCTGGTTTTGGGGTGAGAAAGGAGGCAAGTGGGACCTGTCAAGAGGCAGTGGGGTGCTTCCCCCCAGGATGGCACAGAGCAGGCTCCCGGCTTTTTCCTATGGGGCATGGGGGTCAGGGAAGGCCGTGCTGTGCATGCAGCGAACACGCCGCTCTCTCTACAGCTGCCCCAGCCGGCCTGCTGGCTCCATGCCTCCCCACAGCACTGACATCTCAGGTGAGGAGGCGCTGAACCAGCCCCTCCCCACAGCCTGAAACAGCCCCAGGACACCAAGGGCTCCTGAGAGTGACAGCAATAAACCAAACACAGTGCACAGGCTCCGTCAGTTGCTTAATTGTAATCACCATCCCTTACATGCTGCTCCCATCCCAAAGTGCATCAAACCATTCTGCTACTGCAAGGCCTGGGTGCCCACCCACCAAACTGCAGCCATCTCAAGGGTGCACAGACAGCACAGTATGGCAGCAGCACTCCCACTGTCAGAAGGGGAAACAACACAGGTGCTGGGCAGGTTGTGGAACGTGGCCAAAGACGCCCCGGTACCACAGAAAGCCACAGGGTCTTGAGTGACCAAGAGAGCACCACTCCTTTCCCTATGCCACTGTCCAATTTCCTGCTAGTTTCAAGGTGGTTTATTGCAGGCATCTCACTCTGAATGCCCAATTACCTGTGATGCACCGTAACTCCCAGGGAGCCTGGTACAGGCCCACAGCGACCTCTTTCCTCAAGCAATTGTATTACATACAGGTTATTCTAAAGCAAAACAAACCCCACCGGGTACCCGATAGCACCACACCTCACAATCTACCTCCCCCCACCCACCTTAAATACCCTCTGACATGTGTTACTATGGTACATCTGGCGACGGGAAAGGTGAGCATAACACACGCACACACTGCATCAGGCCTGGGCAGGGCACAGAGGATGCCTCCTGGAGGATCTGCTTAACGGGATGCTCGGCAGCACCCGGGGAACTCCTCTGAGGAGAGTCAGGACCTGAAAGAGCTTTGGAGGTGGGAGAGAAATGTGCCCTCTTACCAAATGGTGGTGGAGGGACCAGGATCCGCCTGCTGTCAGGGCATACCAGGCTTGCATGAAGCTAGCAGAAAATGCACCTACTTGAGCCAAGACAGAGTCCTGCAAATCCCCAAACAAACAACCAACATGCAATTGGGAAAGTATTAGAGAAAACCAGAGTGAGGCCAGCCCTGGGGAGGCTGGTGGGAGGGAGATATCCTCTGACAGGTTCCTTGCAAGCCAGCTGATGCTTTTGCAGGGCTATAAAAGCCAGGGAGACAGCATCTTAGGGGAGGGTCTGGTTGTATTGAGGGGTTGTTTGGGTGTCTTACAGTAATGGCTGATTCAGGAAATGCCAGGGTAGCCCAGCTGAATAGCGGTTACTTCTAGCTCTACTGTTGTGTGTGTGAATAGTGTCTTGCCTCCCTGTGACCTTCAGACTTACAAGCCCACCACACGTCTGCACAACCCACTTCCCTACACTCACTGTTCTCTGAGCATGACGTAACAGACATACCTGCCGCGAGTATACAAGCATTGCCCCGATGCCACTAAGAAACTCCTGCTGCTAAGCTCCCTCTCTATAGCTGCCCTTTGCCTCTAAACCCCACACAACTCCACAAACATCTTGGATCTTCCTTAATTTAAAGAGGACATGTTTCTGGAGAAGTGTGGCGGGGGGAGGAAAAGTATTAATTTCAGAGAGTCACTTTGTGAGGAGAAATCCAGAAGCATAGGAACATTGTGCATCAGTCCCTTCGTGTCCCCACCGGCACTGGTAGACCTCCAGTAGCACTGCAACCATGAGTCCCGGGAGCTTTTCAGAGTCTTCCATGCTCACCAGAGTCCTCTGAACTCTCAAGGCAACACAAGGAGGAAGCGAGGCTGCCCCAGAGGGCCCCAGCAGGAAAGGGGCTTTCAGTGCGTTCGCATAAGAAACAGTAATGGCTGCAAAGATAAGGCAGGTGAGCCAAGCTGCTGCTGGTGTGGGACTATGAAGAGAGGGAGAGCTGCACCAAGGAGGCTTCCTGGGGTAAAGCCAATGAGCACTGCTACATAGGCAGCTTCCTTAGGAGCATTAGGGCTGGTCAGTCTCATCTCTGCCTCTCCTGGGACGCTTGTCCTCACAGGCTGAGGAAATCCTCCTTCCGGTAGCCCTTCTGCAAGGCACAGAGAGAATTGTCATAAAGAGCGGTGGGGCAAGGTGCATGGGCTGGCCTACCCTTCTCAAAGTGACTGAAACCCACCCTGTGCAAACCTCCCCCCCTTCCCAGTATCTCATGGTTCTGCTGTGGTAGACGGGTCTTAAAAACCAAAAGTGGGTTCATGGGGTTCATCTAGTGCCAGGTGGGACACACCAAGTAAAGGTGGACTCCATGAGGGGTACCTGGCCACAGCTGACAGGCCATTAGACAGTTCCTTGATTTATGAGCTAAGTTACACGGGGCACAGGAGAGGAAATGGAGCAGAGCAGGAGGAGGCAGCTGCTAGTGAGGGTGTGGCCTGGGGGCGCAAAAGAGCAGGAGATGGTGGGAGATGAATGAGTACTCTCAGGGGGCATCACTCTCATGAACAAGCTGCTGCTGAATCTCCCAGTTCACACCAGGACCTGGGGTGGTGACCTAGCGCCCCCTTACAATGCTCTGGGGTCATCTCCTTCTCAGGGTGTGACTGGGGAAGAAGTTGTCCCATCCCACGGGTAACTCTTGGGAGAGCTGTGGGGAGGACAGAGTACTGCAGACCCATCAGCCATTTGCTTATGCACCTCAGTGCTTTAGAGGAAGCAGTGCTTAGTCCCCAGTCCTTCCTAACCAGATGAGGGTTAAACAGCTTGTGTTGGTGCTGTGTATGTCATCACTCCACCTCCCTGCAGACGGGCCCTCCCTGCCCAGAGCTTCCCCCATGAGGAAGGAAACCTAATGCAACAGCAACCACTGAGCCCAGCCTCCTCTGGCGGCGAGGAGGACAGGCACATACTGATGCACTGGGGATGTCTTTTCATGCCCCCTGGCCCAGGATGGGACTGCTTTTAAGGGACATGGGCTGAGCTCCACCTGTGACCTCCTGGCTCATGCCACGGAAATCCCCATCAGGAGAGAGCTGCAGGAAGGCTTCCCTAGGGCCCTGGAGATTAGGGGAAGGTGCTGGGCAGGGAGCTTGCCTCCCCTAGCCAGGAGAAGGAAACAAAATGCTGACACTGCGCTGTCACATCTGACACATTCCTGTGAAAAGTTTAGGTTTTGGCAAAGCTGCGTTTCCCCAAGGAAAGCTGCTCCAAAAATTTCCAGACAACTCTTTTAGTTACCGTGCAGCTGTTAACATGTCAGGGCAGCACATCTCTCATCCTGCGCTAGTCAGCTTCTGAGCTGTGGCGTGGTAGTGTCTTACCATGGTTTCAGGGGCAAGACTGTAGGCAGAGTCACACTGAAGACTGTCTCCATGTGTCTGGCTCTAAAGGGTACCTGGCCATTTGAGCTGGGGAGGCAGAGGCAGCTGGAGGTGGTGCTCGTTCCATTGCTCCCTGGTATTCTGTAGGCTACAGAAACTGCTGGGCCATACCTACTTTAACCGGATGGGCAGACCATTGTCTTTGATTTTTTGAGTCAACCCGTCCTCTTGCAAGGAGAGTCCTACCATGTGAAGCCCCCCACTTTGCAGGAGAGAGAGCTCAGCCTGCCCCCTGAACCAAACTACCCAGCTCTAGGGCTAAGCACAGCTCCCACTGCCCACACCAGCTCACAGAGAAGAGGGAGGAGTGTACCATTTTGTAGTCCCGGTGAAGCCTGGTGTACTGCCACATGTTGGCCAGCAGACTGGAGGCAGCTCGGGAGGATTTCTCGCTGTCTGAGCTACGGCAAATAAAGACAGGACACAGCAACCTTCAGACACCTGGTGAGGTGAGGTGAGCTCAGAGCAACATGGTGACTAACTGGGGTGCACCCAGAGCAACTCAGGGAGGGAAGTCCCTTGAACTAGGGGGGAGGATCTGGCACTGAAGGGCAGAACAGGAGGGACAGGCCTTCGAGCCCACTGGGACTAATAATCACTGCTTCAGGCAGGGATCAGGGATGAGCAGCCTTCACCAGGAGCCCTGCACTGGGTGGGGTTGCAGGAGTTACTGGCACAGGCTTGGGGGAAAAGCAAGCTGGGTGGCTTTTAGCCACCTGCAGGAGGGCAGCAGCAGGACTGGACAGGCCTGGGATGACTGCCCCTGGCTGGGATGCCCATGCACCACAACAAGGCAACTTTTGGAGCATGTCCAAGGGAACTATGGCCAGTCTCATGCTGAGGTGACAGTCATGTGATAAGGAGGGTGGCAGGCTGGCTGGGGACTAACAGATGCTGGCCTTCTCATATCTCACCAGACCCTGGCAGCCAGGTGAAGTGGTGCCGGGAGAAGTCTCTCCTTGACCCATGCTGAGCTTCTGAGCCTGAGGAGCTGGGGGTGAGGCCTGATGCTGGCAGGGGAGGGGCATGGGGGGTTAGAAGTCCTGCCAGTTCCCACCTGTCTCTCTTCTTCTTGAGGTAGAAGAGCTTCCTCAGGCCGTCAAAGTAGACAATGTCACGGGCAGCAAGGGGGCTCTCCACCATCAGGTTGTTCAGCACTGCAATGATGTTCACGACGACATCGCTCGGGGGCTCCTTGTCACCAGCACTCCCAGGGAGCTTCTCGATGAGGTGGCTCACCACCTTGGTTGCTGCCAAGGCAAAGGGGCCACATCAGAAGCTATGGCTGCAGCAAAGCCCCTGCAGTGGTGTGCCCCATGGCCTCAGGGGCAGGCGGCAACTCAGAGAGGAGACCACTGGCCCTGAAAGCATATTCCAGGCTGTGGGAGGGTATGCCTGGAGAGCACAGGAAGGGGGCTTGGGCTGGGCTCACTGAATAGTCTGAGCCTTTTCAGTTATGAAATTCCCAGGTGGCGCTAAGTTGAGAGAAGGGGGTAGTACAGAGCAAGAACAGAGAACTCTTCCTCCATCCAGCTTTCTCTCCACCCATGGGGTCTCTACAGGGACTGTCACTGACCAGGTTTGGGGTGTGCTAAGAAGCTGGGGCAGAGAATAAAGCCAAGAAAAATATCTTGGGAAAAGTAATGGGGCAGTGTGTCCTGGGGATGAGAGCAGGACAGCAGGGATCGGGTGGGAGTTTGCAAGTCCCTGGTTAATCACTGGTCCCCACCATCACTGTGCATCTGGATCCATGATAAATGCTCCAGTTATCATGAACCACAGAAAGAAGAGCAAGTGCCACCATGTTGGGACTGAGCCTCTCTACCAAGAAGGTGTCAGGATGTGCCCAGGAGGGAGACATGAGTGCTGGGGCTGGTGTGACTGTGTTAAGGAGGAAGAGCTCAAGGCATCTGGCTCATCTTGGGGGCAGTCAATGCAGGGCACTGCCTGCACAGCCCCAACACCCACATTCCCAGGCAGAAGAGCCTTGAAGATCTCCCTGGAGGCCTGGCTTTGGCCATCAGCCTCTGACAGTGGGGCTGGAGCCATGTATGCCCCATGGGCACCCAGGACTCACACAGCTCATCCTTGTTGCGGGCGTGACGGGACAGGTTTCGGATCAGTCCTGTCAGGGAGCGCAGCTGGTGATGGTCGGCCGTGCGGACCCGGTCCAGCACGGGGTTCAGGATTCGCTCCTGCTCTAGTGCCAGCCGGCTCAACACTCCTGCCCACTGGGAATGGGGAATGGGGGAAAAGAGATTCAGACATGTAGCACACCCTGAGCTGCTCAATACCAGCCCCATCCCAAGCACATGTATCCCCCACCCCTCCAAGTCCCAGCCCCAGTCTCAACCCACTCAACCACCTGCCTTCACTCCCATCCTCACCCACAGCTCACAAACCCCACACTCATATCCTCATCCACTACCTATGAATCATTCCCATCCAGCCAGCCTCAGCACACCCACCTTCCTGCCCCCTGATTCCAGCTTATGCATTTCCCCATTTCTCCCAGGCTTACCCATCCTTCCGCCCTCTACACCATTTCTATTAACATTTCTCTGGTCCCTGCCCATGCCACTGGGCAAGGTCCAGTCTGTTGTGCTGTCACCTCCTCCACTCCCTGCCCCTCAACACCCACATTTTGCCCCTCCCTGAAAGTGGCTGCTATAGGGACCACTACACAGCTGGAAGGAAGGCCTAAGGCACACTTGTCAGGCCTGAACAGGGGGTACCACTCTCTGGAGAGTAGGTAAAATGCCTCCTTATCCCTCTGGGCCCTTGGAGCAGCAATTCCTGCTGTAATCTGTCTTCCTCTTCCCTTTTGCCACTCCCTTGTCCCCAGGAGTTTTTCCAGGTAGTGGGAGGCAGGTCCCAAAGCAGGCCTGAACAAGACTTGCTGCATTGGCAAAGGGGAGTGCCCATCCTGGCAAGCTGTGAGCCAAACAGCAGCCTCAAGGCAGGGTGGTGTTACAATGCTGTAGCAGGTGAAGGAGAGGGGGAAGGCCTTGAGAAACAACCAGCTCACATGGAGCTCCATTCAACTGCACGTGAGAAGCCCCGCCGCCCTGCCTGCCAAGGGGCCTCTACCACAAATGCAACCTCCAGGGGTGACTTAAGTACTGGACTTTCTATAGTGAAAGACTCAGGGAGGTCACTGTGCTAGGGGGGGTGGGGGTGGCTGTTCCCAGACTGTGGTTAGCAGGACAGGACTCTTCCACTTCCCTGCCTGGCTGGGTTGGGTGGGGCTGTGCCCTGCTCCTGGCCTTACCCTCCGGTCCCCGGCTGTGATGTTTTGCAGTGCCCCCGAGGCAGCCTCCGTTGTGTGCTTGTTCAGCTCGCACCTCTGGAGCAGGCGGTTGTAGACGCCCACGATCTGGGGGTTCCAGAGCCACTCCATCCCTTTGGGGTCCTTGGACACCTCCGTAAAGGTTACAATATCTGTGTTCAGGTAGTGCTGCAAGGCCAAGGAGAGAAGAGAGGCCATCAAATAAACATGACCATACACAGGCCCTGCAGACATATTCCCAGCGAGATGTTCCTATCACCTTCATCCATAAGCCCTACATCCCCATATCATCCCCTCTACTCCATGCCTCTCCCTCGTAGCTTTCTGCCCACTCCTTTCTTCAGTTCTTTGTGACCCAACACCATTTCTGCTCCCCTTCATTTACACTGATGTGAATGCTTACAGGGAGCTAATGTCAAACCACGTATGTGAGCACACATGCTGTGAATTGGGCCTCGGCTCTATCACCCTGGCAGTTGAGTGCTAATTCAGGGTCGAATCCCTGTGTTGGGGGGTATGCAGTTTTCACTATGCAGGAGCATGTTGCCCTCCCACCCTGGGGCCTTTTATGAAGGTGGAAAGGGATTGTTTTAAAATGTCCATGAATGAGTATTCATATGGGGTACACCAGCACACTGAGATAGGTACCATGTGACTCATCTGACCTGGCCAATTTTAGCCACACAACTGCCTGTGTTTAGCCTTCTTGGGATTCAAACAAGTCATGCTCTGGCATAGGAATCTACTTCCAGACATTATGTTTTCACATGCAAGGCCTGAACTGCTGCCTACTGTAGTCCTGGAGAGACTCACACTGACTATGACGTGCTTTGAGGTTAGGCCTTGGTTGTGTCAGGACCCAGCTTGTCACTCTCGGTCACCACCTGGCTGGATACTCTATGTCCATCCAGCCCCATCTCACCCTGTCTTGCTACTGCTGGTCCACTCAATGAGTGGCCATGCCACAAAATGGCAGCCAATGACTCTGCTGGCCTGCCTCCTCCCACTCCACCCTTGTGCTCCTCCTGCACTGACCTCTCGTGCCTTCTTGCTCTGGGGGTTGAAGCATCCCACCAGCTCGCCTGTCCCAGTGGTGCTGTCATTTCTCCGGTGGCCCTCCAGGCGCTGCAGCGCAGAAGGAGGCATCTCGTCATAGAGGCGGTAGGAGAGGTTCCGTAGCATGCAGACCGCATTCTCCACGCTCTGGGAGATGGGGAAGGGAAGAGGGTGTCAGCTCATGCTGTTTGCGCCAGTCAGAGCACCTTTCAGAAGCCCGCTTACTGGATGGGTCACCACTGTTCTGTGGTGGGGCTGGCTTGACCCACCACTGGCCTGGCAGCACTGTGTCATGGGGGTACACCTGATGATATCACTCCAATGCTGCAGCGCTGGCTAAGCTACTGGGGATCAGCCTGGACAAGGATCTCCCATGTAAGCAGGGGTGATGAGGCCTTTTGGACAGAGTCTACTAAGGTTCAGGTGTGTATGTAAGGGATGGAGTAAGGCAGCTGGTACTGTAGTAAATCAGAGCCAGGAGGAACCATTAGCAACACTGAGCTTCCCTCCTGCTCCTGATCCCTCAGCCCCTCAGCAGAGCCACATCCCAGCCTCAACATTCATATGTAGCACCCAAAATACAGGGAGTAGGGGGGAGTGGAAACTGCTGCTTAGCATGGACCAATGCACACAGTCTCCCCATGGGGCACAGGGCTCACCTTGTCCTCTGACTTCCCCACCTCCAGGGAGCTATTGATGTAGTGAATCATGGAGTCCACCAGCCTGTGGCACTCGCGCATCTTCTGCCGGGTCTGCTGGCTGGCAGAGCTCAGGTTCCTGCATAGGGAGCACAAGGCAGATTGTGGTGAGGAAGAGTCCTGTCCCTACCAGCCTGTTCTTTCCAGGCCCTGCCAGAAGCCACCTCCTCTGCCGCCTCATACCCACCATCCAAGCTGGGGGATATCCCATCTCTAAATGTAATGGCCAACACTGAGTGCTGCAGCAAGAGACACAAAACCCCTGTGATGTGACCTCTCAGGGGAATGCTACCCTGGGCCACTGACCCTGACTGCTGGCCAGGTTAACAGGAGGGCTGACAGGGATACAACAACCTAACCAGGGTGTGGTAGGCCTTGTTCATGGCACTGGCACCAACAGCAGAACCTAAATCTTGGGGGAGACATGGTCTTCATTGCTGTTAAGTTGTCCCAGCAGTCCCTTTCCTGTACCCATTGTACAGGTGCCAGGGCCCAGAGGCATGCTCCTTATTCCCACATTCCCATGCAGAAGAGCCATGAAGGTCTTCCTGGAGAACTGGCTTTGGCCATCAGCCTCTGTGACAGCTGGACTGGAGCCATGGGTGTGCCATGGGCATCAGGCAGCCAGTACCTGAGGAATCCGGTGGAGTTGTAGAAGATCTCAGCCTCTGAGGCATTCTGCTGGATGGCGGTGGGGGACCCCAAGCCCGAGAGTGGGACCAGGATCAGGCTGGTGAGCTGCTCCAGGGTGTCCCGGGCCAGGCGGTCCTTGAGGTTGTCACTGGAGGAGAGGTTCCACAGGATCCCTGCAAGGGCCAGGGCAGAAGCAAGCAGCACTAAGCCCCCTGGAGCATTCAGCACAGAGCGAAAACCCTCCCTTCCCACTCCTGGCCTTCAGTGGGCCTCCAGCTCGATGAGCCTGCCAGACATGGAAACAGGGCCTGGTGAAGTGTTCAGCCACTCGGCAGACACCACACCAGGAAAGCCCCAGCTCTGGCTCTGCTCTCTGTTGGACAGCAGCCTCCCAAGGTGTGGCCCAGTTACCTGGGGCTGCAGAAGTCTCAGTCAAAAACCACACACACAGTTGGCCTGGGGGCTGTGGGGTGGGGGACACACAGCTGCTGCCCTGCAGCAGTGAGGAGCCCAGGGAGCCACCCTGCTCTGTTGGCACCTACTGATACATACAGCAGCAGGAGGTAATAGGAGAAGGCGGATGTTGTTTGAATCTGGGCTGAGCAGGGGCCTGTTTTAGCAGCTCCCATGCCCCACAGGTCCACAGGATTGCTAAGATATTTTGCTGCAGAGAACAAGCTGTCTGGGGGGGTCTCCTTCAAATCCGGAAGAACTCTTTGGAGAATGGGGGCCCCGTGGGCTCAGCCACCCGCCGCCTGCTTCATTCCCGATACTCCCCCAGGGGCCCTACTCCAGAAACTGGGCTCTCCCTGCTCCCTCCTCCTTCCCACAGCCCTCAGGAGAAAGTAGAGCATCCCAAGACATCCCATGGTAGGAGTGCCTAGTGGATAGGGGACTGAACTGGAACTTAGGAGAGCTGGACTTGGTTGTTACAGACTACCTGCATGGCCTTCACCAAGTCTCTTCATTGCCTTGGGCCTCAGGTCCACCCCTGTAATTTGGAAGCAATAATCCCCAGAACAATCAGGAGACCCTCATGGTTGTGAGGTGCTTGGGTTCTCCAAGATCAATAGACTCCCTGAAGCTCTGATTTTCCCTTGGGGTGGGGGGAGGGGGTAAATGCCAGCATCCATGTCCCGAAGAAGCAGTGGGATAGGAAACAGCTCTGATCTTCCCCTGCCAGGACAGTGGGGTGGGGAGCCAGGGGCAATGGCACCAGGCCAGGGGATGATTTGTCTACCATGCAAGGCAAAGCCAGCCCCAGACCAAACTCTTTGGGGATTATTCTCTCCATTTACAGACTGAATGTAGCTAAAGCCACTCTCATGGACTCCTTTATGCATGTAATAGGCATTGAGCTCCTCACATCATAGCTCCTGGGCCTGACTTTCCCATTAGCCTTGGTATTAGACAAGACAATCGGAGCCTGGCGGGCAAGATTAGACGGGCCCTTTAATACAAGCAAATGTAATCTCTGCTGCTTGCCTCTCTCTGCGCAGCACTGCCTGTGACACACACAGCCAGGTGGAAGCTGGCCCCAGGCCAGGGCTCTCCCCCCCCCCCCCCCCCCCACTCATCTTGCTCCAGACAGCAGCAGCAGCCAGCCGGTGTGTGGGAATCCTGCATCCCTCCCCAGCCTCTGTATCTGCCTGGGCCTGGCTCCTACCAGCCTGGTTTTCCCCCCTCCACGAGAACTCTGAACCCAGTTAAAGCAACAATACCTCTTTTCTAGCCAAGGCTTCAGAGCAGGAGCTGGGTCTCCAGCTGCCTGCCCTGTACCTAGGGCAATGTCTAAGCCTCCCACCCCCTCAACTATCTGCAGCTGCCTTTGCCCCTAGTCCTGCAGGATAAGACCCAGAGCAGCCTGACTGTCTACTAAGGGAGGCTGCTTGTTCTTCAAGCCCATACATGCCAAGAAGGCTTTGTGTGAAGGCCCCCTGAGCATTTGAGGGAAGGCCACTGTGAGCCTGAATAGGGAAGCATGGAGAGCTATGACCAAAGGGGCTCTTGGTACTGTAACTGTGGTAGGTGGAGGGGAGCAGCGTGCCCTCATTGAATCGCTGGCTGCCTACCTCCAGGCTCAGCCATCAGCCTCATCATAATGTGATGAGTGGGCCTCAGCCAGCCCGTGTCTGGCAGCCTGTGCCCTGCTAACAGCAGGTAGAGTACAGCCACAGCCTGACTATACGCTTTTGCCTGAATTTTATGGCTCCATCACTTCAATATTTACTTCATCTTTACTGTATGTCCCCTCATAACAACCCTGAAATGTATAGCAGTGCTGTTTAACATTTTCATTGGCAACATGTATGAGGGGGTGGAAAGCACACTGTCCAAGTTTGCTGATTGACACTAAGATGTGGGGCGAGGTGGACACACTTGAAGGGGGAGAGAGGCTGCAAATAGATTTAGACAGACTACAAAAGTGGACAGATGAGAATAGGATGGGGTTTGATGTAGATAAATGCAGGGTGCTGCACCATGGGAGAAGGAATCCACATCATATGTACAGGCTGGGGAGTTCCCCTCTTGAAAGCACAGAGGTGGAAAGGGATCTTTGAGTCATTATCGACTCCAAGGTAAACATGAGCTGCCAATGCCAGACCGCAGCCAGCAAGGCCAGCCATACCTTGTCATGCATCCAAAGATGCATCTCAAGCCGGTCCAGAAAGGTGATACTCCCCCTCTACGCGACATTGGTCAGGCTGCAATTGGAGTACTGTGTCCAGTACTGGGCGCCGCACTTTAAAAAGGATGTGGCCAGCCTGGAGAGGGTTCAGAGGAGGGCCACCCATTTGGTGAGAGGACAGCAGGACAGGCCCTATGAGGAGAGACCGAGGGACCTGAACCTGTTCAGCCTCGGCAAGAGGAGGCTGAGGGGGGACCTGGTGGCTGCCTACAAACTCATCAGGGGAGATCAACAGCAAATAGGTAGAGACCTTTTCTTCCCAGCACCACCTGGGGTGACGAGGAACAATGGTAATAAGCTGATGGAGAGCAGGTTTAGGTTAGAGATCAGAAGGCAATATTTTACAGTTAGGGTGGCCAAAATCTGGAACCAACTTCCCAGGGAAGTGGTCCTTGCCCCTGCCTTGGGCAAATTCAAGAGGAGGTTGGAGGATCACCTGTCTGGGGTCTTGTGAACCCAGCATTCATTCCTGCCTGAGGCAGGGGGTCAGGCTAGATGATCTGTTCAGGTCCCTCCTGACCCTAGCTACTATGAAACTATGAAACATTTCTATCAACATTTGACATTGTGGCCAGAAACATTGCAACAACATTTTGGAAAAGGACAACCTGCTCAACTCAACCTTCCTCCTCTCACAGTATGTATCTTGTCTAGTGCCGCTTGATGGGGAGATGGTGCAACTGTAGTATGAACCCAAAGGGGAGACAATGATAAAGCCACATCAGCCATTCCTGATCCTAAATGAATCCACAGCTGCCTGGAAACAGCCTCTGGAGTGAAAGTGCTGGCAGGACTTTCAGGACAACCTCTCATTTTTAGATGTTCCTGACTTTCTGATAAGATCTCTCCATTGAAATTGTCTAGGCTTGGCTCTGCCCAGAGAGACATTTATTTTTTAGCAGTGGCATGTATTCTTTTTAGCTGTTTCCAAGGAACCGAGCCTCATGTCCTCAATCTAAGCAAAGTTTTATGATGGTTTTGATTTTGCATGCAGCCCAGAAACTGCTGGACTTGGCAGAGTGGAATTCTCCAGGCTGGTTGCACTTCATGGAGGCCTGGGCCCTTGTGTGCTTTGTAAAATCAGCATGTCCCTGGAAGGTGGCAAAAGCCATTAGGCTGGTTTTGAACAAGGTCCTGACACAGAAAAGGAGCCAGAAGATGGACTCTGGGAGAAGGAGGATGGTGATTTTCTATCAGGAACAGCGGGGGGAAGTTGCTACACTCTACCAATGGGGGCCAACCTTTTTTGGCAGGTAAGCCTTCCCTGCCCAAAAGCAACTCCAGTTCCCTTCTCCTGCCTGATCTGCTGCTCTTCTTCCTGCTCCCTGCCTTATGCTCCCTGTCTGATCTGCTGCTCTGCTTTCTCTTGCCTATCCTACCTACTGCTGCAGAGCCTGTCCTCTCCCTGATCTCCTGTGTGCCACATACAAAGGCTGCCTGTGCCACTTGTGGCATGCATGCCATGGGTTGGGCACCCCTGCTCTAGACAATGTGGCATGAGACTGAGATTCAGGAGACCTGGATTCTGTTCCATGCCCTGCCACTGGCCTACTGTGTGACCATGTGACTCTTAGCAACACATGTTTGGGTTCCCTATTATCTGTCTAGACCGTATGCTCCATGGAACAGTTCATGCTGTCTCATTCTGGGTGCAACAGGTACCACCACAGAGCCCTATACTGTGTTGTGGCCTCTAGGTACCCCTGGAATACAAAGACACTAGCAATAGTGCTCATATGCCGCCCGGTGCCCTCTCCTGTGTGTGCACCCCCACCTGTGACATTCTTGCGCAGCTCATCGTCCGACTCTTTCAGCGTCCGCATCAGCTCATAGATGCCGTTCTCCTCCACCAGTGCCAGTTTATTTTCAGCATTGTCATAAATGAGGTTGCGTGTGGCACCAGTGGCATGGCGCTGTACCTCCTGGTTGGGGCTGTTGAAAAGCTTCACCAGCTTGGGGACAGCTTGGAGGCTGCGAGCCTGAAAGGAGAGGGATCAACAGCTGTGGGACTGAGACATGGAGGCAACTCCTGAGAACAGAGTCTGCTCTGGCCTACACTGGATCCCTGCCTTGCTGCCATCTGTGCCCACACCTGCCCCCAACCAGAAAAGTCTGAGCAGGCCCTTCCAACTCCCTTTGAATCACTATTTGGCAAAAAGAGGTTCCTGCAGACTAACAGGGGACACCTCCTCTCAGTATCTTCCACTAGTGTGTATACCCATGAACATGCTGCAGGACTTGAGCCCTGATCAAGGGCAGCCCCATGCTCACTGCCCCTCACCTGCTTTTTGGCATTGCTGTCACTATAGCACTTATGTTGGATGTAGGCAGCTCCCAGCACCTGCAGGTTCGGGTCGCTGGCTATCAGGTATTTCACCGCTGAGGGCAAGTCAATGTCATCAAATCTGAAAGACAAAGGTGGGTCGGGAACCATTACCACATCCTCCTAGGGGGCCCTTCTTCCTAATCTGCTTTAATGTAGGGCTCTGCCATGTCCTGCTTGCCACATCAAGGAGCCCCTCTTATAGGCACTGACTCTGTGGGTGTTCTGGGACTTAAGCACTCACTGAAAAATTTTAGTCAATGCTCAGCACCCACAAGTTATGGCCGTTTTGGTTTTGATGTTAAAAAAAGTGTGCTTGACCAGGAGAACTAGCGTGTTACTTCAAACCAGCTCTGCAGTGTCTGTAAAGATTGGGCACTTTCAATGGGGCTTTTTGGCACTTTTAGCTAAAGCTGATTCCATCAGCTATTACATAAAAGTGCCAAAAACACCCCACTAAAGCACCCGATCTCCACAGATGCTGCAGAGCTGGGTTGAAGTAACGCACTGCCTCTTCTGGGCACGTGTGGGGTTCAGTGCAGGAATGTGCCAAGTTTGAAGTAAAGTGCTAGGTTTTGGGGTTTTTTACATCTGCAAGCACCTGCTGGCAAAAACCCAAATCGGCACCTATGGTCCTCCAGTTTGCCCCAGTATACTTCTTCACTGGGCCCAGCACCATGTGGTCATCAATCCCTGGCCAAAAATGAATAACTAGGATGGGACTTTTTCAAAGCCTGACATACTGCTTCAACACCAGCCTGTAGGGGTTGCCACTGAGTGGCAAGCTCCTTTCCTTACATCCCCTGTGCAGGAATTTCAGTGTGTTCCTGTCCCCAGGCCAGCTTCTCAGGACACACCAGCCGTGGGTCTGTCTCCAGCACTCACCCGCCAGAGTAGGACTGCTGGGACATCAGTGTGTGGTGCCCATTGTACATCCCACTGGACCACAGGTCCTGCAGTTGGTGGTTGGACTCTCCCAGGCTGCGCACAGACGGGGCACGGGAGCTGCGCTCTACTGTGCCCACATAAGAGCTCCTGGCTCCCGTCTGGAGGCCGCTGATGGAGCCAGTGCTCAGGCGTGAGCGGTTGTTGCTCTGGAAGCGCTGGAGAGTGCGCATGGCAGGCGCACGGATGGTCCGGTTTTGAGGTGCCTCTATGCCATCCATCCAGTCAACTGGGCTCTTCATCCCAGCATTGGAACCGGCACTCATCTGCCTCTCGAAGGTGTAGGACCTGGTGAAGCCACCACCGGCCCTGCCTTTGTAGAGGGAACCATGGCCCACTGGATCCAGCTGCTCAGAGATGATGCTGTAGCGATCATCTGCACGCGTGGGGCTGCTCGGCCCATTTGTCAGGCGCAAGGAATGCAGCGACATGGTGTCGAAGTTCTGCCGGCCCCGGTAGCTCCGCTCATGGAAAGAGTTTGGCCGCGAGATGTGGGTGGCTGGCATGGGGGCATAGTTTGTGACATAGGTAGAGACCTTTGGCACACCACCATTGCTGATGGCTGCCATTTTCCTGTGGGATGAGAGGTCCACAGCTGAACGGGAGGACCAGCCAGCAGACTTCATCGTGCCATAGTCCTTGGCCATTGGCTGATACTGCTGTGGGAAGGAGGAGACCAGAGTCACCAGCATCCCATTTTAATAGCAGAAGTGCTCTGTTCTTTGAAAACTTCCAGCCCAGCAAACTACCAGGCTGGGATTGTATAGCTAAGGGAGAATCTTCTTCTGCCCACCACTGCCACCAGCAGGAGAGATCCTGCCCTCAGCAGTACCTGTGCAGCCTCCACCACATCATCCCCTGGAGATAGGGGCTGAACAGGTATAACTGAAGCCATCATTTAGCTGGCAGACCAGATATCATTGATCATACCAGGAATCTCAGCTCCCAGCCTGAGTTTATGGGACTCTTCTTTTTTCTTTTTCTTTTTAATGGCATCTTTTAATTCCTACCTTGAGCACATTTGATTGACTGACAAAGGGTAAAATCCTGGCTGTACTGAATGAAAGCCAGGCATCTGTTCATGCCAGAATTTAATCTGAGAACCAGGGAACCCCATGGGCCTGTATTTAGCTGCTCTGTGCTACAAGGGCTCAGATATAATGTCGCCCGAGCACCCTGAGGCTGCTGTGAGCCCAGTTTTCCTATTATGCCATGGAAGGGTCACTGGATCACTCCCTTTTCTCTGCTTCTCCTCCTTCCTCAGCTGGCACTAGGGGAAAACACTTCAGTCACTACAATAATACAAAATTCTGTAAGAGGGATGTGTTGTATACAGGGTAGATCAGACAGATGGGTGGGTTGGTCTGCCTACCCACACCCAGCAGGTGAGCTCATACATACAGCGCCTTTGTGGTCTAAGCCATTGGTCTGGGACCTGGAGCTGAAGGAGGACTTCAGGGTGTTGTTGTACTGGATTTGGGAGGAGCCACCACCTGCGGGACAAAGACAGACAGACAAGACAGGCAGTATTTAGCAGAACCAGAAGTGATCCATGTACTCAGAGCCTTGCAGTGGGACCAGAGCGTGCAGACTCTGCTGAGTGTGACACCAGTTGGATGGGTGTGGGCAGCCTGGCGCTTTGGCTCACGGCAGGGGATGCAGTCTGGAGTTGTGGACTGGCTCCCACTCTCAGAAGTGGGCTGGTACTCAGCCTTGGGTCTACACAGCGTTCCCACTGTGAGTTAGGTTGGCAGAGCACCTGGGCTGGCTGGAGATCTGGGACCATCACCAGGAGGTCAGTGGGCCCGGGCTGAGAGTCTGGACTGAGCAGAGGAAGGGGCAGTCTCTGCACCAGCCCTGCTGTGCCTACAGGGCTGGTCTGTCCCCACAAGCAAAGCTGGGGTCTTGCAGTCCTGCCTGGGAGACACTTGCGTTCTCGAACCAAACACACTTGGTCTTTCAGCACAGCCAAGCTAATCTGGCTCCTGTTCCCTCTCCCCCGCCCCTGCCGTTTTCTACATACTTTCCCTTTGTACACAACTCCCCTTTCAAGCCCTCTCCTAACAAAGGGCTTTTAGAAGGTCTGGAGCTGGCAGGAGGCCTGGCAAGCGGAAGGGAGGTGCCCCACCTGTGCCTGGGAATCAGTGCCACGGCAGAGCTGGTGACAGATTATTTCGGGAATCACTGCTGCATCATGGGAGACCTGCACTAAGACTCTGCCGGGGTCATAAGTGGAATGGGTTTGAGCAGCTTCAGCTCCTTCAGAGGCCAAGGTCTGCCAGTGGCAGACCATCGAGCAGGGAGCCGTGACGCAACCGCTCCAGGTCTGCAGAATCTAAGTTCCTGTGGGGCAGGAGCCGTGTCTCCTCTGGCTCACAGCAGCATGTTACTATGGAGCTCTGAGATCCCTTTCCTGATCCACCTTGGTTTGAGTGAGACCTAAGATCAATCATCCTTGCCCTTTGGCTGCTGGGAAAATCAGTGTAATCAGGATCACCTCTGGTCTCCTTGAGCTTGGCTGGGGGGTTCTGGGAGGTCTCAGACCAGCTCTCATAGACCTTACCCGAACGATCAGCCTTGCCAAAAGCAGCTTATCTATCAAGGCTTTGAGTTCAAGTTTCAAGTGGCCTGAACAAAAATCCCTTCCCCTCTCATGCAAGCAGCAGCTTAGGTGTATGATGTCTTCCTCTTCCCAGCAATCCAGCTGCCTGGGGCGTCTGCCAGAGGAAATAAGACCTGAATTTCTGGGTGCCAAGCACTTCTTTTCCATTTTGGTACCAAAAAAGGTCCTGGGGTATGCTGAACATCTACCCCATTCCCTTGACCTACCGTTTACAATTGCTTTCACCCATGGAGCTAACTACAGATGTGGAGCCACCAGTTTTATTGGTGTCTGTTTTGGAAACAATTCCAGTCAACGCAGCCAATCAGCTGGGTGTTACTTGCCCTACTGACCACCCAACAGAAATTGGGTCTTTTGTTTTCCAGCAGTGAAAGGAGCATAGGCCGCAAATCAAGGCCAACTCCCCATGCCATTGCTAAAACACTGCCTCCATGTAGTCTAATACCCTTTTGTGATACCCCCGTAGGAAGAATAATAATTATTTCCCTGCCAGGGACACTGGCACAGCCCATCTCTCCTCTTATTTATCTGGGACACTACCAAATCATGGTCATTACTGGGGGTTGTTTAATGGATTCATTCATGCAGAATTGGCCTGACTTGCAAGGAGCCCAATTTAAAAAGAAAAAGTGACTGAGTTCATTTCAAGGTAGCTAGAATCGAAAAGGCTACAGCCTGCCTGAAGCATTAGCAGTCGCAGTTTACTGCCACTCACAGGAATACATGCTTTGGCATACCACCTTACATGTTGGTCCCATCTGTCTGGTCCCAACTGCAAACTCTTGACTTGAGACTGGACAGACCATTCCAGATTTATATACAATTAGCATCTCTCCAAAGGCAAAACTCTGTGCTAGGACCGAGGGCACTGGAGAAGTTCAGTGGGGACCAGGACCCAGAACTGGGATGGAAAGATGACTGCAGGTTGATACCGGGGTATACTGGTAGAGGGATGCGGGCAACACAGACCTGCAGGGCTGTGAGGGAGGGGGTGCATTGACAGGTCTCTGCAAGACTTTGCACAGTCCAGGCCTGCACGTTCTGGTCAGGAAGTGGGGGGGGGGGGGGGCAGGCTGGATCAAGTGCCACCTTGCCAACTTCTACAACTAAGCAAGTGCTGCCCAGGTCTCAAGGCTGCCTGGCCCAGCCCCAGGTCCCAGAGACCACACCCCAACCAGGGTGAATACATTATTGGAGATGGAACATGATTTCCCTACGCCTCTGTCAACCAAGCAGGAGACAATGTCCCATCCTGCAAGCACAAGGTTAGGGCAATGTCTTCTGGCACCTGACTGGAGCCAGAGGAGATGACAGGGGGTTGGTTTAGGTCAGGAGAGGTGGCAGCCATGAGCTCAGGTTTGGCCAGCTTCTTTCATCCCAACAGCAAGCAGTCTGAGAGATGCCAGGCAGGCCTGGGACGTTATGTAAACACACTGCTCCGACACACTGCTGCAGACCAGCTGGGGAGTCAGTCTGTGCGGGGTTGGGGCCCTGTTGGGTGAGTTGGACACCAGTGTCCCAGAACTGGGGGGAGCCAGCAGGAGGAGCTGGAAGCCAACACACTCTGGTCCTTCATGGTTACAGCAGGAACAAACAGAGCCATGGGAACCCCAGCATGTACAGAGAAGGTTAGAGCAGCCGACTTCACCACTGAGGAGCCTCTGTGGGGACCCCATGCTCAGGGTAGGATGGTTCCTGTCTTTCCCCAGCTCTGCCCAGAGAGCAGAGGGCAAGGCTGCAAAGAGATGTCCTACTTCGCCAGCCACCAACCTCAGTATGGGACAGGGAGCCCAGCAACTGCTCTGCCACTACCCCGTCAATCATTTCCAGCTGTGCCACTCAGACCATACATGTGGGTTAAGTCTTCCCTTTTGTGGGAAGGAAGCCAAACCAATTGGCAGGACCGTGCTGATGCACCAGATCCCTGGGCGGACACTGAGAAAAGCTTTCCTGCTGCCTGGGAGCCCTCCCAGCAGCAGGTTTCAGACTGGCCCATCAAAGGCATCTGTGTTTTTAGACTGGGAATGGCTCTGGTGAGGGGCGCTGTGCTAGAACGTGCTCTAGTGCTGTCACAGATGGAGCTGGCACTCAGGTCTGGGAGGGCCTTTTAGTGGCAATGTCCTCAGCTGAGTGGGGACGAAGGAGGTACTGTTCCCCCTTTGCCTCAACTAGCCAGGGGAAGTCCTTATAAGTCTATGTCCCACAAATCAGAGGTTATCCCAGTGCTGGCTACACCCAGCTGAGTCCCAGCTGGTGAGGAAGCCTGTGGCACCCCATGGGGGTTTGGCTGCAGACCTATTGCAAGGAAAGGCCAGTTGCAGCCTCCCCTACCCACTATAGCAGCACCCTGCTGGTGGTGTTTGCCGGGCCATGCTGTGGCCCTGCTATGCTAACTGGCTGTTGCACAGTGCCTGTGGCAGGAGGGATAGGGCACAGGGTGGTGGTTAGTATCTGAGGGGGCAGGGACTCTTTGTGCACTCATTGCCAACACAGGTGGAATGGCTGCTTATCGCTGGGTACACAGCACAACTGATAGTGCCAGGAACACAGCCCCAGGGATGGACCACAAACTGCCAGAGGCCAGGAGGTGCAGGCTTGCTTTAAGTCTCACAGCTTCCCAGACCCTGGGAGGGTAAGGGCTGCCACTGGAAAGGAGAAGGAAACCCAGAGGCTTCTGCCACCTGCCAGGCTCTTCTGTTATCTTGCCAATAGTTCACAACATTCAGCGGCAATGCAAAAAACACTTCAAGGTCAAAGGCCCATGTAGCGCAGGTGTATGTGGCATGCTACCGCCACATGTGCTATCAGAAAGCAGAACTCAGCCTACAGTGTGAGCATCCTTCCTTCTCTCACTGGGGAAGAGAGCAGAGCCCCCAACCTCCCCCCCCCACCCCCTGAGTGAGTGTACAGCTATGACAGCCACCAGGGCTCAGGGTGCCCAGAGCTTTTGGGGAGGCCACCCATGGTCCAGGGGCACTGATAGCTTTGGGGAGACTGCTGGCCAAGTTCATCTAATGGCACTTCCAAGTGTTCTGGGTGATTGCCCTGCACTTGCTATACATGGCATTTTCCTGCTTGCCTTCACATCTCCCATCCCTGAAGCCTGTGTGGGTCCCAGCTTGGCATTCACACCAGGCAGGGAGATTCCTGTAGAATGAGAACATGCCAGCCCCAGAGGGAGGTCACTTATGACACTGAGGAACAGAAAAGAGCAAGGAGCAGTTACTGGCAAAGTGTGAGGAATGGCTGGAATGGCAGAGAGTGTTACCCACCAAGACCGAGGTGCCCTGGCAGAGCTGTATGGAGACCCAGCCTGGGAGCAGTAGGGGATTGCACCCCATGACTGAGGTATCCCAGAAGAGAGCACTAGGGCTTCAGCAATAGGCAGAGCACAGCACCAAAGGGCAGCCTCCAGCTCCCGCCATGCCCAGCAAGCCAACGAAGGCAGTATGAATCACCAGTGCATTCCTTGCTGCCCCTCCTTGCTTCTGCTGGAGTGGGTTGGCCTGCCCACACCCTGTCTGGACGATGGCTGGCTGGGCTGATGAAGCACCTTGTCATTCTGACTGTCCCTAACACACTGTTTTATGAAGCATGTATAACCCTTGGCTTAACCCTTGAGCATGTGACAAAGTCCAGAGAACACAGCACATCCAGGGAGGGGAGATGCCTGCTCTAGCACATCAGATAGGTCAGGCACCACGGCCCAGCCACCTCTGGCACTCCTATGTCAGGGCCCAATTCCCCACAGGAGAAAACCGCAGATGGGAGGCTTCCCACTGATTTCAGTGGGCTTCAGATTGGGCACTTAAACATTAGGAAGCGGCTTGACTGACAGCTGCAAGACCAGGCCTGATGTAAACAGTATAAAATCCAAGGGAATCCTGCTGAGATGAGGGAGTGGGTCTAGGACTCAGAGTCACAGGAGCAGACATCAGTGAACCCTCAGCATCAGGAGGGCTCCAGCTCTGCACAGCACACGTGTGACACATCTCAGGCCTCATGTCACTCCACCATCAGGCTCTCCTGCCTACAGACCCGCTGGACTGGAACGCACACAGGCTACCAGGGCCTTCCCAAACACTTCCCAAGGCCAAAGGCTCTCTCTCTCCTACCCCCCAGCCCTGTGGTGATGGGAAACAAATGGGGGAGTGGGAGGTAAGTCTTTAGGGTCTCCAGTGTTCCTCTGTCCCCTACCGAGGCCCAGCCTCATGCCAGAGCCCAACTGGATTTCCTTCCCAGGAGAAAAGCTGTGACTGGGGGATGCCTCAGAGATGTGGTTGCACTGGTAGGGCCGACCATTATCTCAGGATAGGGGTGAGCCCTTGACAACAGCCCTGGCTGCAAGTCGCTGCAGTCCTGGCTCCACTGTGATGTTCAGCTTTCAAGAGCTCTGAGCCAACTTGCATCCAATCGCATGCAAAGCCCTGGGCTAGCCCAGCTGTGCCGTGGATCTCCCTACATGGTGATGGCAGGCAGCAGGCTCCTGAAGCTAAGGAAAGAGGCCTGCACCCCTGCACTGTCACCCTGCAGACATTCCAGGCAGGCCCTTGGGGGTCTGGATCTCTTGCTCCCCAGCAAGCCATTTCCTCCTGGCCCAGCTCCTCTAGCCCCACCCCTGGATGTGATGCACCTTCCAGTCCCCAACCAGGGACTCTACATCCACGCAGCCATGAGAAGAAACACCTGGAGGGGCAGGTGGGTGCATGGGCTGAGGAGCTGGAACATGATTTCCCTATACCTCTCTCAACCAAGCAGGAGACAATGTCCCCTCCTGCAAGCATGAGGCTAGGGCAATGTCTTCTGGCACCTGATTGGAGTCAGAGATGACAGGGGGTTGCTTTAGGTCAGGAGAGGTGGCAGACATGAGCTCAGGTTTGGCAAACACATGGTAGCCAAGCCTGGATTTATTCCCAGCTAGGACACAAGCTTTTCACCTCAGCTTAGCCGCCCATGTTGCAGCCTGGGCAGTGAAAAGCTGTCCCCTTGAATCCATGCTAGGAAGAAGACGAGTTTAGTTTTTAGCTGTATCTTCCATATGTTAATGGAACCTAATCTAACCTCTGCCACCTGTCCTCATGTAGACAAACACCCAGTGCCCTGCCTCCATGGATGGCTGCTACCAAGTCTTAGACTGAAAACAGAGGGTAATTTGAAGTCAAATGCTCTTCCGCCTCAGCCCTGAAGAATATGGGAGCAGGGGAGGAAGGGGTGTGGTAGCCTGCGTGCATTCCTGCCTGAGAGGCCTGTCAAGGCTCTGAGTGTGTCTGTGTGCACGTGTGTGTGCGTGTGTGCATGACTATACATGCATGTCTGGAATGTACTAGGTGACACAAGGCTTGACTTCCTCCTGTGGCAGCTACACGTACTGGGACAAGCCAGTGGGGCTTCTTCCCATGCTGGGGGTTCAATAGCCAGCCTGTTTGAGCCTGAGGTGTACGAGCCTCTCTGTGGCCGTGTGCTGAGGCATGCTGATGTCCTGCATGGAGCTCATTGAAAGAAGCAGCTTCAGAGAAGCCTGCCAGGCTGCACCACAGCAGCTCTTAGGAGCTTCAGGCTGCAGAAGAGCAGCTTCTTACATCCATGAGAAGAAAATGACAGGTCAGGGTGTGGGCCCAGCCCTGCTAATTAGATTCTGAGTGAGAGAGCAAAGAGATAAATCATGAAGAAAGTCCCACATGGGCAGGGCAACTGCTCATCTGCTGGGGAGGAGACAGCAGGGGAGGACATATAGAGGCAATGAGACACAGTTGTTTTCATCTGCGTTTCATCCAAGAAGCTCAGAGCCCTTGGCAGGCATCAATCCCAGCACAGTGGGGTTCTAGTTTGGGATGGAGGCATCTAGTCTTAGTGCAGATGATAATCACCCACCACATCAATCATCGCTTACAGTGTCTCTGTGAGTCAATTTGCATTGGGCAGGGTGGGAAACGGAGGAACGGAGCTAAACCCAAAGTAAGAGGCACTGCTTTGCACAGGCTGTAGGACGTGAGCTGGGGTAGGTTGGGGTTAGGCTGCCAGTGGAATCCGATCTAACCTTGGCTGCCTGCCTTAAGTCAGGCCTAAGTCCCATAGTTTGCAAACACAGAAAATATCTGCAGAATCCAGAACCATTGGGCCTGATTCACCATTGCCCTGTGTGGAGGGGTCCGAAGTGCGCGTGCAGTGACAGAGTGACATGCTGTACCTACCATGCCTTTGCGGGAAGGATCACTCAGGGGAAGAGGAATGAGCAATGGGGCCTCCTGACTCACAGTCCTGGGCTCTAAAAACTAGAGAAGCTGGTCTTCTGAGGAGGAACCAGGCAGCAAGAGGGAGCAGGGCAGGAGGGCAGTTCCTCTCTAGCCCCTCAGCCAAAAACCAGTCTAGAGACTGCAGCTGACCAATTCAGTAGCACCTAAATATTTTGTCAAGGCACATGAACACTAAGCAGAAACCACTGAGTGGGACTCCTCATGTGCCATCTCCACTCAGTGTTTTTCAGGTGAATTGGGGGACCAGAGTGAACCGGAGACTGTGCCCCTGGCCTGGATCTCAGCTAGTGTTGGAGACACGCTGATGAACATGAGCAGGGGCCAGGGGTGGGGAGAGCAGGAGGGGAGGATCCCATGGGGCACTGACAAGCCTAGTACACCGTGCCAGGTCTATGAGGGCCAGCTTGGAGCCTGGTGTGGCAAGTCAACAACCAGCCCTTCCACCCAAGTCTACCACGGCCCTGGTCTCTGGCAGTAGGCAAACAGCTCCTGGTTGATGCCTGCTGAACTATGGGAAGTGGGCTTTCCCGACACAGCTACTTGACTTCAGACTAACGCAGCTAACTACATCTCAGAGCTACATCAGGCAGGGTTTGAGGGTTCAGATTTGGGGTTCATCTTCTCCCTACCTCCATCTCCTAGTTTGGCACCAAATCCAGATGTTCCCTGAATAAAGTGAAAGAAAACAGTGTAACTCCCACCTCCCTTCTCCCCTCCACCCACCACACCACACCACCCATGGACAGACCTGTGCTACGCAGCTTTGGAAGAAACTGGGAGACATCTACTATTGGTCTTGAGGGTGAGAGGGGCTCATTTAGCAGCAAGGGAAGACTTTTTCCCCTGGGGACAAAATCATGAGCTTTTAAATGCTGAAGAAGACAAATTCCACCACCCTGAAAATGCATGAATTCCACCATCCTGGGAGTCCCCTGGCCCCGGTCAAGAGCTGCCGGGGAGGTAGCTCTCTGTGTACACAGCCGCCTCCTACTCCACAGGTTGCCTCCCCGACTTTGTCTCATCCTCTGGCTATGCTGAGGAGGAAGGAGGTCTTTGTGCCCTCTGGGCCAGGGCCAAGCAGTTGTGTATGAGGAGGAGAGCAACAGCCCTAAGAGACAACCAGGGCTGGTGCAAAAACAGAGACTGTGTCCGAGGGAAGGCTCTAGGGAGAGGCAGGGACTGAGACAAAGTGTGGGCTGGACTCCCTGGGATAGGAGGGAGTGTCTAAATGCAGAAGCAGCAACAACAGGTGGGAGCTCCTTGCTTTGTGTTACCTGAGCCCCACAGGGGAGCTGGGTTCCTGATGAGGTGGGTACAAGCTCACCCCTGCATCCTGCTTCCTTTGACACCGGGGTCCGGGCAGAAGTTCTGCTTCCCCGTCCCCCATCACAGTCCCCCCTGCTGCCTCCCTAGGCTGGTGAGCGATGCTGCCCCACGACACCCACAGCACATTCAGCCATGCATCAGGGCTTGGGAATAAATAACAGCCAACCCCTCAGACACTCCAGGTTACATATTTGGGGAGGGAGTGCCCCCATTAGCATGGGAATGATAGCAATGATTACCCAGCCGGGAGCCACACCACACAGACTCTGACTGCCAGAGCCTCACATAACCCCTGTGAGCCAGGTGACCACACTCTGCCTCATTTCAGAGATGGGGAAACTGAGGCACAGAAAAGAGAAGTGATTTGCCTGTGGTGGCCGGGTACAGCTCAGAGCCAAACCCCGGTGTCCCGACTCCCAGTCCCCACCCAGCCTCATCCTCACCAGAGATGATGGGTGAGAGGGGCAGTGCCCTGGGTCAAAGCCAGCTGCCCACTGAGATGTCCCCCCCATGTAACTACTGGTTCTGTCCACAGCTGTGAGGCCCACACCCTTGCCCGCACCCTCCTGCCTACCTTTGCCCTCAGTGCTGTTGGCCCTGTTGGCTGCCTGGTTGTTCTGCAACATCCTCATGCGGACCTGTTCCTGCACCCGGGCACTCTTCAGCAGCGCTGCATCCTGCGTCACCTTGCTCTTTCTGTCCAGCTGCTGGTCCGAGGGCAGCGCCAGGGAGCACACGCCCGCCTCGGGCTGCAAAGCCGAAAAGAAGAAGTTATTCTCCTGCATGGTCCCGGGTGGGCAGGGAGCCCGGTTCGCTGTCCCTTAGAGCTGGGGGGAGGGGGACGTCTGCTTGTCCCAGGCCACCAGTCCAGTTTCCCTTTCTCCCTTCTGTCTCTTCCAAGCCTGGTGCCAAGCTAAGTCTCCCAGGGAGCAAAGCGTGTTTGTCAGGAGCACAGGTGGGGCCAGCTGCTGGATCCTCCCTCTGCACTCCTGGGGGAGTTGCTTAGTCCCAGCTGCTCTGGAGAAATAGCATGGGACACCCTCAGCCCACGCTACCCCTGCCCCGGTCTCTGTCCCTGTCCATGCCCTGCCTTCCTGGGGCAGGACTTTCCAGGGCTGCAGCGGGACAGGGTTACACCCTTCTTCATAGCAACCGAAGTCACAGCAGAAGCCGGTTTTAAGCCCGAGCAGGTCCGCCAGTTCCACCTTAAGCAGGTGAGGCCTTGGCGGCCCCAGCTTCCTTTCTGTGTTAAGGTGGAAAGCCAAGGAGGCAAAGCCAGCCCCTGCCCTGCCACACCTTGTCAGTTGTGCAAACTAGCATGGGTGATTTATGGGTGTAGCCGGGCCTGGGAGCCTCAGGCACCAGACAGTCCCTCCCATGCAGTCTCCTCTGGGGGCAGTGGTGGGTTTGGGTAGCTGAACAGCCTCTCTGCCCATGGCCTGAGGTGATGGCACCAGGGAAAGCCGAGTGGTGATATTGAGCCATTTCACTGTGATTTTTTTTTTTAAAGACATTTTTTGAGTTCCCAGCCAAATCAAGTCCAAATCCATGAGTCAGTCCACAACCGTAAGTGGCCCTACAAACATCTTCCACTCCCAACAGGGGCTTCAGATATTTCCAAAGTCTTTTGGCAGCATCCTATGTCCAGCCCCAAGCCTGGAGACTTGAGGTCCACATGCCCCTGGAGGCACTTACAATCAGGGCTGCGTTTTTTGTTTTTCTTTTTCTTTTTTATATAATATGTTTTGTGTTCCAGGTCAAATTAGCCACATCAGTTCCAAATCATGTTCATAGATGTCACAGATTTCATAGATATTAGGGCTGGACGGGACCTTGAAGATTGATCAGCAAGTCCAGCTCTCTGCCCCAAGAGCAGGAAGCCAAGTCCAGCCCCCTGCTCCAAAGGCAGGAAGTCAGCTAGGGTCAAAGGATCCCAGCAATATTGATTGAGCAGAACTCAATTGTTCCAAAACCGTATCAATTGAGCAGGCAGAACACAATCGTTCTAAACACCCATGTATGGCACTACAACCAGCGAGCATCTTTCATCCCACTCTTCAGTCCGGGACTTCAAATACTACCTACACTTGATCTTAGCCCACATGCTGATGGAAACCTACAACAAGGACAGGTTAATGCAGCCCATCTGAATCAGGGCCCAGCTAAAACCCAGGGAGAACCATCCTTTCTGCCTAGCCACTCTAGGTCTGTCTTGCCTGTATCTCTGTGGGATACAGGCTGTCTCTAACAAAGTGCAGATGCAGGGCACTGCTGTGATACAGGGAACAGCACATCGCATCCATTCCAGCCAGAGAGCCAGAACAGTTACTTTGCTCCCCTCAGCATCACTTCCAGAGAGCCCTTGTCCCTTGAAAGGCCTCCAGTATAGAAGTGGAGCTTGCAATGCTCCATATGCTGCAGGACGAGAGATACTACAGATGTGCAGAGAAATTGCAATGACAAGTACGAACAGCCAGGCCTACCCCTACTTTCCTTTTCAAATGTGATGAGAAAAGACCTGTTTAGCCCAGGATAGCTCCACTGCTCTGCCCAACCAACTAGTAAAACCTGGGTGACTAATCCACTATTAATGGTACCCAGACTCTAATTAAGGATGCCTGCACCTCCCTTGGGAGGCAAGGATGGGCTATCTGGGACTTACGAAGCAGGAAACCAAAGCACGCAGAGATGGCCTATCCAGCCAGTGAGTCAGGTATTGAGCTGGGAGCTCCTAGGCCCCATGCTCCGGCCATGCCTCCCCTGCAGATCTATGCCCTCACACCAGTGACAACTCTCAGGGCATTTGGAAGAAAGGCTCACAATGACCTCTGTGAAGCAATGTGTTCCTAACCTGTGCCAATTACCATTCCATTTTGCCTTAGCAGGTGCAGCTTAGAACTAACTTTGGATTTTTTAGTGTTTTTTCCTTTCATTTTTCAATTTTGCATACACATTATGATGCAGCGTTGATTTTAAAATGTTGTATTTATCTGACAGTGCACAGTGGCCAGCAGCTAAAAGACTATATTAATAAAGCTTTCCTCTTGATCAGTGGTTTGTATTTAAAGCCCCATCTTCTGGAGTCACATGGCTATGTGAGAATCTTAGCTTTGATCTGTTTTGGGTTTTTTTTAACGTAAATTCTTCTTGCAGCTGTGGAGAAAAGCGTGACAAATATGGTCCCTGCTGGCTCAAAAAACCAAAAGACAAATTACAAGAAGCCCATAAGAAGCCCATGTTTATTCTGATTGAAATTTCATGCTATTTAAGCCAAGTCTTGGGATTTTTAAATGCTCTGGGTCAATCAGATTGATCACACATTTGTAAGGGCATTATCTGGATTTGCTGTCATGCGAATTTTAAAAGTGACCTCAAAAAATAATGTGAGTTTGGGGACAGAGCTTTTTATGCTTATGTATGAGGTCTGAAGAAGGTCAGAAAGGTTGGCCTGTGGCTGATCATTTATTAATTTAAGAAATTTGTATCCATCAGCAAGCACGCTTTCTCCAGGAAGTCTTGCCGGCTTATCAGAGAAGAGGTAAGCTGATGGAGCTACAAAAACCAAACAAGTAAAACCTAGTTAGCACAAGTGTTCCAGGGTTTGACATGAATTGACACACGGGCCCCAGACTCCCCTGACAATAAAGAGAGTTTCACAGAACGGAAATTCAGATTCGTGCTGGGGACCTCTCAGTGCTCGACTGCAGGGTTCTGGTTGAACAACAGTGGTGCTACTTGCAAATTCCAAATCCAGGGGTTGAATTCCCCACCCCTGAAAAGTTTGCAGGAGCTTGGCTATGCGACACTGGCCCTTGCCCCTCTCCACAGGTCTGTGAGCCTTTGCAACCCAGTCCAATGTTGGAACCACATCCTGAACCATCCTTGCCCTTGCCCAGGCGTTCCACTCTGACAGTCCCTCAAAGCTCTTCCTGCAAAGCAAGTTTGAGTTTGACAGACAACGTCCTTCTAGAGCTCCTGAAACACAAAAAATTTGGGGCCAGAATGGGCCCAGCCTCCATCCGGGTACTAGCAGGGGGCTTCTTTTGGGGCCTAAAAGAGGAGCTGGCCAAAACAGTCACAGATCCTTGTTCTTAAGAACAAGACATGAACATCCAAGAACAAAGGAAAACAGTGAAAACAGTCTCAGCCACCTCCCCTCATCTCTCTTCTCCGATGCAGTGAGGCCTAGTGGTTAGCACAAGGCACTGAGGGCCAGGACACAGGGGTACTTTTCCTTCTGCAGCCACTGACTCACTGTTACCACCTTTGGGCAAGTCGTGTGAACATGAGTGCACCCCACAGCACAATCTGCAAGCGTTGGTAATAAAAAAATAGCACAGCTCAGTAATACACGCACACTGGGTGTGCTGACGCCAACCCCTGGCTCCGAGTGGCTTGCAGATCCTCAGATGAAAGGGGCAACAGCTCTGCAAAGCCTTATTCATTCTACCTCTGGCACTCAGTCTACCTCCCTTTGCTCCACCCAAGCGTCTCGCCTGACTTGCTCCCTCAGCCTCCATCCCCTCTTCTCAGCTTGGTGCCTCCATTCAGGTAGCCCTGTCATGCCCTTAATTAAAGACAGCCAAGGCTACAATTTTGTCACAGCAATTTTCACCAAATTTCATGGTAGAGGTGCAAGGGAAAGGATGTAATGTTCGCAGAGAGGTTGCCAACTGCACTAACCTGCAACAGCTAAAGAGTAGCCCAGACAAACCAGGTGCATTTCCTTAAGGTGCTACACTGCCTCCTGGGAGTTGTAGTTTGGAGGGCTAACACCCCCGCTCTTCACCACAGACCAAGATCCCAGACTGGACATGTCCCATGACCCACTTTGCTTTCTTCTCTGATGGAGCGGGGGGGTACCTCATGAGAGTAATGAGATGCCTTTCAGTTCACAGTGACCGCCCTGAGAGGGAGATGGGTAATCCTTAGGGCCAGAGGAAGGTGCCCAGACCCATCCTGACCACCAGAACAGATTTCATAGATTTCATAGACATTAGGGCTGGAAGGGACCTCTGAAGATCATCGAGCCAGCCCCCTGCCCCAGGGGCAGGAAGTCAGCTAGGGTCAAAGATCCCAGCCAGATAAATGTCCAAATGTCTCTTAAAGAAGTCCAGAGTAGGTGCTTGCACCACCTCTGGTGGCAGTCTGTTCCAGGCTTTGGGGGCTCGGACAGTAGAGAAGTTCTTCCTTATGTCCAGCCTGAAGCGGTCTTGGAGGAGTTTGTGACCAGTCCTACTGACAGAAATCAGTAGCAGAGGATGGTGAAGATACAGCCAAATCCACCTAACAGAGGGACATTTGGCACAGGATATTGCAAGACCCAAGTTCCCTTGAGCCAGAAATTAGCTAGGGTGCAAATAGGCAGGAAAAGCTGTAATGTGGCCCAGAAAGGGACAGCTAGAAAGGCATGCCCAGTGCCTTCTCAGGGTGTGGGCATAAGGGATGGGGGATAAGATGGTCTAATCTTCAGTGACTTTATTAACCGCCACCGGGATCTCCCACCCCCTAGGTGGGGAGAGGTGCACTACCTTCGGGCTGGAAGAGTTAATCCAGAGCTTGTTGCAGGGATCCCTCCCTGCAGCCCCACCTTTCTCCTCTGCAGTATTTCCCAGGGCTGGGCACAGTGCCTCAGGGCTGTAGAGGAAGGGCACCTGGGGTAGGAGGGGGCCCTTGGGTTGCAAACTGTCAGGGACATTTGTCTCCAAGGCCTCAAAGCCAGCAGCTGCCAAGTGCTCTGCTGGGGAGTCTGGAGACGTGGATGCTCACGGTGCACCAGGGGAGGAATGGCTCCCTGATGTTCCCATCCGGGCACAGCTCTGAGAGTCTTCCAAGTTTCCAGTGAGTCGGAGCAGCCCGGAGCAGAGCAGCTGCTGCTGGGGATTACTCAGCCAGATGCACTGCTGCTCTCAGCCTGCTGGCGCCGCTCCAAGGTCAAGGTAATACCTGACACTGCTTGTCTCCTGTCTCCTTGCTACCCCGCTAAAGAAACCATCCCTTTAGCAGGGCAACAGAGTTGTAAGTCTCTGCAGGCAGAGACCCATCTACAATCCTCAGCCTCTGTTCCTCCCAGCTCAGCCTATGATGCTGTGTGAATCCCAGCCTCCCCCCAGGGTGGGGCAGGGACAGGGCTCAGAGAGGCAGTAACTCTCCCAGCACAAGTCTGCACTGGCCTTTTGCTGCAGAGACGCTTCCTGGCAGTCAACACACTTCCCCTCTTCCTCCCAGGGCAAATTCCTGTGGATGGAGGCTCCTCCCAGCTCCTCCTCTCAGCACTGTGGGAGGCAGCACTGTGCCAAGGATGGCAGTGGCATGCTGCCCTGACATGGCTCCCACCCAGCAGCCTCTCTTCTGGGGAGTGAACAGGCCAGGTGTGAGCTGGGGATGTTTGCTGCTGGGGCAGCCAAGTTCCCCTGGTACATCCTAGCGGATGGACCACAGCACAGGAAACTTCTCTTCTTGCAGTTCACTCTGATCCCCGCACAGCTTACCTCCAGACATCCCAACCAGAGGCCAGCCCAGTAACTAGTGGTCTCCTTGCTGCATCTGCCCTGAGACGCATGGTGCTGTAGTGCCCCCAGCAGAGGCGGATTAAGATGTACTGGGGCCCTTGGCAAACACAAAATTGGAAACCCCCATGGGACCTGGCCCCTTCCCCTCCTGGTGCTGGCAGGGGAGGTTAGGTGGCCCCGGCCAGGCTGGGGGTAGAGGGGCACATGCCCCCCTCTTCTCCCTGCTCCCCAGTTCCCTCCCCCAGTATGGCCAAACACACACACAGCTGCGCACACACAGGCATGCATGTAGATGGGCATGCACTCTACTCTCACTCACTCTGCACATGGACACACAGACACAAACACACTCTCCCTGCCATGAACACAGGCATGCACACCCAGGCATGCACACACAGACACATGCACACACGGGCACAGACAGGCATGCACTCTACTCACTCTCTGCACATGGACACAGACACAAACACACTCTCCCTGACATGAACACAGGCACACACACAGATGTGTGCACACACAGACTCAGATGGGCACACACCCTACTCACTTTAAGTGCCCAGTTTAAAACCCTGCTTTCACTTCCCTGCTGATGAGGATGCTGGGGCCCCAAATTGGTAGGGACCCCTGGGCTTGTGCCCAGCTGGCTGTACATTAATTGGCCTATGGCCACCAGGCATGGTACATGCTGGCATGGCCTAACTCAGTGGGGTGTACCTCTCCTGTGAGACCTCACCTGGGGCTGTACGCTGCAGAGTAGCAGGGCCTGCACCTTTATGGGGTAAGGTTCCCAGACAGAGATTCTGGGCAAGACACTACGAAGCTATTGTTACTATCCACAGCCGGACAGAACTGGACACAAAGCAGAGCAAACCCTTTGCAAGCCCTGAATGATGTGCATGTCACATGGTACCAGGAGGAAACGGACTAAGAAAATACCCTGACCGGAAAAACGTTGCACTGAAGAGCCTCACCAGAGCCTGAACTCCCAGGCATTTTGGAAAACAGCTGGAAGGAAGCCAAACAGTGCTAGAGTATGTGCAGATCAAGTGTCTCGGCCTCTTGTGGACTAAGATCAAGTGGGAGTATCTGAATCCTAAGACCTCCCGGCTTAGGCCTGCATGTAAGATGCCTGCCAATGGATTTGGGAGTATCTGAAGTCCCAGGGGGAGAGCCTGGGACGGAGGATACTTGCCAACTGTAGCGCCATACATGGTATTTAGAAAGGTTTTTGGAACGATTAAGTTCTGCTCAGTTGATATGATTTGGAATTGATTTGGTTGATTTGATCTGGAACATAGAATATATTTAAGAAAAAACGTGGAAGCAATGAGTACCAGTTCAAAGGCAAGCAAATGTGCTTAATGGTTCTCTGGTCACTCGGGCAGAGGAGGCTAACAATGCTGAATGGAACTGGAGGAGTGCTACCATCCCCATGGGAATGAACCATGTGAAAGAGGATTTGAAGTAGAGGGCATAGAAAACAGGTGAAACCTTAGAAGAGTCAGCAACTGGCTAAAAAGCCAATCCTGCAATTCTGTGGGGAGTAACTTGATCCCTGATTAAAAAACAAAAACAAATCTCCGTTAGGATCCTAAACAAAACACACTGGGTTCAGATATACATCATGATTACTACAGTCATGTATCCAGCTTTTTACTTGGTTCCAAGCAGCAGGCAGGTGACATGAGAGCAGTTCTGTCAAACTGGCTGTGGCAGCAGGTGATATTACAGGGCCTGGCCACTAGGTACACCAGGTTGGCAGGCAGCGAACATCTGGCCTGTGATGATAACATTGTCCAGACCAGCATTGCCCAACCAACTGGCCCTGCAGACTGGATGAAGGGTATGGGAGGGCTGCAGGTCATATCCTATGTGTGCGGTCAGTCCATGGGTCTGATCTAGGGTGTGGTCTGCTGTGGGGTCAACCTCTTATGCTGGCCCAGCTCTGTGCTGGATTCAGCCATGGGCCAACCTCGTGCTGGCATGATCCAATGTGACAGACCATGTCATCTAGCCTGCAGGGCTCCTTGTATGTTCAGAAATTTTAAAGTGGCAAAGTGGTGGCAGCTTTAATTGCCACAGCTGCCAGAGCATACAGCAACCTTTTCAGGCTGCAGGCTGGAATGACCCAGTTTGGGTCAGAAAAGGGTGGCAGGCACGTGGACTTGGCCACTGCTGCTGTCACTTTTCCACTCATGTGCCAGTTACACTTTTATCACAGAGTATAGTCATTTTAATCCAGAATAAGAGTGCTGTGTCCAATCAGGGAAAGATTACTAGAGAAGGAACCCTTGACCGGGCAACTACAAGTTGCCAAGTCACAGAAGTCACCCAGTCCAAAAAAAGCACCTGGTGGGTAGACAGTGCTCCAACATGGTAGACATGATCATGATCCCAAAATACTGCAAGAGAGACCCAAGACAGAAACATATGTGTATCTCCAAGTAAAACTACACATACTGCAGACACCAACTCAGGCCAAGATATTGCCTAATATCTGGGAAAAGCTGCAAGAACATCAATGGATTATACAATTTTGCAGGGCCTGCAAGCACCTAAACAGCATGCTCAGCATATAAAAGACAACAGCTCCACTAGCCCAGATGAACTCTTCACAGCAGCAAAAGGCAAAGCTACTATTGAGTCAATCCAAGAACAAATGAGATGTTTATTTGTTTTAAGGTGCATTTTGTTGGAGCAGCCAATGTGGTACCAGTATCACTGACACTAAAAGGAAAAGCTTGGGTAGCAGAAAGTGAATGGCTACAACCTGGGACTTATGCCCTCAGTATGAATTAGCTCAGCATGGTATGAGAAGTGTATAATTCTACCAGGGGAAAAGAGCACCTAAAATTGAGTAAAAACCAGGCCACACTTAAGTGGGGCAGAAGATGAAAAAAATTAAAGAAGAATTCAAGAGCATCTTCCCTAGAAAAGGAACACAAGACTGGAAGGGGCTTCCTGGGACTCTGTGCCCATGGTCTGCAGGCAACATTTTGTCCAAAGGGTCTACAAAACCATCTGGTCTCATCCCGTCCACACACCACAGCCACACAGCCCCTACAGGAAAGGGAGAAATGCACCAAATGCCATAGTTAAAGAGTGGAGGAGACAAGACCATTTGACTTGCCACCGCAATGGCAGACAATTTGTCAGAGTAAGATGTGGTCAGCAGATCAAAGAAGAGGAAAATTCCCAGAGTAGAGAACAAAGACAAAAGAGACTGACTGTGCCACAATTCCTATCCCTGCAAAAGCTCCCTTTGCACTGAGGCAGATGCTAAAGAGAGGAGCAGAACTGGCTTTGCTGCTCTGGGAATCATACTGCGAGTAAAGGAACTAGCAGAGTGGGCAGCCCTCACATTGCAAGGAAACAACCTCTTGCTTATGTATGAACCCAAAAGTATTAAACAAATATATAAAAGGGGAACATTTTCCACTATGTAAAAAGAGGAAACATATTGATGGACTTCTTATGCTGTAGAAGTTTTTATGCTGGCAATGCCATTGAGATTATAGAAGGTGCTTTTCTACCTACAGAGGGCAGGTTTATGCATATTCCAAAGCTGCCATTTGGGCGTGCTCTGTGCCAGAGCTATTTCAACGGGGAGAGAGGGTGCTGAGGTTTACAGTGTCATTTCAATTTGGGGAGAAGCAATAGAAGAGTATGACCAGAGGTTCTGAACAGTCTGAGCTATACAAATGCAAATATAAACTTTGTGCTAAGGAATGGTCATACCTGCAAGAGAGGCATTAGCACAAGGTATATGGAGGAATCACAGTAAGGCTGAAGCCATCACTAACCTGCCTGTCCCACCAAACCAGGAAGGCATCTAGATCCCTGTGAACAGTGAACTAAGTAGAGAAATCTGACTTTATTTAGCTGTCTGACTCAGCACACTGAGATCACCACTGGGCAAAGGTGTCCAAAAGACGTGGGATGCAAATCGTTGTAATGAGATTGAGAAACTTAAAAAGTGAGATAATGAGGCCATAGCATGGAGATATCATCACTGGAAAAGTAAAACCAAGTTGTCTTCAGATGCCTTCAAGGCGAGTAATGGCACAGTCCCCTTACTGTTGTGTGGTCAGAAATGGAGAGCAGTGGCTTAGGTGCTAACACAGTATGTCAATACAGTCATGCTGAAGGCAGCTTTGACATTAATCTACGGGGGGAAAAGGTTCATGTCTTTAGTTATGGGACAGCCAAATGCATTACACTGCTATGTAAAAATAACTGCAATGCTAAAGGAAACTGTTAAGGCCTGTTTCACAAGTCAAAAATATAGGCCCTGTCACAGGGAAAACCCATGTTTGTGGGATAGGAAAAACTGGCCATGCTGGAACAAAATAGGCATAGATTTGTTCACATCATTTGAAAGAAAATCCATTTGTCCAAGAGTTATCCTCCCTTCCCTGAGATAGCCCTACTTCTGCTAGAAGATGCTACAGCTAACCAAGCGATTGTACATGTGAAGACCATGCTAGATGTAGTATCTTTGGCGCAGTACTGTCTACGATGGGCCATAGTTTGGTTGGCATGAACATAAGTTGCTTGCAGAGATGTCTGAGCTTGGCCATGTAATCACTAGTCCTCATTACCCCCAACCCAACAGACTACACTAATGAGGCTGGGATTGTTCTTCAGGTGATGTGTTTCTCCAACAAACACCTGAAACTGAAAAACTGGGATACCAGAATCACCAAAGACTGGCAGAGGTATAAAGAGAGACAAAGCAAACCTGATGGCTATATCATCTGGGATGCAAGAGATACCACCAAGTTATGAAAACAATACGATGCATATCTGCGATGGGAAATAGTGGTCACAAAGAGAGTGCCCTGTGCACTCTGACTGGTGGGTTTTTACATGCTCCAGTCCTGTTTTGCCTTGGAAGGGAAGATATGGCACTGGGGACTGCAGCTTTAGGGGCTGAGCCTCCCCGAGGAGCTGGAGGGGTTATGTACAGCCAGATGGAACCAGATGCAGAATAAAGCATAGAGCGATCACTGGGCAGCCCACAAGAGCAACCCCCACCCACCCCTGAGCTCTATTTCCCCTGGCCAAGTGGGCTGAAGGACTGTATTCTCTGGTCACCACATGCCTTTCCATCCCAAAGTCCTTTCCTTTCTGAGTTTGGCAGAGCTCGGGATAGAGCAGCAATAAGTGCTAAAGCAGGGAGTGATTTTTTTCCAATGCTACTACCCGGGACCTCTTGAGAGTATACTGACAATATTTTATAGAAGCAGGATCTTAACTCTGTGGTTCCCCTGTTTTCCCTGTGGCAGGTTAGGGTTGAGGATAGTCTTATGCAGAGTTTAGATTGTTTATATGGGATGGTGTGGATAGGGGGTTGGACCAAATGACCTCTGAGGTCCTTCCCAGCCCTACTTCTCTATGACTCTAAGTGCCTTTCGAAGCACAGCCCAATTTGACCCAGTCATGGCAAGCAGAAGCGCTGCAGTGCATGCCAGGGAGGAAGCGGACGACAGTGTGTTGGAGCATGCATGGGGCAGGGATGATGGAACTTGCTTCCAAGAGGGCCTGAGACCAGCCATTGCACAGTGATTAAAGACCAATTTGGGATGTGAGGTACCATTTTTCTTTCAAGCTTAAATTGGTGGTGGATTAATGGACCTCATAAAAGTGACAGACTGCTGGCCCCAGGAAACCAGCCCAGAGAGGACACACAGCAGATTGCATGCAGGCTTCCTCCTACCTGCTCTGCCAAGGCACTGCCAGCTTGTTTGCAGCCCCCCAACTATTCTACAGCTGTCCCCTTGTCCACCACAGCATCCCTGCTTGTTCCTGGTCAGCCCCCCACCCCCTCACTATCCCACCATCACCCCTAGCTCTTTACCAGTCTGTTTGCACCAAAGCAACAGGGGCATCCCTCTTCCTGCCTCTCAGCTCTGCCAGCACTCTGCAGTCCTACTTGCCCCCTCCTCAGGTGCCATTCTCATTACCTGAGTGCCAAGGCTTATCTGTCCTCAGCTACAGTGCACTTGGCTCTTCCAGCCCTGAGCCCAGGAGGGACTTCCCTGACTTCCCCCAGTCCCTTTCCACCCTTATCAAAGCTGGGATTTGAACCCCTGTCCTGATCTAATGCATGAGCCCTGGGTTCCCTTTTTACAGCAAATTAAATCGTTGAGGCCAGCAGCTGAATTTCTCCTGGGATCACAAGAGCAGTCTTGGCTCTAGTGTGAGAACAGCTGACAGAGCCAGTCCCAGACCCTGGGTCAAAATCTTGGCTGGCACAAACCCTGGTTGATACACTAGTGTCACTTTGGGAGGAACATGCCCCTCACCCCCAAGTGGAAGGTAAGCTTTTTTTGCTGCCGTTGTGGGGTGAGGTGGATGGAGCAGTTGTGCAGCTCCTTGCGCTGTGGGCCAGGTGTGCTGAGGCACCCACAGTAGTCAGGGAACACAGCCATGTTCAGAGAAGGGCTGGCCTGAACCTACAGCTGGAGCAGCAAAGGAGAAGCAGCAAAAAAAAGTCTCCCTGTAAGGCAAGTCCAAACTGGGTTCCTCTGCCACAGCAGCATCCTTTCCCACAACAACTGCCTCAGCTGAGCCCTGAACAAAGAGAGCAGCACCCCAGCCTGTGACCTCACCACTTTGTGTCCCCCTCTTTGTGCTCCATCGTCCCCTCTCTCCCTGGTCCTACTTTGCAAAACCACTGGAAGCACTGAGAGCAATGCCATTACCTTTGTTCCTGTCCCACCAGCAGTCTCCTCACCCTGTGCAGTGGGAACATGGCTCTGGGTCTTGCCCAGGCCACATGGCCACATTGCCCTTTCCTTGAGGCATCACCTGTTATCAGGGGAGGCTAGTGGTGCAGCCTATGGCCCCCAGACACTCCCTGCATAACAGCTGTTGGTACCATCCTCTGGCTCTTAATATCAGCCTAAAGCTGCATAGGAGAGAAGTCCTGAGCTGCCCTGTCGTCTCCTCTTCCTGGGGCAGGGACAATACAGAACATCCCCCAGCACGGCCCAAAGCAGTTCACGAGGGAGATGCACTGCACTGAGTGCCATTATCCTCATCTTATGGGTGGGGAAACTGAGGCACGACAAGGTAAAGGGATATGACCAAGGTCACCCAGAAGGCTTGTGGCAGAGAAAGAAATGGAACCCAGGTCTGCTGAGTGCCAGCCAGTGCTCTGTCCACCAGCTCCACTGCCTGGGCAAAAGCTGTGCTCACTTGGCAGCCCAGGCTCTGCTGCCGCCTGGGGAGCAGCCACCCACACAGGCAGCGCTGCTGGGAGAACACAAGCTGGTACCTGCTCCCCGATGGAGCAGCCAGCCCTGTTCACCTCAGCTGCAGCTGCGTGGCAGGAGGGGATGGTACCATCTTAGGCAGGGCATCCCTCACGATGCTTCTTCCTTCTGAACTGAAGGGGCCAAGTGGCAAAGTCCAAGGGCTGGCACAGAAAATATCCCAAGTCGCTGGCACTGCGGGGGAAATGGCCCTCACCCTCAGGAGCTTTGTCCATACCCAGTGCCTCTGCTCACAGGAACCGACAGCGACAAGTTGGGCTAACACATTAAAGCCTGGGCCTCGCTTTCCCTCTCCACGGCACCTTGCAAGCAGGTCAACAGCCATCAATGCCAGCCAGTCACCCCTGCAATGCAGCTGGAAGCCAAGGGGGTTTGCAGCCTCTCTACCAAAGATGCCTCAGCCCCTGTCTGCGCCCATGTGCTGGCAGCAGGTATCCCCAAGAGCTTCTCAACCCATGTTAGCACTGACCTCCCACCTCACCCAGAAGAGTCCTGGCATAAAGCCACAATGTGCTCCTGCTTGGGTTGGGGCTCAGAGCAGCCTTGCACCTACTATTAAGCCATGCACATGAAACCCCCACCATCACCACCCTCTGAGGGACCAGACTGCTTTGCAAAGGAGAGAAGGACCTGGGAGACATACCCTGCTGGGCGCCTGGGGGTGTGCATTGCCTTGCACCATTTTCTTGGTGATGGAAGTCGATTCCCACATGCTGTGGCCTGGGGCCGCCAAGGTCCCTAGGCCCAGTGAGGAGGTAGAGATCCCTTTTCCCCAGCCAGGCAGGAGGATGACAATGACTGCGCAGCTGTGCAGGAGCCGTGTCTGTGCAGCTCAGGAACAAGTTGGGCTGGGAGTGGGGAGCAGGTGACGCCCACTGATGTTATCCAACCGGTTGCTTTGCCTTTGTTGTGCGCATTTCAAAAGCAAAATCCTCAGAGCCAAGTTTGTACTTTCTGGGGTTGTGGTGGAGCCTGGCTCTCCCAGCAGCTAGGGCGCCTTGGCATGGGATAGAAAGGCAGACCTTGGGGAGGCGCCAGGACTTTCTTGGGGCTCTCTGAGCTGTCCTGACCTGCTGCGCAAAGCTCCCTAAAGCCTCCAGAGCTGGGCCCACACCTGTGCTGGTCATGAAGGCTGAGCCAGCTGCAGGGAGGAAACTCTGAGCTGGCTGGGCCATTGTTCCTGGCTTGCCTCGATGCTGCATCATCAACACCAAGGCCTGGCCACTTCGCTGTCTGCTTCCAGGACCTTGCAAGCCTCCATTCCCCCTCTCTCTCACGGACACGTACACACACCCATCTCCATTTCCACTCTCCCTCACACACTCGCACCCCCCCATTCCCTCTCTCTCTCTTACACTCACCCCCCCGCCTTCTTCCCCATTCCTATTACAGGGTCGGAGGGAGCCATAACCAACACAGGAAGCTGGCATCATGCACTGTGTTGTATGGCGTGGCAACTGGCACTAACAAGGCCTGATGCTACTGCCTCAGAGCGTTGGCAGCCTAGGGGTGTAGTCAGGGTGCCCAGGGTGATGGAAGAGGGAGAGTCCCTAAATTCCCACAGAGCAGCCAGCAGGGGCATGGCTGGGTGCCTGTTCTGGGCAGAAGGGACAGCAAGGATGATGTCCCACTGTTAGGGATTATTTGTGGGGGGGAAGGACATACCAAAATGGCAGTGCCAGGCAGTGCTGAAGGCATCAAAGGAAGCAACAGTTGAGTCATCAGCAAGGAAAGGCAGAGTAGGGAGGAGTCAGCTTTATGCATGGCATCCTGTGCTGGAAACATCTTCAGTGTAAAGCTGTGGCAGCTGAGCTAGCAGCAGGGCCTGACACAGGCATGGGCAAACTGGGTGGCCACCTGGGGCCCAGACAAAAAGGGGGCCTGTTGTGTGATTATTATTATCATTATCTCTGGTGAAGTGGGGCCCGATATTAAAAGTTCGCCCAGGGCCACCAGGCATCTCGGTATAGCATTGGCTAGCAGAATCCTTGCACTGTCCCATTGCCCGCTTGCATCTACCAGGCAACACAAGGTCGCCCCCCTTGCACAGTCCTTGCTGCCATCCTGCCCCTTCTCCAGTGGGATCCCAAGAGTTAAGGGATTCGATTTCCCCCTGTAACACGTCTGGCAGAATTGCTTTTGCAATTACCAGGGAAGGGAGTGATGCTCTAGGTGCAGGGGGGTAGGAGCAATGCTCTAAGTGCAGGAGCTTTCTGCACTGACAGGGACAGGATTAGCAAAGAGCAGCTGGGAGGCAGAGGTGCTGAAAGCAGGCATCTGAACATGCTGAACCAGTTTAGGGCTTTGACCTTAGTAGCTGCTTAAACTTAAAGTACTTGGGCCCACCTACGCTTCATGTGCAGTGGGGTTCCCTATTGTGGATTAGCTTTAGCTCCCAGATAGCCTAAACCTACACAGAGAAGACCCTGCAAGAGGATAGTGCTTCTAAGTCCCTGACCCTGCCAAGGAGCATGGGCTGATGTGCATTGTTACATTTGTCCTAGGCCTTCATAAATAAATGGCTCTGGCTCCAAAGTGTGGAAAAGAGCGCTGCCAAACTGGCAGGCATAGAATATGTTGCAAAGTAAAACTCTACATGCATTGGCATTAGCAGATTCAGCAGAAAGTAACTTTAGATTCACACATATAGATTAAACACATTGTCATATCTCATGTATGACACCACATAGCAATGGGCTTAGAGGCTGCAAAGTCCCACCCAGCTTATGGCAACCACATCCTGAGCAACCCCAAAATAGATGTTTTGTCCAAAAGGGTACACAAGTCCAGCCTCTTCTATCCTGTAGTCTACAGAGCCTCCCCTCACACCAGATAGCAAACAGAGATGCTTTAGCGCAAAAAACCCCAGAGCTAATAAAGCCAAATTGTGCCATGATGTGGAAGACAAGTGTGCTACTGATGCCTCGGGCCTGTGCAATAGTGGGGAATTTGCTGTAAAAACATCAGCACAGTGTTCATGGAGGACAGATTATGAATCTGGAGCAAGGGTTGGAAACATCAGGACCAGTGATAGAGCTAAGACCACCATACAGAAATGTCCGTGCTCCCTGATTGGGCTGTTACAGAGAACTGCTGAGCTACTGATAAACTGGCTAGGCTTCCTGTGGCAACACAAAGTCCGTATGGGGCCAGCTGTCCAAGCATTTATCTGGCTTCCTGGGCAGGTTTTACTGCTGGTGCTGAACTCTGGGCTGCTGTGATTAGACTGTATCCAAGTGTAAGGCTACCTTGAACATGTCTACAGAACTCTATGATCACAGAGATGAGCGGCTTGGCTGCACCTAAAACAACCCTTTTCTGCTCCCCTTCTTCCGCCCTTTGCCTCTCTCTCTGCTGTCTCCCCAGCTCTCTCTCCTCTCCTTTGCTCCATCTCTCTCTAACCCTTGCTGAGCCTAGCAACACAGGGTGCCAGGCTGAAAGGAGGCCACGTTTAGGGCTCCATCCCCAGGTCCTTGCTACCATGGTCCTTGTGTATCACAGCCAGCTCCATGATTGCAACTCAGTTCAGAGCAGCAGTGATGGGCATTTTGGCCTTCTGCTGGCTCCTTGGAAGCTTGCATAAACCAATCCTACTCCAGCACCTGGAGGCATTTACATTGCAGAAACCACCCATACCAACTGATGGCCTTGTCAGCACCGAGATCAAGAACAGGTCCCAGCTCCTTCTCCAAGCAGTCCCTCTGGGCTAGGGTGGAGTGCTGTTGGCAAAACCCTATGGAGGAAACTTGTGCTGTTGCTGCTGCCCTTGCTGTTTCTGTTCTATAAGTAAATAAAGGACTGCAGTAGCTAGGGCTGCTGCCTGGTCCCTGTTACTCATGTTAAAGTCTAATGGATGATAGCTCGTCAGAGCTTATGCATGGCCAGGAAATGCATCAGCATGGTCTATGCAAGCAGCCCACTGCCCTGGGATGAGGCACTTCTCACAAAGGATCAGCAATAAGTACAGGACAAGAGAGGTAGTGGAGCCAGGAGCGAGGGACTCTCCAACCAACTCTGTGTGGCATCTCACCTTCTCTTGCAAAGCAAGGGTGGCCTATTTTGCCGCAAGGGAATGAACAAGCCTGACTGAGCTGGAGATTGCCCTAATCCTTCAAGTATCTGTTGTTTGGGTTCCCCAAAACCAGCCTGAGCTCACAAACCTTTTTCCTCCTGCAATTTATAGCTCAGCACTGACACACTTGAGAAACCAAGATCCTTGCAAAGCCGTATCTTCCCTTGGTACGAACTGATGCATCCGCATTGAAATCAACACAGAGCATTCAAGTCCAAAGAGCCCCACTGCTTTGCACCAGCTGAGAGTCTGGATTCATAATTTACTAGCTAGTTATTTTTCCTGGGGAGGTATGATGGGCATCAGGGACAGAAGACCCCTCACTAGGGTAAGGGGTGGGGTGGCCTGCAGCCACTGAATCATTCTGCTTTTCATGGGGGCAAGGATACTCCCCTACCAGTGAGAACCTTAGTATGTGCTATCTTTGTTATTATATGGTTTGTTTCCCATCTGTTTCTCTCGCCCCTCCTTTCGTGGTTAGAAACGCACATTTCAGCTTAATTTACAAACCCAATGACACAAAATGCATTTTCCCCTCCCTAGCCTATTACACTTTCGCTCCTACTGTTTCCTGCTCTGAAACCTTCATTATGTTAACTGCTTCCTCAAGGGGCCATTGTCAGCCTCCATTAAACCAGATGCTCCCCAGTGACAGAAGGAGGCTGGGTCCTTGATGACACCCATCATTAACCTTATTAAACTACAGGAGAGTCTGTCCCTGGTAATCATTCAGCTCCGCAGCATGCTCCTATGAGGAAGATCAGGCTGTGACAAGACCAAAAAAGAAGGGTGTCTCTCAGCCTTAATTGCCTTCCCTGCTGGCTGGCAATACTGAAACTTCTCTTAAGAGCTAGACCTGAAATTTTGCTAATAGCCTTTTTTAAAAATTGAAACAAAAAGGCTTTTATGTTCATTTAAAAAATGGGAACTTTCACAAACATATTTTAATTTTGCATTAATTTTTCAAAGACGTTACAAAATATTTCAGTTTTCCCTTCTTATTAAACTTTTGCTTGATCCTCCTAGTCACATGGCATTTGCCTCCAAAGAAAAAAAGAGATTAAAAGATGACATTGAAACTTCACTGTGGAAGATTCTAGTTTTCACAATGAAAAAAGGACAGATCTGACACGGTGACATTTTCTATAAAAAAATTTAAAAGCTTGCCTAGCTCCTGTGTGTTCTTTTTTTAAAGGGTGAGCCAAGGACATCTTTCACATTTTCACCATTTCTCCAAGATTTTCTCATTTTTTTGCCCAGCTCAGTCCCTTGCAACTTATTGCTTAGCTGTCCAGACTCTTATTAAAAGTGATAAAGCTTTCCCTGATGTTAAATCCAAAGAATCTCAGGCAAGACTTTAAAAAAAACAACCCAGGGGCCTAAAATTAGTCCCCTAGAAATTTATTTTGGTACCTAAATAAATGACCTCATTGTCAGCAATGCAGAGCCCTCAGGAGATCCCAGCACAGACAACAGAAGGTCTGAATCCTCAGAAGCTTTGAAAATTAGGCCATGTGCTCACTTATCTTGGTCTCAGACATAGGGGCTATATTTGTAGCTAATGATACTTGACTTTTTTGTCAAGCACCTTAGGATCTGTGGATGGATAGTGCTATATAAAAGCAAAAGTCCTGATTCACAAAAATAACTGAGCCATGCTAAAGTCACTAAGCCATAGGCTTAAATTTAGTCACTTGCTAAAGTCCCTTGCTGAATGGAGGCCTCGGTACATGAAGTGATCATTTAATGAAGGTACTGTACTTCCATCAGCCAGCGGTCACTCCCAGTGTGCTGGGGTCTGAGGTCTGTATCGACTCCTCAAGGAACGTCCCACCACACGTGGAGGTTTCCTTTGAGTTCTGCCCTCTGACCGGTGCCCAGCTCAGCCTGCCCTACATGACACCATTGCCCAAGCAGATGAGCAAGAGACAATACAATACAGCATCAGGAGCAGAGCAAGGCTGACCTTTCGGGAATCGGCAGGGGCAGCCCCCGTGGGCACTGCATTGCAGGAAGGACAGCAAAGGACACCGGTGGCAACAGACGCCTGCTTGTGTACATCTGCACTGCATCCACCCCATGGCCAGTGACCATCCACATTGAAGACCCTCATGCTTGTCTCCATAGTGTCTGCTTCCCCCCACCCAACCCTAACCCTAACCCTGCTCCCCCTCCCCCAGCCATTTGACCAAGAAACCAGAAGCTGGAGTCCTGACTTGCTGGAGCCCCTTCCCCTGCTGCGCCGCATTCAAGCCTAGGGAAATCTTCCAGCAGCAATCCCACAGTCTCCTGTTTATGACTCCCTGCCCTTCTGCACCCTGTTTTTTTTTGCCTTGACTGCCCATAAACATGTAGCAAACAGAGAAATTCCTGGAAGAGCTCTGCTCCAGGAACAGAAAGTGCAGCCTGCAGCATGACAGAAGTCAAGTTATAGACAGGGATGGGTGGCCCACATGGCTCAGGCTGGGTGAAGGCCACTCTTGAGGGCCAGTTTCTTTTCCCATGCCAGAAGGGAGGGGGCAGGGAAGCATCCTCCTGGCATGAAGCTAGCAACCGATCCCCTTGCCTCAGTGAAGCGTACTTCCACCACTGGCCCAGCCCCAGATCACCTATGGTGCAGCTTTGGGGCAGAAGAACATAAAGGAAACTAGCCCGTGCCTCCTTCCTACTCTGTCCAGATATGAGATCCAGAAATGGTTAAAACCTTCCAGGAATGGTCAGGATGCAAAACTGGGATGAGCTGCCTCCTTTTGCAAACTAGCGGACTCACCTACTCCTGGCATCAAGGAGACAGGGTCCCACAAGGTCTGAACCTCATTGGTATGAGCCCTGCAGGAAGCACAGGGCCTGGTTGCAGAAGGAACAGTCTGTTCCCAGGCTCATCCTTGGGGAAAGACAGATGCAGATGTGCAGGGACAGATCTGAGAGGACTAGGGGAGGAGAGGGAATAGGAAATGCTTAGAAAGGGAACCTATCCCCATGTGCCTCAGGTTCCTAATCTGAAAGGAAGGCAACATACTCATAGAGTCATAGAGAAGCAGGGCTGGAAGGGACCTCCAGACATCATCTAGTCCAACCCTGCCTGAGGCAGGGTCATCCCTGTCCAAACCATCCCCTACAAACCATAATCTAAACTCTACATAAAACTATTGTCAATCCTAACAAAACAAAAACCTAAAACCCTAACTTGTTAAAACGGAGGCCTGGACAGTCTGTGCCCAGAGGGAACCACAGCAGCCAACATGCTGCTTCTATGAAATGTTGTCAATATATGTGCAAGAGATCCCGAGTAGAGGGTCAAGCCCACCACTGCAGAGGAAGGCAAAATCCCCCAGTCTGTACTAATCTGACCATGGGGTAAAATTCCTTCCTGGCCCCAAATATAGAGATCCATATGACCTTGAGTGGAGGGGCAAGATGCTCTAGCCGGGAACCTCTGGCTTTGTTCCCAGAAGAAGCACTGGCACACCCCCCAGCCTTGGCTGTAGCTAACACCCAGTGCCTCTGAGGTGGGCTTAAAAATACCCTGACACATTTACACTACACTCTTGGGAGTGTAGTTGGCTTGGTTTGTACTTGAACATTGCTGGGAAGATGTGAAGAGTTCAGGACCCTTGCTATTCTAAATCACAGGGAAACACCATGGAGCCTGAAGCTCTCTTGCTGAGGCATTTTGGTGCATTTGCTTGTGCTGTTCTTCCAAATTCCAGATCCAATACAGGTTTCCCTTGCTTTATGCTGTATATCAGTGTTCCCTCTAAGTTGCGCGGTGTGTGCAGGTGCACTTATGCCACATTGCCAGGCACACCTATGCAGCCGCGCATGCCATGCAGCTTAGAGGGAACACTGCTGTACATGCGTTCCTGGAAAACAGTGCATAACTCCAATTCGCATACAGGGAACCCACTTTACAATGTAACAAATAGGGATACATTCCAAGATCTCAACTGTGCTGACCCTCAGACTCATTTCTACCACTTTTACAAGACAACTTTGGTACTTACCAACAGCAGTCAGTACACACAAGCACAGGGCAGTATTATAATGGGGATGGCAACTACAGAAACGTGTCAGACAGCAAGCGAGGAACACAGATCCACACAGGAGACTATATTTTGGTGTACATCACTCCCACAATGCACCACACAAAGCAGCTGACTGCAGGCGTCCACCACACCAATCACATAAGAGTGAATTTACCTCACATATAAGGAATTTTTGGTATAAAAAGGGTCATTGCATAAGAGCAAATTTGCACATACAGAACCCGCATAGAGCAAGGAAAACTTGTACTCTTTTTCCAGGTGTCTCCAGGGTCAGAGAGTGGCTGTGTGTGATGGGGTCTGAATAAGATGGAGTTGGTGGGGGGTCTCTTAGGGACCCCCCCAAAGAGTTTCCCTCTCCCTTGGAGTCAGCAAGAGATTCATGTTGGGCTTCCTGTGTGGGCTATAGAGAGGGGCTGTTTTGGAGCTGCAGTACAGCTGGACCAGTATCCACTGCTGATCAAGGCCACACGACTATCTGTAGAGCAGGGCAGCTGCACGGCAGGTTAGTGAGGGTTTCCTTTATGCACTGTGCGGTGCGGGAGCTGTGCTTTAAACCAGTGTTTCCCAACCAGCGTTTCCCAACCAGCATGCCACCTGTTCACAGAAATGAACAGGTGTGCTGCAGAATTTAGCCATGGCAATGAGCTACAATTAGGTATGAGGATGGGGAATGCCTTAACAGGTGTGCCATGGAAACTTTTTATTAATGTAAGTGTACCTTGGGCTGGAAAAGGTTGGGAAACACTGCTTTAAACCCTTCTCCCCCCACCACACACACACTGGGTAGAGTCTGATGGTTCAAGGGACTGTGTGCCTCCTGGATGGAGAGGCGCAGCCATGACAGCCCTCCCCACCTCCACAAGAAACAAAAAGAGAGGGCTCCCACTGAGCCTGGCAGAAAATGAATGGCAGTTCCCATTAGGGTTGCCAACCCTCCAGGATTGCCCTGGAGTCACCAAGAATTAGATATAAATCTCCAGGAGACTGCTGAGAGTCACCCTGGAGATATATGATAGGGCATTCATTAAAATATATATTAAATGTTGAATCCAATTTTATACAGCAGTTCACTGGGTTTTTAAAATGTAATAGCAATGTGCATTTGCCTTCCTGATGTAAAGTCTATGCCTTGTAATCCGTAACTGATATATGCAAGCACATTGGCGTTCTGGAAATAAATCTCCGGAATAAATTCAAGCAAAGTTGGCAACCCTAGCTCTCACTGTACTAGCAGGTGTGCGTGCACGCGTTGCAGCACTATGGGTGCATAGCCAGTGCATGTCACCCGGGGAGCCTGCGTTATTTTGTATAGACCCCGCTTCAGGTGGGGCACTCGCCCTCCTCCCCCTTCAGGCTGCAGAGGACGGTCCTCAGTGCTCAACACTGGTACAAGACATTTCTCTCTGGATCAGCACATCTCCTCCCTCCCCTGGCTTCACCCTCTTTGGCTTCCCCGACCAGCAGCTGAGGGGTTTCACAAGGAGCGGTTCCCAGCCGGAGGATGTGTGACACAGCGGCGGGGTGTGGCTGGCCGGGTGGAGCCCCTGGCCTCAGGGCGCGGCTCCAGCACTTCTCATCAAGTCCGAGCCTGTGCCTGGGCATCAAAGGCAGAGAGGCCTGGTCTCCTCTTCCTCCTCCTTCCCTCCCCCTTAGGCAGAAAATGGAGACTGGTGATAAATGTGAGCAGGCCCTGCACTGGGCGCCAGAGTGGTCCCTCCTCTGACACTGCTCAGGGCTAGGGTGGCTGTCGAGGTACCTCAAGAATACAGGACAGTTGTGTTTAGTGCAACTGCCCCCACCACCATGAACGTTGTGTACCTCCCAAGGCTGAGGGGGCACGGTGAGCTCCCGCAGGCGGCGATGTCGGCAGTGGGGGCATGGTGGCAGCGAGCGGGGGGCTCCCGCAGGCAGCCATGGCGCTGTCAGCAGCGGGCCAAGCAGGCAGCTCCCGCAGGTGGCCACAGCGGTGTCAGCACCGGGGGGTGGGGAGAGAAGGGGTGCCAAGCAGTGAAAAAGAGGACATAAAAGTATCCAATTTCATAACAATAGAGGACAGAGGACCAGAAAATGGGACTGTCCTCTATAAAACCTGACGAATGGCCACCCAACTCAGGGCTATGGGGCCTTCCCCACCGCACCGTGCAGCAATGCTATGCTCTCCCTTCACCCTATAGCAGCTACTGCTTGTTCTCACTCCTCCTCACCCTGCCCCAGCCGCTCAGCGTCCTCCCTTCAGACAAACATCAAGTCAGTTCCATCTTCTCCCCGCCTCAGAGGCTTTACGCCCACTCCTTCTCCCCCACTCGGACCAGTTTAGTGATGTCTATCTCTAGCACCCAAGTCACTCTTCTCTACTTCAGCTTTCTCTGTCCCTCCATACTCCTCTGTATAATGGCATTGCCAGTCCTTACCAGCTGGCTAAGCTCTCCTCCCTGGGATGATGTCCACTCACTGTAGAGTTAACTCCAGCGAGCAGCCCCTGGAAGCAAGTATGCATCCAGGATAGCCTAGCCTAGAGCAGCCACAGTGCATAGCCCTCCTGAGAGCTTTCTGGGGCACATCCCAGTCTCCTTTGTGATACTGTCATTTTTCCCCAGTGAATTGTTGGAGACTGTCCTGGGGCACTGAAAGGGCTCTTATCCTGAATGGCCAAATAGCTGAAGGCTTTATATCACAGGGCACATACCCCTCTACAAGGGAACCCTATGCTGAGAGGAAGAAAGCGGGTATCTTCAGATTTTACCCCACTTCTACAAAAATGTGTTTATATCACTTGGGACACTTGGGAGGCCTTGGTGAACTGTCAACACTCAGTTGATTTAGCATGCATCCTTGCTGCAACATGAGTGAGTGAAAACCAAATCCAGGCATTCGATAGACCAGAGACCCTGTGCCCTTGACGCCGTATAGCTAACGCATCAGAAAAACTTTGGCTCAGCAAGGCCTAGCTTTAAGCAGGCCCCCCTTTCCCTTCATGACCCTTTTACTTTGTTTAATAAGGTCTCAGCTTCTAACCAAGGTTCCTCTCTTTCTTCTCCCTTCCTGGAAGGTGTTAAAGACCAGACTAAGATAGTACCAGGCCCAGCTGGGCTGTCAAAAATATAGTGAGCAGGGAGTTTCAGGGCTCTTGCAGATCACAGCTGGGAAGATGGTAAGTCAAGTGACACATCTTCCAAGAAGATAGGGAGGCTGAACAATGTGGGGAAGGGTGGGGGGGGAACTAATTAGTCTGCATACCAAAGTAAATAGCATGCATTTGCACGCTAACTGTTTTTTTTTTGGGGGGGGGTGTTGAGATCATTAGGATCTGATTGGTTTCTATAGTCATTCAATGAATAGCAAAGGTATAAAAGGTGTGCAAAGGTTTACACATCCAAAACATGAAAGAATAGCTACACTTCCTCTGCTAGCTGGTCTGATCAACCCAGTGGTTAAAACCACTCTAGTTATACTCCCCATGTTCTTTCTTTAAGCTTCTTAGCAATGCAAGCAGCAAACCAGAGAAAAGATAAATGTTGCAGGGCTGCCCATACCTCCCTCTCCCACCCCCCCACAGCCAAACCAATGACAACACTAGACCCTAATCATCACTCCCAGGTGCTCTAACCAGCCCCCGTGTAAAACACTACTAAACACCAAGTCGAGAATTGTGTATATGGTTTGGAGAGGGGCTGGAAGCAACACCCAAACAAGAACCTGAGTTAATTCTCCATGAAGACACAATGTCATAGCAGCTTCATTTCCTGTTGTATCCCTACAGTGGACCAGCTCCCATAAAACTGAGGGGACACTTTTCAAGCTTTCAAAAGAGTTGTAAAAGGCTGTGATATAATGCAGCTACCCCTAGAAGCTGTTCCAGACCTCACTGTGCGAGGCCCTGTACAAACTGGTGCAGGGGGCTGGACCTGATGATCTTCCAAGGTCCCTTCCAGCTTTGCAGTCTATGAATCTATGAACTGCTAGCAAGGGATGTTTTAAGAAGTGTTAGAGATTAGCTTCCCTCTACCTTCCCCTGAACCCTATTCTACCTTCCCCTTCAGGTGGTGCTACTACTTTGCCAATGAATTTTTAAAAGGCAGCTCAAAGTAGCTTGGTACTGACACTTGGGAGAGGCCCACACAAGACAGTTTTACCATGGGCCACATGTCCTTTTTTAACTTCTCTGGCACTTTGAAAAAAGGGCAAGATGATGCCTCTTTCCTTGACTTGACACAGTAGGGACACCGGATTTCCTCTCCCCTTGTTTTGTCAGTGACTGGCGGGTGTCAGGGATGATGCCGGTGATCTCTCACACCTTCAGTGAAGTGAGGAGTATGCTGCAACTCACCCCTTAGCAGCCAGACTACTGAATTTGTGAACCTTTCATACTTCTGTACCCCAAACAATCAGGAAATGGACAAGGTGGCTCTTATTTCCTTTGCTTTTCAAGCTCTGTCCTACTTTCCAGAGATGCAGCATCAGGGATCTTCCCAGGCGAGTGACGCAACGTGGTGCAAAGCCATGATGTCCTCTACTACTTTAGTCTCTGAAGATGTGATGTAAGGGCATGTAGAGTCATGCCCCCACCAATGCAGGTGGCATAGGTCTTATTACATGTCCATAATTGTCAATCTGCTCCTGCCCAAAGCACTCTTCTTTCCTCCCAAATGTACTGTGAGGCGCAGAGCATGCTCTACTGAGACATACTGGCCACATCTATGATACACTTACTGTGCAGTAGTAGAGGTACACTGATTACATTGGTCGCATATTGGATCAACACCAATATAAGGAAAATTGACTGTATTGGCCGATGTGGCTGATAATGCCACTTATAAATACCCCATGCATGTACATCACGCAGGAGGCTAGTAGCGCAGCCTAGCAGCATGGAGAGCAGTTGGGTCCAGCTGGTAAGTGTGTTGTGAGTGAAAGGTGGGGGGTGGGGTAGATCAAGGCCCCAATGGTGAGGGAAGGAGTGGGCCTGGGGCGGGTAGGGGGAATGCAGGGTGGGCGGGAGCAGTTCCGGCTGTTATGCGCATCTTGGGAGGGCATGGGGGGCATGTGCCCCTGGATCTGCATGCAGGGAGAGGGCAGGCTGCAGCTGTGGGCTGGGGCTGGGGCTGGGGTGGTGCTGGGCTTTGCCCAGTGGGGGTTGGGCCATGGCTGTGCTTGGGGTGGGCAGCAGGGTGGGGCAGCTCTAGTTCCCCCATAGCCTCCTCTCAGCACCACCACTGCTGGCCCTGAGTGCAGCCCCAGCCCAAACCCCCACTGGGAAGAGCCTGGTCCTGCCCTCACCCCAGCCCATAGTGGCAGCCCACCCTCGCCCCGTCCGCAGATCCAGGGGCATGCAGCCCCCATGCCTACCTGGAGTGCATGCAGCAGTGGGAGCTGCCCCTACCCCATGCCCCCAGACAAGCTGCTCACAGTTCTGTCTTGTGCCCCATCCTGGCTGTGCAGTGCCTGCTCTCCATGCTGCCCAGCTGCATATTGGAATCAGATCGGTATTGGCCGATATGGCTCATTAAAAATTGGCCATTGGTATTGTCCTGAAAATTCTCTATCAGTGCACCCTTATGCAGTAGTGTCACTGGGCATGAACCATGACACAGCGCTACTGCACAGTAGTAATCAGCTACTGCACAGTAAGCATCACCAGGCAACCATGTGGAGATGCTACTGAGCAGTAATGCCAGTTACTGCACAGTCATTTAGCACTTGGTTATGCAAGTACTAAATGACTGTGCAGTAACAACTGTGCAATTAATGTCTTGTGTAGACATGGCCACTGAGTTTCACGCTGGAGTCCAAGTGGGTCTTTAGGCAACACCATCTTGCCTTCAGCTGACACCAGGTCATTCCACCATCTTCGTGCAACTGCTTGGGGCATAGTTAAACCTTTTTCTACCATCTCCATGATCAAGCCCCGTGATCTGGGCTGGTGGAGGAAAGGCTGAGTTTGCCAAAATGACCATCAATAACCCACATCACTGGGTATGGAAAGAAGGCCATGGGAATGGTCCAAGTCTCAGGAATACACTTGCATAACACCCCTTAGTTGGGATGTCTGGTGAACTTCTCTTTGTGGTCTATCAAGAGGGTCGTATCATTTCTGGTTTACATAACCACACACATGCTGTAAGGGGTAGATGGGGTGTATATAGGCCATTAATGGCTCCAGCACAGCTCCACAGTCTGCCAGCTCACAGCGACTGCAGCTCAAATCTGCTTTTATCTTGGGGTCCAGTAGGATAGAACAATTGGGACAAACTGAAAATGTGAAACACCCAGTGTATGAGCATCCTGCAACATACAAATGTCTGAAGGTCTGCAGGAGCTTCCTCACAAGCACCCAAACTCTCAATGCCACACCCAAGGAGACATGACTACAGACGTGGAATGAGAAGCCGAAGAAAATGCCTGACAGTGAAAAATAGGCATTCCAGTGGCCAAGTTACCACCAGGGGCTGATGAACCATGGCAAAGGTGGCGATGCTTCAACTATTCATACTGGAGTTGGATGCTCCAAGGAACTGATAAAGAAGTGGGGCTATACCATTGGTTCAACCACCTATGACTGCGGCACAGAGCCTCAGACTGTACAATACTTGGTGTAATGCCCACTGCTCGAAGGCACATGTACAATGAAAAAATCTTGCAAAGTACAATAAACAAGCATAAGCTTGTGTAACAAAATGGGCAAATGTGGTGCAGAGACATGAGAAGATGATGATCTTGGGGGTGTCCTTCCCTCACCCGTGCCTGAACTAAAACAATCATCACTTTACAAACATCCGCCCCAGACGTGACTTGTCAGCGCCATATTAGTTACCTACAGCACTGTAACCGGTTTATTAGCCAACTTCATGACTACAATAGCAAACTGCTCCTGGATTGGGATGGCTCTTTATCTGCAGACAGTAGCCCTAAAAGGCCAGAGCAAGTGCCTAGCACAGCCCCAGGCCCCAGATTTACCTTGTTCTGAGCTTACTGTCAGATCAGCCAGAGCATGAAGTCCCACCACACAGTGCTGGTGGGACCACTGCTCCAGAAGCCAGTAAAATCTGCAGTCAGCCACTAAAACCAGCAGGAGCTGTTTCCACCCTTCTGCCTCTCCAGGCAGCTGGAGTGCTATGGCTCCAACTATGATGAAAACATGCCAGCATAGCCTCATGGTGACAGGCTGCTGCTGACATCTCTGCTACCACACCTCAGCTCCTGATCTCTCCTCCTCTTGCGCAAAGAAGCATTACATTAATGTCAGCATTTAGTGCAGGTCATTGTTCTGAGCTGGATCTACGCCTCTCTGCTGGCTGTAGCAAAGGAGAGGGCAGAAATCTGGTGGAGGAACTGGTTTAACCTCAGTGAACCTCCTTGTACCACATCTGCTCCGAGTTCCCAGAATGGACAAGCAAATTCTCTCTCTTTTCACATGGGAAAACATTTGCTGAGTGGTGCAGTGAACCAGAGAAGCTGGGATTCCTCGATTTGCATCCACGTAAGTGAGATGCCATTGTGGATGCCAGACAACATTCACCCTCACCTCCCACCGTGCCATGGTCATGCATCTGCTCTCCCTCCCCCTATGGCTGTTAGCTCTTGCGATACCATCCAGTGGCCTGACAGTGGGCAAGCAGGGCAGGTGCTGTGGGCTGTGCCTAGGGGAAGAAGGGTGCCAGAATGGAGCTGGGGGGTGTGCCTCATTTTCCAGTCCCTTCCTCCCACCTGCACTTTTCCTGCTGCAGCTCTGGCCCTGGCCCAGCAGCAGTGGGGAAGAGAGTAAAGAAATGGCAGTGGCATGTGCTGCAAAAACAATCTGGAGATTTGGTGCTGCTGAAGGCAACATCACCTCTTTTTTTCTGCCTCTGAAAACTGTGTTTTTGGCTGCTCTGCATGCATGTTGGTGACCAGAAAAGCAGGTGATGTCTCCCACCCACAGCAGCAAACCTTCAGCTGCTGCTCTGCCCTCCCCACTGCTGGAGCCAGAGCTGCTGAAGGCAAGGTGCAGAGCACAATACTGGCCAAAGCCCAGTTCTCACCACTTACATCTCCGATATCACCAGAGAGACAGGGCCCATATTTCTGCCCTGTGTTGAAGCAAAACATTTAGGATTTCTTTACAAAGAAGAAAAAGACAGGCACGGAAGGCCCAGGTTTGATTTCCTTTTGCAGGTTATTTCTAACAACTGACCCCACCGGGCTCCTATGTGCCTCTGAGGTTGGAAGGAGTGGGTGAGGGGGGTCACATAGGACTGGGAGGGACCATCCCAGTGGAAGAAAATTCAGGCTCTACCTATTTTTATTTTCCCGTGAATACAGGAGAAGAGAGATAACAGATCAGATGCCTCTCCTGCATGACTTCAAAGGTGAGGTCTCCTGCCCGCTTCCCTGGACTAGCAGGTGTTTGCATCACTGGTGTCAGTTTGGGCCCCTGCCTAATATAGGTAGGGAGGAGCAGCTGTGTCAAGAGAAACAACCCAGATTGAAAATCCCATCACATAGCCCTCTTCCATGGAAAGTATTGTGTAGCCACTAGAGGAACAGGAAGGTTGAGAGAAACAGGTGTGTTGTGAAGACCATTTCTCAGGTAAATTGAGCTTCATAGGAAACTGGAAGAGGTGTGAGATCAAGTATACAGGGCAGTGTGCACCGATTAATTAAGAAAGCTGCTATTTGAACATACAAAACTCTGGGTAAGTACCAGGAAGAGTTGTTTGAAATTTTTGGATTATAGGAAAAAAATCCCAGTAAGTAATTGACTTTGTCCCCTTAAACCAGCAAACCCTCCCCCCTCCCCAATAACCCTGCTGTTCTTCTAGTTTAAGTTGAAATCAGACATTTTGATTTTGAGATCTTTACTCCTTTTTGCCACTAATTGCCACAGTAAGCAGGATGGCAGGGGTAAATGTTGGGTCCCTTATTATATTTTCATTCCCTTTTCTCTCCCCCCCTCCCCCTCCCCTTCTGGGTAAAACTTCTTCTAAGATAAGGAAGTTTGGAAAAGCTACTGCAAGGGAAAGGAGACATGGAAAAATGGGGGGAAAAGAGACTTTGCCATCATTATTCCTACTCTTGCTTTTGAGAGGGTAGGAAAGGACAATGCCATGCAAGACAAAGAAGACAAATCAATACTAAAATACATTTAAAAAACAAACGAACTGGATAATCTTTTAAACAAATGGTTTGGGAAGTTCAACACTTGTCCCAAGACTTTGTCCAGCCTGTCCAGCATTCAGCAGGAGGTGGCCTTACCCTGCTGGGTGAAGCATTGCAACTCAGCAGCTAGGAAAGGAGAGGGGGATCCAGGCAGCTGGCCCCATGGGGCCAACCACTGTACTATGGTCCATCACCAAAGATGGCGTTAGACCCTTGGGGGTCCTATGCTGAGCTGAGATATGGACCCCCTCTTCCCACACCCATACACAGGATGACTTGCACTATAGGCTTCACCCCATAGTCTGAAGCAACAGGTCTTGGTCCCCTCTCCTAACACTAGCTCTGGCTCCTTCAACCCCAGTGTAAGGCTCTTGGTGACCGAGATCAATAGTCAGCAGTGAAACAAGTGGAAGCTGTCCAATCACAGACTGTCCAGGCCTCCATTTTAACAAGCAGCCAGCACTAGGCACTTCAGAGGACGGTGTCTAGAGTGCTGGAGAGAATAATCATGGGATAATCTGCTTGAAGAGGTGTCTCCTTCAGCCCATGAGCCTGAGGTCACACCCTGATGCATGATGGTACCTGTCTCTTCCTTCCAATGGGCAAGGGGGACTTGCTGTCACTCAAGAGAAGCCCTACCACACCACAGCCATGATGGGTACAGGCCTGTACTGCTTGTGGGCACCTTGTGCCTCATTGACGGAATGAGATGTCTCCCCTTCCCAGGCTCTGTGGTCTCTCACCCATGAGGTGGCATTAAGGTGCTCCATGCTGTGCGGGAAGCCTGGTTAGTAAGCAAACCCTGTTCTCCCTGAATCACTGAGTCCCTGTACTTGTGCCTCTCAGCGGGAAGGCTGCACAGCCCATGGGCTGAGAGCCAGAGAACCAGCATCTTAGTGCAGGCGTTGACTTGCCATGACAAGGCAGCTATCCTTCTCCAAGCATGGGAAGCCAGGATCTTCTCAGACACGTGCCCTGGGCCCCTGAACACATTGTGCCCTGTCTGAGGGCCCTACTTTTCTATGAATGTCCCTACCTGTGGGTGCACGGTCATTGACAGACTCCTATGCTGCGCCTGTTTGCCTGGGACCCCTGTTCTTAGAGAAGGCTCAGGGCAAGGATCAGTGACAGAAGATGCCCAGCTACCTCCCTGTGGGTGGAGGTTAATTGATGGGAAGCAGGCTTCTTGCCCAGTGAAAGCAAGAAGCGCCATACGCACCTCACCGAGGCAGGGGCCTCTTCTCAGCCTCAGCCACATCCACCCACTAAGCCTGATTCCACACTCACTCCTCCCATGGGACTGCTGTTGGCTTTCCCCCCCAGGCTGTTTCTGATGTACTCAGGGTTGAGCCAGAGGAGGATCAGGTCCATTGCCTGCTCACCTGTACAGCCCCATCCCAGGGCAGGTCACTCCCAAGCACCCCCTTCCCCTAGCTGATCTGCCCACTTCCAAGCCCAGCCACTGCCCTCCACACCGGGTCAGCAACTTAACTGGGCAAAGTGTTGCTGAAGTCAGTCCAGCTGATGCTGCAGCCTGGCCTAGGTTTATTGAGGGAGCCCATTCCTCCACCCCCATTAGAACAGGCTTTAGTCCCCTGGGGCTGGGGTGGAGCAGACCAGGGCGGCTGGCATGTGAGCACTGACTCACTCTGGGGAACCCAGTCTCTCCCCCTCTCTCCGGCTGTGGCCAATCAGAAGTGCTGCAAAATTTTAATTCTCACCTTCCAAGCTGATTGAGTGGAGCCCAAGGGAGACACAGTTCTTGTGCTGTTTGGTTTTGTTCCAGTTTCTCTCCTTAGCCATGCAGTACTCTTGCTTGAGGCATGTCCTTCCTCACTGCAGAGCCAGGGGTTGGGGCTTGGAGGAGGAGGCTGGTAGTCGGGGCTGCCAGGGTCCCACCCTTGCCTTGGCTTCTGACTAGTTGTGTGACTGTAGTCCAGTCATAGCAGCTCCGCAGGCCCACCCACACCCGACTCCAGTGCAAGCTGGGCAAACACCAGTCCAAACTCCCTCCTCCCCTTTTTCCCCTGCTCCCCTACCCCATAGGTGCAGTGTTGCAGCCTCTCTTGCTGGATCAGCTCCAAATTCGAGCTCCATCCCCCACCCTCCTGACCTAACAGCTAATGTCTCTCGAGTCAGGAGGATCAGTCTAACTCATGGTGCTTTCTGTGAACTGCCATAAGTTAGACTGGGGAGCTGCACTTCTGTCTGTGCCTGGAGACACTTAAACTTGCCCCCTGACCTCCAGGACTCATCTAGAGGGCCTCCAGCACCTGGAAGATGGAAACCCCTAAGGTAGGGCACTACAACAGGGATTCAAACTGAGATGGGGAGGTGGAGTTACAGGGGCCAAGGCCTGGGGAACAGGACACTTCTCCCAGATCCAAGCCCTTTTCTCCAATTTTTCAGCCAGGTGAAGTTGTGCACATCCCAACTGGGTTGAATCACATTTGAGTAAAATTGTAGGCTGTCTCAAGGCCTTTACTGAGTGCCAAACATACAGCACCTTCTGCTGCCCCCCTCCCTGCGCTGGGAATGGGCTGTGGGGTTATCTGAACTGCTGTTGAGCCTGTGCTGAGTAACCCTGGAAGGGGCACATGCCAGCACACTCACCTCTTGTAGATGACTTGAAGGCAGCAGTCACAAGCTCCCCCCACCACCTGTTAGAGCTATTATCCCAAACTCTGCTCTAAGTATCAGCAACCTGTGTCTTTGCTGCATGCTTTGATAGGAGCACACATGGGATGCATGAGTCAGAGTCCTTCATTCAGAGCACTGCAGAAGTGTAATGAAGATTCTGGTACCCCCCAGAGAACTGAGGGTTGAGGTATACAAGGGGTGAGGGAAAGGCATAAAGTGATTCCTATTTCAGAGGGAACAGAGGTGCAGTGAGGACCAGGGCATGTTTACACACAGCCTCATACTACTTAAATCAGAACGAGTCTCTCTGTGGATGGTTCTGCTTTAGGCTAAGGGGAAGATTGGTTTAGCTTTAACCTGTTCACACTTGATCTAAGCTAACTGGAAACTGCAACTCAGCCTGGAATAGGAACAGTCAGATGAGTGTTTGCAGTAGCTCAATAAATGCACCCTGTCAGTTATACTGGGGATAATTTTCCACAAGGACTCTCTCTGGGACTCACTGGGGAAGCCCACTGTTGAGCCAGAAGCCTGAACCCATATCTCCTGAGTCCCAGCCCAGCCCCCTCACCACAAGCCTGTCTTCCTACATCAGTCAATGCCTCCTTTCAGTGCCCCTGTTTCTTTTCCTATTGGTTTCCTTCCGTTCCTTGTGCCACACCTTTATATCCTTCAGATCCCTCACTTCTGCTGCGCTCCCCAGTGGCAGATACCAGCCAAAGCATGAGTCTGTGAAACACACCCAAATTACAGCCAGTGCTGGTCATCTCACAGAATCATAGTAATCATAGAAAACGAGGGTTAGAAGGGACCCCAGGAGGTCATCTGGTCCAACCACTGCTCAAAGCAGGACCAGTCCCAAATAGACCATCCCAACCAGGGCTTTGAGCTGGGCTGTAAAAACCACCAAGGATGGACTCTCTGGATGGTGGTATCCTGCTGGGTCAAGCCAGCGAGTTGGTGCCCATGGGCCTCGGTGTCACGCCGACAGGCAGAATGACATGGTGTGGCCATCCTGGGCTGGGATGCTCAACGTGGAGCAGGAATGAGATCCCTCCCCCTGACCTCTGCCACTGTCTTGCTCTGAGCAGCCCCTGCAGGTGTGTGCAGAGGAAGGAAACGCAGGGGAAGTCCCAACCAAGACATTTATTTTATTTAATAATAAAAAAACCCCAAAACAGACATAACTTCCTGAAAACAACTTCCTACCTCATAATTTCACAGAAATTAGCTTGGAAACCTTGTTTGTCCTCCCTGCTCCCATTCCTGCCTCAGGCCCTGCCCTGCACCCTCCCTGAGGGGAAAGCCATCTCCCCAGCTCTCCTGAGGGCTGTGACAGAAGTGCCAGTGCTCAGAGAGGGGGGCAGCCTAGCCTGCCCTGTCCTCGCCTCTTGACCAGGGTGAACCTGGGCTAGTAGCTGAATGGTCCCTGCTCACCTTTGCCCCTTCTCCGTACCACAGGGGTGCAGCAGTGTCAGCTGGCATGGCTGGCTGATGACTTCTCTCCCTGTGCTGGGCCCAAGAAGATGGGTCCTGGCCTTTGCCAGGTTTGCTACACAAAATTCAGCCTCTCCCATGCTGTTCCTCACTGATGACCTGCTCCCACCCCACTGGCTTGCTTTGTACGTGGCAGTGCTGACCTTATCCTGAGAGGTCCTGTCCCTCCTGCCTCAAGGCTGCCCTCCTCCTCTGTCTCAAAAGAGAGCTAGCAGCAGCTGATTTCACACAGTCCAGCTCAACTTCAGACCTGCAGCTGGTCAGAGGCTGCTAGGTTTGGTTTCTGTGCCTCTGAAATCCCCCATACCACAGCAGATGCCACTGGGGTTCTGCATGTACCATGTAACGTGACAGTAAATCTCCCCACCCCCAGATGCCAACCTGCCTGCTCATCTCCTGCTGGAGCCCTATGCTACAGCTGGTGTCTGAATTATGCCCAGAAAATGGAGGCCCTTGGTGTATTCGAGAAGAGATGAGACAGATGAGAGGAGGCCTTAGAGCATGGCATGGAGGGCACAAGGAGGGGCACGCTGGGTCTCTGTCAGAGGCCCTCACGACTGCTCTTCACCATGCTCCATGCTCCTTCCAGCTAGACTCATGAGAGATGCCCAATGAATATGTATTCCAGTTGAGAACTAGGCCACTGCCTCACTCCTGGACACAGCCAAAGGACCCACCATGCCAGTCTGGTCTGGGTACCCCTCACTAACAATCCTGGGAGCTGCTCAGGGTATCTGGACCCCAGCCTTATGCTGATGTAGATCCAGGGCCTGGAAATTTCAGACTAAGCAAGCCCCTGATCCACAGGGTATGGGACCTGATTACCAAGGAGCAGCGAATATCCACCGGCACTAGATCAGCCCTGCCCTGCACGCATCCTCCCCTCAGAGCACTACAGGGCAGAGAACTGTCCTGCTCACAGACCAGCCCAACTTGCCATTGACCTTCCAAGGGCCCACGCTCTCATCAGGAGCAGCCATGCTGGGAAGCTTCCTCTGGGACTCAGCAAGGGTCCTATCTCCCTGAGGAAACCTGCAGGGAGAGGGACACAGCATGTACCATTCACCCCCAGCCTCCTAGAGAGCTGGGTAGCTTCATCTTCACCAGCCACATGAAGGAAGGGTGCACGGATCTCATATGGTCCACGAGGGAACACAGAGGTGAACAGAAACAGCAGGCAGGCTCAAGTGGGTCTGTGAGATAGGGCTCCTCCTGGCCGCCATGTACCTTAGGCTGGGTCTTCAGGTTCAGGAAGGGCCATGAGCTGCCAGGCTGAGAGCCCCGTTTCCCTCTCCTCTTCACAGGGCATCCCAGGGCTGCCACCAGCTTGCCTCATGTCCAGGCCCTGCATCTACAAGGTGGGGCTCACTCTGGGCCATGTTTCACTGCTCCACTCCCTGAGGGGCTATAGGCAGCCCAGGGCAGGGGTTCACCTCCCTCTGGCAGGAACCCTGGTGCCCCAGTGCTAATGAGTTAATAAATTCATTTCTGACTAAGAAATTAGACCCTTAAGAAAAATCACCACCCCCCAAAGTAACCACAGTTTGTTTATCAGCTCTGCCAAAATCCCTGGCTCGCAGGGCCCTTTACTCCTGGCCTTCAGTGTGGTGTCAGAAGCATGTGCGGCAGTGTGGAGATGACTCTCAAGGCAGCAAAGCCCCGGTGGCCGGCTCTGCTGAAAGCCCTCCTCCTCCTTGCCCTAACTGGGGCACGAAGGGGTCCTGAGGGTGCAGCTGGTGACAAGGCCCAGGGCTTAGTCTTTTGGTGTCTTCTTGCTGCGCGAGTTCCACATGCCGCGCTTAGAATGGTAGTAATGGTAAAAGTTCCTGAGTCGCAGGCGCTCCACCTCCAACCCGCTCTGAAGGACCCTGCAGTGACAGGGGAGACAAGGAGAGGGAGACTAAAGTTCAGCTCAGGAGAAAGACAAAGCAGAGGGGAATCTGGAGAACAGACCCTTGGTGCTCCTCCAATTTAGGACGCTGTTATTCTTTTTTGAATGTTGGACGGGGTTGCCTAATACCCACTCAGCCTAGCAGACTGAGGAGCAAATCTCTTGGTGGTATAGCTCTGATGCTCCGCAGCCCAGATGCATTCAAGCAAATTCATGGCACATGTCCCTGAAACCTCCAAGAGGTCTTCTAGCAAAACCAGCGAAGACCAGGCTTGGCATGTATCTGAGGTGAATGTCAAATGATCCCCCACCCCCGCCACCATATTTCAGGTTTAATTTATTTGGGAAAAGGGAACCAAAAAAAAAAAAAGGGCACAGCACTATTCTTGCTCTGCCAGACTTGGCACCATGTCAGAAAAAGAGAAGGGTTGGCTCTCCAGCCCCACTGGCCTTACCTGTCCAGGAGCTCCCAGTCCTCCCCGCCCCAGCGGTCTCTGAACTCCTCCGTGTTCATGCCCCCAACCCGGTCGAAGTCAGATTTGTAGATCCCAAAGAGGCCAAACCCATTCACCTCCCAGTAGCCTGAGAAAGGAGGAAAGCCAAGTGACACGTAAGATCTCAGGGGGAGAGGATCGGCCCTGGAGTGGCAGGAGGGGCAAAGAGGCAGAGTGAGGAGCAGGGCTGGATGTCACAGCATCAGAACCCAGCTGGTCCTGGTCCCCTGCTCCGCTGCCTCCCCTCCTTCAAGGCCACACTGCCCTCTCCTGGAAATTGATGGCACCAAGCAGTCCCAAAAGAGCTTTGTCTCTTGGCCTCTAAAACAAGCCCCCCACCTCATCCTCAGAGCAAACCAGTTCCCCTTGCTGGAAGGGATTAACCGTGTGCCCCCAGGGCAGGAAGAAGGATTGCTTCAGGCAATCATTTCGCAGAAGCCATCCCTTCCCCTCCCCCACAAAGCAGGCTGCTCTCCAACAAGGCAGATCTCATACAGGGGCCATATGTATGCAGCATGGGGCAGCTTCAAGACTTCTCCCCACCTCTGCAAAAATGAATCTCTGCCCTCACATGCTCCCTGGTAGTTTGCTCACAGCTGACTAGAAGCAAAGCAATTGAAAACCTTCAGGGGTGGGGGAGGGAGGGAGGAATTCCTGGATGTTTGGAGCATTATGAACCAAGGAGTTGTTATTCTGGACTACTGATATTCCAGGACTGCCCAGAAGCTCTAGGGCTGGGGCCCTGAGGTGCTGCATGTTGTACAGATGCAGATGAAAAGACAGCACTTGCCTCAGGGAGCCTTGTAAACCTGAGCTTGCAGATGTTGCCAGCGCACTCACCGTCATCTCACTGACATGCTGTCTACTCTCTTTGTGTCACTCACTTCACTACTGCTACCCTCTCAGGCATTTAGGTCTAACTGAACAAGCAACCTCCCTCTGCCAGGTTTGTCAGACAGCATTACAGTTCAGTCCTATGGCACCTGACAGAGTAGACTGCTGTCAATGACAGCTCATGCCTTTCTGAACCATTAGTCTCCAAGGTGGAGACTTGTCCGAGTGTTCTAGTGACAGCAGAACTGGTCAGAAGGCAGAGACAATCAGAAGTAAGAGCAGGACTGAGGACTCCTGGGTTCTACACTGTCTCACTGTGAGCGAACTGTTCACCCTTTTCAAGCCTGTAGGGAGGGGATGGACAGAGCCGGTCTCTGGGGGTTGTATCACACTATCATACTGTATCATAGTGGTTAGGGTTGAAAGGGACCTAAACAGATCAACAGGTCCAACCCCCTGCCCCAGGCAGGAAGGGGTGCCAGGATCATATCACCCCAGCCAAATATCTGTCCAGCCTCTTTTTGAAGACCCCCAAGGTAGGACAGAGCACCACTTCCCTTGGACCACCATTCCAGAGCCTGGCAGCCCTAACCATAAAGTAATGTCTTCTGATGTCCAGCCTGAACCTCAACTCTAACAATTTGTGGCCATTATTCCTAGTAACCTGGGTGGTGGCTGGGGGCACAGAGCCTCCCCCAGTTCCCACTGGTGAGTTTGTAAACGGCCACCAGATCCCCTCTCAGCCTTCTCTTGTGGAGGCTGAATAGGTTCAGGCCCTTTAGCCTCTCTTCATAGGGCCTGACCTGCTGCCCCTTGACCATGCAAGTGGCCCTCCTCTGGACCCTCTCAATGCTAGTCACATCCCTCTTGAAGTGGGGTGCCCAGAACTGGACGCAGTACTTCAACTGAGGCCTGACCAAAGCTGCATAGAGGGGAAGGATCACCTCCCTGGACCTTCTTGTGATGCATCTGCAGATGCACAACACGGTGCGGTTAGCCTTGACTGCTTCCTCGCACTGGCAGCTCATGTTCATCCTGGAGTCAACAATGACTCCAAGATCCCTTTCTGCCACCGCGTTTACAAGGGTGTTCCCCAGCCTAGAGGTGTGTGTTCTTGGTTCCTTCTCCCTAGATGCAGCACCTTGCACTTGTCTGCATTGTATTCTATTCTATTCTATTCTCGTCCGCCCGCCTCTGTAACCTGTCTAGATCTGTGTGAAGCTTTTATGGAGTTTGCAATACTGTGATCCTCCCCACAAAGGGGCCTGGAGATGCATGAAGTATTCTTCTTTCTGCCCCTAGCCCATGCACTCAGTGAGGAGGCATGCGACCTAGAGCAGGAGCTGACTCCAGACTGTATTTCTGAGAGCAAGTACAGCCCAGCTCCTTGGACGACTCAGGCTGGAGCCAGAACACTATGTGGGTAGTGGGGTGGAGGAGGACCTGTGTCATTGATCTCAGCAGTACAGCAGGTTCTGGCTGGGCCAGGAGCCCAACTTCTGGGCTCTGCCATTAGCTACTAGCTAGGAGCTATGCCATTAGCTGCCTCAGTTGGATTAGCTCCTCCCTTCCCAGGGGGCTGAATTTGAGAGCCCAGAGCTGGCCCTCCCCACTGAGGACCATGCCATAGGGTGGGGTTGGCAATACATTACCATTGGGCTCCTGTGGAGAGCTGCCGCAGCTCAGCCTCATGACAATGGGTGCATAGGCCATCTTGCCCTCCACACAGTGTTTCCGGATGCTGTCCAGGATGTTAAGGGGGAAGTGGATGTGCAGGTCACAGAGGAACACAATGCTGCGCCCATCCTGAGGGAGGCAGACATATGGACAGACAGGTCATTAGGATCATAGGAAAGTAGGGATAGAAGGGACCTCACAAAGCCATCTAGTCCAACCTCCTGCTCAAGGTAGAGTCATCCCTAACTAAAACATTCCAGCCAAGTGTTTGTCCAACCTGTTCTTGAAAACTTCCAAGGATGGAGAGTTCACTATGTCTGTAGGCAGCCTAATCCAATGCTTGACCACCCTCATGGTCAGAAGTTTCCCCTAATCTCCCCTGCTGCAGCTTGAGGCCATTGCTCCTAATCCTATCACCTATGGCCACAGGGGAAAGCCCATCTCCATTACCTCTATAAACACCCTGAAAACTGTTATCCAACCCTCCCTCAGTTTTCTCTTCCCCAGACTAAAGTAACTGTAGCTCTTTCAGCCTTTCCTCATACATCATGTTTTGCAGACCTTTAGCATGCAGCAGACCCCATGACAAGCAAAGACAAGCTGCTCTGGACAGATAGAGCCATCATTCCCTCCCAGACCCCCCAGTCACTCACCTCAATGGTATCCACCCCAGCCTGCAGTCCCGCTGAGCGCTCAAAGTTCCCTGTGCGCTTCAAGTATTGATACCTGGGAATAAAGTGCATGGCTAATGCAGCGTGTCAAAGGGATGGCGCTGCTCACCCTGGGGATCAAGGGGATGGAAATCCAGCAGAGCAGGGAGCCAGTGTAGTTAACTGAGGGGAACAGAGCCCAGTAGTGTTCACAGGGTTGAGTCGGTCTCGTGAGAGATCTCCAGTGATCTGGGGAGGAGTGTGGGGGATGGTATAGCAGGGGAGGTAATGTTACAGAAGCTTGTGGAGGGTCAGTGCTTGAAGTAAGAGTGGGAGCAAGCTAAAGAAACCTGAGCAGCAGTTAAGTTTTCCTCCACACAAACTGCAGGGGTCTTGCTGTCCTAGCGGGGAGAGATGGGGCCCTAGGGGACCCCCCTCCCTACCTCCCCTGCTGGCTCACCTCAGATAGCTGAGGGCTTGGGTGTTCAGACAGGGAGAAGGTGCTGGGGTGTGGTGCCAGGGTGGGAAGTGGGACATCAGCAAGGATGGGCTCTGGGGCCTGTGTCATTCCCTGCCAGGTTACCGAGGCAGCCGGGCTTCCTGCAGTGCCTTCTCCACATCCATGTCGTCGCTGTCAAAGTCCACCAGGATGATGTTGAAGTTGGCATCCTTGGTGTCCCAGTACAGGCTGGCCATGTCTGAGATGAACTGCTGAACCCAGCGGGCCTGGTTCTTCACTGCCAGGCACAAGCACAGGCACCACTGAGGGTCAGTGTCTCACATGCTACCCTGCTGGGGCCAAGAGCTAGACCCCATCCCACCATGTGAGACCTGAGATTTATAGGACAATCTTGGCACATCTGGAGCTCTGAATGTCTGCCCAGAGCGGCTGGACCTGCAACATCTCTTCTTCCACTGGAAACCTCATCCCTGCTGTGATCATAGCTGCCCAAGGAATAGGGAGGCAGGCTCTGCTGCTGCCACAGCCACAAAGAGATTAAGGCTTACTCAGATTTTGGGTCCCTGGTTACCCAAGACTGTTGCACAGCATGGGGGAAGAGATGCCACAGGAGCCCCCTGACAGAAAGTGAGTGGTCAGGCCATCACAGCAGGGTGAAATCCCACCCTGGAAAACCTCATCTGCTTCAACTGTGCCCGGTGACACCCATGAGATGACAAAGCTGCTGTGCTGTGCGCAGTCAGTGCTGGGCAAAAGCACTTGGGGGCCCAGGCTTGTCTAAGGCTCAAGGCAGCCCCAGGCTCTCATTCCTGGGCTTAGGAGGGGTCTTGTGCTCACTGAGAAGAGGCAGGTTGTGCCACTTCCTCTCTCCCACAGTCTCAGAGCATGCAGGTGCTCTGGGGAGCAGAGGCCCAATATAAATTATGCTCTCTGGGCCTTGCTTGACTGCCCTGAAGACCCCCTGAGCCACTCACCAGGAACCACAAAGTGCACCATGACGTCCTGCCTCCAGCTGAGGCGCAGGGGCCGGCACAGGATGGGCTTCCCATACAGCAGGTTCCAGGTGCTGGGCTGAGGCTGGGACTCAGTGGCCATGAGGGCTGGGCCATCAGGGTTGGCCTCGGTGCTGTCATCTTGCTTGCCCTGGTGCAGCAGGACATAGACGTACTCTGAGAGCCGCACAGTTCTCTGGCCCCTCTCCATCAGCTCCAGCTCCATCAGGTAGCGGTTCCCCCGGGCCGTGTCCCGCCGCTTCTCCACATTGACAATCCGTAGAAGGGTGTAGATGCTGAGGGGAGGGCAGGGCAATGCCCGGGCAGTTAACTTTCAGGGTGAGACCACCACCTTTGTCCCCTCAATTGAGGAACCCAGTCCCCAAAGCTTGCCCACAGGCCAGCAGAACTTGAGGTATCCACCCTCCTGGGGGCTTCATCTGGGGCCCCTCCAACATCGGGGGCTCACAAGGGTGAGCTCACCACCCTCCCTCCCAGCTAAGCCAGGCCCCATGGGGCCATACTTTGCAGCAGGTTAAGGGCACAGCACAGGGGGCAAGGGTGTTACAGGCACAAGGACTCTTACTCACAGGGGGTGGGTCTCCACAGGCACATCCAAGAATGGTTTCTCCGTGGTCTCACAGCATCTGTACTCCCCTCCCTCCCCACCAGAGCACAGCCCTTGCAGGGCAGGGCAGGCTGGGCAAGAGGCAGAGCTCTCCACTCACCCCAGGGAATGCAGGGCTGGGGAGCTGTTGAGGGAGCAGGGCATGGGTAGCCCAGGCCTGGGTGAATATGGAGACCGCACTCACCTCTTTGCTTCAGGACTGGAAGACCTCTCCCAGGCCAGGCCTGAGTGAAGACTCACCCTGTCCTGCTCCTGGTAGATGCCCTATACTTAGTATGCCCTGAGCTGTCTGAGCACGAAGAGGACAAGCCCCACTCCCTCCCCTAGCCCCTCTCCCTACCCCCCGTTCTTCTCGTTGAGCTTCTCCATGTACTGGGCCACCACATCCACCACCTCACTCTCACTCAGCTGCAAGTTGCCTGACACGTTGCAGCGCAGGTCATTCCAGTCAGAGCGCAGGAGCTCAAAATCCACCGAGCTGACGCTGAACGTCCTCTGCCAGTTGATAGCATCCTCCAGCCAGCTCTGCTGCAGCTCTGCATTCTCGTAGCTGTAGTCTGACAACTCCTCTTCCTCCCCCTCCTCTGGGCCCTTGCCCAGGTGCTCCCCATCCTCCTGCTGTGACTCCGTCATCTCTGACATCCGCAGGAAGGATGTCACCCTGGTCCCCTCTGACAGGGCCACCTCTGAGGAGTTGTAATCCATGGCAGCTACCCCTGCGGCCCTGGCTGGGGAAGCAGTGGTGACCTCAAGGGCCTCCTTACTGAACAGTCCCTCTGCCTTGGGTGTTAGGATGCTGGGTCGCACTCGCTGCTTGCCTCTGGCCCCTGGCTCCTCTCGCTTGTACAGCTGCTCCCACTTCCTGCCTCTGGCTTTAGGACTCTTCCTCTTGGAAAGCTCTATCTCCCTGGAGAGGTGGTCCATAAGCCATGGTGACCTGTGGCTGGGGATGGTGTGTAGCTTGCTGGAGGGAGCAGGATGCCGCTGTGAGGTCTTAGAGTGGAGCTGAACCTTCCTTAGTGGTTTGGGGTACAGGAAGACCCCGGGGAAAGTGGCTTCCTGAACTGGGGCCTTGCGCTTCTTGGGCTGCAGCCGGGTCACGTACACTTTCTCCTGGGGCTTCTTGGGCTCCTTCTTGGGCTGCTTCTCCTCTTTGGGCTTCTTCTCCTCCTTGGGTGCCTTGGCCTTGCTGCTGAAGATGGGGACGGAGAGGTGGGGCTGAAAGTTCAGGGAGCTGCCTCGCTTTGATGGTGACAGCAGCCCCAGCCCATCCTCATCTCCCTCATCTGGCTCCTTGGGCATCCAGCTGAGAGATCGGCCATGGACCACAGTCTGCTCTTGCACAAGGGCAGTGTTCTCATTGTCATGGAAACCCCCGGCCATGGCTAGGGAGCTGGGGCTGGTTCCATCACGTGCATCCCAGGCTATTGGCTGCCCTGGTGGTGCTCCTTCATCATTAACCCTCCCTGGCTTGTGGCGGAAGGTGTAGTAGTCCACGTCATCCCCATAATCCCTTGCAGTCAGAGGTATCTCTTTCCTTTTGAACCCAGTGCTCAGGCGTGAGTTTGGCACTGCTGGGCTCCTCTTCTTGGCATCAGGAGGTGGGTCTGTGGGCTCGGGGCTGTCTGCTCCTTCCTCCTCTTCTTCCAGGAAATCTGGAAAACAAATAAATATCCTGTAGGCTAATGAACTACAAGGGGAGTCTGGAAACACCACAGTACCCGAGACTCTGATGTTTCATAGATTTCATGGATTTCTAGGGTTGGAAGGGACCTTGTAGATCATCAAGTGTGACTCCCTGCTCTAGGCAGGAAAGAGCACTGGGGTTAAGTAACCCCAGCTAGGTACTTGTCTAATCTCTTCTTGAACAACTCCAAGGTAGGGGAAAGCACCACCTCCCTTGGAAGCCCATTCCATATTTTGGCAACCCTCACCATAAAGAATTTCTTCCTGATGTCCGATCTAAATCTACTCTCCTTCAGTTTGTGGCTGTTATTTCTAGTAACCCTGAGGGGCACCCTGGTAAATAGAGTATCCCCCACCCCCGATGTGTTTGTAGGCAGTCACAAGATCACCTCTCAGCCTCCTCTTGTGGAGGCTGAAGAGATTCAGGTTCCTCAGTCTGTCTAATGAACCCACTCATGACAGCAGGTTCTCATAGTCACTGCCCGGGTAGGGTGGCCCAACAGCAGGTTTGCTGCGAGGAGGTCTGTTGGACTACCATTGAGTTCAATTCATGAAAGGTGTCTTGGGCATGGAAGTGCTGCCATGGGGCAGGAAAGGGACTTTCACTTTCACTGCTAGCTGTTGGGTCTGGCCTGGTTAGACCAGCTGTGTGGGGCAGAGGCAGCAGCACTTAGCACTTCTTGAACTCAGGAGCAGAATGGAAGGACTCCTGACACACACACAACAACTCAGAATGACAGAGGCTGGTGTGCACTCATTTGTCTCCTTCTAGGCTGTGAGCTGACTGGCAGGCCTCTGGGGTGCACAGGCTCTACCCTCCTCTTCACTCAACTGACCCAGGGAGGTAGATTTAAGTGGGCTACTAATACATAACAATGGCAGCCATGTTTCCTTCTCATGGTGCCTTCCATCCAAGTAGCTCCCAGAACATCTCATGCACCTTTCTGCCTCCTGAGGAAGGAAGGGAAAGCTCCTGGCACCATCTTCATAAGCAGGGCTACAGCCATCCAGGATGTTTTTTTTTACAAACGTAGAGAGACAAGGGAATGCATAAAACACCCAGAGAGGCAGCAACCATTAAAATTGACATGGAGAGGAGGAGAAAAACCACTGGATGCTCAGGGCAGCTGTGTGTGTTCAAAGAAGAGATTTTGAGAGAAGGATGGCTCAAACCCAGCACTGGTGAAAGATCTACTCAGGTTCCCACCATCTGTTTCAGCCCTCATCCAGCTCTGATGACCCAGTGTCATGAGCATTTATTGTGCATACGATGGTGGCCCCGAGAGGCCACCCCAGCATCAGCACCCTATGGATGAGGTGCTGTTTACATCTCCACTAATGTGACAGATCTTGTCCCACAGCAGTCCCAGTTGTTCTGACGCTACGTGTAGCACAGGGTCAGCAATGATTTTGGCCAGACAGCCAAAAACACCCCAACCTCAACCCATGCCTCAACTTGGCATACCAGAGGCAGACAGCAGGGGCCATGAGGGGCCTGATCCTTGTTGCAGGCAGTGGGTGCATGTGTGCCTCAGGGCAATGGTGGGGGACAGGCCAGGATTGTGCTGCCTTGGCCCCTTTCCTGCCATGCTCCCTGAGTCACACGTGCACCTGCCACCACCACAGAGCCAGTGCCAGAGCTCTGGACCCCAGCGCAGCTGTTTGCAACCTTCCTGCTGCAGCCGCCCCAAACCCAAGGCAGCTGTAGCAGGCAGCTGGGAAGCTTCAAACAGCTGTACTGGGGTCTAGAGTCCTGGCATTGGCTCTGTGGTGATGGTTGCACATGTGCCTCAGGGTGGATGGTGGGGGAGAGGCTGGGGTTGAGCTGCCCCCAGGTGCATGTGCAGCCACTGCCACCACCAAGCCCGGATGGGGCTCCAGAGCCTGGTGCAGCTGTTTGCAGTCTTCCGGCTACCTGCCACAGCCAGCTCAGGCTCTGGACAGCTGCTGCCTGCCATGAAGCCTGGGCTACTCGCAGCCTCCCAGCTGCCTGCTACGAGCAGCCTGGGCTCCATGGCTGACAGCAGCTGCTCAGAGCTGGGGCCAGCTATGGCATGCCAAGCAAAATGGCCTTGGGTGCCATGCTCTGGCAGGCAAGCCGGGGGTTGCAGACCTCTGGTCTAGGCTAAAGTGCTCCATAGACAGGAACTATTGAACCCTGCCCTCCCTTCCTGGTGATGTACACCCCATCTCCCTTTTAGACACGGGGAAACCAAAGCCAACAGAGCTGTCTCACCATGAGGCAAACTGTGACTGGTTGGCAGGGTCATATCTCACTGCCCAATGACTCCACCTAACACAGGCCGCAAACACTTTCTCTGCATGTCCTCTTGAGGGAGCTCCCCTCTCTGTGTGTCCCAAGCTTCCCTGTCAAGCTTTGCCCATGGTACAACCAGCTTAGCGGCCTTGAGGGGAAGGAGGCAGAGGAGACTTTTCCCTTTGCTCACATCCAGGGGATTTGACTGCAAACTCAGTCACAGGAACCACGGCAGTGTGTCAAAGGGATGGGGTTGGTCTGATCAACACTAATTAACAGCCCTGCACTTGGGAAAGGATTTGGAAGGGAGAGAAAGTATTGATCCTCTTTGAAGGCAATTAAAATATTGCTCTCAGCAGAAAATCGGCTTTGGCCTGACATGGTGTTCTGCCTTCCAGTGGTGAAGGCTGCCTGTGTGGGAGAGGGGAGGGAGAGGAGGGCTCCTGGGAATGCGAGAAAGACCTGCAGTCATGGGCAGGGAGCCACACATTCCTGTCAGGCCCAGAACATCCTCTGTGAGGAGGCAGAGATCTACTACTGATCTGCCTGGGGCCTTTGAGACAGCTTGAGAGGCCACTGGTGCCAGCAATGAAACGGTGCTCACAGGCACAGGCTGACTGACCCATTCCTGGCCTTGTTAATCACTTCCATTAGCCTTACTGCAATATTTCTACGGAGCACTCTGGTAAAGTCGGCGCCAAGGACACGGATGGGGCAGTACAACTGGGGTGAGGGAACTGGCGGCACTACTTCATGGGAAGGAGGGGATGCATGGGCCTACTCCACTGGTAGGACCCAAAGATAAGTGTCATGGCACTAAAGTGCTGGATTCAGTGGCTGAGACCACTGGTAATGATGATCAAAGGTTTGGCCTGTCTAGGAAGGAAGAAGGAGATGTCCCCCTCTACACAACCTTGCCCGAGTGAGATCTCCCCCATAACTCTTTCCCTCTATGGGCCACAATTTCCACTTCTCTGCCCAGCTCAGGGATTCTTGACACCCTACCCTTCAGCCAGGCCCATCTCACCAAACAGTGACAATGAACAAAGCCTGGATATGCTAGGCCGTAAAACACAATCTCTGTGAGCAGATGGCACACCAGACTAAGACGTCATAACACCGGCCCTGTGCCAGGCAGCAGAGGGAGGGTTGGAGCCTGCCAATCTGGAGTGATCTGCTGATGCTGGGTACCCTGGGGCTACTTACTGTCGGAGTTCAGGAAGAGAAATGCTCTCTGGCGAGGGTCTTCCTCTTCTTCATCCATTTTCATATACTTGTAAAAGCCAAACCTGGGAGGGAGGGAAGGGAAGGAGAAGCAGGAGATGGAAGAGCATGTAGCTGAGTGCATGCATACACACATATACAAACACACACGCAAAAGCTGCATTTATGTTGCATGACAATAAACTGGGAGTCTCTTCCAAGCTGTAGGGTCTCAACAGACCTGAAATCTCCAGACTGAGTCTTCAAGAAAGACAAGTCTCAAGCTAGGCTACTACCTGCTGCTGCAAGCCAAGTGCTATGTGGGACTTCTGTGCTTGGGAAACCCTAGCAGTTTCCCTCCAGGTCTTTACCTGCATATATGCAGCAGAAGAGAGATTCTCCCCTCCCTCCTGAAAAGAGGACAAATGTAGAGCTGCTGGGGAAGGAAGGGGAGAGAAGCCTGAGTCTCTGTGGTCTGCCAGCTCCCATTAAGTATAGAGTCTGGGATGGCCTGAGCCAGTGGGTGGGGAGAGATGGTTGGGCAGGAGTGGGTTTAACCCAGGTCAGCGCTGGCCCTATCTGCATATGTGCTGGGGGCCGTGTTAAAAGGGTTTGGTCAGGTCTCAGTCACCAGGAAATGGCTTGGTACCACAAGGACTATGCACCCTGCTGGCAGGGTCAGTTGAGCCCAGGTCCATCCAGCCCTGGATGCACCCCCTCTCCACAGCAGCAACATCTGGGCATGGCAGCTGCTTGCCTTGCCCTGACAGCCCCTGTTTGGGTTTTGATTCAGGAGTCTGTTTACAGCAGTTGCATGCCTAGGGGCTGTGCTGACCACGTGTCCTGAAGGACAGCCTCCATTTAACCACAACTGCATCCCAGGGACCCTGCCATCCCCACTGCCCGCTCCCATGCCCCACACTTACTTCTCCAGGTACAGAGGGGACTCTCTGTAGAAGCACTTGTTCTCTGTCTCCATATGGGTGAGACGGGTGAAGTCATTGGGATACACAAATGAGAGGTAGACCTGGGGAGTCAGGGACATCACTGAGAGTGGGCACGGGGTGGGTGGAGCAGGGAGGGGGGCCGGTCTCAGCCAGGGCAGTGTGGGTACATGTGGAGGAGGAAGGAGGATGGACCAAAGTGCCAGCAGAGGGTGCTCTTGGTTAGGACTCTGAGGCACCCATTGGCACAATCTTCTTAGGTGGGTGTGAAGCCTGTTCCTCATCACCCTGAGACTTGGTCCTTTTCAGAGGTGCTCTGATGAAGGCCTGGCACCAGAGGGGACCAGATTGAGAGGACAGACTCACTGCTGGCATTATAGCTTCCCAAAGCCACGTTGCACCCTCCACCCCACAGCTTGGCTCTTGCTCTCCAGAAACATTTCCCCTTAGATTTTAACTCCAATAAAGAGTTGAGCAGAAAGCCCTTTACCTTGCTAAGGGGCCCGGAGGTGGGGTGGTGCCTATGCATGAGACACCACAGAGCTTGTATGAGAAACTGGATAGGGATGGAGGACTCAGTGTGGGAAGGGTGGCTGCTCTGTGGAGATGCAAGGTACTAGGAGGCCCAGACAATTGGAAGGTGCCTGGAATTCATCAGTGTGAGCTGGCGGGGCGTGTTGGATCCTGATGCCTCTGCCTCTGGGACAGGGTGAGAAACTGACAGCTTTTGTGGCCCAGGAAGAAAGAAGTCTTTATAAAGGGACAGCAAAGGACAGTACCATCTCCTGGGCCAGTCAGAGACCTCTAACCTCTCTGCTGCCATGCACCCTCTCCATCCCCCCTTAATTGCCCATGCCAGGGAGACACTTACAAACTGCAGGCCCTGGTAGCGGGCAATAGGGAAATCCTTCACCACATAGGTGGGGCTGTAAGCGCAGGGCACCAGCACATTCTCCACACGAGACGCCTCAATCTGGGGAGCTGGGGGCAGGCAGTCAGGCAGTGCAACAGAAGGAAACCACAGCTCAGGCTACACTGCCAGTAACCAGGGACCCTCAGCCACTCCATCAGAGAAAACCTGGGCAGTTCCCTCTAGCCCAGCTAGCCAACCTGGGAGACTGTCCATCCCTTGCTAATCCATTGTAGGTTACTGCCTATAGGCTGGCCCAAAAAAGACTGTCCCTTGTAGCCCAACCTATCCCCAACAACTGCCCATTATGGACTGTACCCTATAGCCCAGTCCAACCCAATCTATCCAAATGCCCATCCATGTCATACTGACCGTTGGCCAGCTCCGTACATAGGACTCCCCATTCCCATACTGCCCCTTACAGATCAACCCCTTCCTAGACAGTTCTCCATAGCTCCTTCCACCCATATTCATCCCAACCTGTTCCCTATAACTCCCCACTCCGGCCCAGCCACTCCATGTTGGTCCCCTGTAGACCTGTCCATCACAGATTACCTTCTAGGTTGCTCCTCACTGGGAGAGAGGTCTGGGAGAGGGAAGGGAGCCATTGGGCAGCTTTTCCTATACAGTCTTGTACCCTGTGTCTCCCTCCACTTCTCACATGACTAACAGCAGGTCTCCAATCGTAGAGGGGTCAATTCCCTACCTGCCTCAGCCTTGATTTCCTCATATAACCCTCCCAGCCACCTAAGGAGCCAAAAGCACTAGCCTCACTTACTGAGGAAGAAGGTGTCTCTGGGGTCGGATCTGAGCATATCGGCCCCATGCTCATCCCTCTGTGTCTCCCAGAGGTAGCTCCCAGTATGGCTGGCATGGGACTGCGGGATGTGGTCCACCTGGTTCATCTTCAATGTGGATTCATCTGAAGGAGGCAAAACACAACGAGTGCACACAGGCCAGTGATCAGGGGTCTCTGCTTACCTCTTGGTGAGCCAGGCTGCAGGGGTTCCTGATGCAACTAGCCACGTTCTTGAGAGCAACTCCCTTGGGAACTCCAGCCCCTGGGTGCTCCTGAGGGGCCACCTCAGCTCCAGGATCCTGAGAGGGATATGCCCCAGCCCACAACCCCAAGTCACACCCTGCCCACAGACTGTGTCTCTGCCTAGACTGTGGAGCTGGTTAGCAAGGAGAGGGGGATCTCCACTCCCCTCCTGGTACCACTGGCTCTGTTAAGTCTCTCCCCTCACAGGTTAACCTGCAAGGCAACTGGCAGAAGATATAAATAGTGCCAAGACAGCAGGTCAAATGGCAGGGACACATCACATCCAATGCATGGCTGGCACAGAAGGGCAGACAGCCAGAGGCCCAATAGTTAACAAGCCCAACTCTGAACACCATTGATGATGCTGTGACTCAGCTCCCACCCTTGGCTCCCATTCAGTGTTTTGGTGCAGGGTCACACCCATCAACGATTGGCCGAGCAAATGTGTAGGATAACTGGCAAGAATTCATCTCCCTCCCCCCGGGAAGAAAATGTTCTGCTCTGGAAAGAATATGCTCCCTGCTCACCAGGCTGCAAGGAACATCACTTGTGCCTGCGAGGAATGATACGCCACATCAATTAAGTGCTGCCTCCTCCTAATGTCATGTTTATCAGACAAGCCTGACTGTTTGCACAGAGTTGTGCTGGCTTATTGAGATGGCTGCCCACAGAGGGTTGGGAAACCAGAGACGCTGTCTCCTCCCCCGGCCTCTGCTTCCCGCTATGGAGCAGGGTGTGATATCCCCACTTATGCAGCTTGGTAGAGGGTATGGAATGGGGGATGCCTGGAACATAGTCAAATGGTACATGCATCCGAAAACACCTTCTCCACCATGACTTTGGGCAGTGCCCTCATATACTGCCTGCCTGCATGTCCATGTCTTGCCAGTGCCCCAAGGTGGACATCCACTCACAATGGAGAATGGGAAAGAGAGGCAAAGGTCAAAGTACAGGTCTGGAAGACAGGAGATCTGTATTCAAATCCAGCCTCTACCACGGACTTCATAGATTTCATAGACATTTGGGTGGAAGGGACCCCCCGAGTCCAGCCCCCTGCCCCAGGGGCAGGAAGTCAGCAGGGATCATAGGATCCCAGCAAGATAAACATCAGTTCTAGGACAAGAACTTTACTGATCACCACAGCACTCATCCAAGTTGCATGCGATGCTGGAAAGATTTCATAGACTTCACAGACATTTGGGCTAACATTTGGACATTTCATAGACATTGGGACTTCCTGGACAAGTCACAGGAAATGGTGTTTTCAAACGTAAGGTCATAATGAGAGGGTGGAGGTACAGCTGTTTAGCACAGCCGGGATCAACCTTTTTGGCAGGTGTGTCACAGATAAGCCATGTGAACTCCCTAAGGGCCACTGCAATTGCCTTCCCCTGCCCGATCTGTTGCTCTGCTTTCTGTTCCCTGCTCTATATTCCCTGCCTAATCAACTGCTTTGCTTTCTGCTGTTATATTCTCTGCTCCTGCTCCAATCCACTGCATAGCACACACAGACACTGCCAATGCCACTTGTAATGCATATGCCACAGGGTAGCCACCCCTGATTTAACACTGTGGATAGATGAACAGATTATATCAAGCTAGCAGGGAGCTTACCATGCCTCAGCTGTTTGGCAGTAACTGTTTCCATAGTAACTGAGTCCACACTTACCTGCAGTAAGTGGAACCTAAACTATGATAACTTAGGTATGTTTTGCTCAGGACACTGCTTCCACTTGCCACAGGACAGGGATGGACATACCCTACAATTACTATGGAGCAGCTGACGCACAGCAAAGCCTCAGCCCATCCCATTTAACTCAGCATCATATCTGTATGCCTGACCCTTAGATTTGTTGCATGCCTTCTGTGTATTCAGTGTCCCCCAAATGTTCACACAGCTTCCACTTGCCCACGGAGGGCCAGGTCCCTACATCTTGTTGGAATCATTGGCAGCTATACCCTGCTTTGGTGACCTGACTAGCAAGCTGTACTCTCAATGCCAGCCTGAAAACACACCAGCCTTTTAAGGTGAGCGACTGCTATGACGCCTTCCCACGTTTGTTCCCTGGAACCTAATAACACGCTCTGTGCTGTATGCCTCAGCCTTGGGATTTGAATACCAAACCAAATCTAATAATGACAATCATAAAGAAACGGAACGACCGTTTTCAGAGCTGGTGGCTCTCGCTGTGATTACAGCGCTCAGGGGCACAGTCAAAGGGAAGGGGCTGTTCCGCTTTGTGGAAGCACTCACAGACTCTAATTCCCAGGGTCACACAGTGGAATTAAGCTTTAAGCGATCTTTCACGCAACTTCCCCATCTGAAGGGAGGCAGGCGTATATGGGAGGTTAATACCACCAGAACATCACTCCCTTCCCTTGTTTTCTTTTGCAATCTTGTGGTGGATTCACTTAAAATCCTGACAGTGATATTCATCGGCACTCAACCTAGTGCTAGATGACCTCAGCATAATAACACAGAGAAACCAGGACACAGGAGAAGCACCTGCAGGAAGGTCACCTCTTTACTGCTTATACCTATATAATTGCATCTACTTAATTGACTGGCAGGTGCAAGTCTGCAGCATCTCAGAGTCAAGAGAGCTATGAGGAAGCAAGCAGGCCATGAGCCCAGTTTGCCAACTGGCAGTGCAGATCTTGAACCCCGTGCATAGATGGCAGGGTACAAAATGGACTATGAGTAGCTGGGAGTCCAGGCACCCAGCTGATGCATGTGGGGATACTTGGTGGGTTGGAGGGATCATCTGACCAGGAAGGTGATCTGATTAAAATTTCCATCATTCATTCAAAGCAGGAGCAAAGGGATTCCCTTTGTGTCATGGGTAAGGGGTTGTATCTGTCACAGCTAGGTTGTACTCCCTGGAAACAATCTGCATTACACATCCCCACTGGCCATGTCCACTCTGACCCACACCCTCCCCTACTCACTCCAGTGCAGCTTAGCCCTCTTCAGTTATCAGCCTTCTGGGATCAACAGTGTTCACCTTGAACAAGGGGTCTGCCTCAGACACCCCCATGTCCAGAGCTCCTTCTCTCCTCCTGCTAGGAACCATTGCCATTGTCCATCCAGCAATATGAGAACACAGCCTGAGAAGGCCTGTCCTCACAGGACATGTCATGTTGTGAAGGGCCCATGTGTGGAAATGATTAATCCAGGACTCAGCGCTCACAAGATCTACTGAGATCCAAAAAGATCCCGACCTGCCTGTAGGTGTAGGGCAGTGAGGGAAGGCTGGATATTTCTGCAGCATCTTTATGAACAGGTGTGTGACTCTGACTCCCTGTGGCCTTTGTATTGCTACCCATGGGTGTAAAGAAGCTGAATTTTCCACAGGTACCAGGGAACAAGGGAGACCAGTGAGTGGACATCAGCTTTTAGTGGCTGGCAGCCAAGCAAAAGAGAACACAGAGAACCAGATTGATTTCAACATGAAATACAGAACTGCAGTGGAGCTCACGGTCTTCAGAGCTCTCCCGGTGGCACGATCCCATCTGGTGATGTTGTGACCCCATTTGGGATCACAATCCACAGTCTGGGAACCGCTGCTTTGTCATCTTAGTCTTGGCTCCATTGCAATTGGCCAATACATGGAAGCTAGGCTTATGTTACTGTGCCTCATGTCATGGCAGGCTACACTGATCCCTCACAGGCAAAGTATCTTGCAAGAGTTGATGTACTTTTTGGACTGGCTGGGCAAGTCACAGGGAACAACAGTGACAATGCTGTAGACAGTGACCCTGTCTTGGGGAGGCAGAGACCTGGGGTCTAGCCACTATAAGGCTACAATCTATGGTTGCTTATAGAAAGGCCAGAGAAATGGCATTTTCTGCAAATCCATGACAATCGCTTCATAATATTTCACTCCCAGAGGAACAGAAAGCACCTAAACACAACCAAAGAGGCCTCTGGCCAGCTATTCCTGAAGGCTCCAGAACACTGCGACTAGCATGTCATTGTCAGCTGGGCAGGACCAGACAGGAGAATCCTCTTGCTTTTCAGAAGGGCAGAGTCACCTGCTTGAGCCTCCTCCAAAGCCCTCACCATCCAAGCCCTCATTACGTGACAATGTTAGCCAATGGCTGGCTCACCTCACAGTGGCTACGGTCAAGCTGTACCTGCAACAGAGTAGCAGTAGCCACTGATTCAGTGGACAGGGCAGGAGAGTAGGACTCCTGTCATGCTAGGTACCCACAGGCTTCCTGAGGGGCATGGAGGGAGGCAGGGGTGTCTCCAAAAGCAAAGGGTTTGATCAATTGCTGAAGACAGGCTGAGCAACCCCTCCTTGCTGAACAACAGGGGAAGGATACGATGGCCTTGCTCTCCATAACAAATGAGGAACATCCGGCTTCTCCCTATGAGAGCTGGTTCCTCCATCTCACACCACATTCCCCTCTTCCTGGACTCCCTCCAGAGCAGCCAGCTGAGAGAAGGGTGACAGTACTTGTCTGTCTGCAGCCACCCATCACAGGGAGGAAGCAGAGGTGTTAGGGGCCAGACAAAACCCCCACACTGACAGGTAGCATCTGAGGGAATATACATGTGTGCACCATTCAACTTTCCAGGACCAGTACCCACCCTGCTGTGCCTGATCCATCTTTTACCTAATGATCATAGCTCCTTCATGTGTGAGGAACTATAGGGCCCATCTCTGTCGCCTTCCAGAGCATGCTTCTTTCCCAGCCCTGTGTGTATCGAGTGCAGGGGTAGGATCTATTCATCACAAGGCTCCTGCTGCCAGGCCGTCTAGGGTAGAAGGCGGAAGATCTATAGATTTAATTAAACACTGCACCATCCATCCCCGCTTACAAGACAGGCCATCGTCACTCAGGGTCAGGGCTATGAGCTGAGAGGTTTGCCTGGCTGCTATTCTCAGCTTCCCTTTGTCTTGTTAGGAAGTTATGAGATGGGACGGCATGGGCCCTGGAGAAGGCACCTTTCCCCAGAGAGGGGAGCATCTCTGTGCATGGACAGAAGTAACTGAAACAACTGGAGTGGGTTTGGAAACGTTTCAAAAAGGAATCCTTTCAGCCAGGGGACACACATACAGCATCTGTCTGGAACGTTTCAAAATTTCTAGCTGGGGATGCTATAGGGGGTGGAAGATGTCTTTGGAAGTAGGGAAGGGTGGTGATGTAGATGTCTGTTTGGCTCCCCCCGCTTTCTAGCCAATCCTTTCCACCCCTGTCAATAGAGCAGAGAGGTAAAGGGGACTGGGGCTTAAGAGGCGAGCATCAGTGGCAGCAGGTCCCTGACTGCAAAACCTGGGAGTGGGACTCAGTTGCTGAATAGTCCGGCAGGCTGTCACCCAACCCGCAGACTGTCTATGTGGCTCTCCCTCCCTCCCCTGTAGAGGGTGGGTGAGAGCAGAGCACTGCAGGCATCTCCTTTTTCAGCAAAGTAAATGCTTGGATGAATGAAGGGAATGATGTGGATATAGTGTATCTGGACTTCACCAAGGCTTTTGACAAGGTCTGACATGACCTTCTTATAAACAAATCAGGGAAATGTGGGCTAGACAAAACTACTGTAAGATGGACAGAAAACTAACTCAACAGCCATGAGCAAAGGGTAATTATAAATGGTTCGTGTCAGAATGGCAGGAGGTTTTGAGTGGAGTCCCACAGGGGTCTGTTCTGGGCCCAGTGTTGTTCAATGTCTTTATTACAGATTTGGATGCTGGCATAGAAAGCTTCTCGAGTAAATCTGCAGACAACACGAAATGGAAGGATTGTGAATATGCTGGGGGACAGAAATGCAATTCAGAAGGATCTTCACAGATTGGAAAGCTGGGCTAGAGCTAACAGGATGAAGTTCAGTGCCAACAAATGCAAAGTGCTAGAAGAATCAAAAATAAAAATACAAAATGGGTGACACGTGGCTGGATGGCAGTACTACAGGGAGATCTAGGAGTCTTGGTGGTCACAGACTCAAAATGAGCCTGCAGTGTGATGTGGTTTTAGGATGCATCAATACAAGCATTAGGTGCAAGACACAGAAAATGATAGTGCCTCTTTACTAGCACTGGTTAGGCCACTCTAGAGTACTGTGTCCCATTTTGAGCTTCACATTTAAAAAAAAACTTGGAGAAGATAGAATCCAGAGGTGGATGACAAAAAATGATAAAAGACTTGGAAGACAACTCATATGAGGAAGGGTAGAAGGAGCTAGGCATGTTCAGCTTGTTAAAAAGGCACTTAGGAGGGACGTGATAGTAGTCTTCAAATATCTGAAGAGCTTCCATAAAGAAGAGGGGATAACACAGTTTCTTGTTGTAGAGAGCAGGACATGGAGCAATGACTTGATGTTGCAGCAAAGCAGGTTTAGATTGGATATCAGGAAAAAATTCTTCACTATTAGAACAGTGAGGCAGTGAAACATACTGCCTGGGGAAGTTTAGGACTCTACATCACTGAACGTGTTCAAGAAGAGGTTGGACAAGCATTGGTCAAGGAAGATCTAGGAGTAGCTATGCCTATATGCTTCTGTGAGCATTTCCTTTGCTTCTGGGCTTTGCTGGTTGCCACAGCCACACTTTATAACTTCCAAAAATGGGTCCTTTATTCAAAGCCCTCTGGAAAAATCTAGCCTTTTCCCCTTCAGGCTAAAAAAAACCCCATGCCTTATTCTAGGTTGTAAAACAAAACAGTGCCTATCTTCCACAGGACCCTTCTGCTACCCTGCCCTTTTTCAGATAGCCCTTTCAATGTTCCCAGCTGCAGATCCATCCAGCAGCCTGATCCCTTTCATTTGCACCTCATCAGCAAGCAGGATCTTTTAGATCCTTAAAGGATCTCTGTCCTGTTACAGCATGTTCTGCATTTGCACTGCCACATCTGTTGCAGTTGCATGCACGCTTGCCTAATTTCATGGCCACCTCTACACATTGGTGTCCACACAAATGCACATGCTTTTGTGTATCATCACATAAGGCACACATATGGTCCGCCATCCCCATGGCACGCAGCTTTGTGCATGGGTTATGGACACAACCCTGGCACCTAAATGCCTCTCTAAGAGGGATATGCTCACAGAGGGACAAGTGGAACAAGCAGGGAGGGCAGCAGCCCAATGCGGGGAGCCTTACCTGTGTAGAGCGAGATGTAAGGGGAGTCGATGACCTCAAATTTCAAGCTAGGGAGGAAAACTCGCCACTGGAAGAGAGGGAGAAAGAAGAGAATGAGAGCTGTGGCCAGGGAAGATGGAGTGCTGCTCTGCCCTCCTTGCCCGGCAGAAATCCCAAGGGAGATCTGGTGTGCCAGCAGGAAGCCTACAGCTCCAGAAGCTGATGACTGCCAGGCAGCTGCAGGGCCTCCACACACCTGCTCACCCTTGGGAAGCTTCCCAGTGCCAGGCAGCAGGAAGCAGCTGTGCCCAGTCCTCCCCCTACTGAAATCTGTGGGGAATGACACAGGAAACAAATGCGCCACACCACAACAAACACGCTTCAAACACAAACGCACTGCACAAAAAAAAGCCGGGTTAAAATTTTCAGGCACTCAACATTAATGCCCGTTTCATCTACACACGCCCCTAGACACCAGACCTTCCCCAGGCCTGGCTATGAGGGAAGTGAGGTAGGGGAGGTGCTGGTGAGAGGTAGGTGCTCCAAATTGTGGAGGGCTGTCATTCTCTAGATTTTCTGGTGCAAATCCATGGTGACTCCTGACCAGCATTCAAGCCATGCCTAGCCTAGAGGGTTTTTTTGCATTGATGTAGTTCCCTATGCATCACCACATGCTGGGGCTTGCACCAGGGGGCGAATGCCCAGTAATTTATCAGGGCATCTCTGCACACACTGGTACAACATTTACCAGAGAGCTTTGCCCTGAGGCAGCTTGTATATGTGGTCACTTGGGCGCAAGTCTCTCTTCTGTGGACAAGCCCCTACACACTGTTGTGCTAGGAGCCTTCAACACAAGCTGATGGAAATGGCTCCAAATTTACCCTGGCATAAATGCAGGGCCAGGGATTTATAGCTAGGGATCATGATATGCTGGACCCAGCAAGCCAAATACCTTTGTGACAATGAATCCACCTGCCCAGGCTGGGGAATTACTCCTGCCAAAGGCATTTTTAATCTGCATGCTGTGGTGTGTGAGCTTATGTCCACCTCTTTGGGTGTCACACATGCACGAAAGTTGTAGTTGGTTCTGTGCTGGGTTGCACACACGTGCACACACACACACATGCATGTATTCATGCACGTGCACACACACACACACACACAGAGTTCTGTGCTGCCTATCTCTCCCTGTGAGTTGCCATGTTGAGTGATGGCTGAAGAGAGAGAAGCACCCCATGGGTGCATGTGTGCATGCATATGTTCGTGTGTGTGTGGTGTCTGCCTAGCTATTACATCTCACACCTCCAGAGGAGGCAACGCCTTGTGTAAAACAAGCTTATTTTCCCTGCCTCTGCCAGGGACTTCACAAGGAGGCCAGCAAACAGAGAGGAAGGGAGGGGGCGTCATTTGTGGTGAATGGCTTGCCTTTCCTTTCAGCTCAGGAAAGGGAATGAATGGAGTCTCTTTAAAAAAGGCTAGCATTTCACCTCAAGCAGCCCTCAGTGCTGGCAAGGCTTCCATGAAAGCAGCAGGGCTGTGCTGAGAGGAATCAAAATGAGATGGAGTCCCTTGGAGACAAGGAACATTTTATCTCGAGGAGAAGGCATCTAAGATGTTTCCAGCTAGCAAAGTCCCTCACTCGAAATGAAGGCACTGAAATGAATCCTAGCTAAAGGGAAGATTCTCTCTCAAGAACCATACAACAGCTCATAGCAGATCCTTTTTCCTTCTTGAATTTTTCCCCCACCCCTCTCTTCAGGGTGATCCAGATAGGTAGAAAATATCATGTCTTAGCTTTCCAGCCCCTCCTTTCCTGCTGAACTAGGATTGGTCCCCACCCCCCTATCCCAAAACATGTTAACAAGGGTCCTTTTGAATGCCCCCTGTGCTTGTGATAGCCTCATTACAGATTTCAGCGCCATTCTGAAACCACGGTGATGAGCTGTGGCAGTACCAGTGAGGGAGCACAAGGCATTTATGGGATTGCGTGCTACCTAAATGGAGCTCATTTCCGTATGTAATTGTTCAGGCTTTGGGAACAGAGTGGTGGATTTGAGACAGACGCCCACAGAGCTGTTGCAAAAGGGCAGATTAGCCTGCTGTTTTTAAAGCCAACCATACTGGTATTCTGAGCCTGAGAGAGTGGAATTGCCAAGAGACAGATGTTCCAGACAGGAGCTGGGAATATCTCCTCTGCACAAGACAGATTTTATTGAAGTTATCAGCTGGGGACTGATAGAGAGCTCAGAGAAGTCAGCAGGCCCTCAGACATCTCTGTTTTGCCCAGCTTCTTCTGTCACCTTTTTCTATGCACAGAAATAGCACTGATTTAACTTAAATCAATATTTTTCCCCCAAGCCAAAGCAGTTAAGCCAGTGAACATTCCTGCTTCTATCCTAGTTTGAGAGTGACTTATTCTGGTTTAACGTAAACCTGTTTCTAATTGATGTAAGCTGTACTGATGGCTCTCAGGTTTGTATTGACGCAGAATGATCCACCCTGCCCTCTTCTCAGGTTTACCTAATGCTAATTTTAAAATATCCCTTTAAATGGAAGCAACTGTACAGACAAGCTCTTAAGTACTCAGAGGTACCCTGGAAAACTGCAAAAGCAAAGATACATTATGGTTCCTCTCTGTTTTACTTCTTTTAGGAATGCCTGAAAGGGCCCCTTCCCTCTCCCCCTCTGACTTGCTTTTCACCTTACAAGTCCAGGTCTTGTGGCTGCTGGAGACCCAGAAGCAGTTGAGGAAATAGCAAGACGGTGCCTTGAGGAGTGCCTCTCTGCAGAAATCAGTGTCTAATGCAGGTGAGGTGGGAGCTGGGAACCTAGGGCAGAGACTGAGCAGGGAAGGAGTTACCCCTAGGACATGTTTGGCTCCATCTCCACCACAAAGCCTAGAGCTGCAGGGACTGTGGGGCCAACACTTTAAAAAGCAGTTTCTGATTTGTGGGTACCCTGCTTGAGATGTTGAGGGCTTAGCCTTCCAGATATTCCAAGCATCTGCTGACCTAACCTCCTGGTCCTGCTCATTTCAGTTGGAGAGATGGGTGCTCAATGAATCTGAAAACCAGGCTGAGTACACTTCAGGTCGGGCACCCAGATGCAAAACTGACTCAAAGAAGACCTGGCCTGTTTGCTTTGCAGGTTTCCAGAAAGGGGAACACTGCCTTACAGGTGAGGGCCTCACAGCTCCCTGTGCAGAGAGAGACATCAGTCAGATGCCAGGATGCAGCTGCACATGGTGGCACTGCCTGCTAGGATGCCCTGCCCAACACGCTGCACAAAGATGATGAAAGCCAACAAGGAGTTATGAACATCTCTAAGGAGAGGAAGAGCCAACTCAAGAAGCAGGAACTACAGGTCCCCTTGGAAAGAGAGAGACCAGGAAGCTTAAACTGGACAGTTACAAGCTCAAAGAACAAGAGGGAGCAGGGAAAGCAGGAAAGGGCCAGTGGGTGTCAGGGCTCAGGTTTCCAGTGGGATGCAGTTGGGTGTGTATGTAGGGAAGGTGTGTGTAGGGCAGGGATAGAGGGGAGGAGTTCATCTGTAAGTGCAAACATTCCCCAGCCAGTCTTGCTGGTGAAAATATCACATCTGCACCCTTTGGACACAGGTTTATATTTGTACTTTGACCAGGACTGTAGCACACCCTGCAGACTCCTTGAGAAATCTCTCTACACTCCCAGCTTTGTCCCAGCACAAAGTGTCTGTGCCCATAGCAGCAAGAGCCCTGGCCCTGGCCACGGCAGCAGTGCGTACCAGGCAAGGAGGAGCCAAGCAATTTTACTCACGCCCACTTCCACATGGTCCGATCCCCGGTCATCCTGCTTGTGAAGCAGTTCAAAATAGTAGCGTCGGGAGGACATGAGGCTGTGCAGGAGGGAGACAGAAAAGCTTGTTAGCACACAGAGGCTTTGTTCCCCGAACAGTGGCCTCCCTGCCTCTCCCTCCATGGAGCACCCACTGACATGCTGGCCCCAAGAGGGAACCCCGGCACAAAACCCATCACAGACAGACAGCATGAGGGGCTGTCCTCCCATGCTCTCTAACAACTCCTCAGGAGAGGCACTGCCTAGAAGGCTTTGCCACTCAGTGTATCACTCCAACTTGGATAGACAAGGTGGTGGTCTTGGCACTCACAGCTTGGCCACCCACAGCAGGCAGAGCTCCTCAGTGCTGGGGCTTCTCCTGCCTACGTTGGCATGGAGGACCTATCCATTGACTCCACTGAGCCTTTCCATTGACCTCTGCAGAACAAGGGGTTGAGCAGAGGAACTCAAAGCATCTTTGTGACACCTGTATTGATGGGAGCTACCTGGGAAATAGCACACAGGCCTGGTGGAAGAGCCCTAGGCAGCCCCACACTGGCTGCAGCAGCAAAGAGAGGACAGCGAGGCTGTTGATCCCCTGACCCTGCAGCAGCAAAGGAAGTGGCTGGTGTCAAGGAGGGGATGCAGCTGAGCCACCTGCACACAGTTCAATGGCTTGATCAATATCCTAATAACCACACCTCCTGAATGATCATTGCACCCTCCTACCCAGTTAATCCTGCCTGCATTTTGCTAGGCCAGAACTCAATTCCCCTTTGCTGGGAGGGAGCTGGTGCCAGCAGGAAGCCCCTTGGCTCATGGGATCCAGGAAGGGGAAAGAAACAAAAGGGATAGCCAGAGTAAACCAGTCTGGAACAAGGCTTGCTGCCCACTGCAGCCATGCTGAGGGGCTGCTGAAGCAGGATAAGCAAGCAGGAGAACAAATGCATATGAGCAGAAGGCTGCCTGACCCAATGGCCTGTTCACACCTAGCAAGGAAATCCTGGCTCCATTGCTGCTTCTGTTGCTTCTCTCCCATCCCCAGGGCCTGTGCACAGCCTGCAGCCCCTGATGGGCCATGCTCACAGCTCAGGACAAGCAGGGAGTAGGAGGCTGGCCCTGCGCTTCCCCTCCGAGCTATGGGATATGAGGCAAGGAAATAAGAAGGGCTGCTGTCAAGCAAAGAGACGTGCTGCTGTCTCCGGAGAGAGAAGAGAGGGGGTAGGTGGCCTGAGGGGCAGGGGGGAGGGAGACTATAAGGATGCAAAGGGAAGAGAGAGAAGTGAGGAGAGTGCTGCTGACAGCTCTGCTCAGGAGATGCCAGCTTCTGTGCTGCCCTGGCAGTGATGAGATGCAGAGGCTGGGGGGGATGCCGAGAGCCTGCTGTTCTCTGAGTGCTGCCTGTCAGCCCCCATCAGCCAGCTGAACTGCTCCCCCCGCCACCTCCGGGGGTGGGGGGGCTGCCTGTCACTGCTGCCATGGCAACACCATTGGGATCAATTCTCCAGCCTCTTGGTGGTAGAAACAGGTGGTGGGAAATGCCCTAAACCTGGGTGCTTCTTGTGCTATGCTGGGGCAGGTGGTGAAGGGAAGAGGCTTGCTAACCTCTTTGGCTGGTGTTTCATTGTGCACTTTTGTGGGCATGAGCCCAAGACTTGGCCTCTGGGCAAGGGAACAAGGGCAACTAGCCCAGACTCCTTGGTATTCAGGCAGGGTTGTGGTTAAGAGGCCTGACTCAACTAACTGGAGTTCACAGGCAAATGGGCCAAGAGGCCAGGTAAAGGCCTGATCCCAGCTTTCATCTGCTCTGAGAGGGACACTGAGCCCGGCTACAGCCAGCTGAATTGTGGGCTCTGCCATGGCAGGCTGGCAAATGTTTTGGCAGCTCTGGTGTCAGGCTGAGGAGGGGGATCGGAGGGCTTTGGCAAGACCTTTGGCTCCAGGAAGGGCCCCTGGGGGATCTCAATGGTCTGGGCAATGGGTTCTATCTGTCCAGGATGATAAATGTGCATCTCCTAAGAGCAACAACTTCCAACAGCATCTGGTGGTTGGGACACTCCACCCTTCTTCCCCATCAGCCTGCTGGTGCTTTGGGGGGACAGCACAGGCAGGCCAGAGCTGCCGGACGACGTGAGGCAGAGAAGCAGCACTTCTGAGAGAGTGCAGAGGGGCAGAGGCTTTACTGAGGCCTCCGGGTGCAACCTAACACATGCTAGAGTGCTAAGGCTGCATTTGTCCACCTCAGGGAGTGAAGATGTCACACTAGCAGCCTCTGCGTAAGGAGGTTCCTGGAGCAGAAAGGTGTGGGGGGCGGGTGTCACAGCTAGGAGTTGGGTGGGCTGGCAGTGCAGGCCTGGGATAGCAGGGGAGCTGTAGCTAGGCATTTAATCTAGTGCACTGACTTTGCTGGCTGGGACAGTAAGATGTGATATGGGTGCAGAGCAGTGTGGGGTCATCTTTCAGAAGTCAGTAGCACTCAACTCCACCCCATGACACAGGCAGATCCTGTGGGGATGAGGCTGTGTGTGTTACTAGGCTTAGCCAGCTGGTGCTGCCCAAGGATAGGGGCCCTCCTCTGTGTTGCTCAAACTTCTCCAGGGAACACTGGGATGCACGTGGAGAGATTGGTGTCCCAGCTCCTGGTTGGCCGGGCTCCAGTCAGCAGCGTCTAATTGCATGTGGCATGTGTGCCCAAATGATCTTGCCACCAACGCTTCCTTCCCACTTCCTTTTGCTGCCATTCTAATTAGATTAAGAGGATCATATTGTCCCTAGCTAATCATCTGCAAGGGCAGCCATGGCACCCGGGCACGCAGCAACTTCTGAGCAAAGGAATCTGGTGCAAGACTCCAGCTTAGCACCAAGGGAGGCAGAGATCAGCAGGGCAGGGAGCATCTCAGCTCCTTGGGAGGCAGCAGACTTCGAGAGAAAAATCCTCCTGGGTTTTGGGAGTGGCCTAGATTGGACCCCAGCACCTCACTGGGAAGGGGTGATGGCCAGGAATGCCCCCCTGGGCAGGGAAGGAAATAAGAACTGGGCTGAAGTCACTTGGATCCAGGCTGAAGGCAGGGAGAACATACTTGTCATCCCCTCGTATCAAACAGGGGACCTGGGCAGGGAGATGGAGGCAGTGAATTCACTTGAAACCCTATAGTTTCTATGGCAACAAATCATGGCACTTGAACTACTGAGAAGGGGAGGGCTGTGGCTGCTGGTTGCGCCCAAGGAGCTCTCCTCCTCCTCCTGTTGGACAAGGAGCAGTGAGAGGGGCCACGGGTAGTGCGCCAGTGGACCCCCCTGCCATGGGGCAGTGTGGAGTCCAGAAGCTCCAAGAGTCCTGGAGTATTCATGCAACTCAGAGGGGGATGTTGAGCTACAGCAAAGAGTTGTGAGGGGAAGATGAGACCTTGTGTTTTGGATGAAATGTTCTTGGGGGGAAATCAGCTACTGCCTGCCTCCCACAGTTGATACTGGCCACTGCTGGAGGCTTGCGGGCACCCCAGATTTGATCCTGGCAGCAGCTATCCCTGTCAGGTTTGTTAGCAAATGTGATGGAGGCAAAGGCCCACTATACACACATGCAAGGGTAAATAAAAGAAAGAGAAAGAGCTAAACATCTGCTCTTAAAAGGCAGCACTGGCCAAGCCAGGAAAGGCAGTCTAGTGGCCTGAACTCTGTTCCTGGCTCTGTCCCAGACTGGCTTTGTGGCCCTGGGCAAAGCACCTTAGCCCTCCTGTCTGTGGAACAGAGCTAGTCTTCCTTCCCATCTCCCAGAAGTGATGAGGGGCTCAGTATATCAGTGGTATATATATAAAGTGGTGGGAAAACCCACAGGCATGAGGGCATGAGGGGATGCAGAACATAACACTGGCACTGCATACAGGAGAGAAAGCACTACGTAGAAGGACTGAGAATTCACACAACCTTGCCACTCCCAGAGCCCCAGCCTGTCTCAAGTGGCAGTATCCCACTCCAGTCTGTGGGCAGGGTTGAATTGGTTACTGCTAACACAAGGTGCCTGACTCTGAAGCCTGTTACTTCCTATCCTGCCCCCTGATAAACACATTTTATCTTTAAAAATGGAGACATGGCCCATGAGGCTGAGCACACACTGCCCAGAATGAACCTAAGGGAGCTGCTGTAGTTCAGCATATCCCCACAAAAGGCAGCCCCTGTCCTGGCATGCATTGCTTGATTGGGTCATAGTGGCCCTGCCTACTGGCTCCTGGCAGCACAATGACACCAGCAGCCTAGGGCAGGCAGCTGAGATGGGCCCCTCTTGGGCACAGGAGCAGCCCTCTGGAGCTGCCAAGCTGCTTACGCGGCCCACAGCCAAACCCTACTCAGGCGCCACTGCTCTTCAGACAGGGTTACTGCTGTTCAGACTCCTTCCTCTGTCTGGACAGAGCCCCTCTCTGGCTTTTGCCTGCCTCTCTCCTTGCCAGTGGGGAAACAATCAGCATTCACAGTGCGTCCTCACTGTATTGTCCATCAGAGCTATTGGCAGGGCAATAGCAGAGTCCCAAAATTGGCTACAAAACTTTGCGCGCTCCTTTCTTTTTGCTCGGAGCCACATACTGGGGCCTTCCTGAGGGACCCAGCAGATATGAAGTAGCCAGGATAGAGGCCAATGGGCAAGGTTAATGCTGGGGCGGGGGTGGGAGCAAAGGCACCTCACCCAGGACAGAGCCAAACAACCAGTTTGATCCAGAATGTCAAAGCTCTTGGGCTTGCTTCTGCAGCCTGGACTCCCCCTTTATGCTGCAGGGGCTGGGGCTGATGCTCAGAGCAAGGGCAGCTGTGACATGGAGCTGAAGGTAAGGGCCATCAGGCCCAGGTGCTAATATGCTGCCTGACAACAAACTGGTAGAGCAGGCAGAGACAAGCCTAGAATAGACCTGTCAGCTTCTGCTAGATCTGCTAGGCTGGGTGACGGGAGACAAACAGCCCTCCAGCATGACACAGAATGTGGCAGGGGGTATGAGAGAGGAGGACAGGGATGGTGGGAAGGGAAAGGAGAAATAATGGAGTGAGGTTGGAAGTCAGGGGTATAGGCCCCAGGATGCTCCCTGCAGGCCTGCTCCCCCATGTCCCCACTCCTGCCCTGTGTGGGTCCCTTCATCCCTTGCTCACTGCTGGTGACACAGTGTCTGCAACAGGGTACGGCCAGGGTCAAGCTGGCACAGGAGTTGGAAAAGGTCACACCTACCGGATCGGTTTGGAGACCTGAGAGCTGAACTTGGTGAACTCCCCTGGAGCTGTCCACTCAGTGCCCAGCTGGGGAGAGACAAAAGGCAAAACAGAGATAAAGAGAAGAAGCCAGTATAAGAGCCACATTTAACACTACTGGAAGGAGACAGTCTGGCTCGGGCAGGGGCTTACTGACACCTACCCACAAAGGCAGCACATGTGTAGCACCTTTGTGTCCTACCTATCCACTCCATTGAAGCCTGAGCATTATTTTTAGCATCTAGCTGATTATTGCAGTGCCAGGAAGCCACTAGTGAAAAGTCAAAGTCCCATCAGGTTAGGCCCTGTATCCAGCAGTGCTCACAGCTTGGGTGCCCCGTGGGATGCTAGGTCTCTGGAAGATCTGGGCACAGACTGTAGGCACATATTGACACCACACCCAGCAGAGAGGGTAGCAAGGCCTCCCAGTCCCTGTCAGACAGGGTTATGACTATCCCACCTGAAAGCACAGGGATTCCTACAAGTTGGAAATCCTCTCCCTTGCAGAGGAGACACAGGATTCGGCATTGGCTTTTACATGCATTACAGGTAACAAAGGAATCAGAGCACTGACTTCCAGGACTTCTGTGTAGCTGAAAGCCCAATGCTGCAATGGGCCTAAAAGAACTCCCTCATGTACTTTATTAAAGGGAATTCAATGTGCACTGGGGAAAAGTGGGGCAGGGCAGCACAGTTAATCATCACTGGGCATCAAGAAATACACATGGTCCAGGATATGGACTTATTGAAAATGTAGCCAGGCCTGTGCGTGCCCATGGGTGGCTCTGTGACAGGAAAGTGGAAGGCAGCATCTAGAGGAGCATCTGAAAGTCACCCAAGTCTCCTGAGACTCTTTCCCTTTGCTCCACTGAGCTCCAGACCAAGCTGCTGAGTACGTGCTTGGTTGTGCTGTGGTAGAACCTAGCATTACCAGCAAGGGAGCCATTGGATTAGGCCTTAAACGTGTGTATAATTGTAATGGAGTGTGCCTGCAGGGATGGCTGTAGCGCCCCCGAGGGACCACACTATGCCCAATCTCCTTCTCCGGCTGCCCCAATCTGGCCTCATTCTCTCTCTTGCCATGTTTTGATGTTAAAATTATTATGCTTAGGAGGCTGCCTTTAGAGAACCAGAGTTCAGCTTTCAATGCCTTGCCTCCACCCTGCTCATTATCAGTCTGCCAGTCTGCCCAATCTACACTCCCTAGCCTGAGCAGAACTTGGTCTTGTCTGAGCCCCCTAGCCCTTTCAGGCTTTGGCCCTTCTCCCTAGGCTTTAGTCCCTAGCTGCCCACTGGGTCCCAGATCCTGGCAGGGCTCTGTCTGGGCCTTAGCCTCTCACAACATGGAATATCTCACAGGCACCCCACCAGTAACCTCCTCCTCCTCTTTAAGTCACCCCAAACCTCACAGTTAACATGAACCCAAACCCAAATGCTCTTCCTTTTCAGCTCCCTGCAGAGCTCCTACACCATAGAGATCTAACTCAGACTGGTATGAGTCAAAGTGACTTCTCAGCCCTGTGCCAGGGCTCATACAGTCCCTGACTCCTCTTCCTCTGGTCTCTTGAACTGGCTATCTGCAAAACAGGGGCAAGGTGCTATCAATCCTCAAATCTGCCACAAAGGCTCTCAGTCTTCCTCATTAGATGCTCAGCCCTGCAGCTCCACTTTCTGCAGGCTGCATTTCCCCCAGCCTGAGTCCTGCTATACTGCTCCTGCTGCCTTCTACTAGAAGGGGAGAGTTCCCCTGCTAAAATAATAACAAGACAGACAGGGTCTGTGGGTGACAGAGTGGGCTGTTGTCTCTCATCTCTGACCCCAAAGGTTCACAAGCTAAACACGGGATGAGAGACAACAGATGGGGATAAAGCAAGTGAGGACAAGGTGAAAGGCTAAAAACAACCAAAGGATTTGCTTTTCTACATGTGTCACTAGACTGGCCAACTCTATGCTAGAAGAAGTTACTGAGGCCAAAGACTTAGCCCAGAATTAGGCACTTCCAATGGTCGTGGGAATATCTAGCTCCATGACAGCTAATATTAATGGAAATTCTGGAAGAGGTAGCAAACTTCATGTGTTGGGGCTCAAACCAGTCTCTCACTGCTGCTATTGGGGGTGTGTAGAGCAGTTGGCCCCTCATCAGCTCACTGCAGGCTTTCTGCACCTTTTCCCTGAAGCAGTTGGTGCTGGGAACTGTTAAAGACATGTGGAGTGGGGTCTGAAACAGGTGAGTGGTTCAATGGTCCAAATATAAAAGGAAAACAATCCTCTTGATTGTTAGCTGCTAGGAGCCCCCACCACTGCCCCCCATCCCACCCCTTTTCCCTACCACATGCTGCCATTAAAGATGTTATGGCAAAGGTAAGATTTAAGGAGATAAGGAAGTTGTCTGTCTAACACTATTTTCATTAGTTCTCACCTGTCCCTTATTCTTCATCTTCCCACCAGAGGCCAGTGCACCCTGTGTCTGCTAAGAACAGTGGCTCTGCTACAATTACTTGCCATTTTGCACATTATTAAAAGGCAAAATCCTCACAATCTTTCCATGAAGAGTGGAAATAAAGCTCCCCTCCCTTCTATTTCTTAATTCACTGAAATAGCTGGATATAGTCTCTTCAGAATTGCTGCAAAATAAAAAGCACCCCCTGACAGCATCAAAGTGAATTAAATTTTGTTCCCAGAGGCCAGCTCACAGGATCAGAGAAATCATAGAAATCATAGAAACGTAGGGCTGGAAGGGATGGACCTTGAGAGGTCATCTAGTCTAATCCCAGCCTAAGGCAGGATCATCCCTATCCAAACCATGCTATACCTATCCATAATCTAACCTCTTAGAAAAAACTAACATTAACCTGACAACACAAGACTTAACACCCTAACCTGGCACAGTAAAGCAGGGGGGCTACAACAGATAGTGATGTTTTTCAGGCAGTGAAAGCAAACACTGAGGGCAGAGGTGCCCACTCAGCCCTTCTGCAGCACCATATTCAGGACACAGCAGGCACATGTGTGATGGTGCTTGGTACATGCCTTGGGGCTGGGCTGAGACATCCTCCAGATGTCAGGATCACAGCTGGACCTGCTCAAGTTTTTCATGGAACCCCATGGCAATTCTCCTGCTTCTGGTTCCACTTAACCATCTCACCAAGGGGCTTTTTCCACCAGACAGTATTATTAGCACGGGGACGATAAAGAGTGCAGGGAGAGCCTGGAGTCTGCAAGAGCTCAGCAGTACTGGCTGCACAGGTTGATGGCACCTAGGTGGCAGGGAGGCTAAGGGGAGAAGTTGAAGAGGGTGCCCTACCTTTCCCACAAACGCCACCAGCCGAGTGTTGGCTGGACTCTCGTCAGAGCTGAGCCAGAACTCTGAATTGTCATCTGATGCCACAGAGAACTGGAAGTCCCCTATGGGGAAAGAAAAAAGAGAAATGTTAGATGGGGCCATGGAGCAAAGGGAGCAATCAGTGGCAGTATGGACCAGTGGTGGGTAGGGAGCCTGTGCCAGACTGAAGGCCATTTTTTGTCTTGCAAGGACAGTGAGGGGGCAAGGTTGTGAGGGCACTGGAGTCTGCAGTCCTCATGCAACTCAGCGCATTAGGGACTCTCAGGTCTGCAGCTGTCCAGCTGGGACTGGAGCTCTCAGCATCCCCAGAGCAATCCCTTGGGACTAAGTGGCAGGTGGCGAGGAGAAGGCCTCTGTAGTTCCAAAGCTATTCCTGGCTCTGAAGGCTGATGTTTGAGATGGGGGGGGGGGAGGGGAACAAGGCTTGGGGAGACAAGGTCTTTTATGTAGCCCCCACCCAGCCCAGCTATAGGAGGTGGGTAGTGGGGTTGGTGCAGACACTAACCATCCTTGAAGGGGTGGATATAGCCAAAGACCCGCAGCCCATAATTCTTCCACTTGGGTGATACAGCTAGTTTCTTCACTGTCATGCGAGACTGCGAACAGGCAGAGAGAGGGAGTGAGAAGGAGCAGGAATGCATCATGCACCTTGGGCTCACACTGTGCCCTCACGGACAAGGCAGGAGAGCCCTCCCCTCCCTACAGCCTGGTTCCACCCCATGGCCCCCTGCTATTTTAAGGGTCCTGTTTCCTTGGTCCCCAGCAACAGGGGCATCCTTACTGCCTCCCCAGTGGAAGGCCAAAGTCCCCCCTTCACTCTCCTATCTAGGGTAGCCTGAGCGAGTGGTGACCATCTGGCCCCTGTATCAGCAAATTTTCCCCAGAGACAGCTTCCCCATGGAGCCTGGTTAGTTCCACTGGGATCAGCACCTGATACAAGGACTGGCAGTGACTACACTGGGCACTGGCTTGGCCCCAAGGGTCTGAATGGTTTGGTAGAGATCAAACTCAGGGCAAGAGGGGACAGACTAGGCCCATTCATTGTTCAGGGAGATGGGAACCACCCTCATCCACTCCCTAACGCCCCGCCGCATAGCAGACAGGAGGAAACATGCCTCCTCCCCAGAGCAGGAAGGGCTTGGGACTCACATGAGGGAAAAGCGGGAAGTGGAGATTCTTCCTCAGCTGCCTCACAGCCCCTCCGCACCAGTCCTCGAAGACATGCAGGTTTGCCTTCCCTTTGTACTGCAGAATGACAACCCCACATGGGGACGTGAGCACACTCCCTGCCCCAAAAGCCAGAAACCCCCTGAGCACCCGACAGCGCCAGTGAAAGATCATATCCAACGTCCAAAGAAGTTGCTGGATTAGACCGCAGTGAACCAGCTGAGCTCACACTCATTGTGCTGAAGAGATCTCTAGTCACAGATGTGCCAGTGGCTGAAATGGGAGTAAATTACCAAACTGGACAAAGCTGTAGAAGCCTTCTCTATCATCTGCACCCAGACAGAGCAAAACCCTGAGTAAAAGGAAGCCAAAAGAAAGCCATGGACCTAGCATGGTATCCATGCAGGCTGAGCTCAGGTTTCAGTGACAAGGGTCTTCCACCGAGACCAAACAGCCCCTTCACCCATACATACATCATTCCAGAGACCTGGTACTAGAGGTTCACTGACTCGTTCAGCAATGATCCAGATTTCTTGCCTCTCCTGACAATCCTCCCAGCTTCACAGCACAGCAAGGAAGTACCAACTATTATTTCACTCAGCAGCCACCATCTTAGCCAACACCCCAGGACTGAAACTACAGAGAAGAAAGCAGCTACTGATTACAGCTTGTGGTAAAGGGCTAAAGCCCTGGCTACAGGGTTGTAACACAATCATATTCTCCATGACTGAGCACACAAGGAGGCCTATAACATACTTTACATCTTTTTACACTGCCAGACCCAGCCTGAGTGCAGGAGACAGTGTGGCCCCCAAACTCATGTCAGAGCCCATTGCCACCTGAGCTGGGATGGCTGCAGACAGACACATGCTGGAGAATGAGCAGGCCAGGACCTTCCTGCATGTGGGCATGCTCAGGAAAGGGAGAACCTCCAGGGAAATTCCTGGAGAGCCCAGTGTAGTGATTCCCTTTCAAAAAGCTCTGAGCCTAGTCCAGCCACTTGACCAGCCCAGGGTGGATGGCCATGAGGAGATCCAGAACCGAAGCTGCGTGGGGTGATCTAAGCCACTCACCAGACCACCCAAAGGATGAGCAAGAGGGGCCCTTGAGCAGTGATTGACACTGACATGACCATTGGGTCTCCTCTTTGCTTCAAAGGGGAATCTGAGTGGCTGTATGGAGTGGCTGTATGGAGGAAGTTCCCAGGACAATGGACAAATACTTATACCTGATTCCAGAGCAGAGCCCACCAGGCAATGATGTGGCCTGGATCTCACTCATTTGGAATACCTCCTTTATATGATCTAATCACAGAAGTCACCCAGAGGAGGCCTGGGGAGCAGTGCCCAGTACCCTTGCCCCTCTTCTCTAATCCCACTCTGCTAATCAGCACTTCTCAGCCACAGCCTAGGACCCACAGGGACTTCCACACTGTCACAGAAGCAGAGGAGCTGCAGCTGGAATAATGTATGAGCTCATTATGCAGGTAGGTGCTGGGGCACAGGTGGCTGGTTATCTGGGTCACAGCACTGAGCTCTGACCCAAACTGTGCTTTGACTACAGCTCCATGTATCAGTGGGGAAAAGAAGATGCTCACTTTTGCAGTCGTTCTCCCAGAACCTCTTCCTTCTTCCCTGGCTCTGCCTCCTCCGCTCCTCCAAAACAGAACTTCCCTGCCCCTGCTTACCTGGTCATTCCAGGGCAGAACATGCTTGGTCATGTTCAGGACAGGGGCCCTTCCAGCTCGGTTTGGTCTCTGACCTCGTGGAAACCAGCTGTCACCATCCTGCCCTTCATTCTGTTGAGGGAACAGGAGACAATGAGAGAAGAGCCACCCATGGAGGGGGTCACTGGAGAAGGGGAATGCAAACCTCCCATCCCAGCATGCTTTGCAGTGAAGAAGCCACAGTCTCTGCTGCTGGTGCCAATGCAAGTGGCCTCTGACATCAGAGAAGCTGCCCAACTTTGAGCAGCAGAGGTCTGAGCCCAGCAAATGATGTTAGCTACCTGGGAAGTGAAGCCCCCTCTGAGGAGCCAACACTGCTGTCAAACAACCTCCCCCAGTGATGCTGTGCAGCAGCTTAGGACAGGATCCTGTATCCCATGGAAGCCAGGGGGAGATTTTAGGCTGTGTTATAGGAATGGCCTCAACAGGGGATCTGGTAGCACCAACTCCTTTGCAAGAAGCAGCGTGGGCTCTAACCATCTTATTTTGTTTGCTGTAGCCCTGGAATTGCCAGCCAGGGCTAGTCTGATCACTGCTGTGATGGGGCAGCAAACTCTGAGTGCATGCCAGAGACTCCAGGGCCTTTCTGGTCCATCCTCTCAGTACCCAGCACCCTTTTAACAGCAACACTCCCTACTGACTGCCACCGTCATTTATTTGCATTGCAGCAGCTCCTCAAGGCCTGGATCAGGGATTAATACTTATTGTGCAAGCTGCTGCATACACCTAATACATTCCCTGCCCCTTTACAGCCCCTGGCCTGGGGACTCCAGCAGGGCACAGAGGGAAACACCCCAGTGACCAGGGGGTGGAGTGGACAGACTGTCTCAGCTGGCTTACAGTCTGAGTGCCAGATGAGAGTGAACAGGTGAGTACAGACAGGCGGGGAAGGGAGATGGCAGGATGCACTGGGGTGTGCTTGGATGCTCACTCTTTCTCTTCGCAGCCTACAGGCGCAGAATCTGATCTGGGTATTGTTGGGATGAAGGGATGGGAGGTAAGAAAGTGTTTATTTGAGGAAGTGACATCAAAGAACTGAGCTTGGCAGGTAATATAGAGCTCAGGGAACCCTGGACTTGTTCCTGTCCCTTACAGGGGCCCAGCCCTGCAGACCCTGAGCTGGGGAGCCCCTGCAGGCAGCAGGACATAGGAAGAGGTGTCCCCAGTGACCAGGGGGTGGAACAGATGAGCTGCCATGCTGTGCACTAGCTGAAGCCATGTCTGGGCAAGAAAGTCCTGTTCCTGGGTGCAAGGAAGTTGAGGGAGCCTCTGTGCCTACAGACAGAGACCAAGGCAGCACTGGGAGGTAGGAGACTGGTGAGATGCATGTGGCATTTACCTCGGCAAGATGGTGAACTGGGCAACACTAGCTAGAGCACTGAGCCCTGTTCACTCCAGGAGGCCATCAGCTGTGTCAGCAGACTAGGAGATGGGGTAAAGATTGTGGTGGGGACACAGCTGAAAGCAGGTGTCTAGAGAGGAGGAGACATGAATGCAGAAGGAGGCGAGAGGGATCTGCATGTCTGGGAGCCCTAGGGATGCTCCTTTCCTTTTGGGCTTGGCATTCCTGGCGCGCACAGAGGCCAGCGGAAAATAAATCAGCCCCGCCCCAAGCCATTTGTGCCATCCGCTCCTCATTACACAGAGACAAATTACCCAGGCGATTAGGGTACTTGAGAAGGAAACAAAGAGCCTTCCCTGTGATAAACGACTCCTTGTCAAGCTCCCCGTCTGGTGGAATTAATTCTCATGCAGCTGTGCCGGGCACAGGGAGGGGGCCGAGAACGCCCCCAAAGCTGGTTCTGTGGGGTTGCAGGAAGGGCTGGTGGAAGCATCACGGGTGGCACCAGCCTGGGGCTGTGCCAAGGGGCACGTGCTGGATGTCTCAGGGGGAGATGGGATTCTGGGATCGCGGCAGCCGCAGCGCGTGCCTTGGGCTGATAAGACCCATGTGGGGCATAGGAGGGCACTGGCAGCCTCTGAAAGCCTGCGCTGTGCCATGACCTCAATGCTGGGAGCTGAGTTCTGACCCCAATACTGCAACAGCCCCTTGACTCCAGCTCACACTGACAGGCTGTGCCACCTCAAACAAACACAGTCCCCCTCAGTGCCTCCATTTTCCCATCTGTAAAAGGAGAGAGAAAACTCCAAAGCAGCATTCCCTCATTTGGGCACATCCCTGAAATTTGTGAGCTAGCGAGACACAGGATTGGTAGGTCTACTTGTTTTGTGCCATGACCCTTCCCCAGACGTTGCCCTGGATGCCCCCAGAGAGAGAGGGAGGGCCCTGCGGAAGGGCCCAAAAGCCTCTCAAACAGCTCTCCTAACTATACAGGTGGTTGGATAAAAGATAATCACAAAAAACTGTTGTTCCTGGATAAAAAGGCATCCGCCCACAGCAGTGATAATCAGTGGTATTTACACCCCAGGTGCAGAAAGAGGACACAAATCATGCTCAGTTAACCTAGCTATGCTGAGGCACACTGGGACAGCCACTGATATAAGGGGTGGTCTTTGTCCTGCAGGCAAAAGACATGTCTATGGTACAGCCTAAGAGGAAAGGATATGGTGGGTGTGAAGGGGGAGGAGAGCGTAAGGGGTGCAGCTCATAAAGGGAAGGTGGGCTATTGGTTTACAAGTGCTGGCCTCCAATACCTGAGCCCAGCTTCACCACTTCCCAGACAGCTTGGTCTAGTTCCCATGAGTGTAATGCATAGATAGGGCATGTGTGGGCATGCAGGGCTCTTGGGATTTAAATGTCAGCCAAGCATGCTCCTGTGGTGAGGGAGGGAGGGGGAGGAAAGCCTTTCTGTCTGCTCCATATCTCCCCTCTCTCCCACTCCATCTGCAGACACTGCACGTGGGTGTCACAGCAAGGCATGACACTGATAAGGACAGGCAGCAAAAGCAATCTGGGACAGTGAGATGGCCTTCAGCAACTGACACCATTGGGGAGCCAATGATGTGTGGGGCTGGAGTGCACGGCATCTGCCCAGGACAGCCAGCCACCACAGCAGTCACTGATGTAACAGGACAAGCTGGGACTCTCACGCCCCAAGCAGAAAGTGTGCATTTCTGCTGGAGGGGCTCAGCTGGCCCAGAGGTCACATGCCAGGACTGTCACAGGCTCCTTCCTGAATAACAGTTTTACTGCTTCCACAGGCCACGAGGCCAACAAGAGCCATCTAAACCAGTGTTTCTCAACCTGTGGGTCGCAACCCAAAAGTGGGTTGTAAGAATATATGAAAGGGTTGTGAACTGTAAAAATGGATTCTCCTTTAAAGGAAAACAAATGTGGGAAACTGTGGCTTTTTCCTTGCAGGCTGCCAGGGTTTTGGGTACGGGGCTGCTTGGGGTCCCCATGCCCCACAGACCCATCCCTTACCCCACACACTGGGGGGGGTGGGACATGGGGGCAATGGGTCAGGAGTGGGGGGCGCTGTGTCAGGACTGCCCATCGATGTTTACAAATGGGTCCTGGTACAAAAAAGGTTGAGAACCACTGGTCTAAACAACATGGAAGTCACCTGAGTATTGTTGTAGGACACGATCCTGCTACCCCACTCAGAGGGTTGGATGCAGATCCTCCCAGCCAGCAGGAGGACACCAGCACCAAGGAACCTCAAGGGGACTCATTTCATTGGAATATTTTTATTCCAATAAAGGTTGGAATAAAAGGCTTTATTCCAGGTTTTCAATAAACACCTAACACTCAATGATTTTTTTCCTTATTTTCCAGTTTGTTTTTTTCCAGAACATTTCTTCCAGAAAATTTGCTCCCAGGAAACAATTTCTGTAAAGGTTTTCCTTTCTCCAATGGATCCAACTCTGGGTTGCTTGGAAAGCAAAATTACAGGGTTCTTGTTAGCTGCTAAGAGCCAGGTCACAAGGGGTTAAAAAGGAACCAGTCTTTCCAGCAGGAAGAAGTGGTGGTAAATTATTCTTTTGCAAAGGTGAAAGCAAGAGAAGCCTGGGATGTGATTATCATTGATCTGTTCTACAGTACCATGAGTGTGAAGTGCCCGGTGGAAGTTAAGAGATGTGCCAACCTATTTTATTCCAGGCATGCAGCCCACATGGATTGGATTTGCCTCCCTGAGTCACCAGCTGGGAGGGCTAGCGCCTGGCCTGGAGGCATCCAGCTGCCCCCATTCATTTCTTCACCCAGTTTAGCCAGCTCTCCCTTTCTGTTCTGTCTAAACACTGATTTGTTTCTGGCTCTGGATGAGTGATTTGGGCACTGAGTGGTCTGGGTAATCCATCCTCTGCTAGTTCTGCTCCCTGCCTGCAGTTACCAACTCCTCATAAAAATCCTCTAGCAAACTGAAGTCTCCCACATTCACAGCCTGCATCCACCACCCCTGGAGCAGGAGGCCATTAAGGCTTGTTCAGCATCCTTTTATGGGCTTTCCTTCGTCCCCTTTAGGGCTGGAAGTAATTATCAGACACCTGGAACAGGCAGCTAGTTTCTTCCAGCCCTGGTTTTCTATGATTTACTCCATTTTGCCTAAGGGAACTTTGGGACCTAAAGAAGTCAGGTAACTTCCCCGAAGCCCCCACAAAGCCTGTGGAAGATCTCGGAACTGAACCCCAATTCCTGATCCTCACTATAGTGCCCTGGCACCAAGCAAAGTCTTCCCATCCACCATCATGGACTTGATCGCAGACTTGCAATGCAAGCCATATGAGGAACAGCTGAAGGACTTGGGCCTCATCAGCCTAAAAAAGAGAAGGCTGAGAGGGGACTTGGTAGCAGCTTACCGCTACATGAGGGACATACATCAAGGGCTCAGCGAACAACTGTTTACCAGGGCACCCTTGGGGAAAACCAGGAGTAATGGCCACAAACTCCCGGAAGACTGTTTCAGGCTTAACCCTAGGAAAATCCTCTTCAGTCAGGGTGTCCAGACTGTGGAATAAGCTCCCCCCAGAGGTGGTGCAATCGCCTACCTTAGAAATCTTCAAGAGGAGACTAGACATCACCTTGCTGGGGTCACCTGACCCCCACTTATCTTTCCTGCCTAGTGCAGGGGGCTGGACCCGATGATCTTGCGAGGTCCCTTCCAGTCCTTACAATCTATGAATCTTGTCTAGCATTACCCCAGCAACCTAATACCACCAGTTTGGCATGGCCTTGACATGGGAGGGCATTGCTAACCCCCTACACTGTCCTATAGGAAGGCCACAAACAAGCCTGGCTGTTTGCATCAAGAAGGGACTGAGAGTCTCAGCAGCTATGACCTTTGCAAAACATGAGTCTCTCCTCTTCTTGGTATGCCAGGTATTTGCTGGGGACTCCTGGCTGTCAATGCTGTGCACTGAACATGATTCCAGAGGAGCCTGCAGGGATGGGAGCTCCTGTCTGGCTTCCCACAGATGCATCCAGTCATTGTTCTTGGTATCAGGGTATGTGTGAAGTAATGAAGCAGTGGTGAGGAGTACTGTCATCCTGAGGTGCTGGTCCCCAGTCATGACTATGGAGGAGGCAGCAAAACTGTGACCAGACATATGATGATCAGGCTGGGAATAAGCCATGGTCAGTATGGGTGGGGGTGGCCAGGGGCCACCAGACCCCAGCAGCAGGCAGCTGAGGGCCCCCTTCTGCAGCCTGGGAAGCTGGTATTGGTTTTCTTTACAGCCCAGGAGACTGAATGCAGTGGCTCTGCCTGGCTGGCTCTGGGGAGAGAGTTCCTCCCTGGTAGAATGGGATGGGAGCAGCATGACCTGACATGATCAGAAACCTGGTATTTGTGTGGCAGGCGCCCACCAGCTGGCCTAGGGTGTTTCCTATCCAAAACTACAGTGCCCTTCACCCTGCTAGGAACCAGACAGGTGAGTGGGCTGCCATGGAGGCAGGCTGCCTTGTGGGTTCCTCTCTTCCTTTTAAAGGGATTAAACTAATCTGATTCTGTGTTTGTGCCTCACAATTCAAAGGGATCAGCCGAGCAGTAAGAGATGGAGGATTGCAAGAGAGGCAGATGATTTAATTATGCTAAGCAGAGAGGAGGGCTGGATGAAATGCCTCCACCCCTCCCCAGGGATGCCAAATTACAAGGTTAGTATTAGGGGCTGGGAGAGCTCCCACCATGGCCAACCATGCCTCCTTGCCAAGGAGAGTCCTGGGGGAACCCCTTCCCCAATGCTTTCATTCCAGGTATCAGAAGGCTCAGGCCACTGTGAGGGGCACTCTGTGCAGGCTCTGTCTGGGCACATGCCAGGCTTTTTCTGCAACCTGATCTTTCATGCAGCTATTTGACCACCTCTCTCCTTGCTCCTCAGCCTTTTAGCTGTGCTCAGCAGTTCCAACTCCCCCCACCACCTTTCCTCTTCCCTCCAGCACTGAGCCTTCCCCCTACAAGACACTGCCTATTCCTGCAGAAAAGAAACTCAGAGAGTTTTGTTAATGGGCACCTTTGTGTTGGTCACTGGCACACCCTAGACAGTGGTTTTCAATCTTTTTCACTTGTAGACCCCTAAAAAAATGGGAAGGGAGGTCTGGACCCCTTTGAATTGTAAGTGTGGGTATTCACATACTTTTGATTGATCACAGTCATCTTTCACAGACCCCTTAGACATAGTCTGCAGACCCCCAGGGGTCCAGGGACCACAGGTTGAAAACCCCTGCCCTAAAGGCATGCACTGCTGCAGGAAGAAGCAGACCTGCTCCTACAGGGTGACCCCCTTGTCCTGTCCTGTATAAACACTGTTGAACAGAGCTTGCTGGAAGACAGACAGGACACCTTGCATGGTTTTTCATTTCCATTTCTTTGTTGATATTTTTGCAACTGCAGCCAGCAAAGGAAAATTCATCAGGGAGCCTCTCTTTTTCTTTTGTATGCCAGGTGGATTGGAAGAGGTCCAGCTTACAACTGAACTGCATGTGTGTGCATGCAAAACCCCATCTTGATAGGTCTTGGTCTCTAATGCGGGCTGCTGGAGCACTGGAATGCACTGTGGGCACCTGCATGATTCATCAGGACCCACCTGAGTCAAGTGGACCCATGACCTCCTCGGGTATACCATGGCACCTCCTAATGTGCCCTGCCAAAAATCAGGTCCGTTCTACAGTAAACACCTCAGAAAAGACAATGCCGGTGAAAGCACAACCTCTCATCCACCAGAAACTTCTTTGGTATGGGGTAAATTCATGGACCAAAAGCCCATTCAGGTCACTAGCTAGCTAAGGACTTGGCTCTCTATTGGAAACATGCCTTTCCTCAGTGGCATGCAGTCCTGCCATGAATCAGGTGCTATTCCTATCACCTGCCCACACTTAGTTCTGCACTTGGTTTGAGAAGGAGCAGTGCAGCAGGGAGACTAAGGGAAGTGCAGCTTTCTGCCCCCAGCCAGAAACAGCTGGCTTGTGAGGGGGGTGTGGGGAGGATAACCACTGCTGTAACAAACTAATGATTGGACCAGGGGAGGTCTTCAGAAAAAAAGAAGAGAGGCTCTGAATTCTTCCCCTTTGATGTCCAACATTCCTCTTTTCATCCTCTCTTTCTGAACTGGAGAATTAAGAGCCTCCCATCCCACACCCCTGGGAGATCAAGGCAGCCAAACGCAGGCCTCAGCTCCTTCCACTGCCTTTGGTGTGGAGTGTGCGGCCCCTCCTCCCAGCTGGTAATGATGCCCTGGGGTTAAATCTGGCTCCATAGCTCCCCCTTCTCTTGTGATACTGGCAGTCCTTGTGCAGCTGTCAATAGCAGCCCTTGTGGGCTGCGTGCTCTGCGTTTGATTTAATGACGCTGGGCAACTACACTTCTAACAATGGGAAAGGAAAGGGGAAGAATATCTTGTCTTAGGCTGTGGAGTGTGGAAAGGAAGATGAAGGCTCCATCACAGCACTTTCCAGAGCTCTCCCAGATTGGTCCTCCCCACCAACCTTGGGACAGGCTCTGCTTGCTCCCTGAGGGCACCAAAGGGCTCCAAGTGCCACAAGCAGATGGGCACAGGGCCAGAGAAGGGGCATGCCCAAGGTCACAGAAGGAGGTATTAGGTCTGTGTCTGCCCCTAAGCTGCCGTATGCTGACTCCCAGTCCCACATGCTGGTCCCTTTCCCCCACTAGAAGTTAATACATGGCATACAAAGCCTGACACAGGTGCCCCACAGGGTAGAAACAGAAGCAGGGAGGTAAATAGAAGAGAAGGGCAGGGAGGGCAGTGCACTTGGGGCATGCAGTGCCTGGCACAAAGGGACCTGACCCCAATTGAGCCTCTACAGTCTGCAGTGATGAATGTGCAGCTATCCATGCTTCTTAAAGAAGCACCCAGTGTCCCAGTTGAGATGGCAGCTCTGCTATGGCACACGCACTGGAAGGATGTCTCATTGCCCAAGGAACTAAGTAGACAAGATAGAAGTACTTACAGACAGGGAAGCAAGACGCAGAGAGACAGAGCAAGTGAATTAGGGGAAGAGCTGGGAGTTGAACTTGTCTCTCCCAAACCCCATGCCCAGCTGTAAATGCTAAGCCAGACTTCATCTCTGTGGGCAGGGTGAGTAAGGCATCCCTGACCCATAAGATGCGCTGAATAGAGGTCACCCAAAACACCAGGCCTGAGCCTCACAGAGCAGTGCCAGGAAGCAGCCCCTTGGAAGAGGAGGCTGCTCTGGTCCCCTCACAAGGGAATGTGAGCTTAGACAGCCTGGGCAGAATGGGAGAGAGCTGGCTTCTGAGACAAGAGGAGGCACAGAGGTACTGTAAACAAAGAGGAGCCCATTAGGATGCACAGCGCTGAGGAAATAATTAGCAAACTTTGTCTAAACGAACTAATTAAAGCCCCAGAGGAGGGGAACAATGCCCTCTGAAGACACGATTAGGAAGGCGGCATAATTACACTCTGATTGTTTCCGAGGAAGGATTTCTTCCGCTGTCTCTAGCCGTAATTGTGGAGTGGCCTCTGAGCTGCACTGCCATTGGGAAGGGGGCCTCATGGTGATGGATTGCCTTGCGGGAGAGGGAGCGGGATGCCATGGGCACTCTGGGGCACTGGGTCCTCCCATGTCACCTCCTACATGCCTTGGCATTTCCATGCCCATTTCTGTGCCAAGAGACCTGCAGGATGAGGGGATGAGTGGGGACTCTTCAGAGTGCAGAGATCAAGGTAGCCCCTGCAGTGACACATAATCGTAGGCCCCCGGGAGTCATGTGGTTGAGGGGAAGGTTCCTCAGGTGGCTGCTAGATCAATCCCTGCCAAACGTGTCAACACTGACCCACGTTTGGCTCCCAGTTTGTGGCATGCAGCTGGGTCTTGTTACTGACACATGCACCTGGAGTGGGTCCTCGCTTGAAGGCAGGGGCACACAAATGCCTCTCTGTTTCCTGGCAGCGAGGGGCTGGGGGCACTGTGGGAGGAAGGGCTGGGAGTCAGCATCATGGAGCTGGCTGTGCTGATGGTGGGCCTGCAATTAACAAGTCGCTGGGGTGGAAACAGCTCCGTGCTTCCCATCTCCTTTTTTTAGCCAGGCCTGTTTGCTTTGGAGCCAGGCAGCTGCTTCAACCTTCCCTGTTTTCTCTCTAAACAGAATGAACTCTTCCCCTCCCTAGGCTTACACAGGCAGCTATTCACACCCCCACTCCCTGATCTGACTGCACTGTGGGCTCACTTAGTGCTAGGGAGGGGAGAGCAGCATTCCTTCCTCTCAAAGTGCTCGGCAGAAGGGCAAAGATTGGCCTCCGTACATTAATACATTAAAGACCATTAAAGCCATAGTTATCTGATGGAGGCCACTCAAGCCCTTGCCCTTGGAGCCATCAGCTCTGAACTTCAGCGACAACTGAAGCCCCAGCCCCTGCTGTGGGGAGATGTTTAAACCACAAATAACGTAGGTGCCCATGAGGATTCTGGGACATGATGCAAAGGATTGTGGGAGCATAACTCCGCTCTCCCACAAATCCCTCCAGTATCCTCTGAAAGCTTCCTGCCATTCAGAGTGCAGCAAAAAACCCTGGGATACCTACCCACGGTGCAACATGTTACAGCGCGGGCAGCACAGTGCCCGGCACACAGGTGGCACAATGGCAACGTGGCTTCAGCAGTGCAAGAGTGACCACAGGAACAGGCAATGGGGGTGGGAACTAGGCAGCTTCCCCTGCTGCTGTCAGCTAGACCAGGGCAACATCTGCACATAGATGGTGGGGGTATACTCCAAGCCCCTAACACCATAGCCACAATCCACATCTGTGAAGCTCCTTTCTGTTTTGAGCAAAGAACAGCTCTGGCTGCCTGGTAGAGTACGGATGAGTCTCTGGGGGCTCTGATTTCAAAGAGGAAGGTGTAGTTCAGGTGTTGAACAGCAAGGCCACTTGCTTTGTTTCCAGCTGTGCCACTAGATGCATGCTCTGTGCCCTGATTTCCTTTTTGACCCGCTGAGCCTGCCTTGCACAAGGCATATGTAAGTGCCTGGAAAGCCCCAGGAACACTGTGGCGGGACACAGCACGCCAGCACTCCTCTGCCCTGGATGCTATTTCTGGAAACAAAATGCCCATGGGAATATTTCCATTCAGAAAAGGGGCCACTTCTTTCATCTGCCTGCAAAGCTCAGAAGCAGCTTTGGCTGCATCTGCAGCCTTGCATGATACAGTGCCCCACCTCTGTCACTAGCAAAGGATCTCATGCCCAGAAATCACCTCCTGCCATTGCTCTTTCCCTCTGCCAGCAGAAGATCTGGGGTGGAAGGGAAGGGGCCTGTGGGCAGGGAGGGGGCCAATGTACGCCTCCAGTTCCTGCATGCAGGGAACACTACGTGATTTGTGGTTGTCTAGAGGCTGCATGGAGTGGGATACAACATGGCTTTGAGAGCCACAGCTGACCTCAGGTGGGCAGGAGGGGGCCTTTGTGCCCCATTTTGCTAGCAGAAAACACATGTAGACCCAAAGTCCCAAGGTGCTGAGGAAGCAGAGTCTGCAGCAGTGAGGAGTGCATGTGCATGGCCATGGGTGGTTGCTGAAGCTGGAGCTGGAGCTGCATTGTGGGGAAGAAAGCTGAGTCCCTGTAGGAGGGTCCTGGACAGTAGGATACAATGGGCACTTTTGACAGACTCCCCTGTGCTGTCAGCGCTTTTTTCTGGGAGCAGAGACCAAAGTGTGGCCAAGCCAGTGGTGTTGGCCCTCTACCTCACCCTGGAAGAGCTCTCTCATTTAGGCAATGGGGCGTGGGACAGACAGCAAGAGTGGGGGATGGCAAGAGGGCCTGCTGTAAAGTGAGGGCACCCAGCCTGCTGAGGGCTGGAAGAGGGGCAGGCACTGGCTATGGCCTCCTCACAAGCAGAGTGCAGGGCTGTGGGGGGAAGATGGTGAAAAAAGACACGGTGTGTGGAAGAGCTGAAGAGCAGAACAGCCATGATGGGCCAGGCCCATCAGGTAGGCTGGGCTGCTCTGCCTCACTGCACAATGGGATGAGGCAATGCCACCTGCTGAAAGGAGAACTCTGTTATGTGCCACATATAAGCTGCAGGGCAGAACTGACATTGGAAAGAACAGTGCAGCCTAGGGAAAAGTTTGCCCATGAATAAAGCAGGGGGTAAAGTGGCCGGACACCTGGGTTGTGCTTTCCACTACAAGGCTGGCTCGCTGCAGGACCTCGGGCAGGTTGCTGCTGTCTGTCACAACCCCTTCTTTCCCAGGAGCATGACTGAAGATGACAGGAACCCCTTCTGGCTGGACATGGTGGCAACTTAGGCCCAAAGGATCAATATTCAGGCGCAGGACAGACATGTCAAGGACTTTCAGACTCCTTGGGCCAGGGAGAACTTCTTTCGCCTGTCTACCCAGGGCAGTAGAGTACAGGCAGCTGTATGCTAAGAGGACAACAGTGGGCTCCTGGCTCTGGACCACTTGGAACAGGGCTCTGAATGGGGTCAGTGCAGATCCCAATGAGCGTGACATGGCCTCCTCCCCATGCTAATTGCTGTCACGTTATCTCTGTGCCAGGGCTGTTGATATTTCCCTCGTGTCCCTGGCTCGGCCCATGGCTGCAAGTGCCTCATAAAAGGGGCAGCGATCGGTCAATGTCACCGTTATCACAATGAGGGGGAAATTAAGTATCGCTGTCAGGCAGTGAAATATGAGCTTCCCTTCGGTCAGGCTCTGGCTCTGCCAAGCAGGCTTGCTGTTTGTTCAGAGACTGGCTGGGGGAATTGACTGGCTGCCAGCATGGCCTGGGCCCTCCATGCACTGGATTGAACCAGCTGCTCAACCCTGTCCCTCCCCTCAAGTCAGGGAACCTGGGCAACCCTTTGCAGCCATTTCCAGGTGCGGGACCTCAGGAGGGACACAGGTCCAGAAACAGATGGGAGCCTTGTTGGCTCCTGCTGGAGCCCCAGAGGGGCTGAGATGGCATACATGGCACCAGGTGAAGCATGGGAGCAGGGTTCTGCTCCTTTTGACCTGAAAGAGGAGGGAGAATTAGCACTGGCCCCATGAGCTCTACCTGATGGGCCAGCACTTGGCTGCCCCTAGCATGTGCCTGCCAAAGAGGTACCTCCTTCTGGATGCCACTGAAGACCCCCATCCTCTGCTCTCACAGCCCCACACCTTGGATTGTCTTCAAGGGAGATTCCTATGGCACTGCCTTCTGACAAAGCAATGCCATGGGGAACACCCCTATCCTCCAAATGCTTCCCCTGCTATGCCTTCTGCAATAGGGCAATGCTCCTGGGTTCCCACGCATGTGCCATCAGAGGCTCTCCCACAAAGTGATGCCATGGGAAATGCCCTGCCATGCCATTATCAGCAGAGCAGTGCCATAGACAACCCTCAACACACACCCTGCTATCCCCTCTCCAACCAGATCCTGCCACAGGGACACCTCCTCCCCACACACACACACCCTGCCCCAGTCTGCATTCTATGTTTTATCAGAGGAAGACTTGGTGTTATATGTTAACTAAGATGGAGGAGCCTCCCACACAGCACCATGCACTTTCTAATAGGGTGCTACTCGCAACATGCCTACTCAGCCACCCCTGTTGGGATGTCCCCAAGAATGAATGCCCAGACACCAATCCACACATGCCCGCCCCACGTGCTTCTGACACGGCAGCCCCTGACATTACCATCTGGTCCTCCTCCCGGCTCTCGTTGGAGTCCTCGGCCTTCCTCTGCTGAGGAGAGGCAAGAGCCCCAGCTGCCCGCCTGCCAGCATCTGTCACCTCGCCCAGCCGCTCGCCATCTGCAAATGAAAAACAGGTGCATGGAGTGCATGAGAATCACCTCCTGCCCACAAACCATTACCAGCCTGTCTGCCCCCAGGGACACTCACCACAGACATGAGGAGCGTCAGGCCCATGTGATAAGCAGTGAATAGAGGCCTGGGCCACCAGCACCACCGCTGGCATCTGCCAGGGGCTCAGCCCATGTCCATAGCAAGATCCAGCTCTGCAGTGGTGACTGGACAGGTAAAATTATCCAGGGCTATGAATTAGCAGAGGGTGGGGGCAAAAGGGAACTGCAGGGTGTGTCTGTTCAAAGGAATTACCCTGTCCTGACCAGCCTGTTTGTAGCACTTTGGCTTTGCCGATCCCAAAGCACTTTTGGGGGTGTAGAAAGTGTTGGTGTTTGTACAGGAGATGAGGAAACATGGGCACTGGAGTTGAGTAACTTACCCAAGGTCAGGAGGGAAAGAGGATCCAGTAATCCTGACTCCCAAGGTCTCCTGCTTCACACCTCAAATAATACTTACCCCCATTCTTTACAGGCAACCATCTGCTCACAAAGACAGGCCTGGGCACGTGATGCATTACCCCTGGTATAATTAACATGGTTTTTCTACAATGATGTTAAATTCTCCTTTGTCTATGAAGCCTAAAAGCCCTTTACATGTCTGTCCTACCCCATGCACCAGGCAGCTTCATTTCTGGGGCCCTAAGTTGTTAACCCTTGCCTGAAGCGGTATAACTTTGAGATGCTCTGAGGGCATTTAGCATGAGTTAATGAGCTTTAACATATGGGTGCTTGCATGTTGAGTGCCCTAAGTATGGTCTCAGGATAATGTGTAACTTCATCCGAACTGCATCAGATGACTTGAACTGCCCAAGGTTATGATCCAATTAGAGGCTCCAGCTCTCTCTCTTCCCCCACAACAGTGCTGTACCTGAGCCATGGGGTACGTGTGAGTGTTGAACTTACTAGGGCACAGATGTCTGCCCCAGGCCTCCCATTCTCAGGTCCCAGGAGTGGTCAGTTGTCAGCACACACATACACACAAACTCTCTCTCTTCCTTTCTACTAGACCCAGGAGGCCAACAGACAGGAGGGAGAATTGTGTGGACAGTGGAGTAGGCCCTTTTGTCACTGATCAGCCCCTGAACAAGCCTCCCCTTTGGTATGACCATATGCGTGCATCCAAAATGTTTAAGGAAGGCTTGGTCCCCTGGCATCTGGTTAAAGACAGCACAGAGGAGGGGAGCAGGCTATGGGGACCTTGAGGAGAGAGAGAAGGTCTCCTTAGATGCTGCAGTGCTGTGAAATCTCAAGGGAGAACAAGGTGCAGCAATACTGTCCTTCAGGTAACCTGCCACCCCCGGCAGCTTAAAAGGCAGGCTCTGTTCAAAGATGCCCTGCAGGAGGAATTACCTCAGGGGTAAATGGCCTAATTCACCTCTGGAGCAGGCCTTGCCTGAGCCCATTTATAGCAGGAAGAGCTGCCCCTGGGGGTACCACAGCAAAGTGCCCAGAGGGACCCATGCCATGTGTCCATCACTTCCAGCTTCCCCCCAACCACCAGTGTGTGTGTGGGGGTATTTTCTTCTGAGAAAATACCTTCCTTGCTCAGTACCTTCATTGCTGGACACCCACCTGTTTGCATCCTTACACACGTTCACCCAGCTCCCTTATTTAATGGACAAATGCTATCTACCCTGGTGCCCAGAGGGAGCCCCTGGAGGGGGCCCTAGGTAGCTCAAGGCAGGAGAGGGAAGTGCTGTGTGAACCTTGGCATGGGTTCAACTCTAACCTACAACACCACTTATCATGGCACAGCTCTATCCAGGGCTCTCAGCCCTGACCTGCAGCCCTCACCCCATCTTTCAGCCGTGGGCCCCAGTGGCTCTGCCATGTGTAGCCTGTAGCACTACCTTCTCCCTCTCATCCCAGAGCTTTGCCAGGGCCCCCAAAGCTGACCTCCTGCCAGAGGTGCATCTCTCCTGAACACAGATTGCTTGTTAAGCGAAATGACTGCTTGCCATAATCTGGGAACAGGGCAAACTTCACACATGGGGAAGGCACCTCTTGAGGGTGCTTGTGTACCCTTGTGGAGGATCTGGCAGAGCCAGGAGGGAGGCTTGGAGTACTGGAATCACTGGTCTCAAGGAATTTCAGGGATTATCCTGGATCTCAGCAGCTTCTCCAAGGAGGTCTGAGCAGCTGCTGCCAGGTAGCCATCACAGCCTAATGCCTCCTTAACCCTCCAGGCAGTTTGGCTTCCCTTCACACTTTGGGCAAGGCCCAAAGAGAAGAAGTGCCCATATGGGAGGGGATGCTTATGTCCTGCTGGGTAGTGAAGGCATCCCTAAGACCCTGGCTGGATGGGAGAGGGTAGGAAGGAGGGCCCCTGCGCCTGAGAGAGGTAAGCTCATGTCAGCCAGCAGCATGATGGGGGGGAGGGGGAAGGGAGTATAGGGGCACGGCTTTCATAGAGGTCTCCTTCCTTACAATTGTGTTAAGCAGCTTGCCATGGCTCCTCAGTGTCAGGTTTAATTACTGTTAATGCAGACAAACCTGATGCAGTTACATAAAGGCAGGAATAAGCTCCTGTAGGATCTCAGCTCTTGACTACACAGGGGGAAGGCCCCCTGGCCATAGCACAGTGCCATCATGCATCCTTCTGCCCTGTGCTGCTGGTCTGGGCCATCCTGGCACCAGCAAGGCACTTACATCCAAAGGCACCATAACCCTGACCACCATGCCATCTGCCTGAGGGCCCTGACCATGCTTTGAGGGGTGTAACAAGGGGAAAACTCAGATGCTCACCCACTCTAGGGTGGAGGGGGGATGTGGGCCCCTGCATGCAAACCTGCAGCTGCTGCCCCAATACACACAGCTCCTGTGTCATATGGAAATACCAGCCTTGGTCTCCCAGCCTTCCTGAGGGCCCTTCAATGTGGAGTGAGCCAAAGGGCTCAGCTGCCCCATGCTCCCCAGGCTGTAAATGCCAGCATGGGCGACTGGTGCCACCTTAGTCGGAGGGACACATGCCCCCCCCACTGACCAGTCAGTGACCGGGGGGAAGTCCCCCCGCAGCCAATCTCACCGATGGAGGGGGGTCCCCCCGTGGCTGATCGTGCCAACCGGGAAGCAGTTGCGGTGCTCCCAGAAGTAGCCATGGCACTTCATCCAGCACTCCCATTCCCCGACTGGAGTTTGCAGGGGGGCACCAGTGCTTACACCTGTCCCCCCTGCCCACTGCCTATATGAGGAGTATGGCCTGTCAGGCGGTGCACCAGTGTCACCACTGACTGCCAGGGCTTGGACCCCTATTCCAGCAAAAGCCATGCCAACTTGTACAGCATCTGGAGGAGCAGCTGACGCAAGAGTGGGTAAACATTTTCATTTTCTTTTGACAGCTGCTGATGGAGAGGGAGAAGGGAAGCAAGAAGGGAAGCCCAGACTTAGTCACCTAGACCGAGCTGGCAGCCACCACACAGGGTGAATTTGGACCCAGAGAGCAGCAGAGGCAGCCTGGAGCTCCAGACTCTTCTTCTTCCCCAGGCAGCAAGGAGTGAAGTAGAAAGGAAACAATGGCTCAAGGCTGAATGGGCTTGCTATGGGCTACGATGCTATCCAGTCTTGCTTTGTGAGACGCTGTAGGGAGGAGAGAGGAAGAAGCTTCTTAAAATGGTGATGAAGCTCTGTATCAAGGCCAGAGCCTCCAAATTCTGCTCCAGGGAGGTGCATGTAGGCAATTGCCCAGGAGGATGCCTCCTCTACCTGCAACTCAGTGGACCACTCCTGCTTCTGTCCGCCATGCAGCTTGTGGAGAGGAGTTGATTTCTCAACATGCTCTGCTCCACCCAGGTATTAAGTGGCCTGCTGAAGGGTGCTGGGGTTGGGTGGGGCCTATTGTCTCTATGGTTCCTACATTTTTCTTAGGTATAGAACCAAAGTTTTGGGACTGTGGAAGTTTGGGGACATGAAAGGGCTTGCACCCTCCAACCCTGGACTGTGCTGTGGGGCTGTCTAGGCAGAGCATCACTCAGGGTGTACTTCCCACTGAACATAAGTAGCACTGGGAATTGGACTAATGACTGCATTCGAGAGGGAAATGGCCAGGGAATGGAGAGTATTTCTCAGCATGCTGAGAACACACTTGGGTGAAAGCCTCTGACAGACCTAGGTAATCGTGCACTAGCAAGAGAAAACTCTCCTGTAGGAGCTGCATCTCTTAGCTGGAAAGCCCCCAACACTCAAGCTCAGATTTACCATGTCTGAAGGATGGAAGGACCTCACTCATGGTAAGTTGCTTGGAAATACCCGTCAGCAATGCACACTGATCGTGACCCAGGCTCAGGCTCAAAGAAGACACCTTTGGTCACAATGCTGACACAGGGGAACAGCTGAGATACTTGGAGCGAGAGAGGCCCATGTCCCACAAGGAGTAGTGTCCCTGCCGTAGGGACAGAGCTGAGATTCCCACTTTTTCACATGCAAAACCAGACGAGCCCCCAGACCCGCTCCTGAAGGAATGATAGAGATCAGGCTGTGAACCCACATCCACTCTTGGCCTGTCGGGGGGCCGTGTGGATAACCCACCCTTTTGGATGGACATCTATTGGTAGAGGAAGGGCCAGGTCTGTGGGCTTCTTCCCAGCTCTGCCAGGAACTCAATCTGTGCCCTTGGCTTTTCATTGGTAGAGTTCCCCAGCCTCTCTGCTGCATTGGGATAATGATGCAGAAATACCCTGGAGAGTTGGGGGTTTGGAAGGGTGTAAAGCCATTCTCCAGGAGGACCCTTCTTCCCCCTGTGACACAATGGACCCAGCTGCCCTCACCCTCCATGCTGCTTGTGGAGAGAAGTTGATTGCCAAACGTGCTCTGCTCCACCCAGGTGCCAAGAGGGTGACGCCCTGTGAACATGCAGGAACCCTACAAGAAATGCACTTGTGGAAGGACTAAGTTGTAATGATATTGTCCCAGAAAGGCCTAGTGGAGAGCTAGTTAAAGGGGAAAGGTGGGGAGAGGAGAGAGCAGGAGGTTAGCATTTATGCACAATTAAGTCAAAGCTGATCTGACAAGCCTCCCTTGGCCCTCCCCTGCCTGCAAGGACCCCCCTTGCTGGCAGGCAGTCACAGGAAGGCACCTGTGGCCAATGCCAAGGTGAGCTGTAAGCTCTGTGTCAACAGGGCTGTTAGTGACAGGTCTGCAAAGGTCTTTCCAAAGCCGAGCCATTTCCCCAGAGCCTCAGGGTCATGATGCAGGGTGAGTCAGCAGCTCCCTGCGAAGAAGAGTGTAGGCAGTGCAGGGGTGGAGATCACCTCCGTGCTCAACTGCAGTTTGCTGAGGATAAGGTACACATTAAACAGTCACCACTTGAACTCCTTCCCTCTCATCACTTGGGCCAGCACCTGCAGTAGGGCCTGAGCCTGAGGCATGCACTGACTTTGCTGGGTGAGGAAGGTGCTGAAAGCCTTGGTTCCCTTGGCAAGTTTTGGAACACTAGCCCCCATTTAGAGTTTAGTGCCTCAATACCTTGTTGGATCAGACCCTGTGCCCCTGGTGAGACCAGATTCTCTGTCCACCAGAACCATATGCAGCTGTTCATCTCACTGCAAAATGGGACCCCACTCAGCCTGCCAGTACTCGGTGCCTGCTTTGCCCCAGAGTAAATGTTTGCATGAGTGGCAATGGAGCATCTGGCCCGTGGCTCTGAAGGGTGGGCTGCATGCCAGTTTGTATCCTGATCCTGCTTTCCCTGAGGTCAGTGGCAAACCTCACCTGGACTTCAGAGGAAGCAGGAATGGGCAGAGCACTTTGAAGCAAGCAGTGAAGAAATAAGGAACAGCTGGTTCTTGGAAGACTCCAGGTACCCGGTGCCAAGCACATCACTCTAAGTGCCATTTTCGACTGGCTCAGTTACAGAGTGTCAGGGATAATTATTCCCAACCTGAAAACTTCCCTCCATGACTTGCACTGATCCTTCTTGCCTGCTGAAAAAGTGAGGTTTATAAAAAGTCCCTGCTTACAGCATTAAATAATCTACTTCCCTAGAATAACAGATCGGGGATTTTAAAACCCTATTAGCTCTTCAAGCATGTACTGTCCCTCCCCCCACCATGGAATTGACACCTTGGTCTCTTTAAAATAAACACACGGATCTGAAAGGACCCCCTTTCAAAGGTGGGGGAACACAGGTCCTCTGCTTCCAAGGTGACTTGGGTTGAGCCGTAGGGGCCGGCAGGAGTAGAGGGGCAGAGAGTTTGGTTTCACAAAGCCAATGGCAGAATGGATCAGATGGTCTTGGAGTGGAGCAAGGGGGTCCAAATCACAGTGTGCTCCAGGTCAGATTCAGACCATGGGGCTCCCAGACCATGGGGCTGGATCTGGCCTAGGGAATGGGGTGGGGTCAGTGGCCACTGCAGTGGCAGTGGGGCAAGTGCCTGCAGGCCAGGTGGCTGCTTGCTGTGTTGGAAGCAGCACAAGCAACAGTGGGTCAAGCAACAGCACAGCCCTCACTAGTCCCCCTGCCACCGAAGACCATGTCCGTAGAGGCTCAGGGCCCCATATAATGTGATAGGCCATGCCTGTCACTGGCCACACGTCCAAGTCCCTGGCTCACTGGTATTCTGGCAGGCTGGCTGGAGCAGCTCTGTAGGCCAGATCCAGCCCATGGGCCATAAGTTTGGTGCCCTTGGTGTAGACTGACCTCACAAGCCAGGCCTTTAATGATTATTATTGCCAGAATAAAACAGAGGGAGATGCTGCACTCTATGAACACATAAAGTGACAAGAGAACACAATTGCCTTAATAAATGCGAGCCGGAAGAGTGGAAAAGAGGCACCCATCAGAGACACAAAGTCACCACTGCCATGCACATCTCCTCTGAGGCTTCCCTGTACACTGGCTTGGCTCCTGCCTGTACTGAATCACATCAGCAGATTGTGCCATGTACAGAGAAACTTTCTGGCTTTGCACTGCTTTGCAGTCCACTTGGCACTGGACAACTAGCTTGACTCCAGGGGAGGGTGCTGCATCCTAGTCTGCCTCCTGTGGCCTCCACACAACTCTCAACCAGGGGCACATTACAGAGCCAGTGGCTGCCTGCAAGGGGCCTGACCCCCTACCATACCATGCCTTGCAGAGCCAGTTGTTCACCTCTGAGCTGAGGTCTAACAGACTACACCAGCTGTGAAGAAAGGATGAATTGGCCTCCGCAGGTGGTACTGAAGGCTTTGTTAGGCTTTGACTGCTGCTAATGATGCACTTGAGGGAGACCCTGCTCCCCACAACTCAGTTCACCATTCTTAGCCACCTGGCAGCCTCCTGGACCCTGCTGGGTGTACTGGCTTCTGGTCCCAAGTGGACACTGGGCAGAGTTTGTACTGTGAGATGTGGCCTTCCTTACCATGGATGTAGCGCTCTGTAGGCTGGAAGAACCAAACAGACAGAACTGAGAGTGGGCCTCTCCCACCCTTCACCCCCAGAGGGAAATTGAGACAGTGATTCCCATCAAGCCACACCGTGAGGCTGTATTGATGTTGTGCCTGAGGCCTGGTGATGCCTGGTACCCAGCCCTGAGCTCAGACCCCTTGTCTGCAGCACTTCCCAGTTGCAGTTCCAGCACCATGTGACCCTCCTTCTGCCCACCTGACCGCTCCAGGCTCAGTCTTTATAAGCAACATTTGCATGCCCTCACAGAAAACTGTGCCCTCTTTCCACACACATCGCCCTTCCCAACAGGAGTTTTTGGGGCTTGTTCAAAGGCAGATTTGCTTTCTTCTCACTTGGCAAACACAGCTGCAGCCTTGGAGCCTGTCCTATAATTCAGGGAAAGGTGTGGGGGAGGGGGCAGGGAGGATTTGGCTTGGTTTCCTTGGTGAGCTTTGTAGGGAAGGGAAAGAGGGTGTGGAGGGGAGATCACTGCACCAGCATCTCTCCCTGTGTCTGCCCACCAAGCCACCACCACCCCTGTACCCTGCTGAGGGTGGCCCTGGCTTGCCGTGACTTTCTGCACCAGGGAACTGTTTCCCCACAGAGGCTGCCAAGCCCATCTGTAGCCTCGGGCCCAACCCTGGGCCTCAGTCTCAAGAGAGATGGCTTCCTTTGGAGAGAACTGAGATCCTCCCCAACCCTCCCCCTTGATGGGAGGCCGATGCTCGGTTTCTTTCTCACAGAGATCATGGGATGCCAAGGAGCGGACAGACCCTCACCACTGTAATAATCTGCCGCGTGGTATTCTCGCACCCTCTCAATGAGCAATGCAAATGCAACCCCCTCGCATACACCGCAGGCCGTGCCTGGTGAAGGGGCAGCCCTGGACCCTGAGCTGGGATGGGCTGAGCCTCTTACCCCAGACTCAGGGTGCATGGGGAGAACTCAACTCCCTTTTCCCCCACCACCATCCTGAAGCTTCCCTCCGCCACTCCAGCATCCCCCTCCTGGCCCTGCCAGTGCACAGCCCAGAGCCCATTAGTATTCCAGAGACAGCGCACCCCCCATGTCTCCTAGGAGATGGAAGCAGAAATATCATCCACACCACGGCCCGCATTTCAGGAACAGGAAATTAAGTTCTAAAGTCTTCTTCTTCGGCTCCTAGTCATTACCCAGCCCTGACGGCCTCATTTCTTCTCTCCCTTTTCGCAGCTTTCTGAATTGCTGGAATCAGCCCCCGTGCCACAAATTGCCCCCGCTCCTGCCACATCTTTCTCTTCCTTTTCAATTGGCCTCACACATCCGTTCAGACTGGGGGAGTGGAGGAGGGGCAAGAGCCGATCAATGGGTCAAAGGAGCGGGTGGCTGAGAGGAGGGACGAGGCGTGGGAGGCACAGAGCAGACGCTCTTATTTACATCCCAGTGGCAGGGGCTGCCCTTCAGTACACTGCCCTGAATGCACAAGGGACCCTTTACTGGAGGAGCGTTGCTGAGGCATGTCAGACAAAATCAACCCCCTCTTTCCTTTCAACCGTTTTCATGATTTTACGACTAGAAGCAGAGGGCACGGGAGGGGGTTCAACTCGCCCAGAGCCCAGGATACCACCTGTGCTATGGAGGCCGCTACAGAGATGCTCTGTGAAGCTGGAGCAGGGGTAGAGCTTGTGAAAGGCTGGTTTGCACACAGCCCAGCCCAAAAGGTGGTGGGAACAGTCTGGATGGGTGAACTGTGAAGCCATCGACTCTTCCCCCTCCAAACAGCTTGCACGCCATTAGATCGCTGCTTAGCTCCTTGGCCTGGGGGCATTTAGTTTCTTTCTGTGCCTTGTTTTAATTAATTAATAATGGTCCCTAAACTCTGTGAGTCATGTCTAGGAAGTTTAACAGAGCATACGACATCCCTCAGGGTAATTCAGAGGCAGGCCATGATGGGAAGGCTGCAGCTGCAATGGCTATTCTTAGTTCAACCCACCGTGCCCAGGGACAGACCACCACAAGAGGGCATTGTGCTCAGATTTGGGAAACTCAATTCTCCCAGTCGGCCAGGGAAGGAGCTACGGCAGGATTCTTCTTCACTTCCTGTCTTAAACTGAAGCATTTCGTTCAGTTCACATCCTCTTTGCACAGATTTCAGCTATCTATACCTTGACTTTGATACAGATGCCCACAACATTCTTGCCAGCAAGGTAAGGAAGTACAGGCTAGATGAATGGACTGTAAGGTGGATGGGAAACTGGCTGGATTGTGGGGCTCAAAGGGTAGCAATCAATGGCTCAACGTCTAGTTGGCAGCTAGTATTAAGTGGAGTGCCCTAGGGGTTGGTCTGGGGGCTGGTTTTATTCAGTTCATCAACAAACTGGAAGACAGGATGAAGTGCACCCTCAGCAAGTTTGCAGACAACATCAAGCTGGGGGCAGTAGTAGATACACTAGGGTAGGGCTAGGATTCAGACTGACCTGGATAAATTGGAGGGTTGGACCAAAAGAAACCTCATGAGGTTCAATAAGGACAAGTGCAAAGTCCTGCACTTAGGAGGCAACAATCCCATGCCCTGGTACAGGCTGGGGGCAGACTGGCTGGGCAGCAGCTCTACAGAAAAGGAGCTGGGGATTACAATTGGCAATAAGCTGAATATGAGCCAACATTGTGCCCTCGTTGCCAAGAAAGCTAATGGCATACTGGGTTGCATTAGTAAGAGTGGCTATTTGAGGGCAGTGGCTATCTGCCTCTATTAGGCACTGATGAGCCACACCTACAGTAGTGTCCAGTTTTGGGCTCCCCACTACAGAAAATGGTGTGTGGACAAACTGGAGCGAGTCAGTGGAGAGCAACAAAAATAGAGGGCTGAGGCACATGACTTATGAGGAGAGGCTGAGGGAACTGGGTGGGATAAGAGAAGTCTGGAGGGATGAGGAGGAGGATTTAATAACAGCCTTAATAGCAGTGATTTAATAACCTGAAGGTTGGTTGCAAAGAGGATGGAGCTGGACTGTTCTCAGTGGTGGCAGATGACACAGAACAAGAAGCAATGGTCTCAAGTTGCAGCAAAGGAAGTTCAAGTTAGATATTAGGAGAAATTTTCTCACACAGATGGCAGCAAAGCACTGCAACAGGTTACCCAGAGAAGTTGTGGAATCTCCATCCTTTGAGGCTTTTAATACCTGGCTAGACAAAGCCTTAGCTGGACTGATATAGTTAGATGGTCCTTCTTTGAGCAATGGGTTGGACTAGACCAGAGGTTACCAACCCCCAGGCCATGAAGGGTTGGCTGCTGGACTGGAAGTCTGAAAGTGACTGCCATGCTGCGGACCGGCAACCAACCCTTTTTTATACTCAGTATAAGAAAGGATTGGCTGCTGGTCTGCAGTATACTGGTCACTTCCGGTCTGCAGTATGCTGGTCCATGGTCACTTTCGGTCCACCGTCTAAAAGGGTCAGAACCCACTGAACTAAAAGGCCTCCTGTGGTCCCTTCCAACCCTCATTTTCTATGACTTTTATCTCCTTTATCACTCTCACTTTCTTCTCAGCTCTCATAGAAGCACTTGACCCCTCTCAAGAAATTCAGCCCTGGGTAGGAGGGCAAGGCCAAATTAAGGGCAGACCCACTCTCTCTCCTCTCCCCATGAGTGTTTGCCCATACTATTCAAAGTGATGACTCCTCTTGCAGGACTGAGGCAGGGAAGCTAAGTGACTTACCCCGGTTACAAAGGTAGTTCAGTGGCAGAGAAGATGACTAGCACTTAGCCCATGAAGGAACCACCATGAAGACATTTCAACTTTGCTTTGCAGGGTGGGTTGCTTCTCACACCCCTTTACCACTGTGGTGAGCAGAGAAGTGTGCATGCATTTCCTCAGTAGCAAAGCATACAAAGTTGGCTCCATGGGGCCCTGCTGACATTTGGGTCTCAAGGCTGTAACTGTCTTGCCTACATGATTCCCTCAGTTTTATAGTTGTGCATATGCATCAGCCCCGCCATGGTGGCTGACTGCGCTGTCAGCTCCTCTTCCTAAGTCACGCATCACTGGTCAGTAATGAAGCAGGTGGAAGTGCCTGGTAGAAGAACAAATCTATCTCCAGCTCAGCTGCCCTAAGAGACACAAACACCATGAAAGCACGTCACCAGCCCTGCCTTGTACTCTGAAGGCAGCAGGCCAAAATTAAGCTCAGGTGGGGCTTCCTGCAGGACAACAGACCCACATCCTGACCCTGGCCAGGCCTCCTTGTCTCCCTCCAGCTATCAGATATCAACAGGCTGGCACTCTCCTTACAGCTGAGGTCCTCAAAATGTTTCCAGGTCATGGAGATAGTGTGGATGTCAAATCCTGTGAGGGAACAATGTGCTTGTGCCAAGCAGCTCAGAAACCAGGTGATAGACACAGTGTTAAAACTTCAAAGGGACCAGAGTAACCCTTGATACTCCTACTGACTAAGTGCCTCCCCCACCCATCACCACTGCCTGCGTTAGGAGGTTTTAACCCTATGACTGGTGGGGCATACTAACCAGCTTCCCACCCCAGCAAGGCCACTTCTGCCACTGGCTTTGCAAGCCCTCTTTCCGTTCTTTAAACTGGTGGGACCCCTGCCCTGTCTGTCTTGGCTGTGGAGGGACTCTGCTCTGGCAAATCACCTTAGCCACCTGCAGCTGGACTGTTCTCAGTGGTGGCAGATGACAGAATAAGGAGCAACGGGCTCAAGTTACAGCAAGGGAGGTTTAGCTTAGATATTAGGAAGAACTTTGTCTCCAGGAGGGTAGTAAAACACTGGAACAGGTTACCCAGAGAGGTGGTGGGATCTCCATCCTTGGAGGTTTTTAAGACCCAGCTAGACAAAGCCTTGGCTGGGATCACCTAGTTGGGGATGGTCCTGCTTTGAGCAGGAGTGGTATGGACTAAATGGTCTCCTGAGGTCTCTTCCAACCCTCATTTTCCTATCGTTCTATGATTTTTCCCAGCCCTGTGGCCATGCACCTTGCAGGACCCCACTCATGAAGCCCGGACCTGAAGGGACAGTTACGGATTTCCTGGTTTTACTTCCTGACCCATTAGTTTATTTCCCCTGAGGCCCCACCATCAAACTGGTAGCTTCCTAGCATCTGCTCCCTTCAGTCCATCAGGATGAAGCAGGATCTTCATACCCACCGTATGCAGTTGGGGGTGGGGAGGGTTAGAAGCAGAATGCTGAATGGCTTGGTGGCACATGGTCCCTATGAGAGCTCTCCATAGGCTATGGCTAGGAGCAGTATTCCTGTTTATTCTGTATCTGGCTCCAGGAGCACTACAAACACCGAACAGGGAGAAAAAATACCAGCAAATAAACTTATCTCCACCTGCCACCAGAGAAGAAATCACCGGCCCAGGCTGTGCTTCTCAGAACCAGGGAGCGCTCACCCACAGGACCAGGCTCTGCCCTCAGGAACTGGCGGCCCCCATGGTGCCAGTGCAGTAGGGCACAATGCAGTCGGAGTAAGGGGCTTTGACCCATCTAGAGCAAAGGAACTAGGAGATCCCTTAGCCCCAGAGGTACAGCACACATGGTGTGCTACCCCTCTTCAAAGAGCACATCTGGCTGGGAAAACACTCCACCTCAGACTTGCAGACCCCCTATTGGGATAGAGAAGAGCTGGCTCTTTTGCTGAAACAGGAGATGCCTTACAACCCTGAGGAGGCCGCAGCCCTCTATCCGCAGCCAGCTAAGCACTCATTTGGCTGGCAGCCTAGAAAAACGTGAGCTCTCGTAATACCCAGACGGGAATGCCAGGGACAGGGAGGCTACTGCAGGGGCAGCTGCTCCATAAACCAGCAGGGCACTAATGAGCTGAGTGGACAGCTGATGCGCTTTTGGAGGTGATGGCCCAACAGCAGCTCATTAGAAAGGTCAAAGGGGGATCCGTCTATCACAACAAGGCTCCAGGGAGGGGAGGCTGGGGGGCGTGACTGAGGAACCAGCAATCATCTTCTGAAACAGAGCCCTCCCCGCCCCACATTTTTAGGCATAATCAAGGTCACTGAAAGAGCGATTGGGTCAGGGCTAATTATGCTGCTTTGCATTTAAATTGAAAATGCCCCAGTGGCACCATTTAAGTGACACTGGGGTGGTGACACCATACAGATTGTATTAAAACTATGGCCCTCCAGTGGAATCTGTTCTCTTGGGGGGGGGGCAGGGAGCTGAGTACCTAGCAAAAGTTGTGCCTGGTGGTGGCAGAAGTGGGGTAAAACACAGGCAAGGCAGGAAAAAAGCCATTAATTTCCATGTTGATGCACCAGAGCTCATCCTCGTGCAATTCAAACACTGGACAGGAAGTCAAGGACAGTATTAGCCAAAAATCTAATGCTAACAGGCCTGGCTGCAACGCATCAGAACTGAAAATTAATGCCTGCTCCGGGCACAGAAAAAAACCAAATGCAATGCTGAATTGCAAGAGACAGAGTACTTCCTTTGAGGAAGGAATAATCAAGCCCTGAGGATACAATCCTTTCCATCTGAGCTCTGTGTACTCCACAGCAAAGCCTGAAAGCTCTGTTGAGCAGGAGTAGGCAGGCTGTACAGGAGTTACAGAGGGGAAGGAGCTCTCAGGTCATTCTCTTCATGTCCAGCATTGTCCTCCTCAAGAGCTCAGAACTAAAGCTCTTGGGATCAGGAGAAAAAAATTACTGACTTGTGCCTTGGAGAGTGGAAATCTTTAGCATTTGTTATTTCTGAGTTTTCCTGCTGCACAAGAGGAGGTAGAAACTCTGTTTAAAAAAAAAAAATGAAATGTGTGATTCTTGTGTAATCCCATGACGCCAGGAGCTGTGTCTTAAAGGGAAAACACCAACATTTGGGGAGGAACAACCGGCACCATACCTACAGGTTAGGGAACTCCCCTCTTGTCAGCACGGAGGCAGAAAAGGATCTTGGAGTCATCATTGACTCCAAGATGAACATGGGCCGGCAGTGTGGGGAGGCAGTCAGGAAGGCCAACCGTACCTTGGCATGCATCCACAGATGCATCTCAAGCAGGTCCAAGGAGGTGATCCTCCCCCTGTATGCGGCACTGGTCAGGCCGCAGCTGGAGTACTGCGTCCAGTTCTGGGAGCCACACTTCAAGAGGGATGTGGTCAGCATCGAGAGGGTCCAGAGGAGGCCACTCATATGATCAGGGGGCAGCAGGGCAGGCCCTATGAGGAGAGGGTACGGGACCTGAACCTGTTCAACCTCCGCAAGAGAAGGCTGAGGGGGATCTAGTGGCCTGTTATAAACTAGTCAGGGGGGGATCAGCAGGCACTGGGGGAGTCCCTGTTCCCCCGAGCACTACCAGGAGTGACCAGGAATAACGGTCACAAGCTGGCAGAGGGTAGGTTTAGGCTAGATATCAGGAGGCGCTACTTCACAATCAGGGCAGCTAGGATCTGGAACCAACTTCCAAGAGAGGTGATCCTGGCTCCTACCCTGGGGGGTTTTAAGAGGAGGTTAGATGAACATCTTGCTGGGGTTGTTTGACCCCAGTATTCTTTCCTGCCATGGCGGGGGGGTCGGACTAGATGATCTACTCAGGTCCCTTCCGACCCTAGAAACTATGAAACTATTTCCTAAAGCTCCTGGTAGCACAGTGAGAATGTATGATGCTGGATCTTGTTGAAGGATTAGTCAGTTCTGGAAACGAGCCTCATTTCCACAAAGATTAGCTGCCCTACGCTGACAAGAGATTGCTTTTAAGACATTAAAACACACACACACACACACACACACAACAAAGCCTAGGTGTTTAGTCTAAGCTTCCCTTTGCATGGTTCCATCCTACTGCCGCTACTTATACTCCCCTGGATTATTGTGAGCTGCTCCTCCCCATGCAATTTAAAAAGGGGCAGAACTGACAGGGCTGGAAGGATGGAGGCGCTACAGATGAGGACCATGGCATGCTGGCAGCCCTGGTGGGGGGAAGGGGAAGATCTAAAAGTGGTATAGCAGAGGGGGAGGAGGGACCTGCCTTGGCACAGCTAGGTATGGAAGGAAGAGCATGTATTCCACGACCATAGGAGAGCAATTTCCCATCCTCCTCTCTTATCTACCCTCCAACCTGGGGAAGGAAGGGTGGAGCAGTTCCTTGAAGCCAGCAGGGTGCTGAAGGAGGGGAGCCTGCCTGGCTTTGAATGAGCTGCCCTGGCTGCCCAGGACAGCAATAATGGATTCTCTCTCTTCCCCAAATGCCACGTTCCCCACTTAACATGCGGCCTCACCCTGTGCTGCGCTCCATTCCAGCAATGGAGACGTGAGGCTCCTGCCGCAGGCTACAATTAAGCCACAGGATGGGGCCAGGGGTTAATGAAGAGAAAGGAGGATGTGTAATGACAAAGTTAACTGGCTGGGTAATTCTCTCTCATGCTCAGAAGAAGATGGCAGGAGGCAGCTCTTTATTCCTGGACCCCACGGAGCAAGCACCTCAATGTCAATGGGGGTCTTTTGCACCAAGGGGCCCTACTCTAGGTCACCTGCAGTGACCTCCTGCCTTGAGCAGAACTGCTGCTTCCAGGCTCCCCAGGGACCTCCCCTGGTGCCCCATTTACTCCCTCCCCAGATACACTAATAGGCACAGGGATGCATCTACCATGAAAGACTCTCTGAGGGGAGTTGGGGGGGAGCATTCTGCTCATCTGACTCATCCCCTACATACACTACTGGATGAAGGGCTGTGCTTATAGCCAGGCACTGCCGACCATGGCAAAGACTTCTGGGCTGGGGGGTGGGGGCAGGGTGTCATTCTGGCATCTAAATCGGCACCCGGGCCTGGTACCCCAGTTATGCTACCAGAGCAATGGATCTGGTTGGCTCCTTGTTTATATGGAAAATACATAAAGTATTACATGCCTCACCTTGGAGAGACAATAGGCCGGCCCTGAATTAGAAGCTGAGCCAGGGTGATGCATAGAGAGAGAGTGCAGTTTTCAGAAGGCCGCTAGATATTAGAGGGAAATCAAAAAGGCTGGAAAAGCCTGCACAGTATGAGGTGAAAATGAGGTTTCATAATTGAGGCACATGGGGGAAAGGAAAGACACCCAGAGTCTATACCCAGCTTGAGCACTACATCACTGAAGCTCACAGAGCCTTGGTTTATCCATCTGTGCAATGAGACCCTGCAGTTCACTGAAGGTTGGGGCAGCAGGCATAAGGGAAATGTTGATAACAAGAAATAAAACTGTAAGGCCTGCATCTGGAATGCCTGCTATAAGATCTGCATCCAGTTCTTCGACAAAAGGCCAGACCCTATTCTATTCTGTTAGTGGCTTTAGGTACCTAAGCATGATCCTATTCTACCCTGCTCAAGTCCCTGAAAAATAAAAACCCCTAACAAAACATCGCCATGCCTATATTTGTAACATGCTGCCATTTCAGCCTTAAGACTAAGCCACAAAAAGCAGGGAGCAGGAGAATGAGCCAGTACCCTTTTCTGTTAACTTTTTCAGGAACTTGTATAGGGCAAAGTAAAACACCCGAGACACTTTCTAAGTGAAATAGGATTGGATCCAAAATCTGAACTGAGCCGAGCAAATTTATTGCACCCGTAATAAAAACTGGAATATGCTCAAGGTATTAGGGCAACAGGGGAAAAAATATAAGCAGCACAAATATGGTTTCTTCCTTTGCCTTGGGGGAACTACATTAAGATTTAACCCAAATGAGAGTGTAAAAAATCTTCTCAACATTTTCACTCAGATGCATGAACCCATGCGATTCCAAGCCTAACAGTGTAAATGCAGGAAAGGACAAGGTCTGTGAGCGACCCTGGGGGCAGGGACATTTCCAACCAAACCAAGTCATGAGGGGAAGAGTAAATTATCTGATTTTCTATTATCAGCCTGATGGAAAAAAGCGTGGCAACCCCCTTCCCTTTTCAGACACATACACAACCTCCTTGTGAACTGAATAGCAATCACAAAGTTCCTTTCAAGAAGCAAATTCCTGCCTACACGCCTCCTTTCTCTTTTCTTTCTGCTTTGCTAGCTCCGCAGCATGGCGTTTGTCTTCAGTACGGTCTCTTTCTTTGCCTGGATTTCTGAGGGTGGAATTTCTCCTGCAGTTACTGGATTCCTTCCAAACCTGCCAATTTGTTTATTGACGCCACTTGATTATGTTCTCTTCTTCTTCCTCTAATTGTTCTTAATGCTATTCTACCCCAGGTTCATGTGTTCTGTGTCCATGCCCCATGCATGAAACGCACCTATTGCAACAGCCTGAAGCACAAGCATAGATCCAACTGCATTCAGACAACGCCAAGGCCCCCATCCTACAAACACCCTGTATGCTTTTAACTTCACGTGCAACGTTAGTCTCATCAAAATCAAGGAGGCTACTCGTAAGCATAAAGCTAAACCCACAGTAAAGCAGCTGCAGCCATGTGAAGGCTGCGACTGGCACAAGACCAGCTCACAAAATATGGGGTTTGTCTCCACCCCCAGCCCTGCACATATCACACTTAATAGCAGGGTTCAAATTACACTTTGACTCTTGCAGGGGCTGCAAAAAAAATTAAACCAGGTCATCGATTAACAAGTCCACCTAAGTGAATGAGCAATTTGATTGGAGACTCCTCTGGGTTAAGATTTTCAAGTCTTACAGGGGGGTGCTCATCTCTTATGGGGGTGGGGGCCAAGCCCAGCCCCACCCCCTGCCCGAGCTCCCTTTTAAATCACATCCTGCTTACTACCCATGACTAAGGGCCTGACCCACTGCCTGGCCATGGAAAGACTTTTTTGACCTTGGTGAACTTTGGTTCAGCCTCCAAGTCAAACTGTTTCTCTTAGTGAGGCTGCACAGAAGCTCCTGACAACGATCTCAACAAGGTAAGAATGCTTAGACTCTACAGATGAGGGATGCTGGGGATTTGCAAAGGATGTTATGCCCAGTACACAGCTCCCAATGAGATTCAAAGTCGGGCACTCAGTCCCCTCTGGTACCTTTGCAAATCCTAGGTGCTTCGAGGCAACTCCCAGAGAAAAATGAGGAGCAGCAGACTCTGTTCTCCCAAAAGGGATTGAACTAAACTGGTCAGTCCCAAACTACACATGAAGTTAAGCATGTATATATCTGAGCATACTCCTGTTGACAGTGGCTCAGTAGATCGTGGACATGAGGTGAGTTGGGTTTCTCAGTCTAGGCCTCGGTGGGTAAATGACCACGTTGCTACTAGGAGGCTGAAGGAGAAAGGCTGAACCCACCGCTGACACCTGCCCTAAGGTCAGAGGAGGGCAGGCTCCCTTCCCTCATGGAGCCCAGGGTCCACCTGACTAGATTCCTCTTCACTGGGTCCTCGCCTTAGGGAGAAGCACAAGTAACATGCTCCTGACCCAGCCAGGAGTGGAAGGGCTGGGTGCTGGACTGCTGGGGCTTCTTTCCCAGACCTGAACACATTGAGCAGGTGCAATGTCTCACATGCCTGAGCCTTCTAGCTTAAGGGTGGGTAATTATTTGGGCCCCAGGCCACATAGGCAGTTCTGGGGAGCTGCTGCAGGACAGTCAGCATCCCACCCCCCACAACAGCCCACGTGCCCTGTGGCTCCTCCCTGCCACCAGCACCCAGCCACAACCTCAGCCTGCTCTACCCCACCCTTTTAGGCAGCCCGGGTGGTGGGGGTGGCTCCTTTTGGTTGCCACCGCCACTGGCCCCAGCCCCGTGGTGCTGGCAGGGATGCACAGCCCTGACCCCATCCTGCCCCATGCCCACTCTGGACTCAGCCCAGTGGAGTGGATCGGCCCCGGATCAGCCTTGACTTTGGCCCGTCTCGTGCCTGCTCTGAACTCACCTACCCACACTGAGCAGTGGCAGCAGCTCAGCAGATGATGCTGCTGGGCCCAGAGTGAAAAATGTCAATCCTTCCCCCCCAACTGCCAGGCCCCTGGAGCCCACACCTGGGCTGTCCTGCGGCTCCCCTCTGTTGCCATCACCGCTGCCTCCAGGCTGCCCATCAGGGCAGCAGTGGTAGTGCTAAAAAGCCACAGGGCAGCCTGGCTGAAGGCTCTGGGCGGCTGCAGCAAGAGGGGTCCGGCAGCAGTGAGGAGAGGAGCCACTTTCCCCTGAGCTGAGGAACAGGTTCTGCCCAGCCGCCGCCACTGCTGCCCCAGCTCAGTGCGGGCGAGCGAGTCCAGAGCAGGCACGGGGCAGGTCGGGTCGGGGCTGCACACATGGGTTCCAGCTGGTCTCCTCTGCCAGGCTGAGTCCAGAGCAAGTGCAGGGTGGGCTGGGGTCAGGGCTGTGTGCGTGGGTCCCTGCCAGTACCACAGGGCTGAGGCCAGCACCAGTGGCAGACAGAAGGAGCTGCCACCACAGGGCTGCCCAGCCCCAGTGTGTGCCCAGGGGGTGGCAGGATGTGCCATGGCCCACAGTGCCTGGGCAAGGTGGGGCCAAGGAACCTGCCACAGGCCGGACAAAGTTACTGATCTGGTCCACAAGCCATACTTTGCCCAACCCTGTTCTAGCCCCATCCCAGCTGCAATAGCTGCTCACACTCCATGACTTCAACCATAAGTCCGACCTCACCAGCATTTCCCCAAACTCTTGGCCCTATCCACCCCGCCACTGCATTCCTTCTCCCTGCCTCTCAAGCTCATACTGCTGCCCCTTCTTCCAGACTGCCCTGGGAGGCACCCATACCCAGGTCCCCTCTGGCTCCCACTGGATCACTGCCCCAGAAGCTTCATCACTAATGCTAACCTCCATCTCCTCAGCACCAGTGGGCAGAGCACTGTCAGCCTGATCGACAGACTTTGCCTGTGTCTCTGAGGTCATTGCTGGGTCACTATAATCTCTTCTCCTGCTCTGAAGCAGGGACCTTGGCAGCTACAGTACCAGGAGGGAATAAAACAAAATGCCCTGCAGGTGAATGAAGATCACACTTTCTGCTGTGCAACAGTCAGGGGAGGAAAGCGCTAGAGAGCCTGCAGCCTTCTCTTCTATGCTGGGGAACGTGGAGCCTGGGGCTGGAGGCACAGAGGTGTGACCCATTTGCACTTCCCTAGCCTATACCTCTCTCCTTTTCCCTAGGAACCTTGGGTCTCCTCCTGCCATAGCTTTCTGAACTAAAACGCATCAGAGGTGCTTCAGTTTAAAGTGTACTGCTGCCATTTTCTGTGGGTTGATGAGCATCTCGCCACTTATCGTACATGGCGCAACGCAGTTTGCATCAGCTTGCATCCGAAGTGGCACATCTCTGGTGCGTCACAGGACAAAAAGGTGTTTATAAATGCCCCAGGTCTGTTACAGCCTCACAGACACTGGGTCTTGTTTCCTGGGCCCAGCTGCCCTTCCCTGCACACAGCTGAGCAGGGAAAGGGAGAGGAGGGGCTCTGGGGACCTGTCCCCATGCTGGAACCACTGTAAGAGGAGAGAGGCTTGTGAGCCCAGTGGAGTAGGAAGGGACCTGGTATAGGTCATGGAAGAAGGGGCCACAGTACCCAAGACAGGAGACACCCCCATGTCACACCAGTCTTTCTCTGTCCTGCAGACTGACATTTGCCAGGTAGATGATTATGTAGGAGGGTGCAAAGCTTGACAAAGACAAGCCCCAAGAAAAGCAGTTCCAACCTCTGCCATCAGCCACTCCTCAAGCCCGATCTGCAGGGCCTCTGCCACGGGTGATGGGCTGGCGTAGAACCTGGCCATGGCAGGGGCAGGTGAACACCAGGAAGTACCGAGGAGGTCTGGCCTCCCCCCAAAACCCTCCCCAAACAACCTGCAGGGACCACTCACAATGAGGCAGAAGTAGCAAGCTCAACCTGGCTGGAAAGCGTTGCCCACAACCCTGACAAAGGGCTTCTCTGCCAACTGAGACCCCCATAGAGAGGGATGAGGTATGATTTGGAAACACAGAGTAATTTTAAGCAGAGAGGAAAAAAAGAGAGCCAGCTGGTGCTGCATATAAAACATGAGAGACAGAGGCAATGGAGACCAGGGTCTGAAGTGACCTTTTGATGCCTCTTGGTATCAGCCTTCTCTCCCCATCTGGAAAGGAAGCTTCCCTCACTCCATGCCACCCCAGCACCACTACTTATAGGTTTCATAGTGCTTAGGGTTGGAAGGGACCTAAACAGATCAACAGGTCCGAACCCCTGCTCGGGGCAGAAACGAGTGCTGGGGTCATACCACGCCAGCCAAATATCTGTCCAGACTCCTCTTGAAGACACCCAAGGTAGGAAAGCACTACCTCCCTTGGGAGTCCATTCCAGAGCCTGGCAGCCCTAACCATAAAGTAATGTCTCCTGATGTCCAGCCTGAACTTTCTCTCTAATAATTTGTGGCCATTATTCCTAGTAACCTTCGGTGGTGCCTGGAGGAACAGAGCCTCACCCTATTTCCGCTGGTCCCCCCCCCGGGTGAGTTTGTAAACAGCTACTAGATCCCCTCTCAGTCTTCTCTTGTGGAGGCTGAATAGATTCAGGCCCTTCAGTCTCTCTTCGTAGGGCCTGACCTGCTGCCCCTCGACCAGGCGAGTGGCCCTCCTCTGGACCCTCTCAATGCTAGCTACATTCTTCCTGAAGTGCAGAGCCCAGAACTGGACGCAGTACTCCAACTGCAGCCTAACCAACGCTGCATAGAGGGGGAAGGATCACCTCCCTGGACCTGCTTGTGATGCATCTGCAGATGTACGACACGGTGTGGTTAGCCTTACTGACCACTTCCTTGCATTGGCAGCTCATGTTCATCCTGGAGTCAACAATGACTCCAAGATCCCTTTCTACCACTGTGTTGTTGAGAAGGGTGTTCCCAGCCTATAGGTGTGTGTTGCTGGTGCCTTCTCCCTAGATGCAGCACCTTGCACTTTTCTGCATTGTATTCTATCCTATTCTCATCTGCACACCTCTGTAACCTGTCTAGATCTAGCTGAATTCTGTCCCTCCCCACCAGCGTGCTCACCTCACCCCACATCTTGGTGTCGTCAGTGAATTTGGACAACGTGCTTTCCACACCCACATCCAGATCGCTGATAAAGATGTTGAACAGTACAGGCCCCAGGACCGAGCCGTGGGGGACTCCACTGTCCACATCCCCCCAGGTCAAAAATAACCCATCTACCACCACTCTCTGGGTGTGACCTTCTAGTCAATTTGCCACCCATCTGACTGTGTAGGCATCAATGCTGCAGTCACCTAGTTTTGTTTGAGAGAATGTGGTAAGAAATGGTGTGAAAGGTCTTCTTAAAGTCCAGGAAGAGGACATCTGCTGTGACACCCTCATCCAGGGACTTTGTTACCTGATTATAAAAGGAAAGCAGGTTAGTCAGGCAGGATCTGCACTCAGTGAACCCAAGTTGGTTGCCCCTGGGCATTACTTCCTTTGCTGGGCCCTTGCAGATGTGCTCCTTGATAATTTTCTCAAAGGTCTTCCCAAGGACCAAGGTAAGACTGACTAGCCTATAATTGCCAGGGTCCTCCTTTCTCCCCTTGTTATAAATGGGGATCACACTGGCCCTTTTCCAATCCTCTGGTACCTGGTCAGAGCCCCATGAGTGTTCATAAAGCCATGCTAGGGGCCCCGCTATGACCCCCGCCAATTCCCTCAGCATCCTTGGGTGAAGAGCATCTGGACCTGCTGATTTAAACATGTCCAGACTCTCCAAAAGTTCCCCAACTAGGTCGTTCCTGACCCTAGGCATGGCGGTGCCTCCCCTGGGTCCGTCTGTAATCCTAGTGGGGGAAATGTCCGGGTCCCTGTTCAGAAATATGGAGGCAAAGAATTTGTTAAAGAGGTCAGCTTTTTCATTTGCTGCAATCACTAGATTGCCAAGCCTGGGTGCATGCACCCAGGTCCATTCATGGGTGGAGATGAACAAGCAGCCACCATGGATGTGTGCAATACCCGTCAGACCACAGCACAGGGCTGGGAAGGGAAGGCAGCCTCGTGACCGCACAAAGCTGCATACTGTGCACACAGCGCCCTACTGGGATGCAGCCACTGCTGGGTGATGGCAGGTCTTTCTTGGGCCAGCCAGGTCATGAAGGGAAGAGCTCAGGCTCAAAAGCACTGAGAGCTTCTTGCCTCCAAGGGTGGCATTAATGCAGCTCATTCCTCAGATTCTCAGTCTGGCCAACTGTGGAGGGAATTAGAGGGCTCTAGGGAAGGCTGGGTCTCATATGCCCCCAGGCATCCAGCCCCACTGGGGAATCAAGACCACGGCATGAGTTGGGGAACCCGTAAACCTTGTTTTAAATGGGACATAATTGTGCACTGGCCCATCATGCCCTGGCTGATGGGTAAGACTTACTGCAGTAATACTACAGGGCAAGGCAAAACCTCCTTCCCTTTTTTGCTAGTTGCTCCCATCAGGGTTTTTTAAGTGTCAGGTGTTAGCTACAGCCAAGGATGGGAACTTTGACTGGGGTGTTCTCATGCTCCTGGTGAGACTTGAAGCCAGAGGGCAAGGCTCTAGCCAGGAACCATCTGCTCAGGGTCAGACCAATTACCATACTGGGGTCAGGAAGGAATTTTACCCCATGGTCAGATTGGTACAAACTGTTGGGGGTTTTGCATTCCTCTGTAGTGGGGGTGCAGTCATCTATCTGAGATCTTTAAAGTGTATACTGACAACATTTTATAGAAGCAGAACATTGGCTGCCATGGTTCCCCTGCTTTACATGAGGCAGGTTAGGGTGTTAAGTCTGTGTTATGTAAGGGTTGAGGGTAGTCTTCTGTAGAGTTTAGATAATGGTTGTATAGGATGGTTTGGATAGGGATGATCCTGCCTCAGGTAGTGGGTTGGACTAGATTAGTGTTTTTCAGCCCATGGGTCACGACCCAACAGTGGGTCGCAAGAATATATGAAAGGGACATGATCAAACTTTAAAAATGGATTCTCCTTTAACAGAGAAAACTGTGGGAAACTGTGGCTTTTCCCTTGCAGAGTTCTAGCCTGCAAGGGGCTGCTTGGGGCCCCTCCTGCCCCACACACTGGGGGGCTGGGGATGGGGGGGATAATAATGCCCTGATAACTGATGGGCTTTTCCTAGGAGGTGGAGGGAGCTAAATGCACTTAAGCTCCCCCAAAGAGCCAACCCTGGAGATGAGCCTAAAGACCAAGCTGGAGCCATAATCTTTACAGACCCCTGATCCTGCAGTAATGGCTCAAGGGGCACAGAGCCCTGGCAGCACACCTCAGCTCACAGAGCACCAAGACCAGCCCACTGAACAGGATGGGCCCCCACTCCTGGCAGAGAGAGGGGTGCGACTCAGAGCTTGGGGCTGGAAGGAGGCTGGTTCTGGACACAGACGGAGGTCTGAGGACGAAAGCGATATCTCTGCATCTCAGGCAAGACATCGAGCCACATTTATGGAAAGTCTCTCTCTCACACACACACACACACACACACACACACAGAGTAATAAACTCCATTAACAATATAATTAGAGCAATAAACTGGTGCAATCAAACAGCAAGCAACGGGCCGATGAAGGGCCATAAAATTAGACTCATTAGTAAGCAGTTCTGCTCAGGGCTTCTTCGCTAGAAGACACAGCAAGAATGACATGTACCTCTATGACAGGGGAATGGGGAATGTCCCTGCCAGAGTGGAGGCTCCCCCAAACCTTGCAGGGGCTTGACCCTGCACTAAAAAGCAGGACTGGCATCAGCCATCATGATGGCCCACGTGAAATGGGCCATGGCCCAGAGCCATTCTGCAATGGCAAGGAGCAGTTGCACTGACCTGGGTGAAAAAGGATGGGTGACAACCACTTGACTTATGCCAGAAGGCACTTCCAAGGAGTTGAACGTACTCACACCATCTCAGCCGAGACTAAAGTGTCTCGGGGATTTACATGAAAGCATTTTATCTTCCTTTCCTTGCCTCCTTTATTCTTCCCAAGTGCCCCGCCCTTCCCTCTGTGCTTGTACCCTCTCATTCTGATCATAACTCCAGCTTTGCATATCACCTGTGCATTTTACCCATGTCCTTATCAATTTTGATTTTTTTTTGGGGGGGGGGGCGTGTGATTTTTCATGTTCTAGGTCAAATTAGCCAGGTCAGATCCAAATCCTTTTGACTGAGCAAAACTCAGTCATTCAAACACTGTATGTGACACTGCAGCTGGCAACATTTACATTAATACAAACTGTATGCAACACACCTGTTAAGGCATTCCCCATCCTCATACCTATTGTAGCTCAATGCCATGGCTAAATTCTGCGGCACACCTGTTCATATCTAACGGCACACTTTAGTGCTGTGGCACACTGGTTGGAAAACACTGCTGTACCCCAGACTTTTCAGCCTGGGGCTTTAGGCACTTTCAGATCCATCAATAGGCATCCTAGGTGCAGGCCCAAGCCTGGAGGCTTGGGATTAGGATGCCCCCAGGCAACAGCCACAGGAGCAAGCTAGGGAGGACTCTGAGCCATCAGGGGCGGGGGGAGGGAATTGGGGCAACCGCCCCAGGCGAATTGTGGAGAACCCCTCCCCCCGCACTCTGGGGGGCCCTATGCCAGTACCCAGCCGACCACTGCTGCATGCAAGCCCACGGGTGTATCAGCCTAGCCCTCCATGGAAAGCCAAGAGTTGGGAAATGCAGCCCCAACTGCCCCCACCAAATATGGGGTGCTCAAGAAGGGGCACCGACTCTCGCTTGTCTGCACTAGGAAGGAACAGTCTGGCCACATGTTCCCCAAAACACCCTCTCTCAGCCTATCCTCCTTTTCCAGTCTCCCATATTGCCTCGCACAATTTACTTCAACAGCAGTCATTGCTCCAACCCTCTCTGAATGCTATGGGGACCTATTACCACCATCTCTCCCTGCTGTCCCCCTCTCCTTCCCCAGCAAAGGCCAAGGAGACACAACGTGTACTTATAGAGCAGCCTGTGGGGTTCGCCTGAGCTCCAAGCTGGTTAAAAGCTGAATCCATGTGAAGCAGGCCAGAGCCTGAACCAGGAGACAAAAGCAGCCTGTGGATGTATTGTTCAGGCCTGGGCCTGGGGCCCCAGCTCCACAATGGTGGAGGCTGCTGAAAGCCAGCGCCTGAAGGACTTCAAGCAAGAGAGGAAGACAAAGGCGATAATGCAGCATAAGGCAGACAGATAGGAAAAGGGGGGTGCTGAGAATCCCATGAGGCCCGAGGGAGAGGCCAGATAAGGAGCAGGAGAAAATAAAAAGCTTATGCACGATTCTGTTTTATGAAAGGGATGGCTGATTAGCCCCCGGCCTCCTCCTACTGCTCTCCAGCGACTCTTCAGCATGGCTAAGTCTGAGTGCAAGGGGAGAGGGAAACAACAGGGGCAGGCGCACACCCCACCTGATGGATAACCACATTCCCAGGATGGGCGCCTCCCTTCACACTGGGTGGCGCAGAGGCAAGGAATGGCTCACCATCATCAGGCTGTCCGACCTCTTGCAGTGGCACTTGCCTGTCTCTAGTTCGCTCCAACATGTTACAGCCTCACTGAGCCTGCCCTGCCATTTCTTCTTATCCATGCCAAAAGTCACCAGAACCACCCACCTAGCCAAATGCTGCTCCCTGCCCCCCCGCAACACTTCAAGGAAGCCAGGAAGGGGCTACTGACTTTATGTATTAGCCAAACAGCTGAAGTTGAACGGCCGCCAAGGGGTTAAACAAGGACAGCACACTGAAGGTGCAGACGCCCACTCCAGTGAGAAACTCTGTGCAGGTTCAATCATCAAAAATCACGAGATGGGAAACTGCCCTGAGACAGAAACTGGAGCAGCCTGCAACGTCTATCCTGAGTGAAACAGAAGAGATTTGTACTGTCCCCTTGTTACCCAATTTCAGCACAAAGCTCAGCTCTTCCTGGAGAGGCTGATCTCTCTATCAAGGATGAGATACAAAGAGTTCTTTGAAACAGAACTGAGCCAGGCCGTTCTCCAGCCCATTTAGAAGCCCATTCTTTAGCAAATGCAACAGCTTGGCTTCTTTGTTTGCTCAACGGGAAGAGATCCTTTTCCCCCACAGAAAAGGGGCTGTCCCTCATTCTGGAAGAGAGGGGACTCTGATATTCTGCCCTGAGGGCGGTGCTGGGACAGATTCTAAGGTGTAAATCTGTTTAGCTCCAAGGAAGCTGGTGCTGATTTACCCCAGCCAAGGATACTCACAGGATGATTGTAGACTAGGGTGGATTGGAAAGATGGCCTTATTTTTCAGCAGAAAATGTTAAGAGTTTTTTGGCTAAAAATCAACCCCCCAAAATCAAATTCTCATTGGAAAAAATGAAAGGAATGTCACTTGCAAAGTGCTGGTGGAGGGGGATCCTGGAAGTGGTCATTTGAGTGCTTCACACCTCCATTCTTCTCTCAGCTGCATTCCCTGGCTAGATCATATCGGTCACAATGCCCCATTGGTGAGTGCTGTAATGTATCATGACAGGAGTAGTCTGGCCAGGGAGCTGAGCCCACAGAAAATTATGGGAGTCCGAGATACCCCAAACCAGTGGTCCTCAACCTACTGGCTCCACAGGGTAGATGATCAGCACAGGGCTACTCTACAGGCCGGATCCTGTACATGGGGTGAGTCCACAGGCCAGCCGTTGCACGCGGGGTCTATCCACATGTCTGATCCAGTGCGGGAATGGTCCAAGGCTGGCCTGGCTGCAAGAGCCAGCCTGACATCACATGACCCAATCTCACGTGCCAGATCCAGCCACACACTGGCCTACCCCCAAGTGCCAGATCTGGCTGCATGCTGGCCCAACCCCATACATTGGATCTGCTCATAAAGCAACCCTGCATGCTGGTCCCACTATGTGCTGGTACAATCTAGCATACAGGGCCATGTCATATGGACTGTGGGGCTCCTCACTGGTTTGGAAACGTGGCAGCAGGGGAGTTGCAATTAACGCTACCACTGCCCCTTCACCAGCAAAATTTCTAGACCCATGAGAAGGTGACCCATGGGCCCAATGATTTGGCATCACAGGCTGGATCTGGCCTTGAGGCCAGAAGTTAAGCACCACTGCCCCAACCTTAAGCTCTCAAGAGGCACCACAGGAGGAAGAAAGATGGGGAGGAATTGGGAAAGGTATGGCTGGGAATGGCTGTCCTAGATCAGGGCAGCAGTACTTAGGGAGGCCTCATGTCCTTGCTCCTTTCAGGTTTTGTGTTCTGTGATAAGTAGAAGTCATTAGTTTCCAGGCCCTGTCAATCCAGCCCCTCTCTTCAGGGTTACTGTTAGATGATCCAGAGGCCCAGGTTGGTTGAGACACAACCTGGGAAAAAAACCAAACACTTTCCCCTCCTGTCAGCTGCTGTAGGGGTCTGATCCACGGATCTCTCTGCAGCCTAGCCTCCTGGGAGCCCAAAATACATTTTTGACAGACAGCAGATGGATTGGTGCCCCCAGGGGAGTCCTGGATGAGGCATCTGCCTATTTATCATGTTTAGAGAGCAACTAAATGGCATTTTCTCCTCTCTCCCGGGGGATGATTTAAAGTGGAGCCAGGGGAGGCTGGGCCCTTCCTGCTTAATACCTTGAAGCTTTAACACCAGCTTGATCCATGACCCCAAGTGCAGAAGGCAGAGCCCCACAAGAGCACTCACACTACACAGAGGCAGCCACACAGAGCAGCTCAGCATGGAAGTGACCCAGACTGAGAGCAAGACCAGAAACTTGAGTCCCCTGCTTCAGGGCAAGACAGCAAACCCATGCATAAGCCCCAGATCATGGCTGGGCTGCTGGAGAGCAGGACCAATGAGAGCAGGTCTCCACAAACATTTGGGTCTGGGCAGGTGGATGGGAGAGAAGCAAAGTTAATGCAACCTAAGAACAACACACAAGTGGCTCCTGTGCCCAGAAGTAATTAACAGCCGAGCTAATAAAGTAGCAGTGAGTGAGCATGGATAACAATTCTTTCCCTGGAGCAGCCCCACTGCACTGACGAGAGCTGGGGTCACCTACCAGCCAAACAAATCTCTCAAGGATGAGCCAATTCCTTCCCTGGCGAGGAGGTGGTGGGCAGGGATAGTACTCCTGCCATCTCGTACTCCTGCCATCTTGGGTGCTTCTGAGAAGGCGTCTTCTAGAGCGAGAGTGCCAGGCTGCTAGTTTACAGAAGACACTGTTAATTATGGAAACAGCAAGAGGCCTGAATGCATCGGCTGCAACTGATGGAAGCAGGGTCCCTATGTGGAGTAATGAGGCTGGTAGCTACTGACAGCCTACCACAGCTATGCCTGGCACAGTGGTAAATGGTTGCTTTGGTTCAGGCCTCTGCTAGAAAGACAGCTGAAGGACCAGGGGAATAACAACCCCAGCTAATACCATGGAGGACAAAAGGGGTTAGCCACTGCCGAGAGCCTGTGACTGCTCTGCTGTGATCCTGGTATCCTTTGGCAGGGGAGAAACTCAGCCTCTGGAACTATTAAAGAGCTGGGAGCAGGAAAATGCTCTGCATCTGATTTCCTTTCTGCCTGGGCAGGGAGCCAATCACCTCCAGGTGGGTGCAAATAGTCTTTGATGTGCTGGGGGGCGGGGAGAGCACAGACACAGGGAGGCTAATGTCCTTGGCAAACGCACTTGATCCCGTGCAGTGGGAGCAGGTTTGCTTAAGTATTTTCACAGCACTCCGCTGGGAGAGACCTGCAGTAGTAGTAGCTCTCCAGAGCTTTCAGCAAGATGTCTCAACCAGGTGGGGAGCTGGGAGGTGAAGAGACAGGAAAGAGGTGATATTTCAGGCCAAGTTTCCATATTTCTCTACTGTCAGGCTCCCAGACACTCTTGCTGAGACAGACAGATGAGGATAGGGCTTCTGAATATTCATGGGCTCCAGAAGCAAAGTGCTTCCCCACTGACTCAGCTGTGCACAGGACAGGGAGCACAGCCTCAATGCAGAGACGCCGCGATCATCCCCCACCCCAGGCAAGAGGATCGGCCCTTCACTGGGCAGGGCAGTCTGCTTGAATTTACCTGCATACACCTTTGGTTTGCTACCAGAGGCAAGGAGAGGGCAGAAAGGGTCAGACATCAGGAGCTGATCTTACAGCCGCGAATACCTAAACAGACAAGCTGCAACCAGAGTACTGCAAACAAGAAGGCTTCAGACAGATTTAGATGTATGCTCCTGACAAAGAATCACCCTGGGGGCTTAACCATCTGCTCTTCTCTAGTGCCTTCCAACTCCTACAGCAAAATCCCCACTGAACTGGAGGAGCCAAAGGAAACTAGTTATGCCTCAAGCTCAACCATTAATAGTCTGTCTACATCTCCCCAAACGTCAGAGGATTAGATTAAAACAGCCCAGCCATGCCATGACCAGGCCCTGTTATCACATGATGGACATGTGTAGCAGAACTGATCTTTGCAGCAGAGTTCATCCCTCTTAGAAGCTCATTTCAGGTGACCACATGACCATTAACATAATCAGGGATAGGGAAAGGGTGCCCTGAATACATGCAGGGCACCTGCCTCCCAGAGAGAATTGGCTGCAGCTCGTAGAGGTGTCCTCATCTTGCAGGCCAAGGGCCTGAAGAGGCAATTTGATGGCCTGCACTGGGGAGCTGGGGGCTTGCTATGGCTTTTGCTGCTTGCAGAAAGCCAAGACTGTGCCTTGCCTTGATCCTTAGAGCACACGAGCCCACCATACGTTGTGACAGCAAAGAGACGTACAACCCGCACAGGCCATCAGGGCTGGGAAAGAGCTATGCTGCCCCAATTCAATTTGAGCACCATCAATTTAGCTCCCACCTTTGTCTTCCACCTGCCCTCAACGCTGTAGCAGAACATCTGCCCTACAACCTGGCAGTCAGGGCTTGGGCTAGTACAGCAACCACCCCATTGCCAAAGCTGGATCAGCTAAACCCCCACATTGCACAAAGAACCACTCCCCCGTCTCTCCATCCCCAGCAGGATCCCTGCACTGACAGATGTTCTCCAAGCTTCAATTTGCCCGCAGTAAATCCCCTTGGTGAGTCCAACTCCAATGACCACCAGCTCTTTCCTTTCCTTCAGAGTCATGGTGACAAAGCGTGGGTCTGCCCCCCTCCAATCCAGGGAAGAGGTAGGGGAGCCTGCAGCAGCTGTTTGCAAAGGGACTAGTAGTCAAGTCTTATGCTCTCAGTGAGTTCAGTGCCCACTCAGGGCCCCTGTCAGGCAGTCCTTGAGCTTCCTCTGCTCACATCTCTTCTGCCTCAGCTCTTGCCAGGGACTAGCACAGGGGCAGGCAATTATTTTGGGCAGAGGGCTGCTTACTGAGTTTTAGCAAGCCATTGAGGGTCACATGACAGGCAGGCCAAGGAAGATAAATATTTTTAAAAGTTTTTTAGGGGCCCTGGGGGCTGGATAGAATGGCCTGGCGGGCCGCATCTAGCCCCCAGGCTCCATTTTGCCCACCCCTGGACTAGCACCTCCCCACCCCCTCGTATTCTTGTCAGGCCCGTGCGCCTGCCTGCCACCTCCACTGCAAGGAGTACACTGGTCAGGAAGGCATCAGAAATCGTTGCTTTTCTTGGTCATTAAAGGAACGGCTGGTTTATTACTTTTGTTCACTCAGTAATTCCTTCTTCTTCACTGCTGCCTGTCCAGACCTTGCATGAGAACAGGCAGAATAAAGCCAGGGCAGGAGATTGCTGGACAAACCCCTATGTCCAGGAAAACTGAGACTAGCACCCTCCTTAGATCTAAAGCCACAACAAGCCCCTCAGGCCTGTGTTCAAGCCCCATGCCTACTGGTTCCCAATCACTGGCTGGTGCCTATTTAATGTTTTGGTCCTGATCTTTCCAGCAAATACTGACTCCAGCTTTAGCTGAATTTCAATCTGTGAACTGCCACAGCAGAAGCCCCCTCTGTGACTATGCCTAGCACACAGGCCAGGATACGGTGCAAGAGGGCAAGGGGAACAAGCATTCTCAGTCAAGGGGGCCTGGCCATGGAACAGGCCTCTTCTGGAAATGGGGCCAATTCAGAGCATGCCGTTTTTAGAAATCCTGTAAAGCTTCCCTCTTTGGAAAGATCCTTCCGCTATCTGAGTAAGGGTGAAGTTACTGGAAACAGCACATTTTGGGATACTGGAGGACTACAGATTGTTCATTTTATCTCTGTGGAGCAGACTGAAGTTACCCTAACACAAGCTAGGAAGCATGGTCCAGAGTTAACCCTTACCTGAAGTGGCATAACTAAGGCTCACCTGAAGTGGCTCAAGAGAGCACTTAGCATGAGTAAATGAGCTTTAATGTGCCAACTTTATGTTTTAAGTGCCTTTAGTATGGTCTGGCAGGGGAAATACCATGCCCAAGGTAATGCAATTAAAATCGCACTATGTAGTAGAGGGTGCACCCTTGTCTGTATGCAGACAGGACTCCCAATGAGAGCCTCCTAGTTAGCTTTCCACTGGCCAGCTTCCAGTGGGAGGATCTCAGCTACACGCTGACTGTCCTCCTTCTGCAGCCATACAGATGAGGGCAAGCAAAACTCAGGGGCATCTGAATCCCAAGCCTCTGGGCTTGGGCCTGCACGTAGGATGCCTGCCAAAAGATTTGGAAGTACCTGAAGCCCCAGGCCTGTCTTATAGTGATAAAAAAAAAAATACCTATTTGAAATCTCCGGGCTTATCTTGTGAATCAGGTTTGCTGTGGTGCTCTGGTTGAGAGTTGCTGCCCTAAGGCCACTGGTGCTCAGTCAATTTATACTAGAGAATCTTTCCTCTGCTTGTGTGCTACATCACATAAAGAGTTCAGCAGGCCCGCACACTTGTTTGTGCTTAATACAGTAGCTCTGTATTTCCTTCACATCAAGTGCCACGTTCCATGGACTAATTCGCTCTGTTGCGCACCATCGCACAACAGAGCATTAATACAGCCAGGGAAAGAGAGAAGCAGGGGAAACCCTTAAGCATGCAGTCCTGACACACCTTGGATGTCACCGAAAGACACCTCATAACAAAAAAACTGCCAATAACCACTACCTTCTTGATCCAACGTAAAAGCTAAACCAGCCTGCCCTAAAAGCCCTCCTTCAGGCAGTGCAAAGGGATTGGCTAACAGAAACAGTAATCCAATGCCCAAGAAACACATCTTCAAGTTGAGCTGCAAGTGCCTTCTAATCAAAACATCAGTCAGACTGAGCTAACGTATCCATCCTTACCTCTCCACTGTCAGCCTGAACATGTGTACATATGGTATTTTAATTAAGGCAGCATGCAGACTCCAGGCAGAATTAATAACAACCCCAGCTGTAATTGAATGGAGGTTCTTTAGGGCTTGGACTTGCTTTTGTTCTGCTTTTATATAGCATCTGGCCCAATGAAGCCCTGGTCTACAGTCGGGGTGCTGAAGAGCTACTGCAATATAAATAACAATACCCCTTTGGCTATGCAGAGATGGTCCAAAACTTGGTGCCTCCTCACTCTAATGCTTGCTGAAGATTTCATTTTTGTTTTCCTGAATATTACAGAAAAAAACAGCATGGAAGTCACTGTGAACTCTATACTACGTACAGAAGTGCCCCATGGAAATAACTTTTCCCCCAGCCCTCACCAGAGTTTATGAAAATTCTTGCATTACTATGAAGTTATATGTATTACGTTTATGCGTCATGTACGTGCATGCCTGCATATGCATGCGTCTCTGACGGGCTATTGGGGATTTCCTGCATTGAGAATCAACGCAGTCCCATACACTTTTGTCTGCATCCCCGACTGGCTTACAATGAATGACTAAGTCAATCATCAACAGTCAAAACTACTTTAGTGTTAATTCCTTTGAAGACTACCTCCTACCTGGGGGAATCAGATGTCTGATGGACCAGAAACGGGAAAGGGAGGTTCTCACTTCAGATCTCAAGTGGGTTAAAATGAAACCAAGAGCTTGAGAAAGGTTAGGAGCTCCAGTCCTGAGGCTGAGAGGATCAAAAGGAGGGAGGGCTGGCTAGAGAAAAACTGCCTTCACTCCCAGACTGGTTAGCTAGACAAACCTTTGGGCAAGACAGGAGGAATAAATGCCTCTTGCTCTTTTCCCCATTTCTTACGTTCATTTGGAAAAATGCATACTTTGTTTTGAAGATGCTGTATTAAGTAACTCCATTTATCCACTGGTTAAAGCTCTCCAAGAGAAATCAATAGCAAGGGATGAAGACTTGATGGCTAGACCTGGTGGGATTCCACAATTAGGAGAGAAAGTGCTGCTACCTGGGGACCCAACCGAATGAGGGGTGAGTGATATTGAATGAATTGCTGGTGCAGGCCTTGGAGAGGTGGCAGTAGATGAGGCAAAGGCACTGCTCACCCTGTACCAACTGGTGGAAAAATCCAGTGCTGGCAGGTTCTGCAGCTGTCTCCTTGAGGTTGCACATAGGGAGCAGACTGGTTGCTGCTCCTTGCTGGGGAGAACTGTACAGTCCCACTGGTCCATGGTTCTGGTCCAGACCTAAAATCTGCAATTCCCCCAACAAACTTTAATCTTAGCTTCCATAAGTAGCAGGCTCTTCCAGGTGCTCAGGGGAGGGCATGAGCACTACAGCAAGAATCTGCAGTGGCCCTCCAATACTGGTCCTACCTGAATGCACTCTCTCTCTCTCTCTCAAAAGCTCCAGAATCCCCCCCCAAAAAAACAAAAGTGGAGCTGGAGTGGAGTATTCACTGGTTCACCCTTCCTGGCCAAGGAAATGCAACAAGAACTTGAGGATGAATAGGAACTTTTCCCATAGGAAATTAGGGGAGTGGATCTCTCCTTCCACAGTTCCCTGGAGATCTCCTCTGGCCTTTCAAAATCTCCCAGAACCCTTTACTTCATGGAGCTGCATTAGGCACCGTGGAATAGGCACCTCCAGGACGGCGAGCATGACTGCAGCAGGGTAGTGCAGCTCAAGTGTGACGCGAGGTGACATTTAAGCCCAGACAGGCTAGTGAAGGTGGATGCTGGTTGGTATTTACATCAGTGCTATCCCACTGGTTTAATTACCAACAGCTTGGTTCCCTAGAGCAGAGACAGCTTTTGAGTCAGCAGCCAGACAAGACTGAGACAACAGCACCGAAAAAAAATAAGCGTGAACTTCCCCCCATTCATTTTAATGGGCTGTTAAGCAATTATAATTAGGCATTAAGTGTCAATATTATAAACCTTTTCACTGCTGATCAGCTGCACTGGAAACATCCAAGTCAGTGAGTGCAGCTGGGAAATCTGTTGTGTCTCTGCACTCTGCAGGAGTAAACATCATTACCAAAGCACTTGGAGGCTCCAACTGAGTTTGGGGCCCCACTGTGCCAGGTGCTGTACACACAGAGATGGTGCCAGCCCCCCAGAGCTTGTGATGGATCAGACTGCACGAAGCAAGGGAGTGAAAGGAGAGGCACAGGGAAGGAGAACGACCCTGCCCAAGGTCCCACAGCAGGTCACCGAGAGGCATGAACAGAATCCCAGCATCCCGAGTCCTCCACCCCTAGGAACTGGCACTGCTGCATGCATCAAAGTGAGTATGGCAGAGCCAGGCGAACCCCTCAGCCCCTGAGGATTCCCATCATGCCTGCGGCTGGTGAGAGAAGGATCAGGAGTCTCTCACAAAGCTGCAGGTCAGGAGCAGTCTGGGGCAGTTGGAAGATGTCAGGACATCAAGCACGCGCCAATGCTTGCCAAGCCTCGCAGTCTGTAAGGGACGCAGTCGTGTCTGGGAATCAGTCAGAGACCGTTTCTGAAGTAGCTCCCTCCAAGACTTCTTGGTGCTTGTCAAGGAAATGCTCATCAGGGAGCCTACCTTGACCAACCCTCTCGGCCTGACAACCGAGCATGACAGAGCTGGCCTACAGGGGCCATATTAATGTGTCTAATAAATAAGCAAGCTGGCCATGCTGCTGAAAGTAACAGAGGAGAGCAGAGATGGGACTGATGGATATGGAGCCTGTCACACACGGGGCTGTGATGTGGCAAGAAGAGAAGGGACACAGCATAGTTTTCTTGGGCTGCACACAGTCCCATACCCACATAGACCCTGCCAGAGCAGAGTGGTATCTCCAGCAGATCCAAAGGATACCAGGGCTTTTGTTTCTCCCACCTCTCCTGACAGGGTGGAAGGAGCTTAACCCCCTACCAGTGCCCCAGCCCTGAGCAAGGGGATAAGCCTCTCTAGCTGGAAAACAAGGTCCTGCCCTTCAAATCTGGGCCTGCCCAGAAGAGAGAAGGAGTGCAGTCAGTTCAGAGCCTTTCCATGGGCACAGTGGAGTCTGTAGGGTGCTAGTGGCACATTGCCTCCAAGTCACCACATAGGACACAGCCTGGGAGAGCATCCTTTGCTAGGTGGGCAGAAAGAAAGTCACCAGCCACTGCTAGCAGCCTGGAGCGGGCACACATCCCAGGTGCCACAAGAGACCTACCCACCAGTCATACAAATTTCTTGCTTTTGCACCCCATGGAGATGGGGGTACTGAGCACTGGTGAGCTGGTGGGGAACAAGAGGTATGGGGCTGTTTCTGCCACAGCAGAGTACGGGGGTGGCACCCAGGGGTGATGTCCTACTCACCCTCGCTAGTTAAGCTACTACTTACACATCCCCCTGGGGGACATGCAGTCAGACTGCCAATGTGGCAGAGGCAGGCAGATGGGCCTCATCAGGGAGAATATGCACACTGCAGAGTGCCAAGCAGCCCAAGGGGGGAGACCAGTAAGCACAGAACCTGCTCCCATTGCCAGGGCTGGCCCGGGCTCCTCGCCTTTCTGGAGGGAGCAGTGCCTGCCTGTGCTTACACCTTGGCAGCCAAAGCAGCATCATTACCCCTGTGTATGATACTTAATACACTCCCTTGAGGGAGACGCAACTTTGCCACTAACAGCCAACAAGCTCCAAGTAATCAAGGCAAGGATATAACCTCAGTTTATTTTAGCAGGCAGAAAACCATCATCCAGTCTCCTGTGATGAAGAAAGTCAGGAACCAGGAACTCCCGGATTTTCAGTAGCTCTGAACAGTCAGTGGCACCAGCCTCTCTAAAAACCCCACTCTAAGCCTTTTTGTTTTGCTTTTCTAGCATCAGAATAACTTCACTTATATTAGCAGTGGGGCAGACCCTAGTGTAGATGGGGCCCACATATCTTCATTCTGCAAAAGCTGCCAAGGGAAAGTTTTTTGACCCAGGAGTCAACAACCTTTTCTAATGGCGTGTTGGCACCTGCAACCCAGTCATTGCTGCAGGCCACCAATCCCCTAGTGTTGCTTCTGCCATCTCTGCTTTGTGTGGAAGGCTATCCTCTCATGCCTCCCTTCCTTCCCCCCTTTTTCCCCCTCATGCATCCCTCTTGGTAAAAATTGCCACTCAGGCATAGAACCATAAAGAAGTAGGGCTGGAAGGGACCTGCAGAGGTCATCTAGTCCAACCTCCTGCCCAAGACAGGATCATCCTTATCCAAATCATCCTCTACAAATCAATTGTCTCATCTCTTAAAAAAAGTACACAGACAACCCTGATATAACATCCTAACCTACCACAGATAAAGCAGGGGAACCACGGCAGCCAGCATCCCGCTAGTGTAAAAGCTTGTTAATATACTACTCAAGAGGTACCAGAGAGGGCCATGCTCACTGCTACAAAAACAGGCAAAACTCCCCAGAGTCTGTACCAATCTGCCCATAGGTTAAAATTCCTTCGTCACCCCAAATCTGGTGATCAGTTTGACCTTGAAGACAGGGGCAAGACCTTCTAGCTAGGAACCTCCAGCTTTGGTCCCAGTAGGAGCACTGGTAAACCCCAGTCACAATCCCTGGCCTGGGCTGCAGCCAATACTCAAGGGCTCTAAGGAAGGGGTTTTTTGGGGGGGAAAGAGACCCAAACCCCTTGATATAGAGCCGGTGAGCAACAATTTGAACAAATTTATTTGGCAAGACAGCAGCCCTTCAGGCAGAGTAGGGATGGCAGGAACGGCAACAGGATCAGCATGACATAAAATGTGAAATGGATCGGACCGTAGCAAGCTGAAACCAATCTGTTTAAGGGCCAGATCCAGATCATCCATTCCTGCTCCGACCCACCAAAGCAGGGTCAGGCACCCTGTGGGTGACACTGCTGAAGTCCTGCCTAAACTACTGCGTCTACCATATTTTTCCATGAGCAGTGCAGCCTGAGCATAGGTGCACCCTCAGTGACTTTGGAGCTATTTTCAGAGGTGTTGAGCCCTACCCCCAGCTCCTAGTGGGACCAGTGGGAATGCAGAATGCTCTGCACCTTTGAAAACCAGGCCCCTCTTATCTATTGGTTATCACCACTCAGTGTAATAGTGTCTCCATGCCACTGTTGCAGTGCTACCAGAATGCATCACCAATGCAAGAGCTGACACCAAGACAAGCAAACATTTGGAAAAATCCAACTTACTTTCCACTTTTCCTGCTGTTTATTTACTCCTTCCATTTTATTCAGCTGGAACAATGAAGGTCAATGAAGCCACTGGTTATGGAGCCTCTACCTGAGAACATTAGGTGTTTAAAAACCAAAACATGTGCCTCTTAGACAATTAGGGCCAAGTTGGAACTTCTCAGGCTATGCACCCCAACCACGTTAATTCTGCCTGATGGAGACGCTGGCTCCCATTCTCCCTTCTGCACTACCAAGAGTATATTATACATATCTTAGTTTAACATATTTATAGCTTATTAACATTTTAACACACATCACAACTCCCAGTTCAATAGCTCATCCCATAAACTGTACATCTATCCATCACCGCACTAGCCTTTTCTTTGGTCATATCCATGTTCTGTTTTCATGACCAGGGCATCTGGGGAGACCATGCTGACAGGGGGGAGGTTGATTTGAATGGAGCTATGCTGATTTATGCCATCTGAAGAACTGCCCCTTTGCCCCTGGGATTCCAGATGTAGCTCCAGGTCCTACGATTTTGCGTGGTAGCTCAGGAAGGTCTGTCCACCCTCTGCATTGCCTGCCATGTGCATGATGAATTGGTCTGGTAATGAAATGGGGCACAGTCAAACCAGAGATCTGCCGGATTACTTTCTGCATGTAAAGCAGATTATGGACTAGATTCAAAACTCCGAAGTTAACTGGCAGCTTTCTAGGGATGTTAGTGGGTTTTGGGTCATGTCTTATTTGTTTAAGGTTTGGTGTTCTGTGTGGGTGGGTGAGTATGTGTGTGAATGAGAGGGAGGGAGACCGGTTATCTGAATGGATAAAGCCCTGAGTTTCCATTTTCCTCCAGGCATAGCATTGGGACAGAGTTAGGGTGGTTTAAATCCCTTGTTTGAGACATGAGTCTTTAGCTTTTCCCCATCCTGGGCACTGAACATTGAGGAGTTTATTTTTAAATCTCTATGCTTCTAGAAAGAAAATACATGTCCAGGCACCCACCGCCTCTACTGCTCCTTCCAGCTTCTGCTATTGGAGTTTACAATTTTACTTTCTCATGTGATAATAGCTGGGTTTCCCTGCAGGGAACTGTTAAAAACAGCAACAACAAACCCCCCTGTTTTAATGGGGTTGACCTACTTCAAGTTCACAGCACAACTTCCATTAGTCTGGGGGTTTGTAAAGGTTTATTAATTTTAAATCTAAATTGTGGAGTTCAGGCTGATGCTGTCCTTTAAAAAAGCAATATCAAAGGCCTAAGACATCTATCTCTAGTCGCATCACAAGCAATAACAAAAAGCTCTTGAAATTCCCTAGCAGCGACTTGTCTTGTGCACCATGAAGGCACACACATCCATCGGTCAAACCTGGCTCACATCGCTGTCAGTCTCATCACCGCGCCGGTCTGTGCTGCTGTTGTCAAGGTAACAAGCACATAAACAGGGACGGTGCCCAGGAGAGCGAAGCCTGCTGAAATCTCACCACCTTTCCATAGAGCGGATGTGGAGAGACCCTGCTCTGGGCTGACAAGTAGGAAAGGAGCGGCTGGTGGGTGTTTAGCACAAAATCTGTGCAGGGCAAGCTGGAAGGCAGGCGGAGACCACAGAAGACAGAGACAATGCAACTTCAGGGCTCTTGCCATGCTGGAATGCGCCGCGCCGTAGGAACTGGAAGATGTTTCCCCCTTCCCAAGCATTTCCAGATGTATAAAGTTCAGGCCTTAGAGGTCTATATTTGCTAATGAAAACCAGTATTCCTTCTCCTGCCTGCCTGCCTGTCCTCTCCTTCCTTACATTTTCTAGCATGCCACAGCCCAGCAGGGGCTGCTTGCAAAGCTCACACCCCCACCACAGTTTGGCTGAAGCCTGTACAGTGCTCTGCAGGCGATATAACTAATAACTGCATTGGACAAACATGCCCTCAAACATCACATCTGATGTGGGCCCCAGAGCTGCTCTCCCCTAGGAAGCCACAGGAGTTGAGCTGCGCTTCTTACTTCCTGAAGCACCTGCCCCAAACTCTTCTTCCCTTGTGGAAGGACAGCAGTTGGCACAATACCCTCCTTGGTACTTCAGAGTCCACCTGCTCCTGCTGCTGGGTTCCCTCCTGCTATCTGAATTGGCCCTTTGTGCCCACAAAGCGAGCTGCTGTGGGAGCCAGTGGGATGACACAGAGAGGACGGTGACTGGAGGCCTGCAGCTGGTGCCCTCGGCAAGGGAAACTCAGCTTCTCTCCTTGTGTCTGTAATATGGGGAGCCCACATGCATGTGTGTGGGGGAAGTATACATGTAGATCTGTGCGCATGCATGCATTTTTAATACATGGAACATGGGCATATGGCCTGTGGGGCCATTTCATCCAACCTAAAGGACTGCCAGAGGGGCCAGGAGTTTGGGGGCAGTATGAGCAAAGAAGGGATCCACTGCTGAATTTGCAACCACAGAGGCCAGCTGGAGATGTGTGTCAGTGGTGGAGGGCAAGTGACAGCTGCATTAACATCCACACCACTGCCACTAGCTCTGCCCCCACCACTGCTGCTACCAGGTCTAGATCCAGCTCACGGTGATGATCAAGTCTGACACCTCTGATCTACATGAATGCATGTGTGGAAAGGGGCAGGGGCACATGCACAAGAGGCGGGGAGCAGACACTAAAGGAAGCCACGAACAGTACATGAGATTTGCCAATGAGCAGCTGCTCTTTTTCCCCCTGTGAGGGTTACAAAGAGCCAACCAGCCTCCAGGACATGCTGTTCTGTGTACCAAGAGCATGGCCTTGCAGTGGGGGTTTTTATCTTTTCTGCCTCACTTTTGGGAGTAGAAGTCCATGCTCACTCATACCAAGCTCTCTCGTCTCCACCTGACCCATTCCAAAGATCCCCCCTGCCCCATCCGCAGCAAGGCTGCCCAGGTGGCAGCAATGGCACAACAAGCAAGTGAGGTGGGTAGGGGAGATGGGAGGCTGACAAGAGGCTCACTTCATCTACTGCCTTGTCTAAATTAGCCAGTGCCACTCCCCATGCCCATGCTGCCCAGCACAGCTGCGACTGACAGTTACACAGGCTGTCCCTGACTGAACCAATGCCACCTTCCCTCTGTTATTTTCTACTGAGATATTTCGTGGCTTGTCTTCACTGTTAATTGTATAATCAATACAAACACGGTTTCAGGAAGCTTGCATTTCTAAATGCGGCTCCAGTTCACTGGGTGGCTGCTTGTTTTCCTGTTTTCAGCTGTTCCACTGTTTACCCTCGTGCGGCTCAGACTGATTCTCCACCAGCTCGGGGAAACCACTGATTTAAGAAGTTAGTTGAAAACACGCTGGCTGCTCAGAGTGACAAGCTGGGAGTAGCTGCCTTTGTCATGGACAAGGCCAAAAGAAAAGGCTCTGGGCTCGATGCAGAGCTCAGGTGGAGCCACGTAAGCCTGGGGCAGCTCTACGCACCTCATGGGAATTATCCCCCATTTACATCAGTGGAACTGAGAGTAAAGCCAGGGATCGTGTGACCACCTCCCAGCAGGCTCTTGGGAGGAGTCCTCCTGGGATCTGATAAAAGAGACGAATGCAAGAAGCCTGGGACTACTCCTGTGCTGGTATCTCACAACCCAGCTCCAGGCTCTGGCAGTCCTAGGCTCTGTGCAGGTCACACAGTGAGGCAGAGGTGGCCTCACACCACTTCCTACCTCCCCAGATTTCATGCTGTTTAAGAAACATAATGAACTCGGGGGTTCTCCACAGCAGGGAGCAGGCAAAGCCAAGACTCAAACTATACCTCGTTTCCCCAGCCGACATGCCTAAACCACGGAGAAACAAAGGGGGACTTCCAGCTGCTATTTCAGTTCGTGTTGTACAGGGATCCCCTGTAGAAGAACTACCTGCTGGGGACAGCTTGAAACATCCAGTTTACACTATGCAAGGTTGCTGGCTGGTGGGCCTTGTCCAGGGTCAAACCCATTCCCAGATTTGGGGTGAGGAGATGGTTTTTTTCTACCAGGTCAGACTGGCAGGGCCTCTATTCCTCTCCATATATGCAGAAGGAAAGCACAACTTCACCCTGGTCAAGTCATCCACTGCTACCAGCCTGCCCCATGCCCTAGCCTCATCTCAGGGCTCTGCTGATCTAGCCATGTCTGCAACCCCAGAGCTCACACAGGAGACACCTTGCTCACGCTAACAGCTCTGCCTGGCTGACTGCGAGCAGGTCTGGGAACCTCCAGGCAACAAATGAGGGCCATTTCAGCTCCCTGCTGTTGCAAATCTAAGAACAAGCGAAAACAAATAAACCATAAAAGAGAAAGCAAGTTAGAGACACTGACAAGGGTCATAAATTACAGCAGCTCAAGAACCACAAACCCAGCACTGCCAAAGCCTTTCAGATTGCAGAAGAGCGCTCGACTGACCCGCACCAAGTGCTAATTCACCAGCAGACACCGGGCCATGGTGTCACATGCAGCAGATGAGCCAAGACCAGGGATAGGAGGTAGTGAGGCTGCGATGGGGAGTGGGTGGGTGTGAAGAGGAGACTAGAAGGCTTTCCTTTTCCTTCTTCTCATTGTTAGATTGCCCATCAAAGTTGCAAGAATGGAGGAGGGGGTACCAAGATCCATGGCCCACCAGTATTCAGATCACTAATACTGTGGGAACACATCCTGGCCTCAACCATGATTAGGATCCCAGCTGCCATGTAAACGTGAATGACTGGTGCCTCCTGAGACTGTGGGGGGCACATTTGTAGGCAGCAGTGTCGGCAGTGAACGGGGACTACCCGCAGATGCCAACGGCGGTGTTGGCAGCACGGATGGGGCAAGGAGAGTAGGGGGTGGTGACTGCCCACGCAAGCCAGCAGCAGCTTATCTCAGGGGGGGGATGTGTGACCCCTATGACCCTCCCTAAGTGTTGCCTATCCATATGAATGCTCAGGGAGAGCACCCCCATGAAAGCAGCTCCCAGTGCAACTCAACAGGGCAGGCAGCATGCAGGGGACACAGAGTGGAAGGGACTTGCCCAAGGCCAGCAGTAGAGATGGGATGATGTCTCCAGGCTCCCAACTAGCCCAAACTTCCCCAACCCAGAAGCCCCAGACATGGTGGCTGGGAAGGTAGGGGTTGCTGACTGGCTACCTAAAACATGCGCTACTCGAAGAGTAATTGTTGAGAGCCTTGGCCAGGATCAGGGCCCTATTGGAGCAAGGGCAGCAGAAACAATGCCCTGAAAAGCTTTCAGTCTAAGTAGACAAAGAGAGGGAAATACAGCCCACAAGCAGAGCAGTCAGGGTGTCTTAAGGCAAGCAACGCACTGCTGCTCCTCCTGGCAGTAGTCTCATGATGGCACCCTCCAGTGGTGTTGCTGGCACTCCTGCAACACTGAGATGAGGAGAAACATTTATGAGGTTGTCAAAGGGGCCAGCCAGCCTGCCTCACCACCATCTTCCTCCTATCCCAGCACAGGCTCTCAGCCCAACAGGCTTCCCACCTGCTGCTGACTCCACCTGAGCTGCAGGGTGAGGCCCCTTCACCCGTTCCTCCCCCCCACCTCTCCGAGACAGGGGGGGACATAGCAGGGAGCAGCAGATAACTGACAGCCTTCCAGCAAAGACTGATTTCAAATGAGACCCAACAAAAAGGGAAGCCCGGCAGGAAATTAATTTGCAACAAAAACCTACATTAAAGGGCTGAAGTCAAAGAAGCACTTAAGCTGCCAGGACTCTGAGGAGTTTATAGCCCCATGGAGCGATAAGCTACTACCCCAGCCCCCTCCCTAGCACATGCATACACTGGGCCTGGCAGACTGGAGTGTGGGGGGGCGGGGGAAAGAGGTCTAAAGAGCCCATCCTACCCTTCTCCAGCTCCCTGCCATCCCTTCCTTACACATGGTCAGCTCAGCTGATGCCCATCACCCCACTAGGAAGTGCTTCTCAAGTACTGAGGGGGTTAATTATTTCACTAGTACAAAGCCAGCACAGGCCCTCACTTGCAGCTCCCTACTAACCACTGAACAGGTACCAGGTGAAACAGCACTGACATGCACTCAGCACATGGAGAAGAGAGCTTGCACCTGGGGAGATCAGCACCATCCCAGCGCACCCACTGAGCCACAAAAAGATGCTGCAAAGTACCTGTCAAGTACTCCCACTGCTTTGGTGCGGTGGAAGGAGCCAAGGGATTTCTAGCACACTTAATGATTCAATAACTAGGTGCAAAAGCTGAAACATGTACGTATGCATCATGTGTGCATGTGTAAACGTGTGCACAGGTGTGTCTGGATCATATCAGCATCCCAGCCTATTTCTATATCAGACAATGCCTCAAGTCTCTGGAACACCACCCAGGTCTTCCAGCCTCTGACACAAGTATGGTGTTGCAAGCCAGACCCTCTTCTGCCCTTTTCTCTGCCCCCATACTGGTATTATCCCTTCAGCTTGGGCAGGCAGCCCCTCTCTGACCAAAGTGCCTGTAGTAATAGAAGTTGTAACTAAGATACATTCCCTTATATAGAAGGCTAAAGAAGTTTGGAATTGGGAGATGGTCACTCAGTTAGGATAATTAGTGTGAGACAGAGGGGTCTGCAGAGGTTACTGCTCCATAAGAAAGGTCACTGTTGTTTAGTTGTTGTCATTTGTTACATGCCTGTATTTACTGAACCCAGTGATCACTACACTATCACAGGCACATTCAAGGCCCTGGTAACCCAGCAGGAGCCAGGCTTGCTACTGGCTCAGCAAGGCAGGTGGGGAGGACCCTAACAAGGATGATGCTCTGCCTGAACCAACACCCCGGGCCACTCACTCCTCCAGGGACATGTCAGCTACTTAAATAGCATCATCTCTTACTTGAATCACTCATTCTAGGAGTGACTTCGCTATGCTGCAATACGCATCTTGGTTCATTCCACTGTCTGTTCCCCTCCCAGCTCTGCCACTACCCTCCAGCCAACCCACAGTCTAATCTATAGTTTGTGGTCCCTGCCCTTCTCCTGAATACCTGTAGATCCCTCACCAGATGGGCAGGACAGCACACAAAACCACTGCAACCCTGCTCACACTTTTCCTTTTACTCCAACTCTCATCCACCCTCTTGCAATTCTGAGCCACCCCAAAACCACCTGGCTGAACTCTCTGATTGACCAAGGGCCTTCTCCAAGTCATCTGGGTGCTTGATGAGACTCAGCAGGATCTTTCACAAAACAACTCCCATGAGACCCACAGCAATCCAGACAGGTGCCCCAAGCAGCCCAAAGGCAATACTGGCAGCTCCCAAGCCCCAGCTCAGCCTAACTGGGAACCAGAAGTAGCTTCCTTGTTTGATGCCTCAAGGGGGCTTTCAGCAGGAGACCACATGCTAGCTCTGCTCCCCACACAGCAAAGGAAAGGCCTTAACACATGCACCAAATCCACCCAGACATCCCTTGCTGTGGTATTGCTTATTCTCTCATCCTGGAGTTTCCACTTAAAAGACCTGCATGCTGAAGTGTGGCCTGGCAGGTCTCCAGCTAGAGTGGAGCCCCTTGCCTTACTGACAGTTCATCTTCTTCAATGCATTTAAGAAAAGGAAATTCATTAACAGGCAGGTGTGTGAGCTCAAAATGGTGCTGGCTCTGGCACTGAGCCTTACACAGTCTGTCCACACATAATTCAGAGAGCTCTATTCCCTCCCTAGCATTTGTGGTGTGTGTAGCAGGATGGGTCAGCCACAAAGTACAGGGCAGCCTGCAGTAGTCAGCTCAGGCTGCAGCAGTGTCCAATATTATTACACTCCACCCCTTCCCATCACCAGGCTGTTGAGCCCAGGGCACTACCCAGGTCTCAGGGTCCCAAGCACCATCACTGCCCAGTGGCCTGGGGCCAGCCAGATAGCCCAAGAGGCATGCTGTGTGCCTGGCTAGGCAATCCCCTTGAACATAGGCAATTGTCCTGATGCAGAACAAAGCTCTCCATTCTGGGTAGGGCAAGAGGGCTGCTAGGCAGCCAGAGACACTGCCAAATGCCAAGCACTGCCATGCCATACCACAACCTCATCTCACCCCACCCACACCCAAGAAACACAGGACCAAGGAGGACTCTAGCCTTACCAGAGCCAGCACAAGCAACCCCATGAATAAATTGGCCAGCCTCATCTTAACCCAGTTTCTTTTACCACCTCTGTGACTCCCTACTAGGAGTCTACGCCAAAACCTCGCTGCTCCAAGGGTGAGATTACATCCTCTGGTTCCCAGGCTACATTTGCACGGCCAGCTGATGCTCCCTGTGCCTTGTATCACTCACCAGAAAATGTTCATTCTCCACCACAAATCACTCATGTCACTTTGGCTAGAACTCTCTCCAATTTCTCAGTGTCCCATTTAAAAGGCAGATGCCAGACCCGGACACAGTGTCTGATAGGGTCTCACCAACACCACACGCAGCAGTACCAGCACCCTCTACTCCTGCTTAGGACTTGCCCAAGACCTTTATCAATTCTTTCCCACTGTCCCAGGAGACAGGTCATGCCTGCATTGAGATTTTTTATTTTTTATTTTTTTAACTCTTTCCTCTCCCTGCCACTGCAACCAGCAACTGGGGTCCTCATGGTTCCATCAGCCACACTGTGTGGACTGAAGTGGCTGCAGCCCCATGCAAAGCATAGGAGCAGGAGGGATCTGGGATGTGACCAGGCCTCAGGGCCCCACTTCAGCAGAGCAGCAGGAATTTGACATGGCAGTGGGCTCCAATATGCACTGTAGGCTTTATGGGCAGTGGGGTGAGGACACAACACCAAGTCCCATGGGGAGCGGAGCCAGGCAAACGCATGGGTATCAGAGCAGATTTGGGGACCTGACTTTCCTTTTCTGATGTGGGAGAGTGGCAGGATCAGGGGCGATGTGTAGGGGGTGCACATCGATGCACATGCACCTCCAGAACATGGTGGTGCACCCCCCTACAAAAAGGGGGCTGTGGGTGGTCACTGACCCTTGGTCAGTGCTTGCCTCCCCCCACCCCCCGCACCAGCATCTGCAGGAGCTCCTCCACTTACCACCACTGCTGCGCCCCCCTGAGCCACTGGGGGCACATGTCGTTCATGAGCAGGATGCCAGCAAAGGGGCTGGGGCAAGTTTTTCCTGGCTCTTTAGCATTTGTTTTGTTTAACCCAGGGGCAGGCAAGTATTTTGGGCAGAGGGCCGCTTACTGAGATTTGGCAAGCCATCGAGGGCCAAATTACAGGCAGCCCAGGGCAGATTAATATTAATTTTCTAAATTTTTTAGGTGCTCCATGGGCCGAATAGAGTGGCCTGGCAGGCCGCATCAGGCCCCCGGGCCGCATTTTGCCCACCCCTGGTGTAACTAGTGGGTTTTGCCCCATAGGGTCCTAGCACATAGCTTTGCACAACTGCAGCCATAGCCATAGCTGTTTGCATCAGGGACTCCACAACATGATGAAACAGGTGCCTGGTGTGGGGACTCCTCTATTCACTCACAGGACAGAAGAAAGCCCCCTCTACCCAGGACCATGCTATGCCAGGGGATGGGGTATGTAGGATCGAGATCACGCAGCACTGCCCTCAGGCCTTGGCTACGGTGAAAGCAGAGGCCATGTGGGCAGGAAATGTTTTGAAGGCTGCGTTTCAAAGCAAGCTGTGTTTACACTTCCAGAGCTGGCGGCAGAGTCCGGCTCTGACAGGTCCCCGCTTCTACCTTCCTCTGTGGTTGCCTCCACCTCAGCTCCACTGGCAGCACTGTGCTTAGACAGTGCCACAACGGCACTTGCAGACTGGGTGGTGGACAAGAAGCCACTTCTTCCTCTGGTACTTTTCCCCTCTGCCCTCCACACAACACCTACACCAGGAGGCAGCCAGCACCTCCTTCCCATCCCCAATCAAAGTCTGGAGCTCCTGCCGGCCTCTGCATCCTGTTTTCCTTGGGCTGTTGCTTGGCTCTCAGGTCAGGGCTGGTTACAGAGGGCTGATTCAGGGGAACAAGTCACCTGAGAGGCCGGCGCTCCAGCCAGAGCGTGGGAATCCAGCCAGCCCAGCAAGGCCAAACTGGGTCAGAGCAAGGAGCCGCCATATAGGCAGGGCAGGGCAGGGCAGGGCAGGGCCATGGTTAAAAGGGTATAAGTGACCCCCAAGAGGGAGTAAAGGTGGGGGGAGGAGGCGATGATTGCCTGACTCTGGTCAGGCCAAACTCAACAGTTCCATATATTTTCTATGCCCTTAGACCAAAACTAAGAGCTGGCATTTTCCTAAGGGGTTCCTCAAGTCTACCCAGGGGTGCCCTGAATCTAAAAAGGTTGAGAACCATTGCCTTAGAGCAATAGGGAAGGGCTGCATTTGGCTTGCTTGGCTGATGGGGAAACTGAGTCACATACACTCAAGCAGCCTCCCTGCATTTGCTCAGCATGAGGTGAAGAGGCAGAAGCAGCACTTCCCAGCCAGCCCACTGGCATAGGCACAAAGTTGGTCTTGCTTTCTCCCCACCAGCACAGAAGGGAAGCCCCATCTCCCCCAGGGGAGAATACACTCATGTCCTCTGCTGCCAACCAATCTGCCCACACGCAGCCTCCTACCTTGCTCTGTTCAGATGGGGCATTTCCCTCATGCCCCACCTAAGCCACGGTGAAAGAAAGGCCCCCCCTTCCTCCTCAGTTCTGGAACAGGGTGTAGGGATGGTCCACAGCCCACCACAGGAGGGGAAAGCCCGGAGGAAGGGGCCTATCACAGACCTCTGGCTCCCACCCATGCAGAGAGCTCCCTTGCTGTCCACAAACATCCTGCTAATCCCAGGAATGCTCAGACCCTTAAACAGACCACCAGGACCAAGGTAGGAGGAATCCACAACCCCTGCTCTCACTGAAGTCATCAAAGGCATCAGTCATGCCAAGAGCTCACAGGGCTGCCATCTTTAGAGCAGTTGCCCCAGGACTCCTGCTGCTCTGCCAGGGCTGTGCACTCAGTGGCTCAGCAGAGGGACCCAGGGCTGTCCATCTGGCTTTCTTGGCTTTCTCCTGCAGCACAGGCTGCACACTCAGTAACCAACACCTCACAGTCTCTTCCAGTGCAGCCTGTGCCTGGGACTAGGAATAGGGAAATTACCAAGCCGCTCTCAGGCACATTCCAGACATTTACCCTGCCATTACTCAGCATTACTATGCAATTCAATGGTCAAAACTGCTTCATGTGGAAACTGAGGGGAACATGGCCCTGCAAGGCAGAGCGTGTCAGGGCAATGCACCTCAAGGAGTACACCGGGGCTGTAAGCAGCAGCTTCCAAGCTTGGCCACTTCTAGCTCTTGCTCGCCCCAGGCCTGCACACTGGGAATCACACTGTCCAGCCTCCTGGCATCACCAATGACCACAGCACAGGTTCCCTTTCCTAAGCTGCTCAGACTCCATCACATCAGCAACCACTTGGGACTGTTGCTCCCTCTCGCTGGAGAGGCCGCACAGGAACCACATGTTTAGATTGGTGCGGATTCTTCTCTTCCCTGTCTCGTTCCACAAACAAGACTGGTTTTACCAGGGTGAAAGGAGAGCTGGACAAGTCCATGCAAAATAGGTCCATCAGTAGGGATTAAATGTGAGTTAGGAGGGGGCACCCCACAAATCCAGAGGAGGCTGTCAGGGAAGAGAGGTGAGGGGCAGCTCTGTCTGAACAGGCCCTGCATAAGTATTCATCCCCTTAGCATCCTCCTAGAGAGAGACAACACTGGGCTAGATGGACCCAGAGTGGCATGGCAAGGTGTTACTGCTTGCAGTTAAGGAGAAGTCTTCTTTTCTGGGGGTGAGGATGATTTTCTCTCCCCTCAGCTGGAAAAGGAAACCAGGCCAGTCTGTGAACTCAGTGCTGTCTAACTTTGGTGTGGCTAGGGACCACGGCAGAGACAGCAGGCAGCCCAGAGGCTTCATGTCACATGGCCCATAAAAGCTGCTAGGTCAGCACCCCCACCCCCAGAAGCTCCTTACCATGTGAGCTGGACTGATAGTGTGCAATGGCTATATCACTGCTGGCAGCATGTGGCCCCCTGCTCTCACAGGCACACAGTCCCCCAGGCCCTCCCCTGCCACACAGCAGGCTGCAATGGCTTGCAGGCCACCAGTTGCACAACCCTGAAATAACCAATTAGAACAGGACCCCCTCTGATCTTGAACCCAGCTCCAACCCTCACCAGCACCAGGGAGAGGACTTTGGAAACAGGACCTGTAAAAGTCCACTCAGCTACATGCCAGGGGCTGCACTGGACTCCTTGGATACAGGGAGCAGAACAGGACTTGCCAACCACTTCTACAGAATACAGACTTTCCACTGGGAGACTCATGTAGCCCTTAGGGCTGTGAGGAAACACTCCCTGATGCAACCTGACATAGCTCTGTTCTCCCCAGCTGGCAGGCAGGCAGCTCCCGATGCTGCTCAGAGCTTGGTCAAACAGCAGTGGGGAGAAGCTAACAAGCTTTTGCTCACTTTCTCTGCTGTCACTGGGAGCACTGAGAGCAGCAGGGAACTGTCAAGAAGCGGGTCCATTTCACAATGCCAGGGAGAACTCCAAGCAGCAGCAGAATCAGAAACTGGAGCCATGTACAGAGGAGGAGGATACGCTCGGAAGTGGAGGCCTGGAGTAGGACGGAAGAACAGACACCCCTGTGGCTGGGTGGGGAAGGGTGCAGCAGCCTCCCCTGCCCTCATGAGACGTGAGGGCCATGGAAAGAAAAGCCCCCGTGCCCTCCAGCAGCAAGAGACTGGGAGAGGGATATCCCACTCAGACACCAGCAAAAAATGGCTCTCCAGCAGAGTCCAGGGTCACCAGGTGGGTATAGGCATCAGCCCCACTCTACTTCCCCAGCAGCTGTGAAAGAGGAGCAGGGTTCTTCATGAGGGACTTGCCCCATGACTTTAGCACACCAGCCTGACTACCAGGGATCTGGGGGATTCAGGACATGTGGCAGGCAGTGCTCTGGAGGTAGGCAGTGCTTTATCTGCCTCACTCTCTTCCTGCAGCATTTTAATCAAATAGGTGGCAAATGTAGGCTGTGGCAGTGGCCAGAACAGTCCAGAGGGACATTCATTATGTGTTCACTACCTGATGTCACCTTGATGGCCCAAGATGCCCCCTCTACTCTCAAGTTTTGCCAGGCCTGCTTTGCTACCAGACCTCTTCAGCCTCCCAGCCCCGCCCCCCTATATAGATCAGTTGCTCATATTAGATTATAGGTATCCCATTAGGGAGATAATTACATACACCCACACTCCCCACCCTCTGCCCAAGCAGCAGCCCTTGGTCAGAGATGGAGGAACTGATGCATTCTTTGGTGACCCCATTTCAACTGCACCCCAGCAGGGAGATCAGCCCCTCCTCCATGCCCATGCTTCTGCAGTGGAGGGTTCAGCCATTCCTATTCCGAAAGCAAACCTGTTCATTCAAGCGGCTGCAGAAAGTGTCTCGCATATCAAGCCATCCTTCTCTCAGCTCTGGCAGCATTCTCAAGAACTAGATTCCCTCCCTGGATGAGATGCTTGCCAGGGAAGTCTCTGGTGGGCCAAACCCACGTGTTCCCCATTAGGGGTCATCCTTTTTTTTTTTTTTTTTAATTGCATTTTTTACCTGGCATGCGCCAGCATTTCCACCCCATTGACTCAGTGCGGTTTCCAGCCGGGAGAACACCGTAATGGCCTCATTATTTCAGATGAGGAATCTGTGTGTTAAATTAGGCAGAGCAGGGTAATTATCTCCTTGTAGAAGATAAGAAAGGGGTTTATTTTATCAGGAACATAATGCCATTCTGGGTGGGAGCCAGCTCTCCAAACTCACCTGGCAGACAGGCCTCCAAGCAGGACACTGCCCTCAATCTATGGTGTGAACTCTGGAGCCGAGGGGGCACTGTGGCTCGGAGGTACGTGCATCACTCTTTTGGCCACAGAGACCTCGCTGGAGGAACTGAAGGGAGCCCAGAGGTACAGCTCCTTGAGTAGCCACCTGGCTGGTACAGGGGACACCCGCCTCTGTTGCAGACTTCCCTTTCTGTTGCAGCCTTCCCTTTGGCAGTCTGGGAAGCAATTAGGTTGAAAGTGGAGATGCATGAGCAAAGCCTCAGACTACAGAAAGTACATCTGCTTAGGGCCCCTTCATTTAATGAGTAATTAAACTTTCTCTCCACCCTCTTCTGGAGAACTGGGGTGGGGGGGAACCGGGCTGATCCAGCTATCACTGGGAGAAAGGCAGGATCTGTCTAACTGAGTGAGGGAATCTGGCAGGTTTGATCTCAAAGGACACACACACCCCCCTTAGCTTTTGTGCTTGTAGAAGGGGGCTGAGGGTCCCTGCTGCGGCTGCCCAACATCCCTTCCACAATTCAGAGAAAAAAAAAAGGCAGCCATCACTGTCCCCTTGCTGCCTTTTACAGGAGCTGTCTCAGTTTTAACTGCTGCCTTCTCTGCACCCTTCCCACTGCAGCATCCCCACCTGCACCTCCAGTCCCCAGGAAAGCTCTCAACCCATCTCTCACCACTCCTGCCCCTCTGCCCCACAGACACTTAGTCCCGACCCTGCAAAAGCAGTCTCCCCCATAGCCCCCAGTGCCAGCATGCCCTCCTGATGAGCCTGACAAAGCACAGTTGTGAAATTTTCCACAAGCCCAGACAAATGTGTTCACCCTGTAGAAGGCCTGCAGCAAAGAGCCTGACACAAGACCTTGGGCAGGACAAGACCTGAGCCAGGGCAGGCCAGCAAACGCAGCTCTAAATCAAAGTCCTGCCCAGACGTTCTAAACAAGGGCTCCCTTCCACCCCCACCAAAGCTGCCCAGTGTCCATCCTAACACCCCCTTTCCAGTTCATCCCACATGCCCAGAGGACAGTCCTCCTGCCAACAACTCTTTCTGAACCACATTTTCAAGTGCTCAGCACCCAAAAATCAAGCCACCTTTTCAGAAGAGCTCAGGTTCTCCTTCAGGCCCAGATTTTAGAGCACTCCACATGTGGCAGCTCCTGTGGCAACACGAATGAGCAGGCTCTCCAAAGAGCTCAATGCCCAGGGTGCATGGAAAACCCTTCTCCACAGAGACCCTATCGTGTAGGCTGAGAGCCAAGGTGCGCTGGGGGCTGCTGCTGCCACCCCACTTCAGCCAAGAAGCCTCTCACTAAGGGAGTGCTAGCCCACCTCAGTGGCCTTCTACAGCACCCATTGCTGCAAGATCCAAGCACTTTGAATCAGGCTTTTTAAAAAACAGAAACTGTTCAGCCAGCCACAGCTGCTGGAAGTCGACAGCTGAGAATTACAAGGAACATGCAAATGTGGCACTTTAAGGATCTCTCTCCATTACCTTCTCATATCCACATCAGCAACCAAGGCACAGCTCCCTGGCAGCATCCACCCCAGAGACAAAACCCCAGCCCTGTAAGTCCCCAATATTAACACTGCTGAGCATCTAGACAGAGGTGCACCTAGGCAAACAACTGAGTAAGGGATATCCCAGCCCCTCCCTTCAGACTGTTAACACTTCAATAAATGGATGCCAGATCTAGAGATCCTAGCTGCTGTAGTCAGCTGACCATAGATTTGCCTGCCAGAGGAAGCACAGGGCTCAAAGCTCCCCAGTCAGTGCAACAAATGCTTGTGGGTATCCTCCTCTGGAACTGGAGATCGCTGGGGTGGGCATTCCTTTATCCACCCCCAGGGCACAGCTTGCCCCTGGGCAATGACAGAAGAGCTCACAGGGGAGCCCACACTGAGGTCAGGACTGTCCCAACAGGCCACAGCATCCTCAAGCTTGCTCCCACCCAGAGACAGCTGCTCAGCTCCAGGAGAGACTGTGCACTAGATGTGCACAGGCTGCATGAGCAAGCAGCAGGTGCTGAAAGTCACAAGCTACTGCACCACCCTCCTCTGAGCCACAAAACACCTTGGAAGAGGGCAGGCAGCAGAAATTCATTTCCCAGCCATACCCAGGGGGAAGCCCATCTAAGGCACGTACAGTGCAGTGCCTGCTACAACACAGAAATGTATTCCAGCACAGAGCTGGGCCCTACAACCCTGGCACACACTGCCTGGAGCAAATCACAGAGACTCTGCTTTTCTTCTACCTTGACTTTCCTTTGGCCTCTACCACTGCAGCAAGACCTGAAGTCATTCAGGTGTAGGCCTCATGCCCAGTGAGGCTCGTGCCACTCACACAGCAGGGAGCCCTCTGAACAGTGCAACACCTGCCTCTCCAGCTCCCAGGGACTCCACAGACAGCAGTGTTTATTGGGGAGGGTGGAGCTAGGCAGATCAGGGAGGCTCACCCACAGCGGTGGGCTGCCTCAAAACTCAGCCCGTCTGTGGAGGAGTTTGGGTCTCAGACCTGACCTTTAAAGGCAAGCTGGCAGGGCCCAAGCTGGCACTGGTGTGGGTGCTCTACCTACCCACCCTATGCAACAGGTCACATCTTCTGCCATTTGGACCAGTTTGAGGCCTTTGTCAGCTGCTGAAAGAGTTGCAGAGATCCTGATGATGAAGAGCTGTTATCTCCTCACCCCACACCCCAGGGAGCACTCCTGAGAAGAAGCAGAGTAGCAAACAGCAAGCTGAATCCAGAACATCTGGACATTGGAACGGTACATGCTGGTTCTTTTTATACCTTCAAGACAAGAAGCTGACAGCTGCAAAATGCTCTACAAAGCCCCTTTTCATCCCCCTGTTTTTATCTCTCTTCCTTGCCCTCTGAATTTCTACCATTTGTTCCCACCTTTATTGCATCACTGAATCCTAACAGTGACAAATACATGGGTCATGGCAGCTAAATTCCCCGCCCCCTGAGACAGCCTTCCAGAGCACCTTCCCTATCAGGATACACCCATTGCTTGCTGGCAGTCTATTCAGGACACTGCTGGAAGGAAGCTCTCCTACAAATACTGCCTCTGGTTTGCATTACAGCTGTGGTTTTCAACCTTTTTTCATTTATGGATCCCCAAAACATTTTGAATGGAGGTACGGACACCTTTGAATTGTAAGTGTGGGTATTCACATGCTTCTGATAGATCCAAGTCATCTGTCATGGACCCCTTAGACAGTCTATGGATCCCCAGGAGTCTGCAGACCACACACTGAACACCACTGCCTTACAGCAATGACAGCCTGCTCTAACATTGCAAGGAGTCCTGTTGTGTTCATGGACCACTGGAAGAGATGCAGGAAATGAGACATCCCAGGCCCTGCTTGGCTTGTCCAGGGTCTAGCTCAAGTCATGCTCCAAATGTCTCAGAACTCTGCTTGGGAATGCTACAGCCCGGGAATTAGCTATCACCAAGTCTTCTGGCGTGCAGTCACGCCACAAACACCATGATATGCACATGGATCTACCATCCAGAACTTCCTGCTGCCCAGTGGCAGTGCAGAGATCATCAGAAACCCTGGCTTCATTGGAAAAGAAGCCACAAGGTGGTAGAAGGTGATTCCTAAATGAAGATCCAGATGTTGCTTGTGCCCAGTTTATGTGGAGCTGACCAGCTGGTACAACATCAAATGGAAGAACATCGTAAGAAAAAAGCACCCCCCAAAGCCCCCAACAACAAAACCACCCCCCACCCAACAAAAAGTTAAAAAATAAAACACCTCCCCAAACATCTCTCAGTTGGCTAAGAACAAATTTGAGCCTGCGCTTCAAGATGAGTTTCTGGCAGCCAAACTTTATTAGAAAATAGCTGAGGAAAAACTGGGCCTGGGCGTAGTTTTTAAGCCCAACTCTAACCACTGAGAAGAGAACTGGGCTATATTGACGAACAGAACTTTGGGACAGTTTCTTGTTGCATATTTGTATAGCACCTAACACAACAGGGCCCCAGGCTTCATTTCAGCCCCTGGGCTCCTGCACAATGTGAGCAACAACAGGCCAGAATCCTACTACAGGGCAGGGAGAGAGTGGGCTAAGGACAGACTAAGGGAAACACCATGTGCAGCTACTCCAAGTCAGCTCACCACCCTCTCCTTACCCACTGCATCAAGCAAGCATCTCACCCTTGCCCCATGCACAATTCTGCTGCATCTGCATTTTAGATGCATCTCTCGCCATGCATGCCCACATTCTCCCCCTCACTCAGCCACAGCCCTTCCTACACACGCAACAGCCTCCCAAACCTGACATGCCAACTCCTACTGCCTCTTGCTCCAAGCCCTAAGCCCCCACCCCAACAAAAAAGTGGAAGGGACCACATTAAAAAATAAATAAATAAATAAGGCTCAAAAATGGCTCTTTCTGGGTTTATTCATGTCCCTCCCACTCACTGTCTGCTGCACCACAAACCACACAGGGCACAGATGGTCTCAACATCTCTGCTATCCAGAGCATGGCCAGTGTGGCCCAGGATGAAACCTGACATAAATAGCAAGTGTTGTGTCAAGCCACCTCCCCATCATCCTCTGCTTGGCCACGATGCCTCCAATAAAATCTTGGTGCTGGTCAGGCAGGCAGCATGCCAAGACCACTGCCCATTCCCCGAGCTGCTGTGTCTCTATGCTCCCGTCTCTCCGTATCCCTGTTGTCCCGTCATACACGGAGTACTTCAGTTATGTGCCTACTAGATAAGGGCATTAATTGCTTAGCTGCAGAAAATGCTGCCAGTCCCAACACGTTGCCCATTCCTTGAATCTTCACAAATATGGGTTATCTGCCTAAAGCTTAGGTGAGCTGCTGACAGGCAGAGTGCCGCTGTCTACATTGTAGCTTAGTAGTAGTTAAGCAGAGTACAATTAATTGCAACTGCACCTGTGCAATTTGTAACCGATACGACTCCCTTTAGCTTCATCGGGAACAGGAAGCTGCCAAAGAGCTATTAGAAAGCTTGAGCATAACAGAAGTTAGCCAGGTTCATGGTCACTGTCTCCTCTCATTGTCAAGGCCTTTCATAACAGCCCAGAGACTGCCCTGAAAATGTGGGGGTGGTCATTTCAGGAGTTAGTCACTCCAGCACTGTGTACCTAAGGAGCACTGCAAATGCTAAATTGCGACAAGCACAGACACTAGGGAAGTGAGTGGCTTTTTCCCTGTCCAAAGGCTGTGCACTTACACAGAGCACAACTGGAAGCTTTTTAGGGCAGAATCTGTCTTTGCATTCAGCATCAGTATATCACTGAGAATAGTGGGGCTTTCATCCATCACTGGGGCTCCTAGCTGCTTGAGCAATAGGAATAATGAATGGAGGTGAGAGACAGACATGCGGAGCGAGCTATAGGACCCAATTCATTTTTGCCCTGTCCTTTGTATTGGCATCTGCACCACTGCAAACTAAGGGCGAGATTCTAGATTGGTAGTGAGGTGGTAAGCAAGGGGTGGGGGAGAACCTGACCTGGTGAGGCCTGTGAATGCCACTGCCAGGTACCACAGATGACAGCAAAAACACTGAGCATGGAGTAAACAGGGATCAGGTTCAGAGTGTGGGTTTGACACAAAGTCATTGATCCTGCTGCTTGCTTCATGCAGTCACAAGTAGCTCATTAGTTAAGGCCCAGTTTCCCAAGCCAGTCTTGGTATGATCGCATCCCAGCTGTGCTCTGTTCCATAGCACATATTTCTCATCGTTTATTTAGCTGCATTGTAACTGCAGGGTTTTCTGCTGGGAGCTGGAGTGTGGCAATGCATTTCCGTGCTGCTAAACTGAATGCTCCGAATAAAACAGCCGCAGTCAGATTTGGGAGGGGAGTCTCTCAACTTGTAACTAGCATATGGCATGCAGTGTCAAAGGAGGTGTGCAAGGATGCCAGAAAGCAAGCCACACATCCTCTCTGATAGTCTGGTCAACAGTGCAACCAGTTTGACATTATGTTCCCAGACCTTGCCACATTTTACTACATGGATCAGACTGTTTGAGGCTGTGCACACAATCTAAACTTCTTCTCATCACACTGATGGGCTGATCCATGGTTCAGTTCAGGTTTTGACATGTAAATGGCAACAACACTATTGTTCACTAAAGCCACAGACACCCAACCCAGGGTGGCAAGACAATATCTGGATCATCTGCCACCCACTCATTTCAAAGGCACCAAACAGAACGAGCATGATGTAGCTGAACAGGAATCTAGCTAAGTTTCCTGTAAAAGCAGTGGTTACACTCTCATGACTAGGTTTGTGATGTGGGCTTTCTAACATGCACTAGCTAGCAAACAAGTGTTAAGAGTCTACCGAAGTAGTTTCAGCTCCTGTTCTTGCTTATCCAAGTTCCCTTGCTCTCTCTGGTTTAACTGACAGACAACCAAACCTACAGTACTGCACTATCAAGACAGACTGAAACTTCAGCTTCCCTCAGATGAGAGAAGAGAGAATGGTTAAATCCACTCTTCAAAGTTCACTTTGGGTTTTTTAATTTTACTTTGTTGTTTTGGGTTGGGTTTTTTTTTGGGGGGGGGGGGGGACGACTTTTTAAACTTAAACCATCAACAAACAGATGGGAGACAAGAAATCTTTGTGAGTCAGTCACCCTCCCACTTCAACTGAAGACTAGGAGATGCGTGGCTCACGCATCACGCTCTGCTTTTGGCCGTGCAAGTAGCCCATGTGGAGCTTTCCTCGGGCACGAAGTCCCCGCAAAAATCAAGTCAGGTTGTTCCTATGAGCAAAGCTACATATGTCCTTAAACATTTCTGTGATCGGGCTCTGCATTACACAGTGCCAACCTCCTGACAACACAGGGAACATAGGACTTCACAAGCATTATTCACTTCTCACTCACACTATAGTCAGGCCAGAGTAACAACACTGAACAGAGTTATCCTCCCACATAACTGAGAAGAGTATTGGACCAAATATTCATAGCTGGGAAAACCCTGGAGGCCTTGAGAGCACATCTAAAAGAGTACCAGCCAGAACAACTGGTTTATCCCTCTGCAGTCCTGCCTTTCACACGCGCCAGGCATCCTAAATGGCCTCCTGTCACAAGCAGAAAGTAAGAGCTGGCTGAGACAGAAAAGGAAAACCCATTGTGATCTTCCCAGCCCCCACTCCCACCTTCAAAGTTTTTCCCTAGCTCCAGTTTCTAGCATTAGAACCACCTTGACACAACGAACGAGCACAGCCTCTGTCTGGTCAGCAACAGACGCTCTCTTACAGCACAGGCTTTTCCATCTGGGGGCACAGCCAGGTGTATGTGTGCATGTCAGGGTGGAAGGAAGGGAGTCAAAGCCCCTCGGCCTTTCCTACCCTGCAGCATGGGAGGGGACAGCTGGCAAGATGGCAGAGGGGAAGAGATGGGGGTGGATCTTGATATGATAAAGGGTTTCACTGCATGGATGGGTTTGAAAAGCCACCACAGTGCCATGGCAGGGAGAGCATGCTCCTTCACAAATTGCCTTCCTGTGGTTTTAGCTCACTGCTGAGAAACGCTCTCCAGATGTAAACTGAGCCGGCTCTCATCCAGACACCGAGGGCCCCACCTGTCCTCCCCCCATGTCCCTTCTGGCCAGCACATCACAGAACTTCACACCTTAGTCACATCACCCTGGAGGAGAGATCCAGAGTCCAGCATACCTTCTTAGGTACATCCAGGGCTTGCCAGGCTGCTGGCAGGCAGGACTAGCCATGGCCATCTCCCTCCCCAAGCACCACCAGTGGGGCTATGAGAAGCTCCAGCCCAGCCAGAGGGCCCCGGGTTTCCTCTGGGAGGCTCTCTTGTGTTTAAAACCCCTGAGAGTACAGCCAGCGCTGCAACCAGAGCAGCTGACCTGGATACTGCTTTAAAGAGCAACCGAACGGCTGCTCACAGCACTTCACCACTGGGGCTAACAGGGACACGAGTTCAGACAGTTTGTTGGCAGCCCAGCCGAGCCCAGCTCCAAGAGCCTCGCGGGGCCAGTCTGGGTGTGCAGCGCTGAACCCAGGTATCCGAGCCACACCCTCAGCACCCACTTCTTGAAACCAGGACTCTGGGGGTCAATTTCCTCAGCTTCACAGAGCTGGAGCACAGACCTCCCACCCCACCCCCTCAAGAGGGGGCTCCCCTGGAGGGGGGAGAAGGAAGATCCCAAATGCTAGCTAATCCTCAGTGCCCCTGGGAGTGAGGGTGTGTGTTGGAGGGTGGGAAACGCGCTGACGCCCTTGTCCCAGGAGGGCTGGGGAAACTGAGACACTCTGGCAAGGTCATCAAGCAAGCAGGTGGGACGGTGGGAAGAAAACACCAGTGCCCTGGCTTTGAACAGCCCAGGCTCCCCCAGTTTCAGCTGGGCACCTACAAAACCAGGCACGGGGGGAGGTGGGGGGCGAGAGCCCAGGCAGGGGAAGGCGTCCCAGAAGAGGGGGGACGGCGGAAAGCACAGGGGCTCCCCGGGCTCTTACCTCTGCCGTAGGCGAAGTGGAGGCGCAGCGCCCTGCCCTGGCGCACCAGGCTGATGTGCAGGTAGGTGAACCACACGGCACAGGTGAGCAGCACCAGCAAAAGCAGCAGCTTGAACTGCTTACGGATCTTCTTCACCGGGAACCACAGCATCGTCCAGGCAGCATCGCCGGCCCGGCCCGGCCGGCTCCAGCCCTTGCCCTCAGGGGCGCGGGCCCCCAGCCCCCCGCGGCATCCCTGCCAGGCTCGGCGGCGCGGGGGGACCCCGGCGTCCGGCCAGGAGCCCTGCCCCCAGCCCGCTCCTAGTCCCTGCCCATGGGAGGAGGCGCCTGCACCGGGCACGGCGCCGGGGGGCTAGCGCAGACACCCGCCAGCCACCCCTGGCCTTAACTTTGCAGCCGGGCGCCGGGCGCGAAGGGCGGCCGGACCGCGCAGGGCATGGCAGACAATGCGGGGAGCAGGAGGGAGCCGCCAGGCTGCAGGCCGAGCCCCCCAGGCCCGGCCCCGGCGCCCAGGAAGCAGCACAGCGAGGATGCTCCGAGCGCGGCTCGCCGCGAGAGCCGCATCCGCGCTGCCGCGCAACCCAACGTGAAACGGGGCAGCCAGGCGCGCCCGAGCCAATGGCGACGCGGCGTTGCCGCGGGCAGCCAATGAGCAGGCGCCGAACGTTGCGGGGGGAGGGCATGTTCGGCTGCGCGCCGGCGTGCATCCCCACGCCAGCGTGCACAGCATCCACCTGGTGAGTGGGACCAGCGGGGCGGGGGGGGGCAGGGTTTGCAGGCGGGGCGGGGCCGGGCCGGGCAGCTGCAGCGAGGGCCCGCGCGGGGCGGTGGGACCTTCCCAGCACATGCAGGGTGGTGCAGGGACGATGCTGCAGGAGGATGGATGAGGTGCCCCGGGGACACGAAGGGAAGGGAGGGGGGTTGGGTATAGTATCATCTAGATCTATCTGTAGTTTCCTATATATAGCATTATGTCTGTGTATAGTATTATATATATAGCATTATATACACACACACATATATATAGTATCATATATACAGGGTGCAATTTAAGGGGGGCTAATTAAGGGGGACTGAGCCTTTCCTCCCCCTAAGAGATGAGAGCCCCCCTGTAAGACTTGAAAATCATAACCTGGAAAAGTCTCCTATCGAATTGCTCCTTCACTTAGGTGAACTTGTTAATCAGTGACCTGGTTTAATTTTTTTTGCAGACCCCACCACAAGAGTCAGTGTCATTTGAATCCTGCGAGATATATAGTATCATGTAGAGAAGCAGGGGTGGAAGGGACCTCCAGAGGTCACCTAGTCCAACCAGGCCACCAGCCCTTCCTCATGAGGTACTGCCCTCACCTGCATGATGACAAGTGACCCAGGTATCGCTGTGGGCAACTCAGGGAAAACCCCTGCCCCAGGAGCATCTGCCCAGCTAGAGATAGAGCCAGAAGCCAACTTGCTGGAGGAACAATTGAGGTAATCAAGCGAGCCATACCAGGGCCCCTGGCTCTTGGTGCATTTGTTGCCCTTCCCCCTCCCCGCAAAGGGAAGTGCAAATGCTGTGGTTTCCTAGAGGAAGTGAGGATTTGGCATAGAGGCAAACCACAGCTGGGGAAGAAGTGGAACTGTAGGAATCACAGGCCTCTCTTTGATGGTTTCATGTGCCACCCTGGGCAAGCTGCATCATCCCTCCATGCCTTGGTTTGCCCCTCTGTGAAATGGGGACAAAGTCAGTTGCTCTGCTGGGGTGTCAGGAGGCCTCCTGAAGTGCTTCCCTCAGTGTGTGATGGTTACAACTCTGCCCTGTGTTGCACTGCAGGGATTCCTTGAATTGCTGCAGGACACCCAGCCCAATGGATATGCTAGGTGTTAAGACAGTTTTAAACTGCTGAGATTTGGAAGATCCCTTTAATACTCACTAGGAGTGGGTTTGGAGTGATCCCAAGTGAACATAGCTACCAGCCATGTGTGTCTGTGGGGCGGGCAGTTTGCACACAGGCACAGCGGGAGAGGGTTGTGCTGCCAGCACTTCTTGGCTGATGGAAATACATTCCTCCTGCCTCAGGGCATCAGATCTTTCCCCAGGTTCATGTCTCCACCAGACATTGGCTTTTCTTAATACTTCTCAGTACTGGCTCCTCTGTCGGTGTTCCCAATCGCACCGCCCCAATGGTAACAACAGAGTGAGATGCTGTAGCATAAATGCCAGTGCTAGAGACAGCCCTGAAATACAGCAGGTCCTCCCTATCACAAACATCCTGGCCATAGAGCAGCTTTCAGGCTCCTGTTGCCTTCCCACTGTATAATCCTCTTCAATCTGACCTTTTGTAGCTGCCCAACTTTCCACATCTCCCTTGACTTTCCCTCCCTAGGGAAGGTGCCCAGCTAGGGAACTAGTCTAGCAACCCCAGCAACAAGATACTCAACCAGAGCCGTCTTTGAGCTTGTTCTGGAAAGTAAAGGCCAGGAGGGTTCTCTGCACAGATGGATACATTATATGTGACTGACAAAGGACTTTCAAGTGAAAGTGTCATTTCATTCAAACCAATAGCTTTGTTCCCGTGATGCTCTAAGAAAGGTGGCAGAGAAAGCAGCTCTTAGTAATGATAATGCTGGATTTGGAAATGTAGCAGAGCGTGTTCTGCCTGGGTTATTCAGCTGACTGAATAATGATTGATGGGTGTTATTTTAAGCCTCGCTCCAAGCTGCAGTTTTGCCAATTCAGGTTATAGTGTACAAGTATTTTGAAATATGAGCTCTCTTATTTCAGGGCATGATGACATCATTGCCACCGGCCTGGGAGATGGCTCTTCACAATGCGACAGCCTGTGAGCAGAAGCCCTTAGCCGTGTCCAACTGGCCAACCCCAGCAACAGCAGAAGAGTTGGAACCGTTCTGAAAGTAGGGAGCCGATGGAGAGGAGATCCTGGCATCTTCTGGGGACCCAGCTGCCCAGGGAGTGGAGATCCCAGTGTGTCTTGCAGAGTGGGTAGCTCATAAAGCAGGTCACCACATCACCTTGGGGTCTGGAGAACCACTGGGCTGGGTTTTGCCCCACTGAGATCTTGGACCAGGTTCTCAGCTGGAGGAGATGGGCGGTGTTTCATTGGCTTTAGTGGATCTCTTCTCATTTACATGAGCTGAGAACGTGGCCCAATATCTCCTCCTTTCCTACGATCACCGGCTTCATCTTTTATTTTGATGAAAGAAACCTGCTGGTTTTGGGCATCCATGGGTCTATTTCTGAATGGAGTAGAGTTCCCTTTTTCCTTGGCACTGCTGTGGAGTACAAGACATGAAGTTGTCCACAGTAAAGCAGTGCTGGCTCCCTCACGGAAGCAGCAGCAAGCCTCGTCCTGGGTTGAGCAGTGTGGATTTTCTGTCAGTCCCTGGGTGTCTTCGGCCAGAAGAAAATCCTTAGTTAAAACCTTATCTGAGGAGTGACAGAAACTCAATAATCCTCCTTCTCAGCAAGCTGCCCATTACATTAGACAGAGAAAAATTCAACCCTGGTGATGGCCATGTGCCTGGAATCTGCTCAAGGTATCCAGTCATCGGACTGCCAGTGACTTTGAGGTTTAGCCCTGCTGGTGTGAGTTTTTTATTTTTCCCCTTTCCCTATAAAGACAAATCCGTCTAGTAAGAAGCGCCCAACTGAGGGTCCTGGAGAATGTCGTGCTACAGCAGGGCTAGTGATAGGGCTGCCTTCAAACACCTACCCCTACCAATGTGCTTCCCACCCTCAGAAGACCCGAGAGGGGTGTCCATGTGCCAGACCCTTCCACTTCCTGGCTTCTCTCCCAAGACTGCCAGTGAGTGGGCTGTGGCTTCTGTGACGTGGATGCTTGTCAACTGGGGGCTGAACTGAGAACACGAAAGCCATTACAAAGGACCGTCAGCTGACATGAGCTGCCATCCTTCCCTCCAGTTGTAGTGGCATTGGTGTTGGGTCATCTCTGTGGTTGTAGCAAGCTTCCCAGCCTACCTAACCTGCCTCACTGCAGCCTTATCTCTCCTCCTCTAGAGAGTCCAAGGTGTCAGCAAGCAACAAGAGCTTCCCTCCTCCTCCTCCGACTGGCCACTCATAGCTGGCTCTTTAGGAGTCATGCTTTGGACCTTTCAGTGTGATTGAGGCAGGCAGGACAATCCCCAGCAGACTCCAGCTGGTAGGGAGTTGGCTCCAAATGTCATGGGTTGCATCTGGGCATCAGCCTAGATGTTTCCATGTCCCCAGAACCCTAGGATCTGAGCAGCCACAAAGGATGTATGGGTGATAGTGTTATTGTCCCTATTTTACAGGAGTGGAGACAAATGAAGTAGCCTGAGGTCACAAAGGAAATCCAGGCCACATGAATTTTCACCTGATGCCTTAACCACAGAACATCTTTCTCTGTACTAGAAGGCTAGTTCCCTAGGTAGCTGCTGGGTGCAGTTAGCTGGCCCATCTCTGTAAAAGTTCCTATGGCACATGCTAGCTCCAGCCCCTTTACAGACAGTGCAGAGCAGCATTCTGCCCATCGAGCACCTCAGCTTGTCACACAGTGGTGCCATTTCTCTGCTGGAAGAAGACAACAAAAGAATTTGACTGCAAATGAACAAAGCAGGTGCCTATAGGTTACACTGTGGTTACATCAGCTTCATCAGCAAACACCTTCCTCTTTGATGGATTACGTGGTGCTTTATTAACTGCCCAGACTGGTGGTTTCACCCACCTGCCAGTGAAAGGAAGTAATGTTTCAGGTGAAGGTTATAGTGGCTGTGGCTGACAAACCATGTGATGTTGCACAACAGTTTAGGACAGGAAGTGAAGTAGAATACTGCATGTGATTGAGATGGTAGGAGGGTTTTCCAGAAGTAGTTTGGAGCCACGCAAGTCAGAATCTGACCAGATCATTGGAATCTGGATTTGGTAGCAAGTTCTGTGAGGTTTTTAATGATGGTTTGCGACCAGGGTTTATATCTGAACAACAGCACCTCTAATGCCACAGTGCAGTCATTCTTAACCTTTTCAGGTTCAAGACACCCTCAGAAAATGCCAGCTCTTAGCTTTCACTCATTTCTTGACTACAGAAAAAGAATAGAGCAGTTTTTCTGTTGGAAAGAGCTCAGAAAGACCACAGCAGAGCAGAATGTTTTTGACAGAATGGATTCTTATTTTAAATCCCCCAGCACTCTGGTTGAGAATCACTGCCTTAGCAGGAGGCTGGCTCAGCTCTGACGCTGGGGGAAGAGCACCATCTACTGAATCATCAGCTCCGCTTGCTCCAGCACCTTGCCTTTTCCACCCAGGTCTCCCCTACCAGCACTGATCCAGACTAATCCTTCTTCGCTTGCAAGGTTATGCTGAGATCAGACTAGACTGAGAGGTAAAATCTCAATGCACACCAATCGGAGCAGAACTGGGGTTGGGCATTTAGGTGACAAACCAAACAGTGTTTTTTAGCAACAGTCCTCCCAGTAGCAGGAATTTTCTCAGTTGGTCCATTCCCCACTCTGTGCTTCTGGCTATCAGTTACATACTGCTCCCTACTGGGGAGCTGATTGAAAGAGTGGCAGAAAAGCAAGATGTGGGGGTCAGGCAGTGTACATGACAATAATCATCCCAGCTCTGTTGTGATAGCACTGTAGCGATGCTCATACATGCACGTGCCATCAGTTAAGTTTTCATGGCAACAATTCAAACAGCATAAGACAGATCATATAAAAATCAAATACAATTCTATAAAATGAACCATGCAACGAGAATTATTGATCTTAGGGCGTTTAAAGAAAGCTGAGGTAGTGATGATTTTGTATCATGGGAAGCCCAAGTTACCCATCACAGGTGAGCTGATAGGTGAGATAAAGACCCTCAGAACAGCTCCTAATGGATGCATGCAGCAGGCCAGCCTGGTAGAAGGCCTCTTGAGGTAATTATGGGGTTGGCTCCCAACAAAGGGCCTGTGGCCCCTTTCTGGAGCAAGGCACTGACTGCAGAGAATGGCACTTACATCACCTCCCTGGAGGTTGTGAACATCTTGCAAGACTGGGCCCCAAAGAAGGCTCAGGACTCCTGCCTGGGCTTGAATGATGGCAGGGATGAGTTTTCTGAGTCAGTGACATCTAACCTCTTCAGGTGCTTCCCAGTCATGAGGTGCCTGGGCCCTGGACAGCATGCTGTGGTTTGCAGTGGCCCAGCCCCTACCTTGCCCCTTGAGACCATGTGCTTCCTTGCCCCAATTACTCTGCCCATAACTAGGGAGCTCCTGCATATGGCCACCCAACGCCCACTGGCAAAGGTGAAGCATCACTCTTGGGAGGGCAGTGAAGTAGTCCGAAGCTTGTCCTCAGAGCCAGGTCATCACCACATTGGCTGGACCCTGTGTTTTAGTGCTTTCTTCTCCATTGAATTTCTAAGCCATAAAATAGTGGCAGCCAACCTGAGTGGCAGGTGTGTCTCAAGCCCCTCCTCTCACCAAGTGCCACTCTGATTCCCACCCCCAGAGGTGTATCTGATGGAGTTCGTACCCTGGGGCACAAGAATGGAGGCAGGGGAACTGGTCTCCAGATATTTAGAGGGAAGCAGTGGCAGGGTGCTGCCAAGACAGAAGGTGTCACCATCACAAAAGCCAGGTTAACCCTTTCCTAGACCTGCAACCACTGCAGCTGTATGTAATGAGGAAAGGTCCAAAGCCCTGACTTTGACAGTGGCTGCAGGGACAGGGAAGTCCTAACCTGGTTGTTGGCAGTGACACTTCTTGCAGGAGAAGCGTCCTGCTGCCTTTCTCCTCCATGCAGCCAGAGGCTGGAGCCTCCCTAGCCTCCTTTACGCTAAGCCTCCACTGCCATACATAACAGCTGCCTGTGGGCTGGCCACCCATTTGTTTGCTTTGCATCTCTGGGACTGAGAACCAAAAAATAAATTGAAGGCATTTCTTGTAAACATTTTAAAGAGGTGTGGAAGAACACTGCTGTGCACTAGTCATGCCCGGGGGTCTTTGGCAAGGGGGTCTCAGGACTGGGGGATAGGAGAAGAAGGGGAGGCAGGTGGGGAGATCTGGTTCCTTCACACTTCAGGAGCTGCCCATCGGGGACAAACTGCTGTTCCTTCCCACTAGGCACTCTCCTTGCTGTCCAGTCCTCTCACCAGCTTCACTCTTTTTTTTTAATTAAAATATATTTCTATATCTATAGAGAGTTATATATATATATATACATCCTTTATCATAAACTTTGCATCACACATCTTAAAACTGCATTAAAAAATCCGTGCTTTCCTTTACACTAAATGTGCCCACTCCTCTGCACCCCCACCCTCACCTACCCCAAGCGCAGTCGTTTAGTTCAAACCCCAATTTGGAATTTATATTCTCAGTTCATTCACAGTCCTTGTCACTGTCGATGTCGCTGTCACTTCTGCTGCTTCTGATCCTGTTGTAGTCCTTGCTGTCTCCAGGTCCAGTTGCATCTCTGTCTTCTTCATTCTCCCTGTCCACTTCCCCTCCTGGGGACTTTGAATAACTTGTGCCAGGTGTCACTTTTCCAGATGAAGTTGGCTGCGTCTTCTCCATCCTCACTCAGCAATCTCCAGTGGTAAGACTGAAGTTCGCTCAGAAACGTTTTAACACAGTTTGTTTCCTTGACCTTGGTGTGCCTGTATAACAGGAGGTTCCTGCATTGCCACCAGATGCTCCTGACATAGGACACAAACTAGTTCAAACCCAGCTTGTCCAAACCCATGGCCTTGCTGGAAGCAGTCCCCAACAGCAACTCTCCACCACCTCTCTGCTGCCTGCCCTGTTCCCTCTGCTCCTCTTTCATTTCCTCTCTAAAGGCAAGAGCTGATGTGCCCTGCCCAAGGGCTATGGGAAGCTTGCAGAGATGCATAAGACCTGTCTTCTAAGGGATTTAGGCTCATCCGGGTGCTGCTATGTGCCTGGTGGGTTTTTCAACATCATCCGGGCACCACGTACCTATTGATTTCCCAGGGCTGCTCACTCTCTGAAGGAACTCCATGATGGGGGGAGTGAGGGGGTGACACTTGCCTACTGTACTGCACAGGATGTGGCTCATGAGTGGGATTCCCCCATAAGCAGCACAGCTGGGGAATAGCCCCTCCCCACCACTCCAGCTTTACCAGACATGGGGTCTTGCTTAGCTCTGCAAATGTGTGTCACTCCCCTAACTGCAGGTGTGGACAATTATTTCAGCTAGCTGGCCACTTAATGAGTTTTGGTGAGCTGGTGAAGGCCATGCACACAAAATCATTCAGAAGATATAATTTTAATAAGTTATAGATAAAAAAAAATCATACGCTAAAAATCAAACATCTACTATAACATATTTTAACTATTTCAAAAGGTATTTTTTGCCCTGATTTATGTTTCTTTTGAGTAGTGTATATAGAGGTGATTGCATAATAGTGCAAAATAAAGTCTTACTTTTGTATATTGTGTGGGGGGAGGGTGTTGGAGGTGTGTGTAAGTGGTGGGTATGTGGGGGTTGGGTTTGTGTATGGGTGGGGGTGTGGTGGGTCATGGGTATATGTGTGGTGTGGGGGTGGGGTATCATGTGGTGTATATGAGAAAGTGGGTGTGCATATGTGTGTTGGGGAGGGGGCTGCCTATGCACCAAGTCCTAGAAGCCAGCTGGGGGTAAGAGGATGGAGTGCGCGGTAGCAGGGAGTGTGTGCAGCAGAGCACACCTGGCTGGTGCAGGGTAGATTCAGATGTGCTCCGCACCCCACATCCGGCCATGGCTGTCCCTATGGTGCTTCTCATGGGGCCAAGACCCACCTACTCCTGCTTGGGGCAGCCCGCTCTGCACTCCTACCTGTGCCCACCCCGCATCCTCTGATGGCACCGTCCTGGTCTCAGCCCCAACCCCAGCCCCAGCCAATGCACACAGCAATGCTGATGCAGCTGTCCACATACTGCTTGGCTCCCCTCCCCTGGCCCGTAGCAGGTCCTCTTCCTCCTCTTCCTGCCCTTGCTGTGCAGCTCTGGGCAGCAGGTAGCATGGGGAAGTGGTAGCCATGGGGGTGCATGCTGAATACCACATGCCTTGCTAGGCATAGGTGGCAGAAGGCCGGGGCTAATGGGGCTTATCGCCCCCAGATAAATTTTGCAGCAGTTGGTGACAGAAGAAACACCATGACACTGTTGTCCTGCAGCACCTGGCACTACTCAGCAGGCAGCCTAGCCAACCCCCCATGCATGCTCAGCTCCACGCGGCTCCGCTGCTCCAGCACCATGCTCCACCACCACACCCAGCGCCCCCACTGCACACTCCTCCACTGCTGCGTATGGCACCAGAGCACACCAGCCCTGCAACAACCCTGCAGGAGGGAGCAGTGGGGGTCAAGTGGGCGCACCCCACACTGCCCTGCACTGCCCCCTGCACCCAAAAGTAGCACAGTACAAGTATCTGGACTTGATGATCTCCTGAGGTCCCTTCCAGCCCTAATGTCTATGAAATCTATGAAATCTTTTAAGTTTAAATTTTACTCAGTCCCCTCAAATAATATTTTCTCCTGCTGATTATGCTGCCAGGCAGGGGGAAAGCTGCAGCTGGGCAGCTCCTGCCCCAGCCTGTGGGAATCCAGCTCCCAGCTGTCTCCCACCCACTCTGCCTGCCTGGCACAATAAGCAGCCACCTATCAGCAGTCAAGTGGCTATCCTGCTAGGAAGCTACATGCACTGGGTGGGGCTGGGGCTGGGCCTGGGGTGGTGCTGCTGGTGGGTGCGGGGTGGGTGCCTGTGGCAGCACATTGCCAGCTGCCCCGGGGCATAAGTAGGCAGGTCCGGCCCCATATGGAGCACCACAGGATCGGCTGCAGGCTGGATGCAATCAATTGATGGGCTGTATCAGGCCTGCGGGCCGTATTTTGCCCACCCCACCTCAGTGGCTCTCTATTACTCTACCACAGAATTCTCTCCTTCCCCTGGCCTTCTCAAGGGATGCCAACCTTGACCTGCAGCTCCCTGCATTGCTCCAGCCATAACCCATTCCCAGATGGACCCCGCCATATAAGCTGCATCATTTGGCAAGGATGTGAGCCAAGTTTATTTCACTGGTGACCTAATTAGAACTCAGCTATGCTAACCTGGAGAGCAGCTTCCCTCCAGGAGGCTGACCTCAGCAAGACCTCTTCTCTCTGTATGCACAGACCTCTGCCCTCTTCTCTGCCTTAACACAGAAAGAGTCAATGAGGTCAAGACACCTGGAATACAGGAGATCATCCCTGCAGGAGAATCTGTGCACCAGCTGAGAACACTAAGGGAGCAGCCACGCTTCAGGATTCAGTGGTTCTTGGGTCTTTCCAGGACATCGGGGCTTCTTCCAACAGCCCCACTATTGATTTCCATGATGGAAAAGCAGGACCTGTAGCTCATCACTACAGCAGTAGTGTCAGCAGGCACTAACTGTGACTCTGCTGCTACTGTGCAGTAGCAATAAGTTACTGGACAGTAGCTCCTTGCTACTGTGTAGTAGGGTTGAAAATGACTCATGCGCGGCTGGAACTGTGCAATACCGGTGGGTAGATGCAGTCATTTAGTGTTTGCTGAAGCAAGTACTAAATAACTGCACAGTACCAACTGTGCAGTCAGGGGTACATGTAGACGTGCCCAGTGAGCAGGAGAGTCCTGGACACTGGCTAAGACTGCAACAGGAAAAGATGCGTTGCAGTTAAAGCAGTGAACTGGGAGTCAGGAAGCGAGGGGTAACCCTGGGCTTGTGGCTTAAGCTGGTATTTCAGGCTAAATTGAAGGAGGTGCTTAACTTTCCAGAGGTCCTGGTGCTCTGCTCATTGATCAGCAGTATCAGTGCTAACAAGTGCCACAGGCATGGTGATGGATAAACAACTTCACCTGGCTCTGGCACTCACTTTCTGTTGCACAGGACAGCTGGTCTGCTGCTCTCCACAGAAGGCTGCACTTTGGCACTGGGTACATTGGTCTATACAAGCCCAGCCCACAACAATGTTACCCTGAGCTGGAGGATGCCACCTGGATGCCACTCCTTGTTGTTATGACTGAGATTGCTAATTTGGATGAAGTGTCTGGTGCAGTCTGCTAGGCAGGCCTGGGTTCTGCAGCCAGCAGTTAGCAGCTGCAGGAAGCGCACAGCCAGAGATCCAGCTCTTGACTGCTTCCCCCCGGCGCCAAGTCCTTTGGTCTAGGAGGGGTTTCTTACCACTAGACATATGCCAGTGTATCAGTGCTCCACCAGCAGTGGGAAACAAGGAGCCAAAGGAGGGCAAGGTTTTTTTGTGATATCATTTATGGGAGCAATTGTATAGTTGGGAGAGCTGTTGAACAAGTTTTCAAGCACCAAGTGCCATTCCTCAAATCTAAGGAAGAGGCAGACACAGGCTGAACTAAATGGCAGACAAAAGACTCCATGGAAATGCAAACAGTATGCTTAAAGGGATGGAGGAGGGCTGTGAACTTGGAGTAAAGAGGTGTTATCCTGAACCCTGTTAAGATAAAAGAAGTGCAGTAGAATGGGCAATTTATTTAGTGGTAAAGCAAGTCCATTCAAAAAGGAAGAGGGTAGTTATTACCTGTGAAGTGCTTGGAGAGCTCTCCAGTCTTACTGGGTACATCTGCACATTCATTAATGCACCATAATTACAGTGCAATAAGTTTAGTACCTGTAATGACAGGTACTAACTTAATGTATGTAATTGGCACTACTGCACATTAACCCAGATGATCAATTTTATGATGCTAATGTGCAGTGGTGTAATTCTACTGCACGTTACCCCATTAACAGTTTTTGCCAGCTGCCGTAAGGCATAGAAGAATTAGACTTCTGCGGAGTAAACATCATGTGTAGATGAGCCCATTGAGCCATTGACCACCGTCTGATTTTAGGCCAGATGTTTTACTGTCCAGTAGGATTATGGATTTCTGTCCCCAGGCCTGTCTTCTGTAGATGTTTTTTTAAATTCCCTCTGAACACATGGACTGTGAAGTCAGAGAGGGAACAGCTGTGGCTGCTCATTGAACAATGTATTCCTACTGGTATTTGTCTCTATCCTTACATGTTTTATAGAAAAGAGCTAAAGAAGGAAACGGGAAAACACAATATCTAGATACTAGGACTGTGCAAAACAGCACCATTCCGCTTGGACTTTTGTTTCAACAGAACAATGCTTTGTTTCAAGTTTTGTTTCATTTCAAAAGCACTGTTCCATTTCATTTCATCAAAACTGTTTTGCTGCTTCAATGCTGTTTCAACATTTCACCTGTGTGCCTGAAAGATCGGTGCCGCGGGTGACCCCAGCCAGCAACACCAGTCTCCTGTGATCCAGCAGGCAGATCAGGCCCCCCACACACCCGGGAGGAGTCCGGCACAGCCCCACAGCCCTCCCAGGGGTGCGGGTGGGCCCTGATCTGCCTGCCAGATGACAGGAGGCTGATGGTGGCTGGGACTAGTGCTGAAGCCAAGTAAGCCTGGCTTTGAAACTCAAAAACTTTCAAAATGTTTTCAGTGCCCTTGTTTCATTTCAGAGCTGTTTTGAAGGCTTCTGTTTTGTTTTGATTTCACTGTTTTCACTCAAAATGCACTGAAACAGCTTTGAAATGAAACACCAGGTGAATTTTGCACAGCTCTACTAGATACCACGTATGCTCCCTGTACTGTTTTTTTTTGCCAAGGCTACTGTCTTTGGCCTCCCAGGTGCAGAACTGGTACCCATAGGTGAAACCACCATGGACCAATGAACCCGAGGTGATGTCCAAACGGGGCAGACAGGAATGGGCAGGTGGGACCAAGGACAGAACTCCACCATGTGTCCTCTCCCAGCTCCCACTTCCGTTTTGGGCAGCGGTCTCCATCCCACTATGACCAGGCAGTCCCCACAGGGCTATAAAGTGAGGCCATCACACCCACTTCTTCTCCACCTGACAGGGACTCTTCAGGGAAGCTGCTTTGGAAAGGACTCCTGGAGACTCCCCTCAGTTTTAGCCTCCTCTTTGTCTCAGTTGTAGGGTTTTGGTGCCGCCTTCTGGGCATTTAGGTCATAGAATCATAGAATCAATGAGTCGGAAGGGACTTAGAGAGATCATCTAGTCCGACCCCCTGCCATGGGCAGCAAGGAGCACTGAGGGGTGGCAGGGGTCATAAGACCCCAGCCAGGGGCCTATCCAGTCTCCTCTTGAAGATCTCCAGGGAAGGTGAGAGCACCACCTCTCTGGGAAGCCTATTCCAGGCTCTGGCCACCCTTACAATGAAGTAGTTCTTCCAAATATCTAACCTAAACCTATCCTCCCTCAGCTTGTGGCCATTGTTCCTGGTGACTCCAAGGGGGGCCCTGGCGAACAGACTTTCCCCGAGTCCCTGCTGGTGGCCCCTGATAAAGTTGTAGGCAGCCACAAGATCCCCCCTCAGTCTCCTCTTGTGGAGACTGAAGAGATTCAGGTCCCTCAGCCTCTCCCCATAGGGCTGGCCACGGAGGCCCCCAACCATATGAGTGGCCCTCCTCTGGACCCTCTCCAGGTTCTCCACGTCCTTCTTGAAGTGTGGCACCCAGAACTGGACACAGTACTCCAGCTGCGGCCTGACCAGCACCGCATAGAGGGGGAACAAGACCTCTCTGGACCTGTTAGTGATGCCCCTGTTGATGTATGACAGGGTGCGGTTGGCTCTGCCTATTGCTTCGTCGCATTGGCGACTCGTATTCATCCTGGAGTCAATCATGACTCCAAGATCCCTCTCTGCCTCTGTGCTGCCGAGAGGGTCAGCCCCTAACCTATAACCGTAATGCTGGTTCCCTCTCCCCAGGTGCAGCACCCTGCACTTGTCCTTGTTGAACCGCATCCTGTTCAGATCCGCCCACTTCTCTAACCTATCCAGGTCTGCCTGGATGCGGTCTCTGCCTGCCGGTGTATTCACTTTACCCCACAGCTTGGTGTCATCAGTGAACTTGAACAGGGTGCTCTCCACACCCTCGTCCAGGTCACTAATGAAGATGTTGAACAGCACTGGCCCAAGGACCGAGCCCTGGGGGACTCTGCTGCCCACACCCTCCCAGGTTGACATCGACCCATCCACCACCACCCTCTGGGTGTGCCCCTGGAGCCAGTTTGCCACCCATGTGACCGTGCATTCGTCAATGCCGCAGTCCCTCAGCTTGCCCACCAGAATTGGGTGGGACACTGTGTCAAAGGCCTTCTGGAAGTCCAAGAAGATGACATCGACTTCCTCCTTCCCATCTAAGCTCTTTGTTACCTGGTCATAGAAAGAGACCAGGTTAGTCAGGCAGGATCGGCCTGGCATGAACCCATGCTGGTTACCCCTCAACATCACTTCCCCTGCAGGGCTCTCACACATGTGGCCCTTGATAATTTTTTCAAAGACCTTCCCCAGGATAGAAGTGAGGCTGACTGGCCTGTAGTTGCCAAGCTCTTCCTTCCTCCCCTTCTTGAAAATAGGGACCACATTGGCCCTTTTCCAGTTGTCAGGGACTTGGCCCGAGCACCAGGAGTCCTCGAACAGCCATGCCAATGGCTCCGCAATGACACCAGCCAATTCCCTCAGCACCCGCGGATGAAGGTCATCTGGGCCTGCTGACTTGGACACATCTAAGCCCTCCAGGTAAGTCCTTAACTAGGTCTGAACTAACAGTCGGGGGACTCGCATCCTTCCTGGGCCTCTCTATGCTATCACCCAAGAGCACCCCATTGTCAGCAGACAGGAACATGGAGGCAAAGAACTTGTTGAAGAGTTCTGCCTTCTCTTGCGCGTCCATCACCAACTGCGCTGCCCTGCCCTGCCCTGCCCTGCCTTGTAGGGGTCCAGTGTTACCCTGAGACTTCTTCTTGCTACCTATATACTTGAAGAAGAACTTTTTGTTATCCTTAATCCCAGAAGCTAATCTAAGCTCCAGTGCTGCTTTAGCCTTCCTCACCAAATCCCTACAAGCTTGGGTCAGGGAGGTGTACTCCTCCTTTGTCCCTGCCCCCTGCTTCCACCGCCAGTACGCTTTTTTTCTTTGCCTTCAGACCAGCCTGGATATCCGCACTCAGCCATGAAGGTTTCTTGGACCCTTTTCCCACCTTCCTGCGCAGAAGAATTGCATCCTGCTGCGCCCCAAGGATAGCCTTGAGGAAGGACCACCTTTCCTGGACCCCGATACGAGCTACCCTCTGGGCTCTGAGTGCCTCCCTGACTACTGCCCTGAGCACATCCAAGTTGGCTTTCCTAAAGTCAAGCATTTGCGCTGTGCTAGTTACCCGCCCCACCTTTCTCTGAATAGCAAACTGGATCATTTCATGATCACTGTCCCCAGCCTCCCTTGTACTAGCACCTCCTCCACCAGGTTGTCCACAGAGGCTAACACCAGATCCAGTATGGCGGTTTCCCTAGTGGGGATGAGTACCTCCTGCACAAGGTGTAGGTCCTGTATACATGTCAGGAACCTTCATAAGTGGCTAGACCTGGCTGACTGCTCCTCCCAGTTGATGTCAAGGTAATTCATATCCCCCATGACCACAACATCCTTTGCACGCACGGCCTCCCCCAGCTGCCTGGAGAATTCCAGATCCAGCTCTTCCTCCTGATGTGGTGGCCTGTAGTAAACCCCTACCACCAGATCCCTCTCCCCCTGCCCTCCTTGAAGTTTGACCCACAGAGTCTCAGTTAAGGCTTCCTCTGGTCCTATTTAGAAGGTAGAACTGGTGGAGAGATAGAGACCATCACACCCCAGGACGCCCTCTGCTCTGAAGTGCGGGTTGTGGTCCAGGAAGGCAAATCCGGCGTGATGACACCAACTCCGGAGGTGCCGTTTCAGCTTATGGATGCAGGTGCTCTGCCACTGACAGCCTCCACTAACTGGGAGGAGGGACGAAAAGACCACCTGGGCCCCCAACTCTCTAAGCTTGGCCCCCAGAACCACGTAGTCATCCATGATCTGGTCCAGACTACTCTGGGCCACATCATTGGTTCCCACGTGGATGAGAACCATAGGATAGTAGTCGGAAGGCTGGATGCGGTCAGTGATCTTCTTTGTGACGTCCACAATCTTGGCTCCTGGGAGACAGTACACTTCTCTCACATAGGGGTCCATGCAGCGGATGGGTCCCTCTGTTCCTGAGGAGGGAGTCCCCTATGACGATGACCTGACGTCTCTTCGTCTGGGTCACTGGATGATGTTCAGGTGATACGGATGCTGGCTTGTTGGTTGAGAGCATGGCTTCCTCCCTTCGTCACACCGAGTCTCCTCCAGCGCTGCCAGGACCACATACCTGTTCCCCAGTTGTACTGGGGTGACAGTTGATGCAGCTACGTGCCGCCTGCGATGCCGCCTGGCCCTGGAGATGACCGTCCTCCATTTGCCTCCTGCAGACTCCTGGCTGGTGACAGCCTGAGGGGATGGGCCCTGCAGAGAGAGAAAGTACCCATCAATCTCATCCTCCACAGACCTGATTCCCCACAGCCTGCTCACCTCCACCTGGAGCTCTCTCACCTGCCCCTCCAGTGCCATAATCCTGGCACAGGTGGGACAAGTGAGAGAAGCCCCCACTCCCACATCCCCCCCGGCTCCAGGGACCAAGCCAAGCAGCCCCCACAGGCAGGTGGCCCCACCTGCGTGGAAGACTCACCGGTCCCCAGGCCAGGAGGCAGCCGTGAGGCAGGAGCCCTGGCTGCACTCAGCATGACGACTCCCATGCTGTAACCCCCTTGCACTTACCTGGAGACAACTGCTGCTGCTGCTGCTGCTGCTGCTGCCGCCATTAGCTCTTCCACTGCCTGCGGCCTCTCGCGCACCTCCCTGCGCAAACTCTGACACGCCCCCAAAAGAGCGCGCCTGTTTGCATTCCCTATTGGTGTGGCTCCCACCCAGCGCGGCAAAATGGGGTCAGAGGGGGAAAGAGTCCCCTGCCTGATTGCCCTCACCTGGCCCCATTCACTCCTTTCCTCTTCTCTGGCTTACCTCCTTGTTGCCGCAGCTGTCCCTCAGCTGTGGATGGCTGCTGCTGCTGCTGCTGCTGCTGCCGCCGCCGCCTCAAGGGTCAGGAGACACCAGGGGCACATGTGCTCCCTCCCGTGTCTTCAGCACAACACCGGAAATAATTGCCCACCCCTGCTTTAGGATCAGGGTGAAGCTCTGTGTAGACAGTTATAGATAGGTCTTCGTCTGCTCTATAGTTAGCAGTGCTTAAGTTATACAAACAAGAAAAGACAAGGGAGGAAGAAGGAAAGGAAGTGGTAACAGGTGAGAAAACTTCAGAGCAGTATTCAGAATGGAGGTGAAAGATCAGCTAAGCTACATATATTGGCTTGAGGTCACCTGGAGTTAGCTTTGTGGTTTCATGACAGTTAGTTCTGGTCTTATGGCAGAGGTAGCTTTATTCCAGTGACAGAAATAAGTGTATTTGCTGGGTGACAAATAAGATGCATCTAATTACCATAAAGGTTTCCCTCGATCTATGTTGTACATGCATTCCTGGAGAGTGGCGCATAAATCAAATTCATAAAAAGTGAACCCACTTTACAATGTAACAAATAGGGATAGGTCACCATGGCGGTGAGGGAGGGAGTGAGGCTGGGACTAGGGAAGAGGTGGGGAGTGCTGTTCCTGGGGCTGCACAAGGCAGCAAAGCAGAGGGAACAGAGTAGCACTCACCCCAGTTCCAGCTCCTATGGCCCCAGGAGCAGCCAGCTGCCTGCAGCTGCTGCTGGGCTGCACTGTGCTCCGCCTGTCCCCACTCACCCCTGCTCCTGGGCTGCGCCATGCCCTGGTGCAGGCAGCTGGTGTTGGATGCTCCCAGGGCCGCTGTAGCTGGTGCTGGGGTGAGTGCTGTGCTCTGAGCTGCCCAGGGCTCCACTTGTCTGCATTCACCCCAGCCCATGCTGGAGCGGCCCCAGGAGCAGCAAACACCAACTACCTGCACCATGGCATGGCACAATCCAGGACCTGGGGTGAGCCCAGGCTCAGGGGGACAGGCAGAGCACAGTGCAGGCAGCTGGCGCTGGCCACTCCTGGGGCCTTGCAGCTGGGGCTAGGGTGAGTGGGGCCATGGCCCTTTCCCCTCTTCCCACAGACTTACCTGCTTGGGCGGGGGGCAGGGGGGGAAATCTATGCTGACCGCATAAGAGTGAATTTACCTCGCATATAACAAATCATGGGTCTGAATATGCTCATCACAGAAGAGCGACTTTGCATATAAAGAGCCTGCATAAATCAAGGGAAACCTATTTTAGAAAGGATAACATCATATTAATAAATAGATGGCATGTCTAGTCAATTCAAATGCCTGGTAGCCTTATGTGAGGGTGAGTTTACATGTTAGAGTTTGCAGGTGCTAATTCTAAAGAATGTAGTCTGTGTTAAGGTTAACAAGCGGTAGCGATCATCATCAGTCACACATTTAGGTTTAATACCCTCTCTAATATGCTCAGACCTTCCTCTAGGAGGCTAGGGAGCAGGGACATGGCTAGAGGCTGCAAGTCTGTTCTGCTCACTGGCCCTTTAGCCACAGTACATGCCAGGAAAGGTGGGGGAAGACCCCCTCATGCTGTTTGGATTGTCTCTTCCACCTCCCAAATTACCCTGCTGCCCCTTATTGGTCCCTGGATCCCATCTCTTCATTGTATGGTCAGCCCCACCACTACTGAATTGCTGCACTGCAACCCCAATCAGTGGCAAGCAGGCAGTGGCAGCAGCAGGGGGAGTGGGAGTGGGAGTGGGAGTTCTCCCTTCCTGCAGCCTGTGTTGCCTCTGCACACCTGGATCCAGCTTCCACTGCCCTACGGCTGCCTGGTAGCTCCTTGCCCCCAGCCTCTCCTTCAGCTGCAGGGCCTGGATCTGGGCATGCAGTGTTGGCATGGTCTGCAGGGAGCTTGGGAGCAGGCAGAGAGTGTGAACTCCCTCACCTCAGCCAGGGATTCCACCCCTCAGGCTGATCAGCATGGCAGAGCAGTGATCTGGGGTGGAGGGGCCAATGGAAAGCAAATGGGGCAACTGGGATGGCAGGGGAGTGATTCAGGGGTGGAGGGGACTGGTTTGGCAGCTGGGGGTGATTTGGAGGGCAGAGGAATCAGCACTCCAGCAGCTCCCCACCCACCTAGGTAGAGGGCACTTAAGCACTTGTTAATGAGCCTTAAAGTTTTATCATTCAAGTTTTAAGTGTTCTTAACATGGTCGAATTGTAATGTGTAATCTCAGCCTGAGATACTGCCAATTGGCAAGTTTTTAAGTCTGGCAGAATAATCCAAGGATAAAAACACAGGTCAGGGCAGAATATTTGTTTGCTCTTCTGCTTTGAACTCCTCTTCTTGCTGAATGGCTCATCTGCATAAGAACAAAATCAGTGCTTCTTTGAAAGGTAAGTAAAAGTTCTTTGTCTAGCAGGTCCAGCACCTATTAGGGATTTTTTTTTTTTTTTTTTTTTAGGACTTCAGGACTCGGTGAGTTTAAGATTGGTGGGGTTTTTTTCCTGTTTTAGGGATTAATGATTCAGTTATTCTTTTAAGTAAATGAACAGTTAATTTTTAATCAGTGGCTTGATATGCCTTACCTGTATTGCCTTATCATTCATATACTGTTTGATTTTTCAATACTAACATTACAGTTATGTAATGTTAATGGCATTTCTTAGAGGGTACAAAAGGCAAGAATTCTTCTGGGTGCTGTCTTTTATTGGACCAACCAGTACTGTTAAGCTTTTGGGTATCATAGTACCCTTCCTCAAGGCTCTGAGATGGAAGCAGGCACAGCTGAGCTAAATAGCAGATGGAACAAAAGCTTGTTAAATAGGGTCATTATAACCCATAAAGTGCACAAATTAGTGAATATCAGGAAGATTATAATAAACCATTAATTCATTGTCCATATTAACTCTCTGATGCTTAATGTGAATGGCTGTTCCCAGGCTAATCTTATATAGGTATTGGGGAGGTTTCCTTTGAGCACTAGAACTGTGAGGTTAGGCAGGGAGTGATTTTTTTTTTTCTGTGAAAAATGTTCTCCTACCTGTATGCTAGTGCCTCTGTCCCTTCTCTTTTTTGGTGATTTAATAATTCTAGTGAGATATGTCTTTCCTCTTCAGCAGTTCCTTGCAGTCAATATGATTGTCTTCCACAAATGTCTTATCTGTGGGTCTGAAGATGCCTGTTGCTGCTGGTCCAGGATTGAAAGACTCTGTTGTAACTCAGGTATGTGCTTCTATGCAGAGTGAGCGGGTCTGGATTCTTGGTTCGGTTCATGACGCACTGTTTCTGCTGCTCGCACTTTTCCGTCTCCTGTTGTTGTTGTAAGGCTTCAAAGTACTGAGATCCTTGCATCTGACTCTTCTTCAGTTTGGAACAGCCCTGAGTAATTAGTGTCCCACAAGCTGATGTTGATGTTGCATTTTTTTCAAGTTAGCCTTGAGGACAAACTTGAAGTGCTTACTCTGCCGTCCTCCTGAGTGAGATAGGATGTACTGCATTTTGAGAGAAAGTGTAAGCATATGTATGATCTGTGGATTCTGATTCTTTTGTTACGGGGAGTGTTGACTATTATTTCAGTGGAGATGTGTTGACAGGTCTTGTATATAACTGTTGCATTTCATAGACTGCTTAATTTTGGTGAGAGAGGTTCAAGAAGCCATTCTTGGTCTCCAGAACACTGCCGGCGGTCAACACCTGGCACCACCCCGTCCCTAGTTTCCCACCTTCAGTCTTGTCTTCACAAGGACTAAGTCCTGATCTGAGAACCAGACTGGGACAGGTCATTGACACACATTAGGTGCCTAAGTAGATCTGTGCAGCCAAGGTTCTTTAGATAAATGTGATATCTCTTATTAAACCAATATGGGTACCTAACTGTGATCCCCTCCCACTTCGCTCCAGCCCCTGGAAAAAATAATACTTTTGTAATGTACCATCATCCTAGCCTTAAGACCAAGTCACAGAAAGCAGTGAGCAAGGGAGATGGGAACACATTTTTAGGCAAGGAGGTAGGGACACAAACCATATGCTCTGGTTTCTCTTCAGCTTGTAAAAATCTTTCACCTTTAACTAATTTGAGCAGGGGTGGAATAGAATCACACACAGGCATTTAAGTCTATGTAGATACCTAATAGGTGGAATAGGATCTGGCCCTGTATGCACAATATGTCAAATTTACAAATGGGCATTTGAGAGTGGGGAAGGAAGAATAAAATGGGAGAACTTCCTACCAAGGAGCTATATTCACATTCACCCAGCTTGCTTTAAAACTGGGGACTATCAGGGACCCTTGGTCTGTCTGTGTTGTGCTGATGATGCATATATTCCACCTGGGGTAATGACTACTGCACTTTCTCATATAAAACACACACCTCTTCCCCAAAAGCTAGCTGCTGGAAACAGAAGTGTGTATTATATTCTAGAAATACAGTAAGACTGTGACTAGCAGAAACTGGCAAATGTGCAAGTAAAATCAGAACTGGAGTCGCAGGGAACAGAAAAATGAGTGGGTTTGGCTCCCTAGCTGCTGCTACTCGGTTACTTACTATAAGGAAAGATCTTTTTTTTTTTTCTTTTTCTTCATTTGGCCTTTCAAAAACCAGGGGTATATTATATTCCAGTGCATGTTGTATGAGAGGAAATATGGTAACTTCCATCCAGCTCAGAGTCGTACCAAGAGGGAAGCTTGCAGTAAAGCAATCTTTTTAGTAAGACGGTGAAAGAGCTTTTTGCGTGACTGGCTCAAGTGCTACATTATGATCCTCATAGTGAACTTCCTGGCCTGTTGGTGTAAAGGTAATGAGAAATGAGTGGAGGGGCCTACAGTACTAAAGGAATTGGCTGAGGTCACTGCAGGACCCCTGGCACGGCTGTACGAGCACTCATGGTGCTCTGGTGTGGTGCCAGAGGACTGGAAGAGGGCCAACGTGGTTCCCATCTTCAAAAAAGGGAGGAAGAAGGACCCAGGAAACTATAGGCCAGTTAGTCTTACCTTGATCCTGGGCAAGCTTTTTGAGAGAATTATCCTGGCACATGTCCACAAGGGGCCAGTGGGGGAGATCATGCTTAGGGGCAACCAACACGGGTTCATTAGTGGCAGGTCCTGTCAGACCAACCTGGTGGCCTTCTACGACCAGGTCACCAAATCCTTAGATGCAGGGGTAGCAGTGGACATAGTCTTCCTTGACTTTTGGAAGGCCTTCGACACTGTCTCTCACCCTGTTCTCATTAAGAAACTGGGGGACTGTGGTGTCAACACCCACAGAGTCAATTGGGTCGCTGACTGGCTGGAGGGCCGCACCCAGAGGGTGGTGGTGGATGGGTCATTTTCCACCTAGAGGGATGTGGGCACTGGGGTCCCCCAGTCCTTGGGCCCGCATTGTTCAACATCTTCATCAGTGACTTGGACGAGGGGGTAAAAAGCACCCTGTTCGAATTTGCTGATGACGCTAAGATGTGGGGGGATGTGGGCACACTAGAAGGAAGCAACAGGCTACAATCAGACCTAGATAGGTTACAAGAGTGGGTGGATGTGAATAGGCTGGGATTCAACACTGACAAGTGCAAGGTGATGCACCTGGGGAGGAATAACCGGCACCATACTTACATGCTGGGGAACTCCCTTCTTGTCAGTACAGAGGCAGAAAAGGATCTTGGAGTCATCATTGACTTCAAGATGAACATGGGCTGGCAGTGTGGGGATGCAGTCAAGAAGGCCAACCATACCTTGTCATGCATCCAGAGATGCATCTTGAGCAGGTCCAAGGAGGTGATCCTCCCCCTCTATGCGGCATTGGTTAGGCCACAGCTGGAGTACTGCATCCAGTTCTGGGCACCGCACTTCAGGAGGGATGCAGACAACGTGGAGAGGGTCCAGAGGAGGGCCACTCGCATGATCAGGGGGCAGCAGGGCAGGGCCTCCGAGGAGAGGCTACAGGACCTGAACCTGTTCAGCCTCCACAAGACCAGGCTGAGGGGGATCTAGTGGCCTGGTACAAACTAGTCAGGGGGGACCAGCAGGCATTGGGGGAGTCCGTTCCCCCAAGCACTACCAGGAGTCACCAGGAATAACGGTCACAAGCTGGCAGTGGGTAGATTCAGGCTAGACATCAGGAGGTGCTACTTCATGGTCAGGGTGGCTGGGGTCTGGAACCAACTTCCAAGAGAAGTGGTGCTGGCTCCTCTCCTGGGGGTCTTTAAGAGGAGGCTAGGTGAACACCTTGCTGGGGTCGTTTGACCCCAGTAATCTTTCCTGCCATGGCGGGGGGTCAGACTAGAAGATCTACTCAGGTCCCTTCCGACCCTAGAAACTATGAAACTATGAAAACTGCAGAGAGAAGCCCCCTGATGTTTAAAGACTGCTGTTGCATCAGGGGGACTTGGGCTAACAGCATCCCCACAAGGCTGTAAGGGATTAAAAAGACACATCTGATCATGCTATCCCTTTCCATGGGCCAATAGTAGCACTATAGCACAAGAAAGAACACTAGGGTGGAAAGCTTTGGGATGTCAGGTCTGAGAACTATCACAACTAAGTTCACGAGTACCAAGGATTAGTCTTCTTTGAGCAATGTAGCAGCTGATGGGCTGAAGGTTTTTTTCTTGTTAATATGACAGACTGCAGCTTTTTCTCCTAATGTATCCATTATTTGGGTGGGGTCAGCCAGGGAAGCCCCAACTGGGATGCTGGATCCTTCAGGGAAAGGGATGAAGAGACTTCCCTGCCTTCTGCCAAAGAAGTGAGGGGAGAAACTAAAGAATCATTGCACAGCTGTTCATGATTTAGAAAACTAGAGGGCACCAGAGGTCTGGTTAAATCCCATCTGGATCTAGAAGTCAGAAAGCCAACCGCTAATAATTAGGCCTCAAGGATACAAACACAAAGAAGTTGCACAACAGCCAATCCAGAAAGTTAAACAGTTGCTAAAACCTGCTTGTAATGACTTGGACAGGCAAATGTTAAACAAAAACAATAATTTTTTTTGGACTCTGAAAGGCCATTGATTTGCTGGCAAACCCCCCCCCCCCGGGAAATCTCGGGTTTCTCCGCTAATAACCTTCTTGCTATCTTTTCTGCCAGGCTGAGGGTTTTGGTTTAATGGTTATCCTGATAACGGACCACTCTGCAGACTTCTTTCCAATCTGTGTCAGCACTGAACTTTCCCTACAGTTATGTACATTTAAATAAAACCAAGCCAAATTCTCGGTCCTGGTGCCCCTCATGTATCCTGCTGGTTAGCAGTTTTCTCATGGGCAGTGTGCTTTAAGACTATGGAAGCTAAGTAGAACATGGTGCCCTGATTCCTGCACAGTGAGTGCCTATGGCATACTGACTTCTACTGCATTTGGGGATAGGCTCTATTCTGAGAGGAAGGCCTAGGATTGGGATTTAGAAGACCAGAGTTTAATCCCCAGCTCTGCCACATAGTTCTTGTTTGGCCCTGGGCAAGTCTTATGATCTCTCATTGGTCCCCATACCTAACTCCTACACACGTCCCTCCCACTTTGCTTGTCCATTTAAAATCATAGCTCTTCAGGGCTGGGACTGCCTCCATCCATCCAGACAAAACCTAGCATCATGGGATGCTGCTGTGATGTACGCAAAGTTATGAAGAATGGTGACATTGGATTCTAGGAATCTCCACTGCCATGAACCCGTCAGCTGAAGCACCTGAAGAAAACAACCTGGCATCACAGGGAAGACAGCTTTCTATACTGGAGTTGGAGTTCTGATAGCTCTCCATGGTAGGGCTGGACAGGCCCTGGTAAAATATCATGGGGTTGAAGTAAAATTAGCACTTGCTATAGGGCGTGTGAGAGTTCCCAAGGAGGAATCAACATGGGTTTGGGCATGTGGCCTTACACTGCATGCTGCAATGGAGACCGCACTTTACTACATGGGAGAGAGGAGGAGACTTGGCTGCAGGTCAGAGAAGGAATGGGACCTGAAAACTATGGAGGACAGGGCAAGAAGCCACCTGATAGAAAGCACATCCAAATGGATCTCAGGACCAAACGGGGGGCTGCTAGGATCAGATCATTGCTCATGTGCTGTCTACCCACTCTCAGTGCCTCTGCATCTGACTGAGGCTGCAAGCATCTCCACAAATCTTGCAGGGTCTCCCATTTGACTGCTTACCAGTGATGCAGGGCTAGGAAAGACAAGAGTTGGTAGGATTACTCCAAATTCTAACTGTGGGTGAGAGTGAGACTTGCGATACAGCAAGTCTATTCTGGTCACAACTTGAAAGCTTTATTAGGATATGCAATAGCAAAGATGTATTTGTATCAGTAAAGACAATGCTTGCATAGCCTTGGATTCAAGGGAGAAACCGACTCGCTGACCAAGCTCCTCAGTTCCCTTGGGGGCTTTTGCTGAGTTGGTTTCTTTTTTTGCTGAGCTTCAGAGAAGTTAAATTTTCCTCCTCCAATACTTATAGATAGCTGTTTCTTAGTATGCTGATAACTGGTCTCTGGTTGGTCTTATTTAAATTTCTTTGTTTCACTGAAACTTGTGGATTGAACCAGATCTCTTGTGAGCTTAGAAAGTGTCAATTAATTGAGTCATACCCTAGGAAAGTAAAGGGAAAGTTTTTCTTATTGTCTTTTTTCCTTTCCCATTGTGGAATGCCACTGGGCTGTTACTTATTTACCTTAGATGATGTGGTTACATAATCCCTCTCTCACTTCCTTTTGCTATATTAATATACCTTATCAATCGCTGTCTATAGAGCATGCTTGGGTCAGGGTTGACGCATCCTGTCACCATAGCCACAGGCCTAGGATGCTCATAGGCCTACAGTATGGAAAGGAAGAATACAGATGTGATTAAAGCATCGGGCTGAAGCTCAGTATGATGAGGGCAGTTGAACATGGGCAACAGCTGAGGTGGGAGGAGTACAGCACCTTTGAAAGGATCTAACAGCACCCCAGGGTGCCATGGCATCCTGACTGAGAATCACTGCTCTAAGGTGCTACCCTGCTTAACTTCGAAGTAACAAAGCCAGCCACTGTCTGGTGAAGTTATGCAGTGTGGGCTCTACCACAGATCTGCCAGTCTGATCATATACAAGTCACTGGCAGAGTAGGGCAGCAGAGCTGGTGCTAGAAGAGAATGCTAAATTAGCAAAAATAAGTCCCCCAATCAGATGGTATTTAGTCCCAGAGGGCTGAAGGAGCTAAGAACCGAATGATGGATCCGCTTTTAAATTATGCGGTTACTGCCAGGGGGACAACAAATGTTATGTAGAGTAACAAATGGAGCTACATAAAATAAAGTTCTGGAAGTTACAGACCAATGAGCATATATTAGCAAATGCAGTTGAAATAATAATAGTTACAAGCAGAATTCTAGTACAGCTTGATGAACATGATACTATAGGACAGGCATTTTCAACCTTTTTTTTGAAGAGTGTACCCCTTCTGGTAGGTACTCCTGGTGGGTTCCCCCTTCCGGATGTGGATCGGAGGTGAGGGATCCTTCGGGGTCCAGTTGATGAGCGAAGTGGGGAGGGGGAGGCCTGGCAGCTGAATGTGAAGTGGCAGCAGTGCAGTGGCAGCATGCCATGTGCCCGGTGGGGCCTTCCTGCGTACCCTGGTTGACAACCGGTGCCATGGGGCAAAGCCAGCATGGCTTTCATAGAGAAAACATGTGCCTCATCCATCTCCTCTAATTGTTTGAACACATCAATAAAACTAGTAATTAACTGATTGATCTGATGTAGTTTATTCAGATTAGCAAAAAGTCTTTGTACTGCTTTACTTAGGTTAAGGCAGTGATTCTCAAGTGGATGATGCAGCATCCTGGAGTGCCTTGAGATCCTTTCAATGTTAGCTCTGTTAGGTGTGCAAACATGATTTACAGGATAAACCCAGAGATTTCAAACAGACAGAACAGCCGGAGACCTCCTATGCCTGAAGAAGGGTGATTGTGCCGAAAGCTTGCCAAGAACTTTTCCTAACTATTCAGTTGGTCTAATAAAAGATATTGCATCTACCCAAAGAACCTTGCCTGCCCAAAGTCCAAACAGAAATCCATAGTGTCAAAACCACTCTGACCTGTTGTGGTTCTTCTGAGTTCTTTGCAACAGAAGAAATGCTCTATTTATTTTTCTGTAATAGTTTTCACTTGTTTTGAGTTTTTTTAAGAGCCTGCATTTTCCAAGGGTACTTTGAATCTCACAAGAGGTGCTTCAAGTCTAAATTGGTCAAAAACACTGCTTTAAGGAAAACTAATCCATCAGAGAGGTAAAGAATTGTCATGGAGTAGAAGCTGGCTAAGAGATGAAAAACTAAGTACAAATAACAAGCCCAGTTTCATGACATTAAAAGGTGCCTCGGGGTTCTGTGTGAAGACTGGTGATGGTGAATATGTTAGTTAGTGACTAAAAAAGAGTGAGTAGCAAGGTGACAGAGCTTGCAAGAATCACTAAGGGTGCAGATACATGAGACACTGACTGCAGAGTGATATACCCTGGATATTAATTCACAGTCCTGTATTTTCCCACATGCCCCACATATAAGGCATTCCCCTTGCTTTGGGAAGGCAGAATGAAGAAACAAAGATTTTTCCAGGGTTATGGCTGAAAGCTGACAGCAGGGGTTCCTGACCAGGTACCTGAACCCCAATCTGTCAAAAGCTATAGTTTTAACTGTCTTACGCCTGCTTCCAAATTGGCATTGGCTTTTGGGTACTACTACTCATTTGGCAATGGCTGTGAAAGAATTAAACTTAAATATGCTGAAGATTATATTCTGTCCCTCCCTTTGTGGCTGGGAGATGAGCACAGCCAAGGAAAGTCATGACAGTATCTGTATGCTTCAATTTGGGGCAGAAATTGGCTCCCACCCCTGTCCCCACCCCCTCTCCTTAAGACACTCTTTAGAAAGGAGCAGACACATAATTAATCAGCTCTCCCAAGCTGGCTTCCCACATTGGGTGCTATTGTATCACCCAGCCTCCAGGTGCAGGGGCAGCTAGGTTGCATTGAGCACTTACCCTGGGGTAAAACTGACTAGAGAAGTGCTCTACATTGTAACTTTCCCACATGGAAAAGCGAGTTACTAACCATTTTTTCAAGAAGTAACTTTACCTGGATTTGAGTAACTTATTGAGTGCAGGTGAGTCACATCTGCTCCATTATTTGCTACACAATGAAGTCAATCTCCTATGATCTGAAATGTTAGGAACTGGTCTGGTTTAGAGCAGTGACAGGACACAGATGGAGGCCTATGCAAATGGCTGGCTTAGGGCAGGTGGGTAGGGTGCATGGAAATCATGCCACAAGGGGGCGGCCAATGAGGCTGAAAAGCAGCAAATTTTAAAATGGTTAAGAAATGTGCATTATGTACAGAAGCTGCCCATGGAGCTCACAACCCTGAAATAGCACTGAGGCCAGAAGCTTTATGAAAAGGATGGTTAAATGATCTATGTTCCTTAAATATAGATATTATTGTTTGACAGTTAGGTACACAACCAAGGTGAAATAGCCCATGCTTACAGGGCAGGGCTGGACAGACATAAAGCCAACAAGCTGAAGGCTGCTGAAGCCTACAAGCCAGCTAGAGGACACCCAAAGAAGGCTGGAAGGAGTCTGTCTCTGCGGTTGCTTTCTGTGGCAGGAAACAGTGCCCAAATGCAGCAATACTTCCAGAGGTGCTGTTAGCAGCAGAGGCTGGTGAGCCCCAGCCCTTTCCCATGAAGGAGTTGGCAGCAGAGGAGCAACAATTGGTTTCACCACTCCCCCACTGCCAAATTTCAGGACCTGTGGGGAGTCCCATGGGTTGGATGATGAGGTCTGAACACTCTTGGACTAAAGGGATCGCTCCTGCTTGCACTAAGACTGTCCTGGTTTTCCCATGCGATGCTTTTATCTCAGCAATTTCCCCCAGGAGCTCCAACCATGTCCTGTTTGCACATTTTTTTCAGTTCAGATATTTGGACAGGGGGAAGGGCACATGTCTTGTAGAAGAATTACTGCTACCAAGCAGAAATTGTTTCGTGTTTGGCAGAAAGATAAAAGATGTAGAGAAAAAGAAAGAGAAAACCAGGGGGCTTTGGTGAAGGGGAGGTTGAATTGGGGTGTGTGGACTTCCCTTAGGGAGCTGAATGGAGGGAACCCAACATGTATATGCATGAAGATGCCCTTGTAAAAGCAAACACCTGCTTATGTAAGAGGAACCTGGCAGACTGTGTGGCTGTATGTTGACTTTATTCTGAAAGGGAAGGCTGTGGGGATGATACTGGAGGGAGAAAGGCAAGAGCATTTGTTGTGGGAAACAGGAGAGCATCTAAGCAATGGAGGTGGAGAGAGTATAAGCTGCTGCAGGGGGGAGGGGAGGAGGAGTTTATTTGTTAGCAGGACATTATGTATATCTATGTCTGTATAAATGTGTGTGTGTGTGTATATATAGACATAATAAATGTTGGTGTCTGGCAGAAGTCAGCAGAGATAAGTGACATTAGCCTGAAGGCAAGCAGAAGACCAGGGAGGGATGCCACCTTAGAGACTAAGTGCTTCAACAGGTTACCTATCTAACCATCTATAGCAGTATCTACCTGTGTGCTTACCTGTGACCTGCAAATAATGTTTGTCAGACATGAATCTATAGTTTCTATTGACTTTTTGCAACAAAAAGATCGATTGATCTTTTGCAACAAAAATATGAAGAAATCCCACATAGCTGGGTCACAAACAACCACTCAGTAAGAGCATGCAGCACACAGGGTCTAGCTAGATGCATACTGGGCACATCTACATGTCACTTACTGCACATTTAGTACAGTGTTTCTCAACCTTTTAAGTAGCAAGTATGCCCTAACTTCTGAAAATTTTAAGAAGTACCCCAACACTCATTTTTCCAGGGGATTTTATATTTACAGACTAATGTGTGCCATATGTTGGAAGAAAGGCTGTGTATATAAGGCTGTTATGATAGATGTCTGATCTAGTGTGGGTAGGGTCGCCACCTCTGACACCAGCGGTGCACAACTCAAATATGTACCTGGGCTAGAGGTGATGCTGGCCAAAGCTAGGAGGGTTGAACTGCAAAATTATTACTGGGGAACTGAAAGCGCTGTACAATGCGCAGTGCACCAATTTTTTTGCCATAGTTTTGAGAGGAGGAAGGGGTAAGAGAGAAGAAAAATGGGCAAGAGATAGAGACAGACAAGGAGGCAGCTGCTGCCAGTCATGGAGCCCAGGCTGTTCCCAGCAGGTGGGAGGCTGCAAGCCCTGCTCTGTGGCTACCCAGATCCTGGGCTGGCTGCAGGCAGAAGGCTGCAAAGAGCTGGGTTCCATCACTGCATGCCTCAGAGTGGATTGTGATGGGGGGTCCTGAGGCAGCGCAGCCCAGAAAAGCCTGGTACCACTGCCAGCCCCAACCTGTAGCAGGCAGTTGGCAGGCTGCAAACAGCTGCGCCGGGCTCCACAGCCCCGACATCTGCTCCATGCCGACAACTGCATGCATGCCTCTGAGCAGAGACTGTGGGAGGGTTGTGCTGCCTCGGACCCTATCCCCGCTCTCTGCTTTGAGGTGTGCGTGCATTCGCTGTCAGCATGGAGCTGATGCTGGGGCTGCGGAGCCCAGTGCAGTTGTATGCAGCTGCCCAGAGTCCGGGCAGGCTACAGGTGGGGACCAGCAGTGGCACTGGGCTTTTCCCAGCATTCAGCAGCAGTGCTGGGAGGGCAGGTTGGGCAGGTCTACAGTGAATATTGGGGTGACAGCAGCCCCCCTTCCATCACCGCAGCCTGCCCTGAGTGCCCGGAAGAGCCTGGTGCCGCTGCCAGCCCCAGCCTCTAGTGACAGCCTGCTCCCTCTGCGCAGTGAACTGGGCCCTGGGTGGACTGGGTCATGGGGCAACCCTCACAGTGCAGGAGGGAGTGTGATAGGGGCAGGGTGCTGCCCCACTCCCTCCTGCACTGTGGGGGTCTTGATCTGCCCACCCCACAACCCCAGGCAGGATAAAGAAAGAAACTTTCCTGCGTGTGGCTGGGTTGGCGGGGAGTGCGCCGGTATCTGTGTGCCCACACTCCTGCAGCAACCTGTGGCAAGTGACCAGACACAAACTTGGCAACGGCGGGGGGAACAGCAGTGCCCCCTTGCTACAGGGGTTGTTGGTGCTCATGTACCCCTTATCTGTGTCTCACGTACCCCCAGAGGTACATGTACCACAGGTTGAGAAACTATGATTTAGTACTTGCTTAGGCTCCGTTGCTTATTCCCTTGTATCTATTTTGAAAATTTACCAAATCTTTTCTTCTCTTAGCATCTGCTGACATACACATGTGCACCCCTGTCATGGCTTAGCCTTATCCTTCCCCCCATTTCTCTCCAAATATCTATACTAACAGCTGTTCAAGGGGAAAAAAAGCTGATTGATGCCTGAGGCATCTCACCCCTGAAAGCAAACAAGAAGCTTGGCATCCCCCTGTCCCAGTCCAAGCCTGGGCTTTCATAAGTTTTTATTACATGCATTCCAACTTCTGGTTAAATCTTTTCACAAGACCATCCGCTTGAGGATCACACAGGCTTGGGTATTTCTAATCCCAATTCCGAGTATTCCTGTTTTGTGACTCCAGACATAAAACATGACCGTGTCCTGTTCCAGTATTCACTACCAGACTGAATCCAAAACCCCAGATCCAGGATTTTCAATTTAATTCAGCACTCCAATTTATGCATGTCTATACTGCAGTGCCCGCATTTCATGCAGATATGTCCATGCTGGCTTTACACTATAGTTTAAAGGTAGCTTGGGTACTGCCAGCCATATAGCCTTGATAGCAGATAGTATCCTGGGCACCTTCTGCAAATCTCACTGCTAAAGCAGCTAATTTTATAATCTGGCAGTGCAGATTTACCTACAACTTGGAGGAGCCTTTATTTTAAAGAGCTTCAGACTCCTTGCAGTATACTTTTCTAAAGTTTCCTCCTTGCTGCATTTTACTGGGTAAAAATGCTGGATTAGGCCCTAGTTCTAATTTTGAAGAAGAACTGGGTTTTCAACAACCTGTTTATTGGTAAGCCCAGCTTTTGAGAGAGCCTGTGGTCTTTCTTCAACATAACAAACAGTCATAGAAAAAAAAAAAAAAGAAGGAAGTGATAAATTATAAAAGACAGAGGGGAAATGACTAGGAGAGAGGAACAACCAGTACAGGGGACAAGGAGGTGGAGACACTGGGCATGTCTACATGTGCATTAATGTGTGTTTCCTAATCTGCATTAAACTGAGTACCTCCAATGTGAAGTATTAAATTAATGTGCGTCAGGCTGCACTAATGAGCAGTAGCATATTTGCATACTTTTTAGCAACACTTAATGTGCAGTAGACTATTTTACTGTGCATTAGTGTAATGTCACTCTTTTACGGGACTTTTTAATGCGTGGCAAAATAGTCTACTATACATTAAAGTACATGCATAGACACACCCACTGTAAGTCTTCGAAATACTTACTCACAAGAGAGCTGAAATACAAAATGATGCATTAAATATAGTGACGTCAAAAAGATATCCTCTAGGATAGCATTGTGTAGCACAGGCAGCCATGGTGCTTTGTTTCTCTCCTGAATTTGCCTTCACACTAAAGAAAAATCTATCTTCCCAATCTCCCCAGTTTTTCCTTTGGCAATGAACCTATATGCCTCAAGTTTTTTCAGACAGCCGTAGGCTAGAATGAAGTCAGTGGGACAGCTGACCATATTTGCTCAAATCCAAGATGAGGGTTTTTCCCCATTCAACAAGGATTGTCTTGGATTCAAGTGTGAAGGAAGGTGGCTCCTGCCACTCCAGCTCTGGCCCTGACCTGCTGGCAAAGCATGTTGGGGATTGGGCTCCAGGGCGGGTTAGACATCTGGTGGAGGGGGCAGGTGGTAGAGAGCAAGTGCCAAAGTGGGACAGGAGGCAAGGTCGCAGATGTGCGGAGGTAAATGGCAGGGGGCAAGTGGCTCGGGGGCAGGCACAGAGGGGCAAGTGGTAGGGGGAAAGGTGACAGAGGTGCAGGTAAAGAGGGACAAGAGGTGGGGGAGCAAGATACAGTGGTCAAGCCCCCCCCCATTACAGTTGGGGGAAAAAATTAAGATGATCCCCCCCGAGATTAGATTCTGTACATGGAAAATTATAACAAATTGATAATTTGTCCATGTACAGAATCTAATTACTGGGGGGAGTCATCTTAAATTTGAAGTTTGTCTTAGATTTGGGTAAATATGGTAATACACATCAGCTAAGTACGTACTTTCCTTTGTTGCTTAACACAGCACTAGTCCCAACTGCTGCCTATGGCAACAAGCATCAGTTATCTGTATATCTGTTAAGTGCAAAATATGCTCAAGCATCTTTCAGCACCCCTATCTACTTAGTGACTTAACTATATACTTAAATGCATCAGAAACAATAAGGGGAAAGCAGTTGTCAGAAAACTGCTATCAGAAACTTTGAAAACGATAGATGTTCAGTTTGGGGCCTGCTAAAACCCTAGCCCCATGCACTGACCAAGCACTGCTTACGCTGAGCTATGTGTAGACAGTGGCTGCGTAAGTGCAGGGCCACGTTCCAGTCCCCAGGCCATGCATTTACATGGAGTGTGCTGTAGCACTTTCTTCATGGCAGTTTAAAGTCACCATCTGGATTATACCACTTTCTTTTTCTTTGTAAGCAAGATTTACAAGGGCAGAAGCATAGTGATTTCCATGTTAAGGACTGTGCCCCCTTTCCCCCTCCATTGTAAGTGAAAGAGCTAGCAATTTTGGGCCAGATGTTCAGGGGGCATAAATTTAATAGAACTCTGAAACAAAGCCAATTTACAGCAGCTGAGGATCTCACTCTTCCTTGTACAGATGCTGACCTTGCATTTACACTCCTTGCTTAGAAATGAAACTTTGGAGTATCTCATTAACATACATGTTCCAAGACCTAGGAGGAAACACATTTCATCACCCTTTGGGAGAGGTAGGGGGAAGTAATATTTATAACATGTAAAGCACTGAGCACAATGGAGACGAGAGTGCTTGTGGCATTTACATACTGGCACAATTGAAACATACTTGGTGTTGTAAATGAGAAAATTTCTGCCAAACTGGGCTGGCCTGGGGGCATTTCCACTACTCTGAAAAAACATGTTGTGTCTTCTACTCTAGCATATTGATTAAGAAAACCCTGGGCTTCTGCAGGCTTGGTGACTAATGTAAACTAGACAGGAGGCACAGAACACTGCTTCACTTCCAAATCAGGTCAGAGGGAGAGTAGAAAGCCACTTGGGATACCCAACAGGGAGGAAGGAGGACCCAAGTAACTATAGGCACATAAGCCTCATCTCGGTCCTTTGGAAGATCTTGGAGAAAATCATCCAGGAGCACATCTGTGGGGGGCCAGCAGGGGAGTTCATGCTCAGGGGCAACCAGCATGGGTTCATCAAAGGCAGGTCCTGCCTGACCAACCTGATTGCCTTTTATGACCAAATCCTTGGATGAAGGTGTCGCTGTGGACATAGTCTTTCTAGACTTTAAGAAGGCCTTTGATGCTGTCTCTCACCCCATTCTCATTAATAAATTAAGTGAGTGTGGCATTGATGCCTACACAGTTGGCTTGGTAAAAAACTGGCTGATGAGGCGCACCCAGAGAGTAGTGGTGGACGAGTCGTACTCAACCTGGCAAGATGTGAGCAGTGGAGTCCCCCAGGGCTCAGTCCTTGGGCCCACACTGTTTAACATCTTCATTGGTGACTTGGACAAGGAGGTGGAAAACACTGTCCAAGTTTGCTGATTGACACTAAGATGTGGGGCGAGGTGGACACACTTGAAGGAAGAGAGAGGCTGAAAATAGATTTAGACAGACTACAAAAGTGGGCAGATGAGAATAGGATGGGGTTCAACATAGATAAATGCAGGGTGCTGCACCATGGGAGAAGGAATCTACAGCATACATACAGGCTGGGGAGTTCCCTTCTTGGAAGCACAGAGGTGGAAAGGGATCTTTGAGTCATTATCGACTCCAAGGTAAACATGAGCCACCAATGCCAGACCACAGCCAGCAAGGCCAGCCATACCTTGTCATGCATCCAAAGATGCATCTCAAGCTGGTCCAGAGAAGTGATACTTCCCTCTGTATGTGACATTGGTCAGGCCGCAATTGGAGTACTGCATCTAGTACTAGGTGCCGCACTTTAAAACAGATGTGGCCATCCTGGAGAGGGTTCAGAGGAGGGCCACCCACTTGGTGAGAGGGCAGCAGGACAGGCCCTACGAGGAGAGACTGAGGAACCTGAACCTGTTCAGCCTCGGCAAGAGGAGGCTCAGGGGGGGACCTGGTGGCTGTCTACAAACTCATCAGGGGAGATCAACAGCAAATAGGTAGAGACCTTTTCTTCCCAGCACCACCTGGGGTGACGAGGAACAATGGTAATAAGCTGATGGAGAATAGGTCTAGGTTAGAGATCAGAAGGCAATATTTTACAGTTAGGGTGGCCAGAATCTGGAACCAGCTTCCCAGGGAAGTGGTCCTTGCCCCTGCCTTGGGCAAATTCAAGAGGAGGTTGGAGGATCACCTGTCTGGGGTCTTGTGAACCCAGCATTCATTCCTGCGTGTGGCAGGGGGTCAGGCTAGATGATCTATTTAGGTCCCTCCTGACCTTAGCTACTATGAAACAGGCTTGATCCAAAGTTCCTTAAAAGTCGATAGGAATCTTTATATTTGTTTCAGGGGCCGTGCATTGGGTCCAGAGAGACTAGAGGTGGCATGAGAAAGGAAAAAGGTCATGCACGCACAGGCAGCTTGCAATTTCTCAGTAAGGAGTGGGAGGGGTTAGGATCAGGTCCAGAGACAGCAAGAAGGGAGTAGGGGAAGGGACAGGCAGCCCAGATTCCTAAATCTGAAGTCAAAGCTGTCTCCAAACTGGTCCAACATTGCCCAGTCCTTTGGTGTTCTGTCTAATGCCCCAGCAACAGGCCTTGAAAGACTGTGTGGAAACCTTCCTTAAATAAAACAAAAGGTCAAGGCTGAGTTTCTAGCCCTTGTGAGAATCGCTAGTTTAAAAATAAAACCCATATGAACCCTGGACATGCAAAAACTGGAAACTAAAGTAGGGGAGGAGACATAGTTACCAGTATTGTTGACTTTAAAATCACTATGTTTTTTTTTTTCCTTAATCTCCTGACTACTTGGGAGCTTGACTTCTGATTTCTGAAGATACCTGAACTCTGCTCCACCAGAGACTGCATTGTTGAAAATCTCAGATCCAGCTCTGATGTATAAGCCCGTCTCATTTATAGGATCATAACAAATTCAGGCCTGCAGGGTCTTTAGGAGCTCATCTAGCTCAAGGCAGGATCATCCTTGACTAATCTATCCCAATCCAGTGTCTGTCTAATCTGCTCTTCAAACTTTTCAAAAATGAGGGTTCTACAGCTTCTCTAGGTAGCCTGTTTTAGTGCTTTATCACCTTTATAGTGAGAGAGTCCTTCCTAATCTTCAACCTAAATTGCCTTTGCTGCAATTTAGCCCATCCCCTGTAGTCACAGAGAAGTCTAACCAATTGAGAAATTCAGAAAGAAATGGGGTGGCAGGAGAGCCAAGCACATTGTGCAAAGGAAGGCCAGGGCATGAGATAATGGAGCAGGTCATGGCAGAGAGCCTGAGGCAGGAAGGTCAGGAGTGCTGTGTTGCAGGCTGGGGGAGCAGAGGGCTGATACAGGGAGTGAAAAAACACTGATTCAAGAAATCCCAAGGGGCAGATGATGTCACGGAACAGTCATGGGTGAGGGGCTTGTACCAAGAAGTGGGGACAAAGAAAAAGGCAAGGGCTGCATGCCAGAGAGAGGATGAGTGGGAGAGAGTGGGAATTAAAGGTGTAGAGGCTGGGGGAGGATGAGGCACCATGCTCCAGTGGATTTCTAACCATGTCACTTGGTCTTTCTCAAGGGCCTTCCCCTCCTATGGACCCTGTTTCCTTCCTCTTGAACTTCACACGTAAGGCAACTTTCCGTAAAGAAGAATCCTGGTATTGCTAATTACTGGTAACGTGGATTCCCAGAAACGAAATAATAGAGGCCTGCTTGTGCAAGATATGCTCTCTCTGTACCTCTCTCTGGCCTGCTTCCAGCCCTAGCCTCCGGCAGCACTGGCTGAAGCCAGGAGAGGGAAAGCTTGAGCCCCATCACGTGTTTTGGCCCTGTTCGCTGTAGCAGAAAAACTTCGTAAAGCCCTGACCACAGGCATGCTGGAAGCGGGGTAATGGTTGGGAGACTTGCAATGGGCCAGCCTCCAGGAACAAGAGACTGCTGCAGCACTAATACAGCATGCACTGAAGTAGCCTGGTTACCTATGGCTTGGAGGAGGGAAATGAAGCTGTGGACCTAGCCCTGAATTACCACAACACTTCTGTTGCTCTGTGCCTAGCCCTGCACGTGTCGCTTTAGAGTAGATGAGCAGAGCAGGGCTGGGATGGGTTGCCCTTTGCACAGAAGGTCCTTGAGCAAACACAGACTGTCACACAGAGTACACAGTCCAGGAACAGAACAGTCTCAGCCCCCCCCGGCTTTCCCCACTCCCAGCACAACTATTTACCAGACTGAAAATCAACCCCTGTGGAAATGAGCTGGCCTGTGAATCACATCCGCTTGCTAATGCATACATGGCCTAGGCAGTGCTGATTTAGGGCCAGCCCTGGATACCAACAGCCTACATGGGTGTGTCGGACTCCTACCACCTGCAGTAACTCTAACCCACATGAGAAGAGAGTATATACAAATAGGCTAATCCTTCTTTCCCTCCCCCCCCCCCCATACAAGTGAGTCAACATGGGTCCCAGAGCAACAGCTCCTGGGGACACCATGACCTCATGCTCCTTTTCAACTAGACCTTGTATCCCTCGGCATTTGCCTCCTGGCCTCTGGCAGGCTGAAGGGAAATCCGCTTCTCCTTCTGCCAGAGCTCCTTCTTGCATTGTTCCTCAAACTGCCTCCCAGCTCCCCAAAACCTAGAAGCCACCTGGGCAGGGGAGATGCTTCCAGTTCTCATGGTGGCTTCCTTCGCTCCCGTTTTGTATAGGGCTAGACAGCGAAAGGGCACTGCAACGTGTCTGTGTGACATCATCCCATCCCGTGAGGCCATACCAACACCCAGCATGATAGAAACCTGTGGCATGGAGCATGGAAAAGAAATCCTGTGGGTGACTTCACAGGCCCAGTGGCACAGCTGCTGCAATTGGGATGGTCCCACAGAAACCAAGGTGGTGGCCATGCCGCCTCCTTCACCCTGCCCTGTTGAGCGGATTCACAGGACCCCACTGCCCTTTGCTGTGGACTCCAATCCACAAGGGCAGGCATTACAGCATGTTCCTGGCTACCAAGGTCAGGTGGGGTATCTGAGGATTTTTTTTCCCCTCAGGTTGCTACATGAATCATGGGTTTGTAAAGCCTTTCTCAGAACCATTGGGGGTTGGCTGCAGCCAAGGCTGGGGATTATGAGCAGAGTGGGAATTAAATTCTGGGAGATTCCTGGCTAAATGATCTTGCCCCTCTGCTCAGGGTCATACTAATCACCAAATTTGGGGTCAGGAAGGAATTTTACCTTGAAGTCAGGTTGATATGGACTGTGGGGGTTTTGCCACCTTCTGTAGTGGGGCAGGCATGGCCTTCTTGGATATCTTGAGCATATTTCAGCAACCTTTGCAGCAGTAGGACATTGGTGGTTGTTGTCCCCCAGCTTGACCTGTGGTGATTTCAGGTGCTTGTGGTTGTGCCAGGGTTGACAGGTATCAGTTCTTGGCCCTTTTAGGCTAAGATCATGTGTAGTTTAGTTTGAGAACATAAGTTCAAGGGAAGTGATTCTTCCCCTCTATTCAGCACTGGTGAGGCCACAGCTGGAGTACTGTGTTCAGTTTGGGGGCCCCCACTACAGAAAGGATGTGGACAAACTGGAGAGAGTCCAGCAGAGAGCAACACAAATGGTGAGAGGGTTGGGGCACATGACTTTTGAGGAGAAGCTGAGGGAACTGGGATTATTTAGTTTAGAGACGTGGAGACTGAGAAGGGATTTAATAGCAGTCTTCAACTACCTGAAGTGGGGTTGGAAAGAGCTAGACTGTTCTCAGTGGTGGCAGATGACTGAGCAGGGAACAATGGTCTCACGTTGCAGCAAGGGAGGTTTAAGTTAGATATTAGGAAGAACTTTCTCGCTAGGAGGGTAGTAAAACACTGGAACAGGTCACCCAGAGAGGTGGTGGGATCTCCATCCTTGAAGGTTTTTAAGACCTGGATAGACAAAGCCTTGGGTGTGATGATCTAGTTGGGGCTGGTCCTGCTCTGAGCAGGGGGTTGGACTAGATGACCTCCTGAGGTCCCTTCCAGCCCTAACTTTCTGTGCTTCTAAGTAGTGCAGTACTGGGTCAGACCCATGGTCCATGTAATCCAGTATTTTGCCCCTGACAGAAGTAGATGCTGCAGAAGGAGAGCATGGAGCTGCCTATCTCCAGAGCGATGTATCCCCTATTCAGTAGTCTCCCTAACATCCACCAATATTTGCTGAGAGATGCCACCGTTCTGTACAATAACTGCTGACAGATCTATCATCCATGAATGTATCCAGTCCCTTTGTGAACCGGGCTATGCTAGAGGTTTTGCTGACGGGTTAGACAATGGATGTGTATGGGATGGTCTGGATAGGGATGATCCTGCCTCAGGTGGGGACTTGGACTAGACGACCTCTGGAGGTCCCTTCCAGCCCTACTTTTCTATGACTCTATGATGCTGGGTCTGTGCCCAGCTCTGCCACTGATTCCCTGGGCAAATGGAGCAAGCCACGGCCACCCGGGCGCCGCCTCCTTCCCCGCTGGGGGAGGAAGGTAGTGGTGCTGGTCCCTCCACGCACGTTGTGTTATGCTGGGCATGTTGTGTGTGAGCTGTGTTGCATTGTTGTACTGTGCAGTGGCGTGTGTTGAGTGTGGTGTGCTGTGTGTGTTGTGTTCTGGGCACACTGTTATGCTGTGCATGCATCACGCACTGTCCTGTATTGTGCTGTGTGTTACCAGTGTGTTGGTTGTGCTGTATGTTGCACAGGATGTGTGCGCGCTGTTATGCTGTGCTGTGTTGTCTGTGTGCGTCCCCTGCCCCGGAGCCTGCCCCCTCCCAGGAAACGAAACGGGCGGAGTGGGGTGGGCGGGGATGGGTAGGAGCTGTCCCGCGAGGCGGCGCGCGCCGGCAGTGCGGGCGGCGGCGGCGATGGAGGGCGCGGGACAGTACATGCTGCCGGGCCAGGGGGCCCAGGCGCGGGGCTACGAGTACCTCAAGGAGGACGCGGAGCAGGGGCTGGCGCTGGGGCCGCCCGTGCAGCCGAGCTACGGGCTGCTGCCGCCGCCCCGCGACCACCTCGTCTGGTCCATCTTCAACACGCTCTACATGAACTTCTGCTGCCTCGGCTTCTTCGCGCTCGCCTTCTCCGTCAAGGTAGGGCCGGCCCGGCCCTCCCCTCCCCCCTCCCCGGCCCGCGCTGCTCAGCCGGCACAGTCTGCGGCTTGCTTGGGGCTCCCTTCCCTGACAGCGCCCTGGGGCCACCCTAACCTGTCCCCAAAGACCCCGGGAGGAGGGAGCCAGGAGGTCCCCCCTTGTGCTGCCGAGGGGGTTTGCAGGGGTATGGGGCTGTGGGCAGGTAGGGAAGAAACAGCTCCAGGTTTGAGCCTCGGAGCCCTAGGAGAGAAGCAGACCACCTGAAAGCATGGGAGGTGGTGGGGGGTGAGGAGCTGAACCTTCCCCCCCTGCACATCCCAGGAGTGCCACAGATCAGCCCCTCCCCATCTCCTACCATGTGACTTCCTAAGGCAGCGTAACCTGTGGGTCGCCAACCCAAAAGTGGCTGGCAAGAATATCTGAAAGGGTCACAAACAGACTTTAAAACTGGATCAACAAACTTTAAACATGGATCCCCCTTTAAAGGAGAAAAGTGGGGGAAACCAGGGCTTTTCCCTTGCAGTTTGGCAGAGCTCCTGCAAGGAGCGGCTTGGGGGGGCCCTCCCATGCCCCCCCTGGGGGCAGGGGGCAGCAGGTCAGGAGTGAGGGGCACTGGGTTGGGACAGCCCACCAATGGTTACAAATGGGTCCTAGTACAAAAAAGGTTGAGAACCACTGTTTTAAGCGATGCAACAGGTCTCTCGGCACCTAGACAGGCCCCCATCAGGGTCCTTCATCCCTTCTGTGACATGGATGGGATCCAGGTGGGGTTGCGCCCATTCAGTGCAGGGGTTTTAGGTCATGACTGAGCTTGCAAGCAAGTGACCAGCAAGTAGAAATGTGTGATGGTGGCAGGGAGGTTGCAGGGGTGACAGCATTTGGTCTCCTCTGCAGTAACTAGCTGCCCAGGAGCTGAACAGAAAGTCCGCTGTAGACACATGTTGCTTTAATCAAGAAAGTTTTCTATGCCTTATCTTGCTTTACATCTGAACTGCATCTGTTTCCTGTAGACAACTGATGATGTGGAATGCAGCCCTCACTCCAAAACCCGCCCCCTCAGCTACCCCCTGCCCTCCCTCCCGACAGTTCATGCGCATATACTGCTTTTCCCAGCAAGGGGCCTCCCCGCACCAAAACAGATATAGACCTGGTCTCTGAGGACAGTGAAACTTCTGCCACCTCAGCAGGAGTCTTACCTGCTTTCTACACACAAGCAACTTGTGGGCCTATGCCCACTCAGAAACTTTAAACCCTTCTCTGTTTCTAGAGGAGAGCTTAAAGTTTCTGAGTGGGCATAGGCCCACAAGTCCTGGCACTACATGTGTAACAACGGATTACTTGGAAGAGCTAAAGAGAAAACAGGGATAGGAGTGATGATCACAGATTTATAACAGGGATTCTGAGGGGGGACACAGCAAAGACTGTGGGACCCCTGGGGTCCCTGGCGCTTGGGAAGACCTCAGGCATGGACTGACCCAGAGCTGGAAACCCTGAGGCTTGCATGGGTGTCCTGGAGGAGCCTGCATACTCTGGAAGCTTGGGCTTCTAAGCAGCCTGTCAGGAAACCCAGTAGGTGTCAGCCAGAAATCAGACTGGCAAACAAGTTCAGCAACACCAGATTTCCACATACATTTTTGTTTTGACAAGGGAGCATTTTTCAGCCAAGCCGTATGTCCCCAGAAAATCCACAAGCAGTTCTACTCAGTAGGACCAGAGAATCCCACCCCTTTGTTCCCCTCCCTGAGTCTCAGCTCTGATATGTATGTGGACAGCACCTGGCAACACAGCTGCTCTTCCGTGTATTGTATTTTCGTGTTTATCTTCCTCATTTCCTTCTCTTCTTCTTTCCTTCCTCCTTCTAACCCCCCTCCCACTCCTGGACCCTCACTGCAGGCAAGGGATCGCAAAGTCCTCGGTGACTACAGCGGTGCTGGCAGCTACGGCTCCACTGCCAAGTGCCTCAACATCACAGCCCTGATCCTGAGCCTCCTGTTCTTCATCCTTATCATCATCCTTGTGGCAACAGGTGTCATCGTCCTAGCAAACTTAAGTCAGCCTGGAGTCTAGCCTCTCCTTCAGCCATGTGGGTAGATCGCAGCTGTTACACCACCCCACAGGCAGGGCTGTTCCTGCTACAGCTCCGACAATTTCCTTTCCCCATTTTCTGGCTCTGTGTGCTCCCCAGCCACCTTCCTGAGCTGGAGAAGGAGCACCGCTTTCTTTCTGGCCCCACATGCAGCCAGCATCATTCATCAGAGAAGCTCTCAGCTTCGTATGGGGATCCTGAAGGAAGATCTCTGAATCCTCCGTGGGAACTGACCATCCTGTGCTACCCACCACCTTTACACTGAGGATAGTGGGCACTGTCTCCATCCAAAACCCATCGCCTGAAGTGCCCTTTGACTGAATGGCTGGAATCATCACTGAGGAGGTGGGGGGCACCTGGGGACACCTGTTGCTGTGGGGCTGGAGAGTCACAGTTCTCTGCATGTGACATTGCTTTGTCCCTCAGTTCCAAGTAGAAGCCTGATATCCAAGCCACTGACCCTCAAATAAAAAGATCCCTTTCTTTCTTGTAAGCTGTTGTGTTCTTTACAGGCAGACATTTGCAAAAGCCTATGTGGCCTCATCATGAGCCAGTTTGGAGGAAGGAATTTGGGGTTTTCAAAGGTCCTCGGGGCCAATCAGGCTAGTATGATTAAGGCATATTCATTTCTGTAGCCAGCACTACAAGAAGGGAGTAGCCAGCACCACATTCGTCTGTCTTGGTCTCAGACTGAATGACCAGAGGCCCATCTGCAACTGGGCCAAGTGGGGGCAGCCTTTACCACCAATCAGGAGCATGGTTCAATTACAGCTGTGGCAAGACACCTTGACTGCTCTGCTTCTACCCTTTTCTAGGCATCCTGTAGCCTTTTCAGAAAGGGTCAGCTAGTCAGGCCAACAACACTTCCTACCAGAGGGCTGCAGGCATGTGAGGGGCATAGTGGAAATGGCCAGTTCAGTTGGGGTGACACATGACGCTGTCAGCCAGCTGCAGCCTATATAGCTACAGCAAGGATGCAGCTACCCCAGCAAAGTGGAGACACTCAAACAAGTTTTTTTGAGGGGGGAGGTTTGTAAAAATATTTCATATATATTTTATTTATAAAAAAAAATATATATATATAAGGTTATATATATCTACACTCCAAGTATCACTCCACAAAGAAAAACTTAACCGGTTACAAAAACTGCACCCGCACAAAGGCCTGCTGGCCACCTGAACCCATTACAATATCCGCATGGCATGCTACACACACAAGCAACTTCTGGTCTCTCAGACCAGGCAACTCTTTCCTTTCATCCCCACCCTGCTTTTGGGGTCACATACTCAGTTCACTTCTCATCCATGTTGCTGTTGCTCCAGCTCCTACTGGAGGACTTGCTGCTGCTGTCGCTGTCCTCAGTTCCACTTGTCTCTTCCTCTTCCTCACTGTCACCACCCCCTTCTCCGCACGGGGGGAAGTTGGAAGGTCCTGTGCCATGTATCTCTGTGCCATGTGTCTCTGTGCCAGGTGGCTTTGGCCGCATCCTCTCCATCTTCCACTACCTATGTCTGGTAGTAGGTCTGGAGTTTGCTCAAAGCCATTTTCATGCAGCCTACTACCTCTACATCTGTGTGCCCGTACAACAGGAGGTTCTTGGCCTTCCACAGGGTGCTCCTGACACAGGATGCAAACTGGTCGAAAAGGGGCAATGGGTTTCCCTGATGTTTGGCAAGGTGCTGTACAGCGCCACGTCTCTGGTTAGCCAGTTGATGCCAGTCACTGCTTTGCAAAGCTGCTTCACCCTTTTCCATGCCTCTTTGGCGCAGGTGCAGAGCCAGAGGAGGTGGTTGATTGTCTCGGTGGAAACAGGTGAACCATGAGACCCAGGCATTTTGCCTAGTCTTGGCATACATGCACACATGCTGTAGAGGTGGCAGTAGGGGCAAAGATCCTCAAGCAGGAGACAGAGCAAGCCTATCCTTTTGTTCCCTGTTGGGGGGTGGGGTGGGGGGAGGATGCTCTTAGGGGTTGGACTCTGGAAGTGTGTGTGTGTGTGTGTGTATGCAGCAGAATGCGGGGACCTATAAAGGGCATACCTCAGGGAAGAGTCTGTAGAGGAGCCAGGGCTGCTGGATGCCACCCAAAAATCTCTGAGCTGCAGCGGGATCTAGTAACAGCCCTTTGGCCAGCCATCTAGCTGCTGAATCAGACAGAGTGGGGAGCAACACACAGATCCCTGGCAGGCAGTGAATGCCCTTAGAAAAAGGACCTCCTCATCTCATCAACCAGTGCCCCCAGGACATAAGAGGTTGGTTGTAATCAGGCAGTCAATGGAGGAAAAAGAAGGGCCTTGGTGAATCTCACCCAAGGACCCCAATCAATCACCCCCCTGCTGGAAGCATTTGATGTTCAGATGACCTAATTCATTGCTCACTGTCTAGCAGCCCATGGGTAACTGGTGCCACCTTAGGGGGGGCATGTGCCCCCCCAGTGACCAGTCAGTGACGGCAGGGGTGCCCCCACGATCAATCTTGCTGACCAGGTGGAGGTCCCCCGTGGCTGATTGCAAAGCAGCTGCGGTGCTCGCATTGCCCAGCCGGCGCTCACGGGGGGGGTACTGGCGCTCCTGCATGCCCCACCTACCCATTGCCTAAGCAGCTAGGGTGGCCTGTCAGGGGGTGCACAGGTGTGCACCCCCTACGCATTGCCTCTGTAACAGCCTGAACCTGGACTGCCTGTGATGTGTCTACAAGACCCTAGATGAGGGCCCAATGGGGGCAGCTGATACAAATCTGCCCAGTTGGTGCCTTGGAGAAGGTTGTAACCATCAGCAGACAAGCAGGGGAATGAAAAGACCTCTTCCCCCACCCCAGTAGGAGCAGAATCAGCCCCAGGGCATCTCCTCAAGTCCATTGCCCTGCTTGCTAGTGCAGCCCAGTGGTGAAATCCTGCTAGTCCCACACAAGGCAGGTGATGAGCTGGGGTAGATGGGGGAGGAGGAGTGATTCTTATTAAGGCTGTGTGAAATTTTGCTGGAAGTTTCGTTTTGATGCTGTTTCAACTCGTTCTGAGCTTGAAACAGCAAAATCAAAATGAAACAGAGAGTTTGAAACAACCTCAAAATTATATGATGCAAATCGTAACATTTTGAAATTTTCAAAACGTTTTGAGTTTCGAAACTCAAGCTGGGCTTGCCCGCGGGGAAACAGAAACTAAGGAAACGAGAGGGAGATGGAAACCGGGGTGGGGGTGGGGGGGAGGAGGAGTGCTCTCATTATTGACAGTGTAGCTGGCCAGTGACTGTGATCCTTCCCTGAGGTCTCTTCCAATCCCAGTGCTCTGAGGGTGGGAAGGAAAAACTGCAAAGAAGGCAGCATTGTTTGAACTACCCTGCTTTCTGCCTTGGTGTCAGTTGAGTGAGGGTTCACCTTACGCGCACGCAGTATCACCCACCCATGTCATGAGTCTTGCCTGGCAGCAGCTAGAGGTGCAGGGCCCCAGAACCCAGGGTCCCCCTGCAACGATCCCCTTAACAGCTGGCAGGCTTTGTGACCACAGCAGGGCCTGCAGTTTTCACCCCACTCTGGCTCAAGACAGAAATATATCACCCATGTCACAAGTTTTTGTCTGTCAGCAGCCAGAGGTGCAGGGCCCCAGAACCCAGAAGCCCTGCACCCATCTCCTCAACAGCTGGCAGGTTTTGTGGCCTCAGCAGGGGCTAGCAGGCCTGCAGCTTTCACCCTGCTGCACCTTAACACACACAGCATCACCCATGTCATAAGTTTTGCTTGTCCACAGCTTGAGGTGAAATTTCCTCCAAACCTCTGCACCGATCTCCCTGAAACTTGTCAGGCTTTATGCCCTCAGAAGGGGCTACCATTCCTGGAAGTTTCATCCAAATCAGGCCAGAAATGACAACATTATAGGCTGTTTCAAGCTTCCTCATTATAGCCTATGGTCAAAACGTTGAAACAGTGCCGAAACAGTGAAACTGTTTTGATGAAATGAAATGGAATAGCATCTTCAAATCAAAATGAAATTTGAAATGAAACGCTGTTCCGTCAAAGTGTCGAAGCGCAAGTCAAAACAGAACGGTGCCATTTTGCACAGCCCAAATTCTTATGGAAACCTTGGTGCCTGCAGCAGAAAGAATGGATATTTTTCTAACGGTCACATCCTTTCTTTCATACACAAGCAGCATCTCTTGCCAAGCTCTTAAACCTGGGACCACCCTGATCTTGGAAACTCTACTTATCTGGGTCTGTTTCATAAGCAAGGCTCTTTATGGAAACCCAGCATTTGTGCAACATGGGTCTAATTTTGACTCTCCCTCTCTCCTCTGTTTCCTTTCCCTGAGGCTAAGAAATGAAACTACAATAAATTCCATGAAGTACTTATTCCCAGGGTGTTCTGGCCAAAGTGACACTATTATTCCAGGAAACTTTAGATCTAGAGCTGATGTTTCTGTGACGGAGGCACTCTGCAAAGCAATGCTGGAATTTCAAACATGTGAACACTCCACGCACACTGTCATATTTTTGCCTCGCCACATGCAGTGCAGACCTCTTATTACTCTCTCTCTCGCTCTCTCTCTCTCTTTCAAGGAAACTAAGATTCTCAACAGTCAAACCTTAGGAAATGCCAGAAGCCAGATAGCCCGAGTTTCTCCTCCGTCTCAATCTGCATACTGAGATAGCTTCCATTACATCCACACAAGCTCCATTTGCAGTGTACAAGATATTTAAAAAAAAAAAAAGGCAAGGAGAGCGGGGTGGGAATTGGAACAAAAGAAACATATCCAGAACAGAAATTTCTGACTTTGTTTCACAAGAACCTAAAAATATTTGGTCTTGTTCTAATGTAGAATACGAAAAGTTTTCTGTGGGAAGGAAATGGCACATTTTGATAAGAGCTAATCACCCAGTTCAGTACCTGGGGCTGGGTCGTCACTGCCGCCAGCCTGATACTCCACAGCCTACTCCCTTGTGCTATCCTGTCCCATGGTACCAAATACACTGTCAAGTTGGGTTCAGTCTAGAAGAGCAGCATGAAGTTTAGACTCAGAACCAAATTGCCGCAAACTTTGGGGTAGAAGTGGGAATTAGATGGAGACCAGTGGGTCTGTTGATAGGGGATGAGGTCATCTTGCTTAGACATTGAGTCCTGGCCTCCTTTCCTCCAAAGCTGGAACCACGTGAGATTCATTGCCTGCCCTTCAGTCTCCTGACTGATCTGAGAAAGGAGGAAGATGTACTAAGTTCCAGCAGGTCACTACTTCACAGCATCTTGTCTTAACTCCTCCACTAGGCATCAAGTTGGGTTGGAGTCATAGCTCTACCCACTTCCAAGGCCTGACATTTTGGGTTTTTTTAATAGGGAAAAGTTTTTCATGTCCCAAGTTAAATTAGCCAATTCAATTCCAAATCCATGAGTCGTTCAAGAACCATATGTGGCCTTGCTACTGGCAAGCAACCTCCACTCCCATCTGGGACTTCAGATGCTTTCAAAACCTTTGGCAAGCATCCTTTGTGCAGGCCCAAGCCCAGAGGCTTGGGGTCCAGCCACCCCTGAGTTTCACTTGCCCTCAGCTGTATGGCTAGGGAGGAGTCTCCTATTTCATAAAGTCAGTGTGCAGCCGAGATCTTTCCACTGGAAGTGAATGTGGGAGGCTAACTATGCATTACCTTGGCCAGGGCACTACCCCCTGCCAAGAAAGTGGTTTTCTCCTGCAACCAGGAAAACACCTTCTAGATCACAGTGTTTCCCCTTCCATGTCCCAGGGCCTGACAACTGCTAGCTCTCAGAGAATAATAGGATGACCACCCTTTCTGCTCCCTTGTGCCAGCTTGCAGGCTGGGCCACATTCTGGAATTGCCTCAAAGGGTGGGAGTGGGGATTAGATGTAAACCAACAGGCCTGTTGATAGCGGATGAGGTCATTTTGCTTAGACATTGAGTCCTGGCCTCCTTTCCTCCAAAGCTGGAACCACATGCGATTCATTGCATGCCCCTCAGTCTCCCGACTGCTCTGAGAAGGGAGGAAGACGTACCGAGTTCCGACTTGTCACTACTTTGCAGCATCTTGTCCTAACTCCTCCACTGGGCATAGAGTTGGGCTGGAGTCATAGATCCATCCACTCCCATCTGCGAGCCCTCGGGGCTTCTTGGCTAACTGAAACTGGTTGGGTGTGGGAAGGGAATCAGGTCTTTTAAGTTAAAAAGACACTTATTTTTAAGCCGAATAAAGTTTTTTAAAAGAGGGGTGGCCAACCTTTGGTTAACTTGTGGTTAATGGTTTTCTGTTGTTGCTTGTCCAAGCACAGTGATACTTTAAAAAACTTTGGGCCAAATTCAAGCCTGGTCGTTTGGGTTTTTCCCTCCACTGCCATGTCACTGTATTACTCTTGGGTAGCTGTCAAGACCAAGTGCAGCCTGCATCTGTACTTCAGTACTTCACTTGAACTGTAAAGCATGAAATTGAAAGGGGAGGAAATCACAAAGCCCTTTGGGAATGCATCTCTGGTCACTGATGCTTTCTGCCCTGTGAGCGCCTTGGCCTGGTCTTCATGACAGCTGCAATCTTGGCAGTTTGTGCAGGGACCTACTGACATACAGAGCATAAAGCACCAGCTGCTCCATCTTGTGCTGAAAGATCAAGACTCAGTGTATAAGGCTGTAACATGGATCCTTTAAGGATTAGTGACAGAGTATGGGGGAAGGGAAATAGGGATGACCTGGGGGGAGGGGAGGGGGAGCACAACAGAGAACACCAAGAGCTACGTCACTGCTAGACTTTGGTGCCTTGATGTTAGGGGTGATCAAATAACTCATAGGCTACAGATGTCTAGTGTAAATATACCTTTGAAGACCACTGGGCTCAGAAGGGAAGTGGGTTTGTTCAGAAGTCAAGGATCTTCTAGGGGTTAAAGGGAAGCCAGCAAACAGCAGTCAACACCAATATGGGGACCAGCGTCATCCTTCTGACTGAAATACTTCCCACTCTGGCCTGGACCCGGGCTGACCCTGCTGTGTCAGGTCTGTGATCACCTCTTCTGCTTCCCCAGCCCTTTGGCAGGGGCCAGCAACCTGCTGAGGAACAAAGCAAATACTAGGAAAAAAAGCCTCCCTCTCACTCTAGCTGGCTGCTCAGATTTCAGGGTGATGAGTGTAATAAAACAACTGGGATAGAATAGACAGTCCATGAAGGCGTCTCTCCTGTCCTTTCAGCCACCCAAGGGAAACTCAAAAGAAACGAAACCATTCTAGGAACAGTTCCCAGTTTATACGTAACAGTAAAATCCAAGTGCATATAAAGGTCACCGTAGATGCAGGAATGGTAGAGATGACTGCAAGGTTAGAGTCATTTATTTCTTCTTGCACTGAAGAGCCGGTGTGCCTCATCTACATGGGCTGTACATATGGACGTGAGTGGGAGTGAGTGGCCAGATTCCAAACCCACAGTATGCACCAGGCAACAGAACTGTACTTTTGCTGGATAAACATCCTCCGTCTCCTACTTCGGCTGTGTTTATATAGAGGGTTGGAGTTGAAAAAAACCTCATGCTTAGTTTGCAGGATAGATACATCACACAAGAACAATCTCCTTCTTCTCCAAGAATTTCTGCCTAAGAGGACTTGTCAAAACCAGGAATCACGACTACAGACTCTCCCTACCCCCACCAACTTTTTTAAGGACTGCTTCCACAGCCACCTTCAACACCTGCCTGCTGTGCCTGCTCTGAGCCAAGTTAGCTACCATGGCAGCCAGTCAACACTGGAGCTCCTTGACATTGGCAGCTCCAGTATAGACAAGGGTCATTGAGTAAAATGCCTCCTGCGCACTGGGGAGAAAAGCAGGATGCGGCTTTGCTGCATTTTAAGAAGCAGAAAGCAGTATTCTTCCCTCCCCTCCTCTCCCCTCCAGCACAGGTGGCTGGGTCCACTAGAAAGCATGTACATCCAACTGTATGGCTCTACAGGCACTGTGGTAGCCAGGACTATATTGCTATTGCCACTGCTGTGCCTCTTCCTCCATCTAGTTCCCCTCACAGAGGCACAGGGATAGATTAGCATCTTTCTCCCTTCTGTGGCTGTGCCATCCACAGCTGTGCTGGTCTGAGCAATAGGCAGTCACAGTCTTCCCAGGCCTGATTCTAGGGCAGGAAGCTGGAATTGTGGCCCCGGGGCTAGGGAAGCACAAAGACTCATTGTACTTAGTGCATCCAGAGCATCATACTGGCAGGGTCAAGCAATTCTCTCACACATTCTTCTATAGACAGTCCAGAAATGGGGCTTTTGTGGTCTGTATAATCCCACAGGCCTTCCAATAAGACTCCCTTGGCATGCAGATAAGCATAGTAATACTGGGCTAAACACTTAGCATTAAACGCTTGCCTGTCATGGGGCAGGCAGACTGCTCTTCTGGGGCCTGCCCAGCTCTTATCTTTGAGGGAGCTGCAGGAGCCATTCCTTCTGTAGTTGGCCAGCTGTGTGGGAGGGTGGAAGCCAATGACCCTGTCTCCTCCTCACCCCATTTGTGGTGGCTCACATGCAGACGCTTTGAGCACCCTTGCTGGTACCGGCACTGGCACAGTTTTTCCCAAGAGTGTTATTTCTTCTTCTAGCTTGCAATTCCCCTCCTGTAAGTAAAGTACTTCCCCAAATCTGACTAACTGTCCTCTGTGCTCCTGTGGGGTCCAAGAGACTGTGGAAGCCACATACTTCTTTTCACTGAGGAAGTCCTCTGTGCTTTTACATTTTACTGCCAGCTGAGCAAATCATGGGTCAGTGAGGACAAATGTGCATGAAAATTGTCAAGTTCAGCCTGCTATCATGCCAGATGGCTGGTAATAACAGCTGCCATCAAGTGGGTCTTTCCTCTATGGCAGGGGTAGGCAAAGTTTTTCAGCCGGAGTGCCGAAAAACCACAATGTCTACCTTGGAAGGTGCCAATGTGCTGACATGCCAGAGCCTGGAGCAGCTGTTTGCAGCCTCCTGGCTGCAGCCGGCCCACGGAGCCTGGCCTGTTTGCAGCAAGGCTTGCAGCCTCCCAGCCGCCTGCTAGGAGCAGCCTGGGCTCTGTGGCTGGCAGCAGCTACCCAGAGCCTGGCAAAAGCTGATGAAAGTTTCCATGGAATGAAGGAAGAATAATTAAGCTCCTTTAAGCAGTGATACTTGGCAGCAGCTGCCCAAGGCTGGATTAGAAAATAAGCTGGTTGCACATACAGCAAGGGTGGACAAAATGCAACCCTTGGGCTGGATGCAGCCCACTAGGCCATTCTAACTGGCCTGCAGGGCCCCTAAAAAATTTAGAAAAGTAATATTTATCTGCCTCTGGCTGCCTGTCATGTGGCCCTTGATGGCTTGCCAAAACTCAGTAAGTGGCCCTCCACTCGAAATAACTGCCCACCCCTGACAAATGGAAGAGAACATTTACACTGCACAGGGGCTTGAGTCTTGGTCTACTTGCTGAGTTTTACCTGCTAAAATAAAACTCAGTATGTAATTAGGACTGATTAACTATATATAAAGAATCCTCTTCCCAAAATGTTCCAGGAAAGTTGCTGACGTGGACCTGGGCCAGGTAACTTAGTCTGCCAGTGACAATCCAATGAGTAACTTGCCACAGGCAACAGCACCAGGCTTTACACATGCACAGCTGGAGCCACAGGATTATGGCAAGCAAGAGCAGCTCCATTTTACAAAACTAGGGAGGAAGAGGTCCCAGCACAGTCGTGAACACCGAGATGACATTTGGGCTTCACATCTTGGGCACGGATGCACCAAACCAAAGAGACTCCATCATGGGCAGATCTAGAATTTTTTAAAAGGGGCGTGCAGGTAGGATGGTGTGTCATTACATAATACACTACATATTTTGCTCCAGTTAAAAATAAACAAGAAGCCTTACTAATATGCAAGGGGACTAGGGCTGTATTGTTCAGTTTAAGATTGAAGTGAAGACATGTATATTTAATTAATTGGAATGAGTTACAAAATAACCTGCAGGGCTGTGAAATAGGAGAGCCACTACCAGGAGCAGCTAATGGACAGCAGAATTGCAGAACAAAGGATAGTTTGATTGGTGGACCATCAAGACCTTTAAAAAAAAAAAAAAAGAGCGGGTTGTGAACACCTGTGGAATGAAGAGTTTAGAAGGGATCAGGCAAGGGCCTTTCAGGAGGAAGGGGGAAGTGCACTGGTGCACTTGCACCCTTCTTTGATTCCTGCTTATTTGATTATAATGAGCCCTGAAGTCAAGTGACTCCCTCAGCACTGCCTGACTACACATGCTGCTGCCAGTGCCAGGAATCTGGTTTTAAACTTTGGGTGGGCCAGGAATCAAGCAGAGTGTGCGACTGAACCAGGGCAGCCCCCCTGGATCTGCCCCTGGACTACATTCAGTCCTTCCCTGTCAAAGCCTGCGTGTCAGAGCACAGCTGCTACGTCACCTCCTAAATGCTCTGTTGTTTCAAACAAGCAGAAAATGTGTGCATGCCTTTGCCAGATCAGTTCTGGGAAACGGGGCTTGTAGGAGTCATTGCTTCAGGCTGCCAGATCACTTCATCTCTTCTTGCCTGGCTAGTTATTGTGTTGAGAAGTAAACAAGTCAGGCTTTGTTTGGACAGCTTGTTTCCGTCTTTCTCCTTGGCCCAGTTCTGGAGCTTTACTGTATCTGGTTTATACCACAGAAGAACAGTCAGGCAAGTGAAAGCTGCTACATCAACCACAAGGGGCTCACCCCAGTATAGGACAGCTCCCCTCCCCCTCTTCCATAGCACCCCTTGATGATTTGAAGCCAAAGGAAGGGTTTTGTGCTGTACACAGGGTTGGGGTGTGTTGGAGGTGGTGGTGGTAGGGAAAGTAGTCTACTGCACAACCAGTATAAGACATTACAGGCTGGTTTGACCAACAGAACCCCTGCCAAAAAGCCCCTCCTCCCCATCCCAGACGCACACATATTTGATTCCAAGGCCTAGTGGATTCAATCAAATCCAACTGAATATTGGTAGACTATCCCCCCAGCACCCCAATAACGTGGAAGCCTCACTCATTCAGATGCTGGTGGGCAGAAGGACAAATCCACATCCCAACTTCCTGAGCCAAAGACAAGAAATGCAGGAGTAGTTGGAAAAATGCTTGTAAGGCAGGAATCGAGACCCAGGGAAACACAATGGTAACATTCCCATTCTGTGGATCTTCAAACTAGACTAAACACATTGCTGGAAATCTATCTGGCTAGTGATTATTCTGAGGTGCCTTAGGAGAAAATTGTCTTTCTTACGCACATCTTCATACAATACACTTTGAGAGGTTTCATTTGCACCCTGTGGTGCAACAAGAACTTGTAAAGCTTGAAAGTTTCCGGAAGCGGCATTTTTGCTTTCCCAGCCAGTCTGGCTAATTGTTCCTCCACCTTTAACTTCTGTGATATCCAGCCAGAACAGATAAACACATCCATTATCTGTTAGAAAAATAATTACAGACTGTGGATCCGTTTAGGAATGTTGGCATTTGAAATAGCCATTGCTGACCAAGATCTTCAAAAGCAGGAGTCCCCTGCCTGTTTGCGCTGCTCGTTAAGTGATCTGCCCAGTTTGCCAGGGAGAGGCAGGCTTTCTGCATGCTCGGAGAATTTGCTAGCTTAGGTGTTTAAACTTGATTTTAGGAGCTTTACTTCCAGCTCCCATTTTTGAGAAAATCAGGCCTGAGGTGGTGGTGCCCACACTTCACGAGCATGCAGTGGGGATGCCAACACTTTATGCAGCTCAGACTCTTAAGGCTTATTGGTTCAGGTTCTCTGCAGATTCTGGTGCTTAATGCCATGTCAGTTAAATGCACAGTCTTTTTCAGGTCAGCAAGCAAGGAGCAAAGAAGAGGCTTTTTCAAGAATGCTCAGGGTTAGCCAAATTTTACTTTTTAGCCACTGATTTAAGTTACAGGAATCTCATAATCCAAAATAAGGGTGTTCACACATTGATACAAGAGCAATTATGTAGTTTAACAGAGTTCTACCTCATCCAGCATCAGAACATACCGATGCCTCAGTTTCCCCCCCTCCCAGGGGAGGAAACAATTGTTCTCCCCTTCTGGAATTTGATATTGTGGCAGGACGCCCTTAGGGGTGCCGTGACCTCCCCTAGCGCCCCCTGGCTACTGTGTCAAGCCGGGTCTCGAATGCACCCTCTATCTCACCCGCCACATCTTGCTGGTAAATATCTTTAATGGGAGGTTGCCTTCCTGCCCCCCTTGGCATGGTGCCTTGCTGTACCGGGAGCTCTGTCCAATTGCCCGCCTGCACCTTTGCACTCCCCTCCCCCCAGCCAGGGCCTGTGCCTCGCGCTCCCCACACTCTCGTAATCGGGGCTCAGGCGGCCTCGGCCTTACCTGGCCCCCAGACCCGTTCCTTGAGTCCTACGCCCACTGGGCTTCCCCCAATTGGGGCTCAGGCAGCCTCAGCCTTACCTGGCCTCCAGATCCCTTTCCCAGGTCTTACGCCCACTGGGGCTTCTCCCAATTGGGGCTCAGGCAGCCTCAGCCTTACCTGGCCCCCAGACCCCTTTCCCGGCCCCCAGACCCCTTTCCCAGGTCTTACGCCCCACTGGGCTTCCCTCAATTGGGGCTCAGGCAGCCTCAGCCTTACCTGGCCCCCAGACCCCTTTCCCAGGTCTTACGCCCACTGGGGCTTCTCCCAATTGGGGCTCAGGCAGCCCTAGCCTTACCTGGCCCCCAGACCCGTTTCCTGAGTCCTACGCCCACTGGGCTTCTCTCAATTGGGGCTCAGGCAGCCTCAGCCTTACCTGGCCCCCAGACCTCTTTCCTGGGTCTCCCCACTGGGCTTCTCCCAATTCTGCCCACACTGGGGCCAGGGCCAGGACACCCCAAAACACAGCACTGGGAACCCTGCTACTGGGGAGCTCCCCTGAGGCCTCCTACACCCCTACGGCCTCGCCCGGTCCTCCAGTCTTATACACAACCGAAAACAGAAAACACAAAGCCCCTTGGCTATGACACAAATCTTAAGCCAACCTGGCTATTCTTCATCTCTATCCCTGTCAGGGTCCTCTCCACCTCGTATGACCATGCCAACACTGCTCAAGCCATCCCACTTCCTTACTATGCCAGCCCCACCAGCTCCTGCTTCTTAGGCTGCCAGAGGGAAACTGCTTCTGGTCTTGGCCTCGCTGTTTATGAAGGCCAGGCCCTGCCCCCTTCTGGTCAGCTGACCATACTGGTTGCCCCGACAACCCGCACCTGTGCTGCCCTGGTGACTGGCAGCTGAGCTCATACTACTGCTATCAGTAGCAGGCACCTTAGTGCCCTGCTACAGATTATGTTAAAAGTTTAGCTCAAACCCAGGATCTCCCAGCCAACTTCTCTGGACTCAGCAGTCCTGGCAGCTCCTGCACAGAGCTGTTTCCACGGGCATGTATCTAGTGTGCTTCACTGACATCCATGACACCTGTCTCTTCCGTCAGCAGAGGGAACCCCTGGCACACACCTACTTCGAGTGTGCCAGTCTGCAGCCTGTCCACTGCCTCCTCAGGACCCTCCTCCTGAGGTTCTGGCTGCATTTCTGTCCACACTTTTTCTTTTACACACTCTCCACCTGTGGTCCCACCATGTCTTGGGACCTGCTGGTCAACTTCCTTTCTGCTCTGGCTAAACTTGTCATGTACCAGACCAGGGAGGAAGCTCTGGCTAGGAAGAACCTAGGCAACTGTATGGCTGTTTTTCTGTCACTGCTTTGTGCCCACCTCTGAGCAGAGTTTCACTGGGCGACATCCGCTGGCTCCTTGGTCACATTCAAGGGGCACTGGCTGCTGACCAGCGCATTCTGCTCAGGGTCCTCCCTAGGAGCTCTCATTATTAGCCTTTGACCAATTTTCCCATTTCCATCCCCATTTCCTCTTTTGTTGTTCCCACAGAGCCAGTTGCTGTGTTTTTTGTGACCTTCCTGACTGAGGGAGGCTTACAGTTCCCTTGAAGGGTCTAGACCCACCATTCTTTTCACAACACATAGGTTAGGCTCAGCAGTCTATCATGACCCTCCCAGGCTCCTGGTCCCCTTTATGGGCTTCTTGTTCTCACCCTGCAAGATAAGTAGCTCCAACAGGTCTTCACTGGCTCTTCCCTAGACCTCACTAACCTTAGATCCCATAAGCACATCTCTGTTTTTTCACCCTTCTTCCAAGCTCCCAGTTTACTCAGAGCTGGTGCTCTTCAGAAAAAACCCTCCTCTTACCTGCCACCTGAAAGGCTAATGATTAGGCATGAATTCAATCATAGGGTTGATGCAGCAGCAGGATGTATGTGTTCTTTGTGGTGAAAACATCAGCAAAGTCCTGGTATTTGGCTGAAACCACGGTGGTCTGCTCCTGGGCTGATGACTCTGCTAACATAGGCCCTATTTTCTGGGGTACTGCAGCCTGGCCTACCACTGGCCCTGAGATTTGGGGTATATGGCACCTATTGTGGGGGCTGGTGTGGTTGGTGGGGAGATGACCTTAGAATGCAGCAGACAGTTTTTCTGTCAGTAGTCAGGATTAAATTGAATGAAGTCCCTTCTTGAATGTATGAAGTTCTTAGAGAGATTTAATAGAGAATGCCCATCAAGTACAACAAGGTTTAACCAGTGCAGATGCAGCTGAGTGCTGTACTAAGCAACATATGGCTTATGGTACTTTTAAAGTTTTTCAGAGACAAAGAATTTTCAATTTTGATTCATGAGATGAGACAGTGTTCAGCTCTTCAATACTGAAAAAGCTGTATCACATAGGCAGCTTGCCCATAACACAGAAGGTGTGGGTAGGAATTTATCAACATAGCCAGAGCAGTTCTCCTATTAGTAGTATTATCAGTGACAAATGAAATAACCTTATGTGGACCTAATTCATTGATTATATTTTTACATTGGTGAGTAATATAACAAGCTATGTGGTGGGGCTCAAGTGTGCTTTGGAATGAATATCTTTCATGTTACAGAGGTGTAGGTTGTAGCCGTGTTGGTCTAAGGACATATGAAGGCAGACAAGGTTCTTTGGGTGAATCTGGTATATTTAATTAGACCACCTTAAATAGTTGGAAAAAAAAATTTAAGCAAGCATTCAGGGTTCAAAAACCCTTTGTCTGGCTAAGGAAGTTTCAGCAGTTGGTGTGTGGTCTTCCTGCATGGAATGAAAAGTAAAGAAGCCAGAGGTTGGGCTGGTGTGCATACAAGGCAGGCTGTCAGTGAAGATGTAGATTGAGGAGTCAATGGGTGAGAGACAAGTTGGGTAGGGGGGATAGAAAGGGGATGAATGAACAAATTAATTTGTGGCTTCATGGAATATTTGACAATACTTGACTGTGGCCAAATTATAGACAGTAAGTTGACATTATTTGACCAGACAGTTGACTGACTTGCCAACCCTAGAAGGCACCAATGATTATGCAGTTAAAGCGGAATAAAATTACATTACAAATTACATTACATTACAGTGAGGCCAAAAGATTTTATGTCCTTAAGTGGCCTGTGCACTTAACCATTATGTAGATAACTGATGTCTGTTATTAAGTAAACAACAGGCAACAAATTGTGTCTGTGTTGTTCTATACAGTTAAATTAATTATGTTCTGATTCACTATGCATCTAAGGAGTTGACTGTACACACGCACATTTGGGTCTTCTTTCAGTTCCTATCTAGTACTAGAATTGTTAGGACTCAGATATCTATATTTTTGTCTGCTACACGGAGTCTAGAAACCTGATTTCAATGAAGGGAGGGAGGGAAGAAGGAAGTAGGACACTTAAATTTTTAGTAGGTTGCACAGATAAAGATTTTTTTGGCTGATTCCAATGGCCAATTATTAACCAGCCATATTGGCCAATACTGATCCAATAACCAATATGCAGCCCAGAAGCTTGGAAAGTAGCTCCCTGCTGGTAAGTCTGTGGAGGGGAATGGGGGTGGGGAAGCAGATTGAGAACCCCATGGTGAGGGAGGGAGTGGGGCTGGGATAGGGGCAGGGGTGGGTACTGGCCTAGGTGGGGTGAGGTGGGGCACAGGGTGCAGACATGGGCGGATTGTCCAGGAGGAGCGAGTGGTCCAGGCCAGAAGCTGGGAGGTGGATATTAGAACATGCCTCCCTGCTTGGCTGGAGAAGACAGTCTGGGCCAAAGCTAGCCTGCCCACCTTGAGAGAGGGGTGGGTTTGCAAGGGAGATGTAAAGCATCCTGGGATGCTGGGGGACTGTGAGCTAACTTGATTCTGTAGGGGATCTGGGACAGAAGTTCAATAAGCTGATTTCACCTAAATTAGTTGAGTCTGATATGACATCCATCCAGGTTTACCTCAAACTAGTTTTGGCTATTTTGAAAGCAATTTATGTGCACTGAACTTCTGTTGTGTTACAGATTTGAACTGGCTTCTGATCACTTACACCAGTTTATGTGAGTTTTCTGTCTGTAGCCTAGGTAACCTGACTAAAAGTGGCAGGTAACCAGATATATCCTCTTGAGTTGCATATGAATATTCTGCTCTCTTGGATAACTCACTAACTAGCCAATTTATTTGTACATACATACCACAGGTTTTCATACCCTCTTAGGATATGGTGAAGGTACTGGGGTGTTGGTTTGTACCACAGGAACACAAGCACAGGAGTGCTATTTCAGACATGGCAAGAAATCATTAGTGTGTGGTACCTCAATGCCTCCTGATACAGCATCACAATCAAAACTTGTAACCGGAGGAGGCTTAACTGGGAGAACCGGTTATCCAGACAGAGCTTCCTCAGACTCACTTATATACTGTTGTTGGAATTGGTCTGTATGTAATTTACATGAAGTACCAGCAGGGACTTGCTCCATAAATTAAACATGCCATATGCATTTAGTGAGTTCTCCAGGCACACATTTTATTCTACCAGTGTAATTACATGCCCAAACAAAGCCCTGTTTGAAATGAGGAATGGTAAAACACAGGCTGTCAATCAATCCATCTACTTCTGGATTTGTGTACCTGGTAGGCAACACCACGAAGTAAAAGGCAAAATGAACATGGAATCATCTTTTCAAGAAAAGAGTAACAGGTGATGCCTGTGGGATGGGGTGTGTTCTGATAAATGAGGAAGTTGTCCAATTTATGTTGAAGGCTTAAGGTAGGCTGGTTGGCATACTTGAGGGTTTGCACAAAACATTCAGCTAGTCCATTTGAAGCAGGATGCTTAGGAGCAGAATATGGCAGCACGCTGTGGCAGAGGCTGCATGGATACCTGGCGGCTGGGGCTGAGCCATGCTGCCCCCCACCATGCAGGGGGGCTGTGCCACAAGGCCAAGAGCGCAGCTGCTATTGCTAGTAAGCTGCGGGGGGGGGGAGGTGGGAGAGAGCTGGGGCCAGGCAGAGGGCTGCACAGGGGGGCTGGCCCTGGCTGTGGGCAAAGTGGGGGGGGTGCTAGAGCCAACTGTGGGCCAAGCGGAGGGGCTGGAGCCAGCTGTGGACTGAGCGGGGGGCTGTAGCTGAGCAGAAAGGTGAGTGGTGGGGAGGCGGGGGGGGGGTACTGGTCCCTGGTGGAATAGGCAGCTTGAGCCTTCTCTCATCAGGGTGCAGATCTGGGGGCTCGCATCCCCGGGAGGGCTGATGGACTGTGCCAGACTCCTCCTGGGGGTGCAAGCCTCCAGGTCTGTGCTGGAGGAGAGGAGGCTCAGGCTGCGGCAGCAGCAATCTTGTCCGATGCTGGGTGCAGCCTGTGTCCAGGACTGGTCTTTGGTGGGAGAATCAGCCTGAGCCTCCTGTCATCCAAGACCCAAATCAGGGGGCTCACACCCCCGGGAGGGTTGCTGGGCTATGCCGGACTCCTCCTGGGGGTGCAGGCCTCCAGATCTGCACCGGATGAGAGGAGGCCTCTGCTGCTGGCAAGTGTCAGGACTTTTGGTTTGAACAGTTTGAGCTGCAGTTTCCCAGAAACCTCTGCACCTATCTTCTTGAAACTTGGCCAGCTTCATGCTCTGTAATTTCCATCCAAATCAGGCAAGAAATGACAAAGTTATAGGAAACATCAAAACTCTTTGAAACAGTGAAACAGTTTCAACTAAACAAAACGGGACAGTGCTTCAAAACAAAACAAAACAAAACAAAACGATGAAACGAAACACTGCCCCTTTGGAATGGTGAAACAGACATTGAAATGAAACGATGGTGTTTTGCACAGCCCTAACTGATCAGTCCCATACTGGACATGCATTCTCTGCCATGGAGTAACACAAGGCAATAGCTGTAGTTTATAATGTAGCTGGGATAGCTACATTTTGAGGTGAAGTACATTTTTGCAAGTACTGACTTTCCCTTTCATCTTCTGTACATGTACTTTGAAGGTAAGTGTTCAGTCCAATGTAACCCCCAAGTACACAGGGCTTAGGTGATTAGTCAGTGGGACTCCATCCCAGATCATGTTTAATTTTTGCTTGGCTTTACTACGGCATAGGTGAAAAATCTATGATTTGTGTTGTGGTTGGATTGGCATGAAGCTGGTTCTTATTCTAGTAATCTGAAAGGTTGCTCAGCGCGCATGTTAGTCTATTCTCGACAATGGCAAAGTCCTTCTCTTGCAACGTGATGCGTAGATAATCAACATATATGAAGCTCTCTCTATGGGTTGGTCATTGGTATATATGTTAAAAAGTATTGGTACTAGCATGCTACTCTGTGGGAGGCCATTATGTTGTCATCTCCAGTGGCCCTCAGTAATGCCAACTCTTGAAAAAAAATCATGAGACTCATGATTTCTAAGTCAAATTAATTCTGACTCATGATCTTGGGATAGAACCCTCAAATCTCAGGATTTTTTCTTTTGGCATGTGCAGAGAGCACCCATCTGGTAAGTTTGTGGATGAAAAGTGGGGGGAGAGGGAAAAGGGGTGTGTGTGTAGGGGGGGATAGATTGAGGGCTCCATGGTGAAGGAGGGTGACATGCACCCTATGCCTCCCCCCGGTGTGCACACAGTGGAGGAGAGCTGCCTACCCCCCCAGCACTACACCTCTGGATGAGCTGCCTGTGATTCTGTCTGCCCCTTACTCGCAAGCCACAGCTCCCTGCTTCGGCCCTGCTGCTGCCTCTCACTCCTGACCCCCCTGGGGTCCAAACACCATACACATACCCACAGCCTCCCACACCTTCACAAATAACCCCCCCACCACACACACACACACACACACACACACACACACACACACACACACGCGCACACTTCAAAAATAGGATCTCATGATTTACATACTAAATCTTTTGATTTTTAAGTGTTTGTCTCATGATTGTTGACATGGTGGGTTGGCAATAAATGGGCTTTGTTTCTTGTACAGTTCTACATAAAAAAATAGAAGAGATGAGATGAACTGCAGCAGGTGGCAGTGTTGTGTCACACTGTAGACTTTGACAAGGAGGTTTCACTGATTGACTATGTCCTGTGGGAAAAGAGCAAAGGATGTGCAAGCTCTACCTTAGCTCTGCACTTCATATCTTTCTAACATTTGCATTCGTATTTTTAGAACATTGCTTGTCCTTCTGGTAGAGCTGTATGAGGGACCTTAGTCCCGCTTTTCTTGGCTTTGCCAATTTTTGGGCAGTAGGATTTTCAGGAACACAAAGAGCCCCAGGAAGTGTAGAGCATCTGTCACCTTAACTCCAACTTGCCAAAGTTTTCTGTATGTAAATTTATCTATCAGGAAGATTTATCCTACACCGGAAGAAGGGCGTTTGTGCCTGAAAGCTTGTGAAGAACAATTTCCCCAACTATTTAGTTGTTCTAATAAAAGATATCATATCTACCAAAAAAACCTTGTCTGCCCATCAAGAAGAGGATGTGGTTTGCTACCTACTGAAGTGAATGGTTGTATCGGTCTGAGTATGCGGTGGGAACGGATGATGGGGTGGGGGGAGAATACCACAGAGGACTGTAGTGAAAAGGCTTCAGGATGTAAACAAGGGGTTGATAAGGCAATCCGGTGAAGAGTCTGGCCCAGATAAAATTTCCAGTTGTAGCAGTATTCAAGGCTAGTACAGAGGATGGTGAATCCCTCCTTGGGAAGTAGACCTGGATTTTTTTCCACCCTTGCATTTGCCCCAACCTAAGGGCTGTTCCAGGTTACACATAAAGTGATATGTGTCACAGTAGGCTGATGGATCATCACCTAGGGGACACCTCAGAGAGTTTGTAATACCAGGGACACAAACTGATTATGCCTGAGGGCTGTTCTAGTATGATTAGATTGCACAGTGGGAAGCATAGGCTGCAGAAGGGCGGGTGGGGCTAATGGGGCTTAGCCCCCCCCCCGCGTCAAACATGGGGCAGCAGTAGGGTCACAAGGCAGCCGGGCACAGATGTACATGAGCCCACTGCCTCCAATTGCCCTCCCCCCACTCCCACCAGTACTGCAGAGTAAATTCCTGGGCATTTGTTCAGATTTCAGAAAAACACTGGGATGGGCATTGGGAAAACCTGGACATATGGTAACCCTAGGTATAACATACTACTTACACACCCACATAAGTCCTTACCCTTGGGATGGTCCCAGAGCAGAGGAGATGAAGAAGAACATGGTGCTATTGAGAGCTCAGGGCCAGCCTGCTCTGCTGAATGGCAGCCCTCCTGCCAACATTGTGTGTGGGCACCCTACCCACAGCACACCCCACAGGAGAACTGTCAGCAGGGGACAGGAGAGCTGGCAAGAGCCAGTCACAGACTCCAGATCTGAATGGAGAAAAGGAGCCAGGGCAGGAAATGAAACTCTGCCAAGGGGCCAGTACAAGAGAAAGGAGAGATCTGCAAAGGAGAGAGGAGGCCGGGACCCAGGAGGGGAGGGTATAGGGCAGTGGTAGCCACCTTTTTTGCCAGGTGTGCTGCAAGATAACTGCCACTGCTCCCCCCACCCCTCCAAGTGCTGCTCTGATGGAGGCAGAGGAACTGAAGCCTCCATCTGAAAGAGTAGAAGTGTTGGATAGTAGGGCTGTTTGAAATTTCGCTGGCTGTTTCGATTTGACACTGTTTTGACTCATTTCGAGCTCGAAACAGCAAACTCGAATCGAAACAAAGAGCTTCAAAGCAGCCTTGAAACAAAACAAGGCTAGTCGAAATGTTTCAAAAGTTTCAAGTTTCGAAGCAGGCAGCAGCAAGGTGGTGGGAGACAGGGGAGAACTAAGGCAGGGCTCCCAGCAGCAGCTGGGAGCGCAGCCCTGGCTCTTCCTGTCTCTTGCCGCTGGGCTGCAGAAAGCCGATCACAGTGCAGGGAAAGGGAACTGAGCCCAGGCTCAGTTCCCCTCCCCAGCCCTATGATTGGGATGGTTGCGGGGTGGCTCTGGGGGAGCTCTGCATTGCCCCATAGGCAACACCGTAGGGGGGGAGCTGGCCCAGCCCGGCAGCAGGGAGAGGACAGGGCAGGCCAGGCAATGCTGAGGTGGCCACAGGGGTGCAGTGCAGAGGGGGCCCCTGGGCTGGGTTGTGTCCCTTCCCCCTGGTTACATTCCCTGCTCCTTGTCGTCCAGTGCATAACAGACACTGCTGCAGCCTTCCTTCACTATTCTCAAATTCCCCATGATATATTTCCTTTTTTCCAAAATGAATTAAAGCTAATGGGGTCTGCTCTCTTGTTTTGTTTGTCTCACAAACCTTGGAACTGATCAAAAAAAATGAGCTGGAGTTGAACTAAACTGTGTATCGGAAACTAAAGCTTTTCATTGACACTGCAGGTTTTCCAATATATAGAAATGAACAGCACGAATGCCGTGTGCCCTCGGAGGCTGGGGGGGCACGGCAGCTGCCTGCAGACAGTGGTAGTGGTGTGGGCATGGTGGCAGTGAGCAGGGAGCTCGCTCAGGTGGCCTCAGCAGTGTTGGCAGTGGGGGAGCGTGGCGAGTGGCAGGGGTAATGTGTCCATCCTGGCTACAGAGACATTAAAGACACCATGCAGCTGCTCAAACAATACAAGAAACTGTAAGGGCTTGAGGGGAAAGTCCTATTCAGCCCTCCCCCCTCCAAACATGCATTGCCTTTGGATCAAGAATGAGTTGAGGGCCCCTCAGGGCACGCACTAGATGTGAAGCCGCCTTCATGCTGATCCAGGAAGGAACGGCCTGTAGAGAGGGATGACTCCTGTCACCCCCTGGTGAAATGATAGTGTCCAAGGCTCTGTCTACACTGTAGTCTGGAGGTGTAATTGAAGCAGACCCCAGATAACTTTAAATTAGCTAGCTTAGGCACTGGTGCTTGACTTCTGCTGAGCACTTATGTTTATGCAGACTCCTCCCAGCCTGCTGACACTCATCTTGTTATGGCTATGGTGGTCCCAGCACCTGAGCTAGTAAAATATACAGGACAGTGCTACTGATTGGGGGAGGGGTGGATGGTGACCAGCCCTGGCACTAGCCCTAGGCCTCGGATTGGGGAGGGGTGCAGAGAGAGTAGCTCCCACACTGCTGGCATGATTGTCTCCACTACCACTGGCTGGCCAGCTGCAGCTTCTGGACTGAATAGATGCAGTGAAGAGATATAACAAGAGTCTTGAAGGCATGGAGGGTGCAGCTTGTATGTGCATGGTTTTCTAAAGCAGCATTTCCCAAACAATGATCTGCAAATCCACAGTAATGGTCTTGGGAACTGCAGTGCTCCCACCACGGTTATTTTTGGATTCCAAGCTTGCTGTTATTGGTGCATGGTGGCCTCCAACACATTCTGGAGGGTGAGAAGGGTCAGTTAGCTCAAAAAAGTTTGGGAAGCACCAATCTAAAACCAGCACACCTGCACCCCAAGAAATCCACCTGCTTCCACATCATGGACATGTACGCACAGCTCAGTCACTATCACATATCATACTATCCGTGGGTTGTGTTGAGGGTCCAGCTGCCAGAAACCTACTGTTTACTCTTCACATCAGGAAGTCCTGCTGGGGGCCAACAGCCAACACCACCCAGGCACACCTGTACCTTCTAGCTGCTCCATGCAGCAGCAGATGAGGAAAGTTTTGTCTGGTGATTTTCTTAGCCTCTAAATTCTGCTCTGTGATGTAGTCCTGGCAGCCAAAGTTGGGTCACAGCTGGGTGGCTCCTCCACCCACCCCCTCCTGCTTCCTGGTGAAAGGTGTGATCCTCAGAGCATGAGGAGGTTGCTCAGTGGGCAGGCAAAGAGGGAGCTTTGGGATGAAGATTGCTGAAAAACAAGCATGGCCTTGCTCCCACAGGGTCCTGCTCTCCTTCCATGGCCCCAAATTGAGGGGAAGAGCTGGAGTCCAATGATGGTGCAGGGCAGAGGGAGCACACAGGGGCTAGAAGGGTTGGGGTCTCGGACCCACCCCCACTCCCTCTGCAAAGCTTCCCTGGGGAATTTTGGCACCTCCTGCAGGACTCTCAAAGTGTGGGATGGTCCCTGGAGCAGAAGGTTTCCATCAGTGGTGCCTGGTTACAAAACAGAGGAAGGAACAGCAGAATTTCTGCTTCTCTGGGGCTTCAAGAGCCTCCAAGAATGCTATAAGGCTGCACCCGGGAGGGTTTGCACACATAGCTGCCCTGAAGGAGCTGTCCAGCTTCCACTTTCCATCACCACCACTCCCCAGCCCCCTGTGCCCACTGTCACCACCACTTTCCTTGTCCTCATGTGCTATCACTGCCTCCCTTCCCTTGCCACTTTCCTAAATTACTCCCCACCCACCAACCCATAGCTGTTGCTACTTCCCCCCTACTTGCTGCTGCCATTTCCCTGCCTGTGGGGCAGAGTGGAAATGCAGTCTATGCTGCTCCCATGGGAGTGAGCAGGGTTCGGCACCATGTGAGCATAGCAGGGGCAGCCCAGGACCCTGCTGGATACAGTGAGTTGGTAGGTACCCACCTGCAGGCTACAAGAAATTGCCTGGTAGGCTGGATCCGGCCTGTGGGCCATACTTTGCCTGCCCCTGCTCTGGAGACTAGGCAATCAGCAGTAAGGAGTGGCTGGAGACATGTATCTCCACGGGACTGGCTCCACCAGGGAAAGGGACTTTCAGGCAGGCTTTTTCAGGAGATGGGGGCTGGGGCTCCAGTTCTAGATGTGCACTGGAGCCATCAGGTGAGCATTGGCCCCTTCATTAACACAGCCAGTGTCCACCTCCTTTCTTGGGAATGCAGCAGCAGAAAGGAGGGTGAGTGGCAGTCATGTGAGGAAGGTGAAGCTGCTTACAGACCTTCTGTTGAGCTTAACCCTGAGGTGGGGGACTTAGTTGCTGTAGCCTTGGGTGTTCTGGATCCATGGTCCTAGGGAGATGCCCGTGTGTCTCATTGCAAACAGGATGATGAGCACAATGGCAAGCAGGTTACTCAGGCCCAAAACTGCCATGTTCAGGGATTTGGCAGTCCTACCATAGCTGCCTGCACCACTGTTGTCACCCATAACTTTGCTATCTCTTGTGTGGTGGAGTAGATGAACTAGGGGAGATTGTTCACCTCTGTGACAGCCACCCTGAGCCTCACCTCTCACAGCCCCACCACAGGCAGAACCTGACCCCCTGCTTTTGCTCAGCCACCAAGACACGCATCTCAGCCTCGGTGATGTCAGACATTTGTACCTTAATATTTAGAAAGGACCATTTAGACCTGGGTTTGGCAGGAAGCTGAGTTTTATCTAGGAGCATGTGGCCCAACTGCTTGTTCCTGTTTCAGATCGTACTCCCTGTTCTCTCAGAACTGGACTCCTTCCAGTACTGATGACTAGGCCTGTGCAAGTAGGCAGCTATTCAATGCGGCTTCAGATCCAGCCACTTTGGATGCCAGGGATCTTATCTGGAGCTCCGGACCGGTTTCCCACTTTGGTTCGGCCGAAGTGGCTCTGAAGCTTGGGAGCTGCCTTGGAGATCTGGCCATAGGGTATAATGGGGAATCAATTAAATATCTATAACTTTGTTATTATTTGTCTGATTTGGATGAAATTTGCAGGGATGGTAGCCTCTGCTGAGAGCAGGAGTCCTGCCAAATTTCAAGAATATCAGTGCAGAGGTTTGGGAGGAATTGTACCCCAGATTCTTGAAAGCATAACTCATGTCATGTGTTTGTGTTACACCACAGGGGGGTGAAAACTGCAGGGGTGGCAGCCCCTGGTGAGGCCACAAATGCTGCCAAGTTTCAAGAAGATTGGTGCAGCCTCCTGCTCTATTGTCTGCATACTGGACTTGTTTTTCTGAGACATCGAGAAGCTGTTAGTTCCTGAAAAGGTGGCTGGCAAATTTTGGGGGGCTGTTATATAGACAGGTCTTGAATGAAACTTTTTGAAAATTCTACATACTCATAACCAGGGATCCTGGTTTTCTCTGATTGAAAAAAAAATCCCCAATTTTCAGTTAAAAAAAAGGAACCCCAAATCCACATTTTTCCATAATTAAAATGAAACACCATTAAAAATATGTGTGTGTGTGTGTGTGTGTGTGTGTGTGTGTGTGATGTTAATCTCAGAAAAATGTGGATTTGGGGTTATTTTTTTTACCTGAATATTGGGGATTTTTTTCAATCATAGAAAACCAGGATCCCTGCTCATAACTGTGAAGGTGTCAACTGTGTCTCAGAACTGGCAGTCAGGGCAATCTAATTAAGCACCATTTACCAACAAGGCAATGGTGATAGGTAAGGCCTGGCCCAAATCGGCCCACATTATCTGTCCATCATACCTGAGTGTCTGTGGCTGGCAGCTCTGCCTACAGGCAAAAATTCCCCTACACTCACTGTGCCACTGAATCAAGCACTCAGCTGCGCTGGGGCTTGTAGGATACTGTGTCTTTCACTGCCAAACCCCAACTTTGTTCCCAATGAACAACTGAATAATATCTGGGGGATGGGGGGCAGGAAGAGGTTGTCCAGAACTCAATATAACAGGTTAGAGGAGGAGAGTGGGGTACCGGAGGCTGCAACGCTCAGGCAGCAGTACAATGTAGTACGGGTATTAATGAAGCCCCATTCCAAAACTGGGTGGAGGCTGAGTAGGACATTTGTTGAGAAAGGACTTGGTGGCTCTGGTGCCTTGATGCCTGTCTCAGATCTTCAGGTGTTAATGATAGCTATTGAGACATAGCGCTGTCCAACACACACCCCTGTTTCAAACCTGGACTAGTGCAGGGCAGGGCTGCTTTATGGGGAAATATTTTTTTCAATGTCGGGTTCTTGCTGGGCATGGCCTGTTTTCTTAGAAAGATGCTTTTTTCTAAACCTGGGTACTTGCAGGGCAGGCCTATTTTCGGGGTAAATCCATCCTTCAAACCTGTGGAATTGCAGGGCCAGCCTCTTTGCTGGAGAGATGGCTGCTTCCAAAAAGGGGCTATTGCAGGGAAAGGCTTTTTTTTCTGTGGAGGTGCCTCTCAGGTGTGCCTATTCACTAATCTGGTAAAAGACAGTATCTTACTCCCAGGGTGCATAAGCAGGTTCCTAAACTCTATATTTCAGTTCCAGGTGGACAGGCGGTACATCACCTTCCCCACACCCACCATAGCAAAGGCAAAGGCTCTGTTGTGCCAACACCCAGCGCATGGACACCTGACTGGGGTAATCATTGACATATATATAGGAGGTCACTTTCAATGCTAATTGGTTGTATTCAGTTCCCATTTCTACTCGGAGCACCCCCACTCCCCTGCCCACCATGAACCTTGGTGGTGCTGTGCATACAGGCAAACAACCTGGCCTTGTGGAATCTGGATGAATGAGCGAGGATGACCAAATGGAGATTCCAGAGAAAATGGGTGAGGAGGACGACATGGAGATTTTGGATGAAATGGGTGAGAAGGACAAAATGGAGTTGAGTCTCTCTTGTATTTACTTAATAGCACAGAAGTGCAGCTAATGATCGCAATGTATGCTGTGTCAATACTTATGTAACAGGGGTGGTACGTGGAAAGATATGCACTCTCCAAATGAGGGGATGGGCAGCAGGTGCAGGTGTGCTGTGGGAGGCATGGCCACGAGGGCTGTGTGAAACAGCACCATTTCGTTTGGACTTCTGTTGCACCATTTTGATAGGACAGTTTTGTTTTGAGTTTCATTCAGTTTCAAAGCACTGTTCTGTTTCGTTTAGTCGAAACTGTTTTAACGTTTTACCCATAGGCTATAATGGGAATCACAAAACTGCCTGTAACTTTGTCATTTATTGCCTGATTCAAATGAAAACAGCAGGGAGGGTATCGTGCTGAGCCCACAAAGTCTGTCAAGTTTCAAGGAGATAGGTGCAGGGGTTTCTGGGAAACTGTACCTCAAGCTGCTGACAAGCAAAACTCGTGACATGGGTGACACTGTGTGCGAGTTAAGGCACACCCTCACTGGTGCTGGGACCTCTACATAACACGGTAGCATGCCCCAATGAGGCCTCCTCCTCTACAGCCTTAGCCTGGTCCAACACTTTAAATAACAACAGGTAAGTAAGCAGCACACTAGCACTAGCATCTCAGGCAGCCAAACTGTGACAGAGCTTTTCTTTCCCTTCCTGCAGGAGCTTCTTCTCCAGCAGCTGCCAGAGCACTCTCCCTGCCTGCCCCAGCCCTGGGGCTTAGATGTGCCCAGGGCCCTGCCTTCTTCTGGTCAGCTGACCAAGGACAGGTGCTAGGGGTGTTGGTCTAAGGACATGGCACAGGCAGACAAAGTTCTTTGGGTCAATCTGGTATATTTTAGTAGACGAACTGAATAGTTAGAGAAATATATCTTAGCAAGGTTACAGGTTGAAAACCCCTTCATCAGGCTGAGGAAGCACCTGCAGTTGGTGTGTGTGCTTTTCCTGGATGGAAGGAATAGTAAAGAAGCCAGAGGCTGGCATGCAATGCAGGCAAGAAAGCCAGTCAGTGAAAATGGAAAAGGAGGTGTCAGGGGATGGATCAGGCATGTGGAGTTCCACTGAGTCTCCACATCCTACATGATTTTGTGCTGCAGGATATTCAGCTCTGCCTGTTTGTCCTGAAGCATCTTGGCCCCCTTGATGCTGGGGTGGAAGTAGCCTGCCACCTTGTGGCAGCCCTGTCCCCTTCCAAAGCGTCCCTGACAATGAGGTAAAACTTGTGTGCCACACAGCGGATTCCAACAAAGTTGGCATCATGAACTACTTTGACCATATTGGCCCCTTTGTTGGTGACCATGAACCCATGGGTGAGTTCAGCTTGCCCAATGAGCCACCCCTATACCAAGCAGTTCATGGCCCCCATGATCTCTGTTGCTGTGTGGGACTCATCCATCACCACAGCTTGAAGCAGAGCCCACCAATGGCCTAACTAGTTGCACCAGTGCCCTGTGAGAGAGAGGTAGGCATGATCTCCACCCCAGCTGCTCTAGATGTCCAAGGTGAAATGAAAAGCCACGTGCAGACCTGCCTTGTGCAGATCCTCCCTCAAATATTCCCTGCATGCTTCATTGGAGTGAGAAGGGGTCTTCCCTTTGGGCATGCTCCCGCTGCTGCCAAGCTGAGGAGGAGCAGGGCAAGGGGGTGCTGCCTGTAGAGATGCATCAGCAACCCCATCATGCTCATGTGTTTTGTTCTCTTGCCCTGGCTGGTTTTGTCTCGGCAGTGCAGGCAGATTTCATAGATTTCATAGACATTAGGGCTGGAAGGGACCTCGGAAGATCATCGAGTCCAGCCCCCTGCCCAAAGGGAAGGAAGTGACCTGGGGTCATAGGATCCCAGCAAGATAAGCATCCAATTTGCTTTGGAAGGTGTTCAATGTAGGTGCTTAAACCACCTCTGATGGCAGGCTGTGCCAGACCTTGGGGGCTTGGACAGTAAAGAAATTCTTCCTTATGTCCAGCCTGAAACGGTCTTGCAGTAGTTTGTAACTGTTTGACCTCATCATCCCTTGGGGCTCTGTGATGAACAAATGCTCCCCCAGATACTGGTGGTCACCCTGATAAACTTCTAGGTGGCCATCAGATCACCCGGAGCCTGTGCTTTTCCAGGCTAAAGAGCCCCATGGCTCTCAGCCTGTCATCGTAAGTTCTGTTTTCCTGACCTCTGATCACAAGTGTGGCTCTTCTCTGGACTCTCTCAAGCCTCTCCACTTCCTTTTTGAATTGTGGGGTCCAAAACTGGATGCAGTACTCCAGCTGCGGCCTCACCAAGGCTGAGTACAAGGGGAGAATGATGTCCCGGGATTTGTTTGAGAAGCATCTATGGATGCAAGCCAGCGTTTTGGTTGCTTTACTGGATGCAGCATCACACTGCAGGCTCATGTTGATCTTGTGGTCAGTCATGACCCCCAAGTCTCTTTCTTCTGTAGTGCTAGCCAGCATAACACTGCCAAACCTATAAGGATGCTGCAGGTTTTTCCTCCCAAGGTGGAGAACCTTGCAGTTTTCGGTGTTAAACACCATCATGTTCTCATCCACCCATTTGCTGAGTCTGTCCAGGTCAGCCTGGATCACTCGCCCGTCTTCTGGCATGGATGCTTTGCCCCAAAGTTTGGTGTCATCGGTGAACTTGTCCAGTCCGCTCCTGACTCCAATGTCCACATCAGACTGATGGGCCTATAATTAGCCGGATCCACTTTCCTCTCTGTCTTGAAGATAGGCACCACACTGGCCTTCTTCCAGTCTTCAGGCACTACACCAGAGCGCCGGGAGTTTTCAGAGATCTGTGCCAGGGGCTGGGCTATGACGCTCGCCAGCTCCTTGAGTACCCTGGGGTGTACATTGTCAGGGCTGGCTGACTCGAAGGTATCCAGCTTCTCAAGGTGTTTCATCATGAGGTCAGCATTAATGGAGGGCAGGGAATCTCCCTCACCCAGACCTCTCTGTCCCGTGGTGGGCATAGGCATCGCATGGGGCTGATGAAAGACCAACACAAAGTACCCAATTAATAGGTTGGCTTTTTCCTGGGCGTCAGTTGTCAACTGTTCTATCTGGTTCAGCAGGGGTCCAATGTTGCCCTTGCTTTTCCTTTGGCTCCCCACATATCTGAAAAAGGACTTTTTGTTGTCCTTGATGCTCAAAGCTAGTTGGAGTTCAGTTGCAGCCTTGGCTTTCCTGGTTTGCTCCCTGCAGGACTGGACCAGTGCAAAATATTCCTCCTTGGAAGTGAATCCCATCCTCCATCCTTTGTAGGCCTTTCTTTTTAGCCTCAGGAGGTCTTCTAGGTCCCTGGAGAGCCAGGGGGGCTGCTGTGCCCTCTTGCTGCCTTTCCTCCAAGATGGAATCAAATTAGCTTGTGCATTGAGGATCGCTCCCTTGAGGAGCAACCACTCTTCCTGAACTCTCCTCTCCCTGGGGTTGTGGTCCCTTAGGGCCTCACTGACAAGCCTCCTGAGCTTGTCAAAGATAGCTTTCCTGAAGTCAAGGACTTCCATGTTGCTGACTGACTTGCCAGATTTATGGTGGATGGTGAAGGTGATCAGCTCATGGTCGCTGTCACCCAGCTTCCCATCGATCACTAGGTTGCTGATTAGGTCATCCCCAGTAGCCAGTACCAGGTTGACCAACACTTTACCTCTCATTGGCCTGTAGACTTCTTGAGTCAGGTAGAGGTCATCACGCACGAGAGGAAGCTTTGCAACCGCTCAGATTTTGCTGAGTCATCCTCCCACGAGATGTCCGGGTAATTGAAGTCACCCGTGACAACCATGGTCCTGGAACATGTGGCCTCAGCCAGTTCCTGGGCAAACTCCTTGTCAAGCTCTTGACTTTGGGTGGGAGGTCTGTAGTAGACTCCCACCATTGTGTTCCCTGTGCCGTGTTCCCCACAGATTTTAACCCAGAGGGTCTCCAGTCATCCACCCTGGTCACCAAGATCAGCTTGCAGGGACATGTAGCTTTCCTTAACATAGAGAGCTATATCCTAACCCCTTTTATCTACTTGATCCCTCCTGTACAAGGGATAGCATAAAGTGGGATCATCTGCCAGCTCAAAATGATCCCAGACCATACTACCCATTCACTTCTGGGTTGTAGATTCTGCTTTTCCCCCTTCCTCAGCAGGCAGAGGCACAGTAACAGGAGGAGCAGACTCAGCTGAAACAGTTGCCTCCACACCCACTGCCTAAACCTCCTTTGAAGTGCCTTGTGGGGAAGGAGACCTATCTCTAGGGGAAACTTGAGGGCTGTGGATCACAAACTCAGCTGATTCCCCCTCCTTCCCCAGAATTTCCCTTGCTATCCAGCTCCAGCTCTTCCTCTGGCATGGGAAGGCTCAGCATGGGAAGTGAAATGTGGGTGGAGGAGACTGTCATGCTGGTGTTGCTGCTTGTTGTCATGGTGGTAGTGGGGTGGGTTATGTCTGGTGCTCTTGGAGGGGATGCAGACTCAGGCACAGGCAGTGGCACTGGCATTGGTCCCCTCTCCTTGTTGCCTATAGAACTAGTGGAAGCCTCATGCCTCTGTCCAGGACTCATGCCTGCGTTCAGTTTTGGGTGCTGCACTTCGGCCAGGGATGTGGATGGCCCGGAGAAGGTTCAGAGGAGGGCCACTTGTCTGGTTAAAGGCCTACAGAAAAAAATCCTACGTGGACCAATTGGGAGACCTGAACCTCTTCAGCCCTTGCAAGAGGCTGAGGTGATTTTTTGGCCACCTACAAACTCATCAGGGTGGGGGCAGCAAGAAATAGGGGATACAATATTTACCAGGGCACCTTTTGGAGTAACTAGAAATAATGGCCACAAACTGGAAGACAGCAAATTCAGACTGGACATCAGGAAAAAAATTTTTACAGTGAGGGTTGCCAAAATGTGGAATAAGCTTCCAAGGGAGGTGGTGCTGTCACCTTCCTTGGAGGTATTTAAAAGGAGATTGGACAGACACCTGGCTGGGGTCATCTGACCCCAGCACTCATTCCTGCCCAGGGCAGTGGGTCAGACTTGATAATCTAATAGGTCCCTTCTGACCCTAACATCTATGCAACTATAATCTTTGTAGGTAGAAATGCCATGCTTGAATAAAAAGAACACAACGCCAGGGACATACTATGAAGAACCTGATTATAATAGAAAAGGTGGTTATACAGTGTTTAAGTAGATTACGGAAGCTGCAAAAGCAGGACGTGCAATAATAATGCGAGACTTAAATTATCCTCATATAGACTGCATAAATACTCACTGGTATTGGCGACATAGGAAGTGCATGCAGGTGCACATGCAACCCCTGAGATTGGCTGTGCTTCCCCTGAGAGAAGCACCAGCGGCACTTCCTTTCTGGTTTTGCAGCCAGCACTTCTGCAGCCACCCCTCCCAGGTCGGCAATCAGCGCTGCTGGTGTCCCCCCAGTATTAGGAGGCACCAGTCACCCATGCTCACTGGGGAGAAATGCAGAGATAACATTTGTGGATAGAATAAATGACTGATTTCTAGAACAACTAGTTCTGAATCTGAACCCACAAGAGAAGCAGGAATTCCAGATCAAATCCTAAGCAACACACAGGATCTGATTTAAGAAGTAAGTGGCTCTGTAACAGTGGTCATAAGACCGTTAAATTCAACAGCTTAGTAGGAGTAGTAAGCTAAAGAAAGAAAAATTGAACACAGTAATATTTAACTTTAAAAACAGGAACTGTACAAAAAGAGGATGTTAGCTCAACAGACATTTAAGGGACTATCAAAGAAGGGAAAAGCCTGAGAACTGTTTAAAAACACCATATCAGACCCTCACCAAAAGTGTAAGCTACAAACCAAAAAGGGTACCGAGTGGTCACAAAAAATACCCTGAATGGTTTCATCACAGCAGAGTTAGGGATGCTATTGGAAGCAAAATACATTATTGAAACAAAATACATTATTGAAAAAGAAGAATGTGCACCCAAATGATGAAAATAAGGAGATGCAGAAATTCTGTCAGGTCAAACATAAATACATAATAAGGCAAGCCAAAGATGAATTTAAACAGTATTGTGTGAAAGAGGTTAAAAGCAAAAAGAAGATTTTTAAAAAAAATACATCATCAGCAACAAGCTAGACTGACAATCTGAAGGACCATTAGATAGGCAAAGTGTAAAAGATGCACTTGGGGAAGATACAGCCATAGCAGAGAAGCTATGTAAATTCTTTCCATTGGTTTTGACTACAGAGGATATTTGGGACACCAGATCAATTCTTCTTAGATAAATACAAAGAGCTAGATCAAACTGAAGTAGCGATAAAGAAGGTTTGTGAACTGGTCAAAAAATTAAGCAGTAGCAAGTTAGCAAGACTAGATGGCATTCACTCTAGAGGTCTGGAACAAGTCAAAGGTGCAATTGCAGAGCTGTTGGCAATAGGATATAACCAACAGCTCCAAACAGCCTCTTTAAAGCAAAGAGGAAGCACTTTTTTGCACAGCTTGTTGCATTGGCGACACATAAGGGGTGCACAGGGGTGCATGTGCACCCCCTGAGAGCGCTGGTCCACTCCCTGACCAGCTGCACTCCCCGCTTAGGCAATGGGCAGTGGGGGCAGGGGACAGCACTGATGCTCACCCTGAGAGTTCTAACCAGGGTGTGGGAGCCCTGGATGCAGGCCACAGCTGCTTCTGGAAGCACTGCGGCCACTTCCAGGTGTGCCATGGCTGCTTTCGAGAACAGTGTGGCCACTCGCTGGGCAGTAAGTTTTGCTGGGAGGCGAGATTGGCTGTGGGAGATTGTTGCTTACTGGTCACTGGGGGGGTATGTGCCCCCCTGAATAAGGTGGCATTAGTCAACCATGTGTGTGCACCCCCTGAGTGTGGCGGTGCACCCCCCTGAGAAAAGGTGCCACTGAAACTGCTGGCGGTGTCTGTAGGCTGTCTGTAATCACTGCTGGCTGCCACCGATGCTGGTAAGCACTCGCTGCTGTAGCACTCACCACTGATCGGCACTGCCCTACCCCCCACCCCTCCTGCTGCCAACAGTGCTGCGGCCGCCTGCAGGAGCTCACCGCTCCCTCCCAGCCTCTGTGGGCATGCAGCATTCATGGCTTGTTGCTAACATGTGGAAGTCAAGGCAGGTAGCACAACCACCTTCAAAAGGGGAGTAGAAGCATTCATGAAGGACAAGTCAGTTGGGAGCTATTAACAACAGTCAGGAATGTCTCTTCTGACAGCCCTAAACCAATGATGGTTGATGCCAGCGGGACTCTGATGGGGATGGATCGCTTCAGCTATCCCTCCTTCATACACTCTCCACCTAAAGCATCTACTGCAGTGGTCACCAGCTGGTCGGGTCAATTGGGCAGCCCCTGACAGTTGATCTCAGTCTAGGGGGGCTAGCTCCCCTAGACTGAGATCAACTGTTAGAGGCTCCATGATTGGGAGCAGCCAGGATGCAGTCTGGGAGTGGTGGGACATAGGAGTAGCAGGATGCATGTGGCTGGACTGATCTGTGCCCCCTGCTGTTGGGTCCCAGCAGGGTGAATAGGATGGTGAGTGGGAAGATCTCCCTCCACATCCCCTGCCACTGGGTGAGTGGGGCCCCGGGTGGCTTGCCCAGATGCGTGGGGGGGCTCCTGCCACTGCACATACCCTGGTGGAGCCCCAGGGGGCACATGCCTCCCCAGCCTGTGCACGGGGCAAGGCAGCTGTTGCTGCATGCTGCATTTTGTGTCCCGAGCCTGACTGCAGCTTGCGGCTTGGGGCGCAAAGCCCTGGGCACAAAGCCTAGTGTGCAGTGGCAGTTGCCTTGCCCCATGCACAGATCAGGGGGTCATGTGCCCCCAGGCCTCTGCCAGGGGGTGGGAGGCCCCCCACATGCCTGGACGAGCTGCCCGGGCTCCGACGCTCTCCTGGCCTGGTGGGGGCCCCACCCATCCCTGCCCCTGCCCCACTTCCTCCCTCACCACAGGAGCCTTGTTTCCTTCCCCCCCACTCCCAACTGACCTGCTGGGCAAGGAGGTGGTGGGGAGGAAGGGAGGGCGGGGCTGAAGCAGGTGGCTGGGAGCCAGGCTATGCCCAGGCAGGGGCTGAACTGTGGGTAGGGGTCCCACAGAAGGGGGAGGACCTACGTGTGCAGGGAGGAAGGTGCTGAGGAAGAAGCGCAGGCAGTGGGAGCCGGGGTCTGCAGGCGAGGGCTGTGAGGCTCTGGGAGAGCTCATGGCACTTGTCTCAGTCAGGCTATGGGGCTACCAGCACCTGAGCTAGTCCATACAGTTACATGGGCTGCAGCTGCAGCTCTGGATTCAAGACTCTGAGGCCAGCTCCTCCACTGGTAGAAACTAGCCTGGCCCCACCATCTTCATGGAACTGGGTGGAATTACCACCACCAAGAATATGCCCTCTTTGTTTTAGCTCTGATCAGTAGCCAGGTTTTACAATCTGAAAAAATACAGGGGCTCACCAATGCAAATCAGGGTTTTTATAACTAAGCAGCTGCATTCATTTTGCCTTTTTTTTTGGCTAGATCACATAAACCCATGTGTCCATGGAGACAATAGGCATGTGGTCTTTGTGGCAAGAAACATGAGTCATGCAGCCTTCTTCATCGGTACTGGGCTTAGTTTTCAGTCAGGGTACAAAGAAGGGATTTAACACCTTTTTCCCTGAAATTGCTCCTGTACTGCAACAACAAATCCTGACTGTCTCATCAAATACCACAGATCTTGACATCATGTCTGGGAAATCTTTCTTTCTGTCTCTTTGTCTTTTCATATGTGACGGGCTAGCTGGCAGTGACCTAGCTCAGGGCTTTTGAAAGGGTACAAGATGATTGGAGGACTTGGGATTCTCTTTCCTCACCAATCTGGTAATGATTTGGCCCAGGAATTTTGAAGGGGTAAAAGATGGTTGGAGGATTTGGGATTCCCTTTCTGCACCAACCAGGCACCAGAGACTTACCCCACCATGTCCCGATTGGCCCCTTGGGTCACCTGGAGTGAGATAAAAGGGGCAGTGTGGGCTGACTCAGGGGAGAGACTAGTGAAGAACAATAAGGAAGGAGCTTCACAGAGCTGAGCCAGCAGGGCAGGGGCAGTGCCCTGAAAGAGCAGGACCTGTAGGTAGCAGTGGGACCCTCAGCAGCGCAGCGTGCAGCTAGCAGGAGAGGCTCCCCACTGGGCTCCAGGATCCCTACAAGATGCTGCAGCCAGCAGGAGAGGCTCCCCCTGCACCAGGAAGGAGCTGAGTAGCGACCTGAGAGGTTCCCAGCTCTGCTTCCAGCTCCTCCAGTCAGAGGCCAGGCAGCTTGATGTAAGGCCGGGGCTCCAGGAAGGTCAAGACCCCTAGCAGGCTGGAGCAGTGCCACCAGTGGTGGCTGTGTGCCAGTGTTCCTGCCTACCACATGAGTGGTCTGCATTTAAGTCCCAGCTAGGGTGGCTTGGGGTGAGTGAAATAATCAGAAGCAAATCTTCTTGTAGTAGAAAGGGGACATTGTGGTTTTCTGCCCCTCCAGGTACCAAGGCCTTTATTTCCTTGTTATTTGACAACTTGCATTTTGTGCCTTTTTATATTTCACCAACCCGTATTGTTTGTTCTGCTGTTTGTGTTTTATATTTTGTTAACCCTGTTTTTTGTCAATGATTGTAAGTGTCTAATCTTTGTTGAATCCTGCCCCCTTGGGGCATTGTAGTGTCCACTATACCCTCTGATTTATGCCTGTTATGTTCCCAGTATTAAAAGGTATATGGTTAAGTCCCCATTGGTGGTCTGGCCCTGCTTTATATGAGGAGGAGAGTTCATACACCTCATACAATGCTTGTGCACCTGCTTTGATCCCTTCAATTGGAGAGGGGTTAGCTCTTGGAGTACTGCCCGGGTTACACATAGAAGTTAATTTTTTCCATATTTTTTATGTCATCCTATCCAAAGTTGAAATATTTTTCATCAGTAGAAACACTTGTAGCTGTAGTTGGTCTGTAGGAAGTCAATGTCCTCAAACCAAAGAGATTTTACTGCACTCTTTCCCCCACAAAGTCAGTTTGCCTTGGCATGAGAAACCCAAGAAGGAAGGAAGTTAATGCTTAGCAGGGTAAACCCCAAGGAAGTAAGTGTCTGCCCAGACGGCAAATCTCCATCCCAGGGATGTCCAAGGGCAATATGCCCACTGCTTTGGTGAGGCAAGGTCAGTGGTTCTCAACCTTTCTAGACATGAAACATGCCTCATTAGACTCAGGGCACTCCTTAAACAATGCCAGCTGTTAGTTTTCACTTGTTTTTTGACTACAGAAAAATAATAGAGCAGTTCTTTTATTGCAAAGAATTCAGAAAGACCACGAAACAGGTCAGAATATTTTTGATGCTGTGGATTTCTGTTTGAAATCTGGGTTTATCTTGTGAATCATGCTTGCACACTGAACAGTAATAACACTGTGTGGCACCCTGTAAAAGGGTCTCAAGGCACCCAAGGGTGCCATCGCACCCTGGTTGAGAATCATTGGATTAGATGAGATTACAGCAGAGCAAACCAAGCCATGTCAAATATGTGAGAGAAGGGGAGCCATAAGCCCCTGCTAACTGTTTCTGGGGCAGATCCCTGGCTCACAAGCAGACTTTAGGGGTAGCTAGTCACAGAGTACATAGGTCAGGAGTTTTGCTTTCAGGATTTTGGGGTGCAGTTTCTCTGAACCTCCTGCACCAATCTCCTTGAACAGTGGCAGGCTTTGTGGCCTCAGCAGGGGCTAGCATTCCTGTAGTTTTGACCCTGCTGTGGCTTAACACATGCACAACACAAGTTTGGCTCTCAAGACTTCGGGGTACAGTTTTTCCAACCCCCCTGCACCTATCTTCTTAAAGCTTGGCATGCCTTATGCCCTCAGAAGAGGCTACAATTTGTGCAGGTTTCATCCAAATCTGGCTGGAAATGGCAAAGTTATAGGCAATTTCAACCTTCCCCATTATAGCCTATGGGCAAAACATTGAAACAGTGTCAAAATGACAAAACGTTTCATAGTTAGTACGGTCAGAAGGGACCTGAGCAGATCATCGAGTCCGACCCCCTGCCATGGCAGGAAAGAGTGCTGGGGTCAAATGACCCCAGCAAGGTGATTATCTAGCCTTGACTTAAAGACCCCAAGGGTGGGAGCCAGCACCACTTCGCTTGGAAGTTGGTTCCAGATCCTAGCCGCCCTGACCATGAAGTAGCACCTCCTGATATCTAGCCTAAATCTTCCCTCTACCAGCTTGTGACCGTTATTCCTAGTCACTCCTGGTAGTGCTCGGGGGAACAGGGACTCCCCCAGTGCCTGCTGATCCCCCCTGACTAGTTTGTAACAGGCCACTAGATCCCCCCTCAGCCTTCTCTTGTGGAGGTTGAACAAGTTCAGGTCCCGTAGCCTCTTCTCGTAGGGCCTGCCCTGCTGCCCCCTGATCATGCGAGTGGCCCTCCTCTGGACCCTCTCCATGTTGTCCACATCCCTCTTAAAGTGTGGCATCCAGAACTGGATGCAGTACTGCAGCTGCAGCCTGACCAGTGCCGCATAGAGGGGGAGGATCACCTCCTTGGACCTGCTTGAGATGCATCTGTGGATGCATGACATGGTATGGTTCTTCCTCCTCAGGTGCAGCACCTTGCACTTGTCATTGTTGAATCCCAGCCTATTCTCGTCCACCCACCCCTGTAATCTGTCCAGGTCTGATTGCAGCCTATTCCTTCCTTCTAGCGTGCCCACATCCCCCCACATCTTAGTGTCATTAGCAGATTTGAACAGGGTGCTTTTTACCTGCTCGTCCAAGTCACTGATGAAGATGTTGAGCAGTGCAGGCCCAAGGACTGGGGGACCCCACTGCCCACATCCCTCCAGGTGGAAAATGACCCATCCACCACCACTCTCTGGGTGCGGCCCTCCAGCCAGTTGGCAACCCAATTGACTGTGTGGGTGTCGACACCACAGTCCCCCAGTTTCTTAATGAGAACGGGGTGAGAGACAGTGTCGAAGGCCTTCCGAAAATCCAGGAAGACTATGTCCACTGCTACCCCTGCATCTAAGGATTTGGTGACCTGGTCGTAGAAGGCCACCAGGTTGGTCTGACAGGACCTGCCACTAATGAACCCGTGTTGGTTGCCCCTAAGCATGATCTCCCTCACTGGCCCCTCGTGGATATGTGCCAGAATAATTCTCTCAAAAAACTTGCCCAGGATCAAGGTAAGACTAACTGGCCTATAGTTTCCTGGGTCCTCCTTCCTCCCTTTTTTGAAGATGGGAACCACTTTGGCCCTCTTCCAGCCCTCTGGCACCACACCGGAGCACCACAAGTGCTCGTAAAGCTGTGCCAGGGCTCCCACAATGACCTCAGCTAATTCCCTCAGCACTCGGGAGTGGAGATCGTCCGGACCTGCTGAGTTAAATACATCCCGTCCCTCCAGAAGTTTCCTGACTAGATCCTCCTTGACCCTTGGTCTAGGTGCACCTCCCCTGGGGCCTGAGGGGGGCTGATCCGGTCCCTGGTCAGGAAAATAGAGGCAAAGAAGTCGTTAAATAGGTTAGCTTTGTCGTCTGGTGTGACGACCAAATTTCTTACCATGTCTTGCAGGGACCCAGGTACCTTCTTTTTGCCCCCTATGTATTTAAAAAAGGACTTCTTGTTGTCTTTGATCTGGGAAGCTAGTCCCAGTCCTATCTCCACCTTGGTCTTCCTGACTGCCCCCCTGCATCTCTGAGCAACCGCAGTATAGTCCTCCCTGGTGATGACCCCTTCCTTCCTTTGGGTGTGCGCCTCCTTTTAGCTTGGAGACATTCCCGGATGCTTTTGGTGAGCCATGGGGGTTTGCGTGCCCTCCTGCTCGCTTTGATCCGTGTTGGGATTACATCCCTTTGGGCTTGGAGGATCGTCTCCTTAAGGAGCGACCACTCTCCTTGGACACCTGGCTCCCCTCCCCTCTGGGGCCTCATTGCCTCCCTGACTATTCTCCTTAGCTCATTGAAGTCTGCCCTCCTGAAATCTAGGGCTGCTGCCTTGCTGCAGGCCTTTGCCACCTTGCGCTGGATGGTGAATTGCAGCAGGCGATAATCACTGTCGCCCAGGTGGTCGAGCACCTGCAGCCCGCTCACCAGGTCGTCACCCGTGGCCAGCACCAGGTCCAGCAAGACGTCTCCCCTGGTGGGGCTGTGTACCTCCTGGGTCAGATAGAGGTCCTGCATTTTGGCTAGGAACCTACATGAGTGGTCAGACCTGGCTGACTGTTCTTCCCAGCAGATGTCTGGAAAGTTCAGGTCCCCCATGACAACCACGTCCTTTGACCTAACTACCTCCGTGAGCTGACTTAAGAATTTCATAGATTTCATAGACATTAGGGCTGGAAGGGACCTCAGGAGATCATCGAGTCCAGCCCCCTGCCCAAAGGGCAGGAAGTCAACTGGAGTCATAGGATCCCAGCAAGATAAGCATCCAATTTACTCTTGAAGGTGTTCAATGTAGGTGCTTGAACCACCTCCGCTGGCAGACTGTTCCAGACCTTGGGGGCTCGGACAGTAAAGAAATTCTTCCTTATGTCCAGCCTGAAATGGTCTTGCAGGAGTTTGTGACCGTTCGACCTTGTCATCCCTTGGGGCGCTCACCCCTAATAAACTTATAGGTGGCCATCAGATCACCCCTGAGCCTGCGCTTTTCCAGGCTAAAGAGTCTCATGGCTCTCAGCCTGTCATTGTAAGATCTGTTTTCCTGACCTCTGATCATGCGGGTGGCTCTCCTCTGGACTCTCTCAAGCTTCTCCACATCCTTTTTTAATTGTGGAGCCCAAAACTGGATGCAGTACTCCAGCTGCGGCCTCACCAAGGCCGAGTACAAGGGGAGAATGACGTCCCGAATTCCTGGTCTAGCTCTTCCCCTTGGTTGGGTGGTCTGTCAGCTGGCTCCCCAGCGGTTGTCCTGGCAACCAGCACCTGTGACAGTGGCTGCTCTGGTAACTAGCAGCTGGGCCTCCCCCTTCTTGCCACTATGGGTCTGTCCCAAGCTATTTCTGCTCTGCAACAATTCCCATTAGGAGCACACTTGAACCTCCAGCCATCCACTTGCAGACTACCCTACAACAATCTCCTTTTGTCTTGCAGCTCTTAACTCCTCACGTGGTGCCTATCAGTTGAGGTATGGGCAGTATATCTCTGTGTGGATGTTCTTAATGTTGCTACAGGATGTGGTAAAAAATTGCAGATGATTTATTGCTCCTAATGCAAACCATGCAGAAAGCATCTACATAATGGACTGGTGAGCAGCAATAATTAATAATAGTACAATTGTATTAAAGTACATGTTTATCCTGAATAGGGATTTTAATAGGGCACCAAACGCTATTGATGCTCAGTTATTTCGACATGACCCGTTCACTAGCAATAGCAAAGAAAGTTTTAAGTGCCAGACCTGCATATTCATCTTGAATAGGGGAGTTAAGCTACACACTTTTACTCATCTATGCTTAACAGTAACAACAATTCTACAGGACAAATTCTGCATTTACTTATATCTGTGCCAGCCCATTGTCTTTAATGGGTTTACAGAAATGTCAGTGACCAAAGTTTAGCAAGCCTTTCTGGACAGCAGTCAATAGACTCCATCTCAGCTTCCCTTAGCTCTACTGGCTCTATGAAGTAAAAAGCAATGAAGTAAAAAGCAAAAGAAGTGTACTTTGGGCACTGCTGCCAGCAAGCAGGAATGGAATATACAGAGGTTCAAAACTGATGAGTAAGAAGATGGCATCCACACCCAGCAAGGTTGCCAAGTCTGCTTATTTTATCACAAATCTTGTGACACCTTGGTATTTTCCTTCAAGTTCCAGCTCCTAGAGCCAAGTGACTGCAAGAGAAGTTCAGTTTTCTGTTTTTGTTTGTTTTTGATGTTTCTAGCTATTGTGGCTATTGAACAAAATCTTGAAAAGATGATCTGAAGAGGTTCAAAATCCAAAAGTCAAATAAAAAGCATTGTGAACCCATAAACCTTAACTTAAAAATCAGGAAATAAAAAGAAAATCTCATGTTATGTCATGTCCTGATTCATGATATTTGAATAGTAGGATTTGGTTACACAGATGGAAAAGGAACTCTCCTTTAAAATAAAGACATTTCCCACTGACTGCATAAGAAACAAACCTTGGTTTACATTTACTGTAATCTTGTTCTGTTTTTATCTTGTGATATGACCCAAAATGGCATCAACACACTCAGGCTTAATAGAACAAAGATAGAAGATCAAGCAGCTGATATGACCTTTACCACGAGTCCTGATTCCTTTTGCCTTTAGACCAATACAGCTACAACCTGGGTACCTGACACATGGAAGATATCAGATTTTAGCTGATTTTTAAAATGAACTCTTCATAATTGTACAAGGGGAAGCAAGTTTGACCACCTGAAATCTGAGACCCTGCTCCTGTCTTTGTTCGAGGTAATTTGCATCATCACAGAGCTCAGAGACACCTCACCACATAAGAAATGCCTTCCCAGAAGAGCATGCCAACTTTTTACTCCTCTGTGAAATATGAAACACCAGAACCAGAAGGAAATACGACTACATCCTGCTTACCACCAAACAACACTGAGGTAAACAGACTATTCCAACTTTCTCTGAGGTTAACGTGCATATAAAATGAACTGTTCCAAACAGGAGATTGTACCATGACTTCAACTCTTCTATGAAATATGAACTTTCGTTTCTACCCAGGAGAACTTTTACAATCTTTTCTCCTATGCCTGAAGAAGGGTGTTTGTTCCTGAAAGCTTGCAATTAAAGAATTTTTTTTTCCGCAAAAATCTAGTTGGTCTAATAAAAGATCTCATCTCTACCACAAGTCCTGATTCCAAAATCAGGAAAGCACTTTAAAAATGAAAGGAAGTAAAAAACAAAACCCAAAACTTTGTCAGACCCTTACATTTTGAGGAAAGAGTGCATGTAATGACTGCATTATATTCATTATCCTCTTGCTACTGAAGATAAGAACGGGAGATTAGTAGTTTATCTGTCACAGGCACAAATAAAACTCAAGTGTTAATATACTCAAATAAAGAAGGCGTTGGTGTTGGTCTATGGCAAGGGTCAGAAACCTATGGCCCAAGGTCCAGATCTGGCCTGGCAAGTGATTTCACTTGGCTCATGAAGCCCAGATAATGGCAGTGGGGCAATTTAAACATGTTTCAGTTGAGGGGGGATTTTTTTGCAGCATATGGTGGTGTATATGTATTCATCAACAACAGTTTGGTGCTGGAGAGAAGCTGTGGTCAGACTGGAAGTGCTAGCCTGGTTCAAACCGAGCTGTGTGATTTCAGCCTGCTTCTTTCAGAAGTTTGCTAGCCCTTGGTTTATGGATGTCAAATGTTCTGTCTTTATTTCTGGGAGGCCAACATTAGCTAACATTGACTGTAAACTATTCCTTATTGCAAACATAAGGTACCTGGCAAACACTTCACCAAGAATATAGAAATGATTTTTTCTGGTTACAAACATATGATTTGCAGAGCAAAGAAAAAGCTGGAAGAGATTTGATGTGCTTGATGGAACAATTGACAAAAATTCAGTGAAGCAAAGTTCAGAGCTAAACTTTATATACATAAATTTTATTATAAATTTAAAAAAATAATAATATGTTTACAGATCTGTGATTACTCAGGAAATAGCCACAGCAGTATGATCCAGGCCTAGCACCAAATTATAGTTGAGCTCTCAGTCTCTTCAGCCCTAAATGGGATTTTGTTTACAGATACCAGAATAGTGATCCTTGGGGCTTTACAGAAAAATATGTCAGAAAGGATGCATGGAAGACTTTTAGAATAAAAAAAATAAGTGGCAGAGATGCTTTTGCTGGCCCCAAATAAACAGATATATTATTGTATGTGCCAGTAAGACAAGTCAGCTCCAACAAAAATACCTTGTTGTTGCTGAGGAAAAATTGGCCTGCTGGACGAAAATGGGCCCAGTTTTTTTTTCATGCTGGCTGAATTAAAAAAACACCCCACATGCCCTGCCCCCCATGTACCTATTCTGGGTTATTCTTACTTTTCCGACACAGCTTTACTACAAGATACAAGATGCTATGGATAACAGGTAATTTGTGTACATCAAATCTATTTTTCCTGGACAGGATGTACCTGTCATAGTCATTTCTAATTCACAGGCCTAGGTTTAAGCAGTTTGTAATAAGAGTTTGGGTTTAGATCTATTACTGCCATTCCCCATGGTTTGCAGTCCAATGGGCTGGTAGAAGAGCATGTTAAAATAATGTAGTATTTATTGAAAATTAGATTCTGTTGTGAAATCAGACTCTCATCTGTGCAGACAATTATTCAGTTATGGAATGGCATCTGTGATTCTTAATCTGCAGACATTTTGCTCAATAGAAAACTGAGAACTGGGTATAAAGAGACAGTTACAGCTAGCAAGCAAACAAGGTAAATATGATTTTGGGTTCCAGGACCTACCACCTCTCTATGGACACCTCATGGTGCATATCTTAAAGCAATGTTTGCCAACAGACATAGCCTTGAATGAGATTGTCTCCTCCCAGGTGGATAAATACTGAGAAGGGGGTGACTCTCCAGCTTCCAGGAAAGAAGGAAGGTGCATAAAGCTTGCAATTTTCCCTGGGATGGTCTCAGGTAAGCAAAAACCACATCATATTAAGACAACTGAGCCTTAGGACACACCTCTGCCAGAGCTCATGGACGTGCTCCTTCCTGACAAAATCAGCCCCAGTATTTTAAGGGAGAAATACAAACCCAGGAGAAGTAGAGGCACTTCAGTGATGAACTGAACAATGTTAGTAAGTTTAATGGGAGGCTGAAATTGTCTATTTGGAAAAGTGTGCTATAAAAGTCTTGTTTGGCACTGGCTGAGAAGGGAAAGTGTGATGTTGGGGATAGTAACTTTGGCACGTTCAGGGCAACCAGAATGGCATGACAGAACAGAGACTTTTAAGTCCTTCTGCCTTGGAGTGGTTACTGACTACTGCAAAGCCTAACTGGGTAATGCACCGGAGATGCATTTGGTCCTGCACATTTAATGATGAACATGTGAAAGTTGTGCTCATGCATGGTAAGAAAGGTTCCCCCAATTAAAAACATGTACCATATCTACTTGTGTTTTGGCTTCTCTGATTTTTGTGTCCCAGAGCACAGATGGAGATGTGATAAGCTTACCAAGCAGTTTTAGTGACCACAGCACTGCAGAACAGAGCTAAACTGACAGACCTAGACAGAGACACACGCCATCTGCTACAGAGCCACAACTAATTCTCTAGTGCTAATGTGGTCTGACACTAGTGCCTCATGCTAGTGACAGAAAATTACCTCCCAAACACCTGATTCCAATTTAGAAAGTGGCTGTCTATATAGCTCAGACACTCCTGGTTTCTGGAGCCATATAGACAACTCAGCAGAGACTAGTTTGTCCTCTTAAAGACGTGAGGAATTAGGTTTGGGGTGTGTATATCAAAAGCAGGCAAAAGGATTGCTTCAGACTGATCAATTCACACAGAAGCAGCTTGGCCATGTGGTACACCCTGCTGCCATTGCTATGGAAGGAACTAGATATATCTCTGTAGCCCTTTACAGTATAGAGACTAGGCCTGTGTGAATAGGGAAGTATTTGATTTGGATTCAGATCTGGCCAATTTGGAGGTTAGCGGTTCAATTCAGAGATTCAGATCACTGTCCTGAATTGATTCAGCTGAATGAGCTTTGGAAGATTTGGGGCTGATTTGGAAAGATTCAGATCAGTCGAGGAGAGGCAGGCACTGCTGGGTGGCTCCTCCGGCTGTGCCTTCCTCTCCCAGGGTGAGGGGAGCTGCTGGAGAAACCCCCCATGGCTGGCCTGCCCGGCCTCAACCCCGCCTGGACCAGCCTCCTGGCACTTAAAAAAAAAAAAGCCCTCTACTCACCGGCTGCAGCAGCTGTGATTGGGGGCCTCTGAGGGATTGCCCCCCCGCCCTGCACCTGTGTAACAGCTGCCCCATGGTGCAGGTGCAGCATGGCTCGGCAGGGCGCTGTGCACTGCCTGAGAGCTGGGGCCGCTGGGGCCAAGCGGTGCTGGGTTCTGGCTGACACACGAAGTTGCCCCAGCTCCCGGACAGTACACAGCACTCTGCCGAGCCGCGCTGCACCTGTGGCGTGGGGCAGCTGCTGCGCGGATGCCAGGTGGGGGGCAAGATCCCTGCTACCCACCACTGCCCCGCACTGCATGATGGGGCTCTGCCATGAGCCTCCAGAGTCCCCAGCCGCCTCTGCCAGATCCAGTGAGTGCGGGAATTTTTTCTTTTTCTTTGTTTTTGAAGTGCCAGGAGGCTGGGCCAGGTGGGGGATGGGGCTGTGCAAGGCAGCCATGGGGGCTTCTCCCCCAGCTCCCCTGGCTGTGCCTGCCTCTGGCCTGGTGGGGGGAGCTGTGGGGGCTATGCCCTGTTGCTGCTTGCTCAGCCGGTGCGGTGGGGGCCCCAGCCCCAATCCCTCCCCCATGCCCCTTTCCTCCCTGCTCCCCCAACCCCAACAGACTTACCAGCTGGACACAGCTGTGTCAGCTGCTTGTTTAGTTTATGGCCAAATCTCTGAATTAGCCAAATCTTTTCCAAATCTTTTTCTGAATCGATTCTGATACTTCAAGTTGATTTGGAGCTTTTACTTGGTCTCCCAATTCCTTTTGAATACGGAGATTCGGATGTGAGTTCCGAGGCATGCCTCGGGTCATCTTTTTCTTTTCACTTGCATGCAGAAGTACACAAGTGGTCCAGGGATCTGCACCAGAGCTTTCATTTCTGCAACCAAATTGCACAGAAGGTAAATTCTCAGAACTTCAGCATGGTTACTTAGAGTTTCCTGTTAAAAATGCCTCAGGTGAAAACATAAATGCATGACATGAACAGTATTAAAAGCCACAGAGTGAGCAAAACAGTTCTATCAAGCTCATGCTGGCAAAGAGCCCATGCTTTCAGGACATCATCTGAGCTTCAGAAAGAGACAATGAATGACGACAATCAGGTTCTATAAAGAAAAGAATATGACTCTGGAGTTCCTCCACTGAAGAAGCTTTCACTTCTACAATTTACACTGATGAATACTTTCTTCCTTTATACCTTCCAACTTCATGTTTCCAAGCCATTTCACTCTTAAGTAGCCAGGGTCAAACAAATTGATAAACCTGTGTCCCCAAAGATATATTTTTGTGTGTCCATAGCTTCTCTTTGATACAGGACATAACTTAAAACCTTCTTGTAATAAAGGTTCTCAGCACACAATGAGTTGGTGGCATTGATCACAAGATGAATGCCCAGTTGCCACCAATTCCCTGTATGGACTTGAACAGGTCATGTAGGCCAGACCTGATGCTATAGTGTTTGGGTACCCAAGCTGAGATGCCTTGAAGAGGGGTGGATTCTGATTTTATGGGCATAGAGCTGTGAGTGTTCAGCACCCCTAAAAAATCAACCTGAGGCACCCAGTTTTGAAAATCTGAAGTTTTAATGTTTATCTCCTTTGCTTGTCGGTAAATTGGAGATGACAGTGATGAGCATAGTAATAGGAATCCTACCTCATGGAAATGGATGTGAAGATAAATTCATTCCTGTCTGTAGAATGTTCAGGAGTGACATTGGTGGGCATGGATGTACAAGTATAGTGGTAGAACGATATAAATACCTGAATTAAAATCTCATTCATTGTCTTCAAGATACCCTGAGTCCAGGCAGGGGCAGATCCAGGGCGGGGTAGTGGTGCTATGGTCAACAACCAGTTCACTGGCTAAGAGCTCCAGGTTTTGCCAGAAGACACATCTGCAGTGAGTTCACTGCCATGACTGCAACCCCACTTTGCAGCATTCACTACTGAGCTGGGTATCTAATACACAAAATGAGAGGAAGCAAACCACATTGGGTAGATGCTAGTCACAACACTAAATGAACAACTGGAAGACACCCAGATGCTATGGGGAATAGCATGATATATGGGTATGAAGTATGGATTAAGCAAGGAAAAAAATGCTACTGCATGCTGAACCTCAGTTTTGAATCAGGATCTCCTGGTTTCTGTGTTGTTCTAATGCTGAATCTGGTGGTAACTAGAAATTCTGCAGCAGCTTCAACCGACTAGCATGGGTGGGGGGAATAAATTAGACAATGACTCATAACTAGTACAGTGACCTGCTTGTTATTTCTTATATTCAATTAAGTGAAGGCTGTGCTACGTATAGATTTCTCTTTTCTGATGGACATCATAAAAGCCATTCTTCCAAGATAAATAGCAGGCGGTGACTTGGATCAGTGGTTCTCAAGCTCTTTTTGTAACAGGACCCATTTGTAAACAGTGATGGCCAGTCCTGATCCAGTGCCCCTCACTCCTGGCTTGCGGCCCTCCCCACCAGTTTGCAGGGCAGGGAGTGGGTGTGCGGAGCAGGGGGGGCCCCAAAGAGCCTCAGGAAAGCCCCTTGCAGATTGAAACCCTGATAACTTGCAAGGGAAAAGCCAGTTTCCCACATTTTTCTCCTTTAAAAGAGAATCCATTTCAAAAGTCTGTTGATCCATTTTTAAAGTTTGTTCACAACCCTTTCATTCTTGTGGCCCACATGAACTACTGCAGTACAAAAAGGAAATCCCCATGAATTGCATACCATTAATTATGACATACCATCCCTCCCTGGAACCTATATGGAAAATCCTTGTCCCAGAGACCGAGGTGACACCGGAAACTCACCTGCGACAGGGGATGGCATGCCCATGAAACCCACATGGCTCGTGAGCCGGCTCTTCATACAGCTGCGGCTGGCTGGTGACGTCAGCTCCAGACACCAGCCAGCGAAGATAAAAACAGCAGCGGCTGCAGCGGAAGGGACGGATGGCCCCGGAGTGGGGGATCCGTCGACGGCGGAGGAGTATGAGGCCCCGTGACGTCCAGGGAAGAATGGGGAACCAGAACAAGGGGAGCCAGGGAGAGGGAGCCAGGAGCAGCCCCCGGGAGCTGGCGGCAGACGAGAGGTGCCCAAACAGGACGGCGGCGAGGACGAGCCATTGCAGAGGGCTCGCCGGAACCAGGTGAACGCCGGGCGTGGAAGGTTGACAAGGATCCCGAAGGAGGATCTTGATCGGGGCGGGGTCGTTGCCGGGACCACTGGCACCAGAGTCTATTGGAGCTAGAGTCCTAGGGATAGGGGGTCTGGAGCCAACTCTATACCCATAGGGGCTCGACCCATTAGGTATAAGGGATAGGAATAAGAGAAGGCGGTGGACAGGCAAGACGGGCCATCTGACTCCACAGGGTCAGCTCAAGAAGGAGACGTGAGGCCAGGGTGCAGGGGTGATTGGAGTCCCATGTACATCTGCCGGTTTGGACCCAGGCAGCCAGGGACCCACTAGGCGACCCCCCTAAGGTCAGTGACAGCACCTCGCATTGCGGACGAACTAGTGAAGTGGGTAGCCTGCGTGGGGATCCCACAGGAGATCCTCACAGAGCAGGGGTAGAACTTTATGTCGGGGTGTTGCGAAGGGTCTGTCAGACGTTGCGGATCTGACAGCTTAAGATGTCGGTGTACCACCTGCAAACGAATGGGTTAGTCGAGCAACTAAACGGAACGATGAAGAGAGTGCTGTGGCAGTGTATCCAAGGGGACCCACACCATTGGGATTTGTTGCTGCTGGTGGTTCTATTTGTACTCCGGGATGCCCCATCCGAGTCATTAGGTTATTCCCCATTCGAGCTGGTGTTGGGGCATCAATCCCAAGGCCTCCTGCAGATCCTTAAGGAAGAATGGGAGCAGGGCCCGGAGACCATCCCCGATTGGTCGAAGTATCAGCAAGCGTTCCAACAACGGGTGCAGATGGCACAAGAATTCATGATAGGGAACCTGAAACAGGCCCAACAACAGCAGAAGGCCCGGTATGATACTCGTGCGAAGGAGAGACAAGTTCGGCCGGGACAGAAAGTGTTAGTCCTGTTGCCTTCCTCAACCAGTAAAGTATTAACGCAGTAGCAAGGGCCTTTTGAGATTGTAAGGCAAGTGGGCCCGCAGACTATGAAGTCTATCACCCAGGACATCTAAAACCAAAACAGATCTATCATATTAATCATATTATTGAGAGAATGGCAGCAACTGAAAGGCTGGGTGACCTTTGGGGAAAAGGCCGAGGGGGGAATAGAAAACAAAAGGGTAGGAGGGAATACCGAAGGCAGAAAGGGTGCGGAAGCCGTCCAAGTGAGTATGGACTTGAGGCCATCACAGTTGACGGAGGTAGAGAATATTCTAAAAGAATTCAAGTCTGTATTCTCCAAGGAGCCCGGATGGGTACAGGGCATGCATCACATCATCCATACTCCTCCCGGAGTGATAATACGAGATCGGTGGCGGCCGCTGTCATATCACTGGAACAAGGAAGTGAAAGCCTGAGTGGAGAAAATGCGGGCACTAGGGATAATACGACCATCACAAAGCCCCTGGAGGAGTGCACTAGTACCTATCCGAAAGACGGATGGGTCTCTATGACTCTGTGTAGACATTCGCAAATTAAACAATGTAGCGACATTTGATGCCTTCCCCATGCTGCGAGTAATTGAGTTGGTGGAACGGATCGGGGCTGCTCAGTTTATTACTACCTTGGACTTGGCCAAGGGATATTGGCAGATTCCCCTGAGACCCTGTGACTGCCCCAGGACTGATTTTGGGACCCCATGGGGGCTGTACGAGTTTATAAAAATGCCATTCGGGTTATACGGCACGGCAGCCACTTTCCAAAGGCTAATGGAATGACTTCTGGCACCACATGGAGGATATGCGGCAGCATATATTGATGATATAGTCATCTTCACCCAGATGTGGGACCAGCATGTATGAGCTCTACGGGCTGTCCTAAAGGAACTGAAGGAGATGGGCCTGACAGCAACACCCTGAAAGTGTGCAATCGTCCACAAATATACAAAGTACCTGGGGTTTCTCGTAGGACAGGGGACCATTTGACCATTACAGGACAAAGTCCAGGTTATTCGTTCCTTCCAAGCTCCACAAACCATGAAACAGTTGCGGTCCTTCCTAGGGCTAGTAAATTATTACCGGAGGTTTGTTCCCTGGTTCGCAGAAGTGTCTGCGCCTCTGTTGGAGGGACTGAAGGGTCCACTAAAAGGTGGGGTGCAGTGGACAGAGGCCTGGTTACAGAGCTTTCAAGCCCTGAAACGTGCGCTATGCAAGGAGGTGATCATTCATACCCCTGACTTTAGGAAACCCTTCTCATTGCAGACTGACACGTTCGAAGCAGCTATAGGAGCAGTATTGATCAAATGTGACACTGGAGTAGATCGATCGGTAGCATATGCTAGCCGCAAGTTACTGCCCGCGGAAACCAGGTACGTGGCAATTGAAAGGGAATGCCTAGCAATCAAGTGGGCGGTTGAGTATTTTAGATACTATCTCCTTGGAGGGGAATTCACCCTAGTAATGGATCACGCGCCATTGAAATGGCTTAACACGGCGAAGGTAGAGAATGCACGTATCACACGGTGGGCCTTAGACCTTCAGCCTTTTAAGTTTCGAATCCTGTATTGCCCGGAGAGAACTAACATCACTGCGGATTTCTTATCCAGGTGTTATGAAAAACAGACCCCGGACTCTGGACGGCGGGATGTGCAGGCCCAGCAGGAAAGCACAGGTAACAGGTACGCGTATGGGAACCACCACAAGGTGACTGGTGGGGGCGGGGTTATGTCCCGGAGACCGGGGTGACACCGGAAACTCACCTGCAGCAGGGGATGGCATGCCCGTGAAACCCACGCGGCTCATGAGCCGGCTCTTCATACAGCTGCAGCTGGCTGGTGACGTCAGCTCCAGACACCGACCAGCGAAGATAAAAATGGCGGTGGCTGCAGTGGAAGGGACAGATGGCCCCGGAGTGGGGGATCCGTCAACGGCGGAGGAGGAGTATGAGGCCCTGTGACGTCTGGGGAAGAACGGGGAACTGGAACAAGGGGAGCCAGGGAGAGGGAGCCAGGAGCAGCCCCCGGGAGCTGGCGGCACACGAGAGGTGCCCGAACAGGACGGCGGTGAGTACGAGCCATCGCAGAGGGCTCGCCAGAACCAGGTGAACGCCGGGCGTGGAAGGGTGACAAGGATCCCAAAGGAGGATCTTGATCGGGGCGGGTTCGCCACTGGGACCACTGGCACCAGAGTCTATTGGAGCTAGAGTCATAGCAATACGTGGTTTGGAGCCAACTTTATACCCATAGGGGCTCAACCCATTAGGTATAAGGGATTGGGATAAGGGAAGGCGGTGGACGGGCAAGACGGGCCATCTGACTCCACAGGGTCGGCTCAAGAAGGTGACGTGAGGCCAGGGTGCAGGGGTGGTTGGAGCCCCGTATACATCTGCTGGGTCGGACCTGGGCAGCGAGGGACCCGCTAGGCGACCTCCCCATTGACGGTACACCAAGACGTGGCAGGCGAGACCGGGGGTGGTGACGTGGCAAAAGAACACCCGCATTGCCCTCAAGGGTCCTGGGGGCGGGGCGACACTAGAAAGGCAGTACCCTCAGGAGTGAACAAAGCCCGGCGGACACAAACCTCAACCAGTTGCAGACCATACTAGAAAAAGATCCAATTCTTAAAAAGATGTGGTATCCAGGTGGAGTGTCCTTGTTGAGTGAAAGCCCTTTTGAGATTTGTGAGGTGATGATTGCAGCCCAACCCCTGCCTGTTGGTATACTGGGCTCTCCCGTAGATACGTATTAGGCCTAAACCAACCCCCAAATCTTCATTATACCTTTATGGGTCTACACGGTCGTCTCGATTCCCTCTAAGACAAAACCCTTCTTCTGATTGAGCCAACACTAGGGCTCTATGCGACAGGCCTCCCAACCCCTCCAAAGGTGGGAAACAAAAAGAAACAAAAGAAGGAAAACTGTCAATACCAATAGACTCCTGGCTACACCAAAGGGGCCCACCTGACCCCGAGAGTTTCTAACTGGCCCTTTCCTGTGTACGCCTGTGCCTGGTGGCTACCACATTCTCCCTTCCATACTGTGGACTGCCTGCGTGTTAGTTGGACCCTTGGTGGTCCCACTAGTTCTGCCTACTCTGTGTCCCCTGCCGAGCAGCTCTATGCAGCTGGAGCTTGTCTTCTGCAGCCCCTCCCGCTGCTTAGGCTCTTTGTTCCCCACCTGGGGTCACTCCTGGAGCCTTTCCAAACCTGCACCGATCCCACCTGGCTTGCCACCTCAAGTTCCATCACTCTCTCCTCTTCCTCAGGGGCAATACTTGTTGTCACCTTCTTCCTCTTGATTTCTTGGATCCTCTCCCTCGAATCTCCATCTGAATGAGGTGTGTCCACCCCCTCTCTCTCTGGGCTGTCACTGGCATCTTCCCTACGATGGACTTCAAGGCATTTTTCTGCCCCATGAGAGGCAGCCCTGCCTTCTCTTACCCCTAATTGGGGTTCCGGGAATACCTTCCCTGCTGACGCGCTTCCAGGTCTCCCCCCTACTCCTTCACCCGCGACACCTTTTATCCCTCCATGCTGGCTCCTCCCATTCCTCTCCGCATCTGACCACAGTTTTAAAAAAATGCGGCTAACAAGCTGCGCGGGTCCCACTGCCACTTAACGGTTTTGCTGAGGCACTGGCTGCAGGTAAGATATTATCCATCTTTTCCTCTCTCTCCTTGCCTCCCCTGGTACATTCTGGCCCCCAGGGACCCTGCTTGGCCCCTTGGGGTCTGTCCCTCGTATCCTCCCTGTGGCACTGCCCATTAGCCAGTTTAGACAAAAGGCAAGGTTTATCTTCTTATCTAAACCATTGCTTGCTTTGCCTGGCTTGCAACAAGTTTGTTTAAAAGTCTTGGGTTCTCAATCTTATCTTTAGAGGCCTTTAACAAGTTAACATAGGAATAAGAAAAACAACCTTTAAGCATACATTCTGAGAGATCAAAACCCTAGAAGTTTTTGAAAAGGGGTTGGGAAAAAGAAGTCACTGCAGTGTTGTGGAAAATCTCCAAAAAGCAAGAATACAAATTGACCACCCAGTAAAAATCTGTTGAGTAAGATCTGAGCCCAATTTGGGAGTAGTGACAGGTTTGGGTAGGAGGGGCCCAAGGTGCCAACTCACCTAGTATATAACCTGTAACCTACAGTGCCAATTTGGAGGGAAACTCACTTGCAGAACACTGAAGGAAGAATCGCAAGCGTAGGCCGGATCAGACTGATCACCTGAACCACCCTCTCCATGAACAAGAACTCCTGTTCACGCTGAAGCCGTGGAGCACCTGAGTGGGACCAAAGGAAGGGGACTTTTTCCTATCACTGCTGAGACCAACCCTAAAACCAGAACTAAAGAATGAAAGTATATCTGGGGATTTGGTTTCTCGGAATTCTGGGATTGTGAGTATTTGTTTTTGTAATACTAATCCTTATAGCATTGTTTGGGAAGGAAGTGCATTTGGAGCACTGTTTCTAATATACGTAGTTATCGTGTTTTTAATGTTTGTGGTATTTCTTAAAGCTAAGCAGTATTATATGCATAGTAAGGAGTTTTAATAAACATATTAAAGGAATAAAAATCGTGATCATTGTGAAAACAAACAGGGCTCAACCTCACCACACCAGCATACTGATTTGAACCAATATATCATGTGGGACTTCTCTCTATCCTGTAAACCCATAAGAGACATGATGGAGGGGTGATGATTATTGAATTTCTGATGGAAATAAATTAGAGATTGCAGGTTTTCAGTAGGGCTGTGTGAAATTTCGACACCAGTTTTGTTTCAATGCTGTTTTGACCTGTTTTGAGGTCAAAACATCAAAATCAAAACAAAACAGATATGGTCGAAACAGCCTCCAAATGAAATGAGGCAAGTTGAAACGTTTTGATACTGGTTCAACGTTTTGCTCGTAGGCTATAATGAGGAAGGTCAAAAGAGCCTATAACTTTGTCTTTTCTGGTCAGATTTGGATGAAACTTGCGTAAATTATAGCCTCTTCTGAGGGCATAAAGCGTGCCAAGTTTCAAGAAAATCAGTGCAGGGGGTTCAGAGAAACTGCACCCCAAAGTCTTGAGAGCCAAACTTGTGTCATGTGTATATGTTATGTTAAGCCACAACCAGGTCAAAACCACAGGAATGCTAGCCCCTGCTGAGGCCACAGAGCCTGCCATGTTTCAGGAAGATAGGTGCAGGGGGTTTAGAAAAACTGCACCCCAAAATCCTGAAAGCAAAACTCATGTCATGTGTAGGTGTTAAGACACAGTGGGGTCAAAACCGCAGGCATGCTAGCCCCTGCTGAGGCCACAAAGTCTGCCAAGTTTCAAGGAGGTAAGTGCAGAGGTTTGTGGGAAACTGCACCTCAAGCTGCAGGCAAGCAAAACTCATGACATGGGTGACACTGGGTGTGTTAAGGCACAGCAGGGTGAAAGGTGCAGGCCTGCAAGCCCCTGCTGCAGCCACAAAGCTTGCCAGCTGTTGAGGAGATGGGTGCAGGGCTTCTGGGTTCTGGGTTCTAGCTGCTGACAGGCAAAACTCATGACATGGGTGCTTGTGCAACTGACTGTGTGGGTCTCGGGGCAGCTGGTTGTCTGTATTCATTACTTCATCTCCTTAGCCTGTGGTTTCAAGGTGTTAATTCATGCTCCTTAAGTCATTATGTAGTAGCTAGGTCTTGTGTATAGAGCTGGTCCCTGAGGGAATCACCATTGATTGGTAATTGGTAACACAGTAGCTTAGCAGCCAGGCCTGCAGTAGTCCCTCCACCCAGTGCCGGGAGACAGACACAGTTGCACAAGCACCCGTGTCACAAGTTTTGCCTGTCTGCAGCTTCAGGTGCAGTTTCCCCCAAACCTCTGCACTTATCTCCTTGAAACTTGGCAGGCTTTGTGGCCACAGTGAGAACTACCAGCCCTGCAGCTGTCACCCCAATGTGCCTTAGCGCATACAGGATCATCTGTGTCATGAGTTTTGCACCAGCAGCTTGAGGTGAAGTTCCCCCCAAACCCCTGCATCGATCTTCTTGAAACTTGGCAGGCTTCTTGGCCTCACCAGGGGCTACCATCCCTGCAGTTTTCACCCCTCTGTGATGTAACACATACACGTGACATCAGTTTTGCTTTCAGGAATTTGGGGTGAAGTTCCTCCCAAACTCCTGCACCAATCTTCTTGAAACTTGACAAACTTTGTGGCCTCACTAGGGGCTAGCATTCTTGCAGTTTTTACCCCACTGTGGCTTAACATCTACATGTGAGACAAATTTTCCTTTCAGAAATTTGGGGGGCAGTTTCTCCAAACCCCCTGCACCGATCTCCTTGAAACTTGGCAGAGTTTGTTGCCTCTTCAGGAGATAACATTTCTGTAGTTTTGACCCTGCTGTGGCTGAACACATACACATAACATGAGTTTTTGTCTCAAGATTTTGGGGTGCAGTTTCTCCAACCCTCCTGCACCTATCTTCTTGAAACCTGGTATACATCATGCCCATAGAAGGGGCTACCATTTTGCAAGTGTCATCCAAATCTGGCCAGAAATGACAAAGGTATAGCCTGTTTCGACCTTCCCCATTATATCCTACGGGCAAAACGTTGAAACAGGGTTGAAATGGCAAAATGTTTCGAGAGGACAAAATGGAACAGCCATTTTGACTTGAAACAAAAGTCAAAACAAAACACTGTTCTGTCAAAATGTTAAAACGCGGGTCGAAATGAAACACTTCCATTTCACACAGCCCTAGTTTTCAGTCCAAATGATGTATAGATACTAGGATCAAAAGGGACCTCAGCAAATCATCGAGTCTGACCCCCTGTGCTGGGCAGGAAAGAGTACTGGGGTCAGATGACCCCAGCCAGATGCCTGTCCAGCCTTCTCTTAAAGCCCCCCAAGGTAGGGGAGAGAACCACCTCCCTTGGAAGCCCGCTGCAGATTCTGGCCACCCTTATCATGAAGAAGTTCTTCCTGATATCTAGCCTAAATCTGCTCCCTGTCAGTTTGTGACCACTGTTCCTTGTTGCCCCAGGAGGCACTCTGGTGAACAGAGCATCTCTAATTCCTTACTGCCCACCTCTAATGAATTTGTAGGTGGCCACAAGATTGCCTCTCAGCCTTCTCTTTTGGAGGCTGAAGAGGTCCAGGTCCCTTAGTCTCTCCTCATATGATGATGTCCAAAAGATGAAGAGATGAAAGTGACCACAAGCTGATCACTTTCTCTATTCATCACAAAGTTGGCATATCAGTCAGCAATGCAGAAATCCTTGACTCTGGGAAAGCTGATTTTCACAAATTCAGGAGGCTGGTTGTCAAGCTCCAGGTAGATCATGATCTGATAGGGAGGGGAGTCCATGATGAGTGGTCACTGTTTACAGACATGATCCTAAAAGCACAAGGGAAGTCCATTCTGACCTGTAGGAAAGGTAGCAAAAGGACTGGGAGACTCCCTTGGCTCAATAGGAAACTCATGGACCAGAGCACTCCAAGGAATGAAAAGGTCCAAAAGTCACAAACTCTTCCAAGACTGTTTGAGGCTAGACATAAGGAAAAACTTCTTTACTGTCTGAGCCCCCAAGGCCTGGAATAGACTCCCTCCAGAGGTGGTGCAAGCACCTACTCTGGACTCTTTTAAGAAATGTTTGGATACTTATCTTGCTGGGATCCTTTGACCCTAGCTGACTTCCTGCCCCTGGTGCAGGGGGCTGGACTCAATGATCTTGCGAGGTCCCTTCCAGCGCTAATGTCTATGAAATCTGTATACCTCACGGTGTACCTTCCAGTTGATTACAAACACTGCTACAACTTTGTCTTCCTTGGCTTTCAACACAAAAGTGATAATGTGTCCTGAAGCAGGCTTCCTTTACAGTTCTGATTTCCCAATACACTTCTAAATTAAGGCCTACAGTATATTTCTTTTCTAACAAATCCAAACTCATGCAATCTTTTCTCAGGTTTTGTTCCTCTCACAGCCTTTGGAACAGACAGAGAATGCACTGGAGCTGATCTAAGTAGCGTAAATGAAAGAAACCTTTCCTTGGAAATCGCTATTTCCCAACAGCCTATTCCACCTCGAGGCTGTCTTCTCTGTCCCCTGCCACAGATGGTATGCCTGAGTCCAGCTCAAGAATCATTTGCTAGAAGAGAGGATTGGAAAAGAAAAAACATGCAAAAAACAAAACAAAACATGGAGGTGACATCTGAAAAATCTCCCTGAAAGGGAAAATAAAGGGCAATAGAAAATCTGAGACACAAACAGCAAGATGGATTGGTTGATTTATGAATAGAAGTTGAAACAGGCCTTATTCTCATGGAAGACTGAACTGAGCAAAGCTCTAAATTCACACAGTATTGCTGAAATTGATAGTCATCCCAATTTACACTTTTGAAGGTGGCATACTGTGTCCATCTTGGCTAATAGACATAAAAGCCTAATGGGGCTGGTCAGATGGTAAAAAAAAACAGAACTGCAGGGCCTGAGGGAAGAGTCCCATTCATCCTGTCCTCTCTGAATACTTACTGTCTTGGGTCCCTGGTAAGTTGAGATTGACAGACCCTCAAGTTAGGGCACCCACTGGAGGTGAAGCAGCCTTTTATTCCAATCCAGGAGGGATCAGCCTGTAGAGAGGGTGGCTTCTTTCTCCCCCCAGGGAAATGTTAGTGGATGAGCTGTGTCCAAGGTTGTGTCTATACTGTAGTCCTGGGGAAGTATTGCAGCTCCTGGAGGCAGATTGCAAGCAAACTTTAAATTAGTCAGGAACCGATGCCAATATAGCAGCAGAAATCCTGACTTCTGCTGCTGAGCACTTATGTAGGGATCTGGGAGGACTTATACAGCCCAAGCTGACAGTGATCCTGTTAGAGCTATGGTGTTACCAGCACTGAAACTAGTGGTTTCATAGCTAGCCTAGGTACATCTATGTCCAATCACATCTCTGGATCCAAGTCTTTGAGGCCAGATCCTCAGCTGATACAGGCAGACAGATCCTCACTGACTTCACGGAGCTCAATGGCTTGTTGTTGATTTTAGCTCTCATAAGATGTATACAGGACAGTGACTGACTGAGGGGAGGGAGAAGCAACCAGGGCATTAGCGCTGGGCCCCAAATTTAATGAGAGGGGCAAAAACAGCAGCCTCCTGTGCTAGTGCTGCATCCATGTCTTTCCTACAAGTCTGGTCCAAGGTTGCGGTGAGTTTGACACCCCTTGTTTAACCTACTGCTTGCATACATGCGCGCACATCACTTCTCCCTCCCCCCACAACTTTGGGATGGTCCCAGAGCAGAGGAGGTGAGGAACTGCATGGCATTAGCTGGGGACTCAGGACCAGCCTGCTCTGCTGAATAGCTGTCTTCCTGCCAACATTGTGTGCCTACACTCTACCCGCAGCACACCCCACAGGGGAGCTGCTTGCAGGGATGCCAGCCACAGACTCCAGATCTGAACGGTGAAAGGAAACCCAAAGCCAGGGCAGGAAACAAAACTCTGCCACAGCACCAGTACAAGAGAAAAGAGCTCTACAGAGGAGAGAAGAGTCAGGGACTCAGGAGGGGAAGGTATAGGGCAGTGGTAGCCAACTCTTTTTGGAAGATGTGCTGCAAGTTAAGTGCTTTCCTCCACTGTGCTGTTCTGATGGAGCAAGAACTGAAGCCTCCATCTGCAAAGAGTGGAATATATCAGGCAGGATGCTGCTGCTGCTGTTGCTGCTGCTGTGAGAGATGTTAGGTGTCACCCCGATAGCCAGTTTCCCTTGAGGCACCCAACACCTGTCCCAGCCACTTGTGGCCAGCAGAAGTGATGCACAGGAAGAGCCACAGCTGGGGAGGAACAAAAGGAAACAAAACTGAAAGGGAAAGAAGGCAGGCATTTAGTTTACCCAGAATTTTTCTGCAGTCACAGACCAAGTCTCAACTTGTATTAAAAGTATTATTTGGGGAAAGTATTATTTGGGGATTTTCTTAGGCTTTGAAAGTTAGCCCTGTGACGTAGAGTCGGTATTCAGAGCTGGATCCCAGGTTGAACCCATCCCGACCTTCCTGCTTCCTGGTGAAATGCGTGATACACAAAGCATGAAGAAATCACATAGCTCAGTGGGTGGGTAGGGAGCAGGGTTTGGGGGATGTGAAAAGAATAAACATGATCTTGCTCTTACAGGGTCCTGAGATCCTTTCATAGCCTCAAGCTGTGGATGGGTTGGAGATGTGGGGCAGGAGTCCAGTAAGCACTACAGCAGGGAGGGAGCTCAGGGGCTGGAGGGGGTAGGTCTGGGACCCACCCCTAATTCCCTCTGTACAGCTTCCCTTGAGTAATCTTGGGGACCTTCTGCAGGACTCCCTAAGCACAGTCTGGTTCCCTGGATTTTCAAGAGCCCCCAGGAATCCTGCAGGCCTGAAAATGGGCTTGGTTTGCTTAGTTAAATCCCCTGCAAAGGGCTTCTTGATTTCCTCTTTCCCACACTCCCCAGGACAGTCCTCTTGAATCCCAGCAGATTAAGATCCCAAAGTTAGCCTCAAGAACAGGGGTGGGCAAAATGTGGCCCATGGGCCGAATGCGGCCAGCCAGGTCATTCTATCCGGCATGCAGGGCCCCTAAAAAATTTAGAAAGTTAATATTTATCTGCCCCTGGCTCCCTGTCATGTGGCCCTTGATGGCTTGCCAAAACTCAGTAAGTGGCCTTCTGCTGAAATAATTGCCCACCCCTGCTCAAGAGGAACACTGGGTACATCTACACATTCATTAATGCACAATGGATTTGGACGAAGTGAAATGCACTGGTACTACAGAAAGACATAAAAGGATAATGGGATAGAAATGGCAGACCTCATCTGGTGGAGAGAGGTCTGGCATAGACTTATTCAGGATTAGCCTCTCTGAGGAGGGCAGCAGGTTGGGGTACAGGTATAGGTATAGGTGCACACGGTTTTTTTGTGTGCTTTGAGCTATCAAGTGAACTTCAAAGGGTGCTTGGCAGAGCATTGGAGGTGGAATTATATATATGTATACACACACACACACACTAGGACACTGGGGTGAAATCTCAGCTAGGAAGGCTGGAGGGGCAGAGTCAGAGACCCGCAGAGGGAAGTCCCTGTCTGTGGGTAGATGTGCTGGGAGGGATAGACAGACCTGACAGGGAGTTGGCTGACAGAAAACAAACCAGCATAGGTGTGTGACACCTAATTAGTAGTGTTTGCAGTAAGTGTTTTTTCAGAAGGAAACTGCTTAAGAGAATGATCTACCAGTAAAGGAAACACATGGAGCCTATTGTCTGCAGCAGCTGTTCAGTGGCCACTTCACTGTGTTACCAGGACTGATTAAAAGGGCCAATTTTTGGAGCAGCAGAAGACTTGCCTCCGCCATTCAGTGGTGGATCAGAGTTATAGCTGTGTTGCTGTTAAGCGTTATGGGAAGTGGATTGTGACCAGGTGGAAATTAATTGGGTTATGGGGGAAACTCTTTTAAAGGGTTATAACGATATTAATTTAATTATTTAGGTTGTTTAACACAATGGGACCACCCAGTGTACTGGAATTATCCACCTAATTTGTACTTGTAAAAGTTATCTAAATTGTTGGCTTTGTTATCAATATTGTTATTATATTTTTTATATCTGTTTATTTTTCTGTATTTAAATTGGTTGTGTATAATAAAGAGTAATGTATGCATTGGGTTCAGAGTGAATTCTTGGGCAATGAGGGTGAGGGATAGATCTCTCTGCAGGACACCTCAGTCAGTAGTCTGCCTGAGGGGCTCCCAGGGCTACTGGCACCCTGAGGACCCAAATCCTGGCACATCACCCAGCGTTAGTATGCTGGCAGGGGTTACAATAGTATAAAGACATTACCATTCACACAACAGAAAACAAAAGGCCTTTATTGGCACAGGCTCAGCATTTCTACTGAGGAAAGCCCCCAAAAAATATAATCTGTCAAGAAAGCAGGACAGTATCATAAAGCAGAGAAACATGCCCTCTTGCAACAGGAAACAGCAAGCTCTCAGAGGACTTGGGAGACTAGGCTGTTGGCTACCAGCCTGAGGGAACAGAGTGCCTGGAGATATCCATCTACATGGTGCTGGCTCCATCAGGGAAAGGGTGATGAGACTTCCAGGCAGGCTGTTAGGAGACAGGGGTAGAGACTCCAGTTCCAAAGCTGAACTGGAGGCGTCAGTAGAGCACAGACCCTGCCATCAGTACAGTCACCATCCACTTCCTGCCTTGGGAATGCAACAGCAGAAACAAGGGGAAGTGCCTGCGATGGGAGGAAGGTGAAGCTGAGTACAGTTGTCCTGCTGAATTGAACCCCAGAGCAGGGGGGCTCACTTGCTGCAGCTGATGTTCCAGGTGTGGTTATATGGTGCCTATTTAGCGGTTATGGATAGTTGCACAAAGGACAATGATCACAATGACTGTGATGATGCTCAGGACCATGACAGTGATGTTCAGGTTCCTGGCAGTCTTGCCGTAGCTTTCTGCACTAATGTCACCCAGAACTTTGCGGTCTCTTGCCTGGTGGAAAAGAGGACAAGGAGTAAGTAGAAATTGTGCACCTCCTGTTGGAGGCATCTATTCAAGTCGTGAGCGCTCATGGACTGAGAAGTTCAGGTTTTAGCTCTGCCATGCTGCTGACAAGCAGCAATGAGAACTGAGGACTCCTACTGTAGGACTCCAGCGTCACCCTCTCTTCCCTGGCCGGGACTCAGCTCACTCTCGATTAGGCTGCCCATGTGCTGGGACACCAGCTCTGCTGAAATCCCCTCTCCCATCAATGTCCTCACCTCCTACCCTGGGCTGCACCTCTCACTGCTCCAATACACGGGGAGTCCACCCCTCTGTCCGGGTGAACGTCATGGTCACCATTCAGGCTCCCCTTGGATTTGCCGGCTGCCTTGACCAGCTTTCCAGGTCTCTGTTCCCTCTTCCCCATACCCTTAACCTAGCTTGCAGCTGGGCTCAGTCCTGACATGGCCTGGACGCTTGTGTTTCCCCTCCTTGTCTCATGCCTTTTCCCCCCCGCTGTTTCATTTATCTCATCGACCACCTCAAAGACACAGCACTGCGGGGGCAGAGTTTGACCCCAAAGGGGCCCTGACACCAAGCTGTGCAGAGACAGCGCCCCAGCCGATCGCCCATGCTGGGCCCCGGAGAGCCTGGCCAGGGAGGGGAAGTTAGGGGATGTGGCTCTGCTCCAGTTAAACGAGGTGGTCCAGCTTATCGCCCCGACGGGAGTTTCCTTCCCCCCGAGCTCTCCACCACTCGCTCTTCCCAGGGCGGGTGTAAAGGCCCTGCACCCACCTTGATGGAGAAGGCAAGCGCCAGGAAGCCGAGGCAGCAGGGGTTGCAGAAGACGGTGTTGAAGAAGGACCAGAGCACGAAGTCGCGGGGCTCGCCCCGTCCTTGCTGTGGGGCGGCATGGCGATGCTCACGGCGGCCCCGCTGCTCTCCATGGTCGGCGCCGCGGGTCTGGGCGGGCGCGACCCGGCGCGGAGCGGGGTAGTCTGGCCGGCCGGGCTGGGGCCGGCCCCAGGGAGGGGCAGAGAGCCGGGCCGGGGTGGGGCGGGCCGGGGTGGCCCCGCCCCGCCCTGCCCGGGAGGCGGGAAACAGCACTTATCTGAGAGGGGAAACATCACGTCCATGAAGGCAGTTTTCCTCAAGCGCTCTCGGGGATAACAGCTTCTCGGCTGCCCGTCCAGGTGTTGGGGCTTAAAGCCCGCTTGATGGAAACGGCAGCCCCTCCCTAGCTCGCTCCTGCGGCCACGCGGCTGAGGGCGGGCGGGCGAAACTCGGGGGCCTCCGAGCCTCGGGGCTTGGGCCTGCCCCTAGGACACCTGCTAGAGGATTTGGGAAAGATCTGCAGCCCCGGTGGGGACGGAGGATGTTTGCCAGTTGTCGGGCCGCTGTGGTTCTCGGCTGACTCAGGGATTTGGACTCGATTTGGCGGGGAACACGAAACATTTCTTTAAAAAACAAAATAAAGACTGGGGAACCTGGGCTGCCCAGGGAGAAGGACCTGCTGCTGTGAAAACCTCTTTGTTCAGATCTAAGGAGAGATTCAAGCAGCTCCTTTGCCTCCTCTTTGTTGTCCTCCAGCAGCCACTTGCCTTCCCCCCACCTCCTCAATGCCCAAGGAACCTGGTTTACAGCCACTTCTTCTCCCCGGGCAGCCCTGGGGTCTGTGCTGTGGCTTCCCCCCCCTCAGCAGGGACTCAGAGTCTCTGTGGCTGGCCCCTTTTCACTCCCCAACCCCCAGGCATGTATGAAGGGGGATCTTCCCCCAAGGTGAGAGCTACTTTACCAAAGCTGTGGCTACTTCATCATAGACCTGCAAGTATGCCTTTTGGTTGGTTGCAACCACTGCTACAACTATGCCTGCCTTGTCTTTTAGCCCAGAAGTCTTAACGTGCCCTGAAGCAGGCTTTCTTTACAGTTCTGATTTCCCAATACACTTCTGAATTAAGGCCTACAGTATAGTTCTTTTGTAACATCCAAACTCATGCAATCTTTTCTCAGCATTCGCTCCTCTCACAGCTTTGGGAACAGACAGAGAATGCCCTGGAGTTGATTTAAATAGCGTTAATAAAACGAAACCATAGCCCAAACAGGTTAAGTTGACAGCAGAAGTCAGAATGTCTGCTGCTATATTGGCATCAGTGCCGGACTAATTTAAAGTTAGCTGGCAGTCTGCCTCCAGAAGCTTCAATCCTACCCAAGGGCTGCAGTGTAGACACAACACCTGAGCTAGTAAGTTTATAGCTAGCCCAGATATATCTACATGCAATCACACCTACAAATTTAAGTCTTTGAGGCCAGCTGATACACATAGGCATGGCCTCACTGACCTCATGGAGCTCAGTAGAGTTACCCCAGGAGAGCATGTGACTTGCTGATTTTTGCTTTTGTCAGATATATAGGACAGTGGGTATGTCTACACATGCATTTACTCTCGCTCAAGTTTACTTTGGTGTAAACTGCTCCAGTGTAAGGGTATTTGGGCAAGCATCTACACATGCAGGGATTAGGGAGAAGATTTGCACCCAGTAAGCCCATACGAGTTGGCAGTGATCTGATCCAGCTTCGGATCCGGCTGCTTCGGATGGCAGTGATCCAATCCGGAGCTCCGGACTGGGTTTCCATCTCGATCCGGCTGAAACGGCTCCCAAGCTTTGGAGCTGCCTCGGATGTCCAGATCCAGGTATAATGGGGAATCAATGAAATATCTATAACTTTGTTGTTTTTTTGTCCAATTTAGATGAAACTTGCAGGGATGGTAGCCTCTGTGGAGAACATAAAAGCTGCTAAGTTTCAAGAAGATCAGTATAGGGGTTTGGAGGAACTGTACCCCAAATTCCTGAAAGCAAAACTCCTGTCACATCTATGTGTTACACCACAGGGGGGTCAAAACTGCAGGGATGGTAGCTCTTAATGAGACCACAAAACCTGCCAAGTTTCAAGAAGATCAGTGCAGGGGTTTGGGGGGAACTGTCCCTCAAGCTGCAGACAAGCAAGACTCATGCCATGGGTGACACTGTGTGTGTTAAGGTGCAGCAGGGTGACAGCTGCAAGGATGGTGGCCCCTGCTGCGGCCATGATGACTGCTAGCTGTGGAGGAGATTGGTGCAGGGGGGTTCTGGGGCCTTGCATCCCTGCCTGCTGGCAGACAGCAGGAAGCTTAACGAGACAGTGTTTCGACCCGGATGTGCTACCTCGGACCCCGAAGCATCCGAAGCTTCTCCAGATCTGAAGCTCTGTCTGAAGCCTCACACAGCCCTAGCACCCAGGTCCCTGCAGTCATGCAATAGGCCCCTGCCACCACCAGGGGATCACCAGGCTCCCCCTGGATGCTAGTCCAGGATGGGACCAGGAGACTGCTGTCTCCTGGTCCTTGGGCGTGGCCTGCTGCCCCAGCAGCAGGAGGGAGCTCTTGGTCCTGATCAGAAGCATGGGGCTCATGAAGGACTGGTGTCTCCCGTGACGGGGGGGTGCCATACCGGCGAGTGGGGACTGCCTGCAGCTGCCACCCATGGTTCTGGCAGCAGCGGGTGGGGAGGGGGGCTTTGGCAGCGGCCAAACTCAAGGGGGCACATGCCCCCCTGTGCCCTCCCTATGCATTGTCTGTGATGGGGCTTGAAAAGAGCTGCAGGGTAGGGGCAGATCCCAGCCCCCTACCCCAATCCATAGGTGGGGTAGCTAGCAGGTCACCCCCCTGGACCTTGATTACCTGACTGGGGAACGCGGCTGGGACCTGCTCCTGACCGGGACAGTTACAAGCCAGCCATGGGCTATGCGGGTAAGTCCACATGTGCAGCCCGGAGCTGGCTGGGGACTGCTCAAAACAGAACAGTCCCCAGCCATCTCCAGGCTGCACATGCTTCACTGCACAGCCTGGGGCTGGCTGGGAACTGTCTTGGTCAGGGACACATCCCAGCCAGCTCTAGGCTGGGCAGGAAACTGTCCCCATGCAGGGAGCTCCCAGCCCCTGCTCTGGAATTGCAGTTGTGATTAAGGAGTTGGGGCTGGGGAGCTTATTCCCAGCCCCCGCTCTGCAATTGTGGATCAGGGGCTGCAAACAAGCTCCCAGCCTGCTCCCAGCCCCAGCTTTGGCATCACAGAGCTGGGTGGGGAACAGGCTTCTCTGCCCCTGCCACCAGGGAGCTCCCAGCTCAGGCTCCCCAGTCTCAGGGCTCAGGTGGGGAGACCTATATATCTCCCAGCCCAAGCTCTGCAATCATGGAGCTTGGGCTGGGAGATAAGGTCTCCTAGTCCCCTGCTCCCCGATTGTGATGGTGGAGCAGGGATTGGGAGATAAGGATCTCTGAGGCCCCACTCCCAGGTTGCAAACTGGGAGCAAGGACTTGGAGCTCCCTGCTGCTGGGCAGGGAGACATAGTCCCTGCCTGCGCTCCTGTGGCAGAGCCTGCCCCAGCAGCAAGCAGCTCCCAGGGATAGGGAACTATCTCCTGGTGGATGGTAATGGCAGATTTTGCTCCAGGTCAGGCATCTACAAGGGCTACGGCGCTGTTACTGATCCTGAGTAAATTTGCTACTTGCATTTCCAAATAGCAAATTTACTCAGTACTGGGGAGGTTTATTGCGAAGTAGGTATGTGCACATGTAGATGCACATATTTACTTTGCAGTAAACTATGCTACTGACAAGTAAAGCGTCTCGTGTAGATGTACTTGGTGTGATTGATTGCATGGAGGAGTGCAGAAAGAGCAGCCCCATGTGCTACTACCACTTTTGCCACTGCTGCATCCAGATTTGTCCCATAAGGAGTCCTGAGGTTCATGTCTGGCCCAAGGCTGGGGTGAGTCTGACATCCCTGGCATAACATGTTGTTCACATACCCACACGGATCCTCATCCTTGGGACAGTCTCAGAGCAGAGGAAGTGAGGAAGACCATGGCCTTAGACAGCAGCTCAGGGCCAGCCTGCTCTGCTGAATGGCAGCTCTCCTGGCAATGTTGCATGCCTGCACCCTACCCACAGCACACCCCACAGGATAGCTGCCTGCAAGGGATGGGAAAGCTGACGGGAGTGCCAGCTGCAGACTCTAGATCTGAACGGTGGAAGGAAACCCAGAGCTAGGGCAGGAAACAAAACTCTGCCAAGAAGCCAATACAAGAGGAAGGAGAGATCTGCAAAGGAGAGAGGAGGCCAGGACCGAGGAAGGGAGGGTATAGGACAGTGGTAGCCAAACTTTTTGGTAGGTGTGCTGCAAGATAACTGCCACTGCTCCCTCCACCCCTCCAAGTGCTGCTCTGATGGAGGCAGAGGAACTAAAGCCTCCATCTGTAATGAGCAGAAGGTGGGTGGAAGGATACTGCTGCAAGAAGTGTGAGGTGTCACCACTTCAGGCCAACCTCCCTTGGGACACACAGCAACTGTCTGAGCCACTGTCTGAGCATAGAGGATGCAGAGGAGGAGCAGTGGGTGGGGAGGGAGAAGGAAATGAAACTGATAAATGAAACAAAGTAGGCATGTTGTTTGCCAAGAACTTTTCCACCTTCACACACCAGGTCTCAAACTGACACATGCTTGTATGGTGTTTCCTCACGCAGTTGCTGCTGGCCCTACCCTTTACTTTCAAGCTGAAGAAGGTTTTCTCTAGTGATCTTTCTAGCCTCTAAACTCACCTAGGGATTTCCTTAACCTCCAAACTCCACTCTGTGACGGTCTTGGTAGCCAGAGCTGGGTCACAGCCAAGTGGTTCCTCCCTCCTTCCTGCCTGCTTCCTGGTGAAATGTGTGATGCCCAGAGCAATAGGAAGTTGCATTGCTCAGTGGGTAGGCAGGGAGCAGGGCTTGGAATGGGGGCTTTACTGTAGGAAGAACAAACATGGCCATACTCCCGGAGTCCTGTGCTTCTTCCATGGCCCCAAAATGCTGATGGGGTGAAGGGGTAGGGCTGGAGTCCAATGATGCTACTGCAGGGACAGACAGCAGGGATGGGTTGGGGTCTGGGATCCACCCCCAATTCTTTCACCTCTGTGACAGCTACCCTGGGCTGCACCTCTCACTGCTTCAATACATGTGGTGCTCACCCTTCTGTCCACATGAAGGTCAAGGCCACCATTCAGGCTCTCTGGAATTCAAAGCCAGCAGTGTATTTCTGCAGGAGCCCAAGATTGGGATACAGCAGTAGATTTGTGTCCGTGCATGTAGACTTTCCAGGAGGGCATGGCACCACACAGACTCTGCACTGCATGGACTTTGATTGTCCAGAAGAGATGAACTGTAACGTGAGAATACAGTTGACACTAAAGCAAACTCTCCTGGATGAGAGAGCCCAAAAAGTGTTCCTTTCTGCAGCATCAAGTGTGTGATTAACCCCCATCCTAGAGTCTGCCTGTAGGGGATCAGAAAAGGACAGGCCTACAAGTCACCCTGAGGCCAGTGCTAGATAAAGTGTGAATTTCTGGGGTGCTTGCTAACAAAGTATACTCCACCTCTGTCCATACAGGATAAGTGTATAATAACTTAGTTAACACAATATCAGCCCCATTGTGTTGGCTACTGTTACCATTCATAAGTCACTTAGGTACAGAGCATGTTTCAGGTCCACTGTCCATTTGGTAACTTTACTTCATTACACCAAGTGGGACTGTATCTATCCACTTTATATTTACTGTACTCCCTTTAACTACCCCAGAATTAGTGAAGAAGGGCTGCTATTAGAAGCCTTGTGAACATCTGGATGGGGCAAGGTTCCGGGCTGCAATTTCCTCTCATTATCAGACTCTTAGTAGCAACCTCGACATCCGCTGACCATGCAAGGTTTACATGGAGTTGGGGTAGATGTGGATTCTGGCTAAATATATAGCCTTTTTCTGGCCCCAACACTGTGTTACAGGAAGCACTCTGTACCCATATGCATGCCTTAACACTTTTAGGTTAAGGCATATACAGAAGCTGTGGCAGAAAGCTACCTTTGTTTCTCCCCAAAATCTCTGCCCTGTGACAATGTGATTAGGATGGGTCCAGCAGAGGAGACACACCCTTACCCTACCTCTTTAGGTAACCTGAGCTGGCTACATTCCTGAGGGAGGGCAGAAACCTGCTCCCTCTGCCTACGTGACTGGTATTGGCTACCTGGGTGAGGGGCATCTACCTGGTGGGCTGGAGTCTGCCCGGCAACTAGTGATGTATTTCAAATTGGTTGGCCGACAGCCAATGGGAGCTGGCCTCCACTGGACCAGGTGAATGAGGTCACAGGGGCTATATAAGTTAAGACTGCCCAGGAGGAGGGGGCAGCAGCCACGCGGGGGACTTAGACTTAGAGATGAGCTTTACCGTCTGAAACTGGCTCTCTCCCCCAAAACTTATGAGCTAGGAACGGCCTGCCTCCAGAGGGAATCTCCACCAGCCTCAGGATGATGCTGGTGAGTAAGCTACTCGAGATCTGATTAGATATCTAGCTGGCAGTAACTCAGATGCGTGATCAAAAGGCTACCTCAGCCAGACTGTTTGCTCTTTAGGATTTCTATGATATTCTCAGTCTTGTACCCTATTTGCACCCTACCCCTGTAATCAACAAAGTTCTCCTTTGTGACCGGTGTGGGAGACTTATTGAGGGGTGGGTCTAAATTATACCTAAAAGACCCCTTAGGTCTGCGGACTAAGGGAGACTTTTCTTTTTGGCCCCCGACTTGGGGAAGTGCCCCAAGTGCCTGTACTGGGTCTAGTACCTGTCGGACTATTAGGCCTGTGTTTCCCCGAGGACACAGGGCCGAGACAGTCCCTTCTCAGGGTGGTGGCAGCTTATGTTACCCCCAGGCTAGCGAGTGTGCTCCAGGAAGGGGGTCAGCCGGACACGAGTCACCCCTAGGGAGGCACTCAGAGCCTGGAAGGTGGTAGGGCGCAGGGAGGTGGGTGGCTCAATGCAGGAGCGCCCCCTACTGGCCTGCCACAGAAGCCATTTCCTTTTCCCTAGGAAACAAGCTGCTCTGACCTTACCTCAGGGCATTGACAGCAGAAGTAGCACTCTGGTTCTGAGGTACTTCACTCTGTAGCCAGCCCCTGACACTGAGGGATGACAGGAGCAGGAGAAACACTGAGGCAATGTTCAGTGGTAACCACCTCTTGGGTAAGAGTGTACAGATGAACAGCACCCCAGGGGAAAATGAGCTTGCATTGGAGCGGAGGGGAGAATTTCCCAGGGTAAGACACACAAAAAACTAGAACTCTTGGTTCCAAAATGATACCTTTTATTAGACCAACTGGAAAATGACAAGAAAATTGTCCTTTTATGCAAGCTTTCGGGATCAAAGTACCTTTGTCAGGCTCTGGGAAAAGTGTAAAATATGCACTTGGATTCAGGGTGTTGCATTTGTTCCTTCCTGGGCTACCAGGGCTCCTGGGAGAGCCCTTTCATGCCCCTGAGAAGTCTGTTGGGCAGATCTGGGGTTCCCCCTGCCTTGATTCCTGCTGTCCACAGGGAGCAGGGGCACACAACCTAAGAGCAGAGCCACAGTTATTCTGCAGGGACAATCCTGGACAGGGAGCACCCCCTGGCTCCAAACTGCAGCAAAGAACTGGGGCTCATAATTTATGAGCAGGGATCCTGTTTTCTGACTAAAAATCCCAAAATCTCTGATAAAAAAAAATCCAAAGTTCTCTGATTAAAAACCCCCAAATCTGCATTTTTCCATGACTATATGTATATATATATGTATGTATGTATATATATATATATAGGTATAGGTATCCATTGAACACAATATTTTATTGGTATATTTACAATGTAAAAGCAATTTGGAAGCCTACCAGTGCCTTAATCACTATAATAAAAAAGATTTTAAATATCTATATATTTTGGGATTTGATTTTGGCTTTTTATTATAGAAAATGAGAGCTCCTCCTGACCCCTTCCCTCACGAGCACATGAATCCATCTGTGGCTGTACCCCACACTGCTTGGTGGCATTGAGCAGCCCTGATTTGCCTGTGCCTTGCCCCGCTGGCAAAAGGAAAACCCAGATTCCTGATTATGAGGAGAGCCTGAGGGAACTGAGTTCATTTAGTCTGGAGAAGAGAAGACTGAGGGAGCCTTCAACTACCTGAAGCTGGGTTCAAAAGAGGATGGAGCTAGACTGTTCTCAGTGGTGGCAGATAATAGAATAAAGATCAACAGTCTCATGTTGCAGCAAGGGAAGTTTAGGTTAGAAATTAGGAAAAATTTTCTCAGGAGAAGGGTAGTTAAACACTGGAACAGACTGGTTTAGACAAAGCTTTAGGCTGGGATGAGCTAGTTGGGGCTGGTCCTGCTCTGAGCAGGGGGTTGGACTAGATAACCTCCTGAGGTCCCTTCCAACTAGGGTGGCCATCATAGAGCACAGTCCAGTTGTCCTCTGTCTGCTATTGATACGAAACCGCGTGCCTTTATGTCCTCTATTTTTCTCTTCAGAAAAATAGAGGACATAAAGGTGTTGGGTTTCGTATCAATAGAGGACAGAGTAGCAGAAAAACAGAGTGTCCTCTATGATGGCCATTCTACTTCCAACCCTCAGTTTCTATGCTTCTGTGCAATCAGAACTGCGGAGGGAGCCTGCCTCAGTGCCTGTTGACTTTTTGTGCTAGAAGACAAGGAAGGCAAAGTTCATGAATGCCATGTGCCCCTGGAGGCGGGGGGGGGGGCACGGCAGGCTCCCACAGGCAGTGGCGGCACTGTTGGTGGTGGAAGCCTGGCGGTAGTAAGCGGGGAGCTCCTGCAGGCAGCCATGCTGGGGTAGGGGAGTGGTGAGTGCTGACCAGTGGTCGGAGACCACCCGCAGATCCCACTGGCAGTATTGGCAGCAGCCAGGGGTGATCGCGGACCGTCCGCGGACACTGCTGGCGGTGTTGGTGGTGGGGAAGGGTGGTGAGCAGCAATGGCCCGCAGGTGCTGCCGGCAGTGTTCGCAAGGGGTGCACTGCCATGCTCAGGGGGTGCCCGTACACCCATGTGCACCCCCTATGCTTTGCCAATGGCAAAGTGGGTGGTGGCAACAAGCCCTCGACCGGATGATGCTCTCTAGTCTACCACAGCTTCATGGATGGGTCTTGGAAGGGTCCAGTGCTGGAGTTACAGGCCCCTCCGCAGTGCTTGCAGGTCCTTCTGCAGGGGCCGGGGAGCAGGCTGGGATTGCTCTTCTGTTCCTTCCTCCCCTCTCCCTGGCTCTGTGACCCGCCCCCGGATCTCAGGGTCCCCCGGACAGCCCAGTCTGGCAGCCCCCTGCCCTGGGCCGCACCCCCCACAGCAGCTCGGCCCCGGTGGGCAGGGTGGGGCGGACCCGGAGAAGTCACAAGGCCCCAGTGCCTGTGCTGCCCCCGCCACGGCACTGTCCGGCTGCGGCGCCTGCGGCTATGGAGGGCAGCCCGTGTGCTGTGAGCATCGCCCTGGTGCCCTATGGCCCCGAGTGGGGCAAGCCCACAGCCCCCGACAGCAGCCCCTGGGCACCCTTGCCCCGCGACTTTGTGCTCTGGTCCTTCTTCAACACCGTGTTCTGCAACCCCTGCTGCCTCGGCTTCCTGGCGCTTGCCTTCTCCATCAAGGTGGGGGCAGGGCAGGACGGGGCGGGTGGGACACTGCGGTCCTTCACACCCGGACTGAAAGAGCGAGTGCTGCGGGGGGAAGGAAACTTCCGTCAGGCTGATAAGTTTTTCTGGTTTTTCTTTAAGGATGTTTTTGGTGTTCCAAGTCAAATCAGCCAAATCAATTCACTGACTTCCTGCCCTTTGGGCAGGGGGCTGGACTCGGTGGTCTTCCGAGGTCCTTCCGGTCCTGATGTCTATGAAATTTCAAATCCGTGAGTCAGTCAAGAGCCAACCCTACTACCAGTAAACATCCTCCACCCCCGCCCGGGCCTTCAGATGCTTCCAAATCCTTTGGAGGCATCCAGCGTGCAGGTCTAAGCCTTAAGGCTCAGAGTTCGGATGGCCCCGAGTGTTGCTTGCCCTCAGCTATATGGCTACAGGAGCAAGCTAGGGAGAAGGCTCCCATATCCATAAAGTTGATAACTAGCAAGATCTTCCCACTGGAAGTGAAAGTGGGAAAGTACCTCAGTCAAAGTACTATCGCCTAACAAGAAAGTGAGTTTCCCTTTCCAGTAGCAAAATCACAAGTTGTGATTTCCTCTGCCCTTGGGCTGATAAGTTGGATTAGGTCATTTAACTGGAACAGAGGGACATCCAGTAACTTCCCCTCCCTGGACAGGCTCTCACCAGTGCCCAGCACTCAGTGGGCGATCGACTGGTTCTCTGAGGCCACGGGGATGACCCTGTCTCTGCACAGCTGAGTGTCAGGGCCCCTTTTGGGTCAAACTCTGCCTCTGCAGTGCTGTGTCTTTAGGCCAGGGGTGGGCAAAATGCAGCCCGCGGGACCCCCTAATTTTTCTTAAAAATTTAGAAACTGCATATTTATCTGCCCCTGGCTGCCTGTCATGTGGCCCTTGATGGCTTGCCAAAACTCAGTAAGCGGCCATCCGCCTGAAATAATTGCCAGCCCCTGCTTTAGGGTCTGTGAGATGAATGTAGCGCTGGGGAAAAGGCACAATACAGGGAGTTGGAGCACAAGTGTCAAGGCTATGTGGCAGGATAGACAGTGCTGGGGAACAGGAAGGGGAAATCTGGTAAAATCAGATAAGGCAAATCCAGACGAAGCTGAACGTGACCTTGACATTCATCTGGACAGAGAGCTGGGCTCCACATGTGCTGGAGAGCAGCGAGAAATGGAGCTTAGAGTGGCTTACATGGAGGTGAGAGGAAATCTACAGGCGAAGGGATTTCAGCAGAGCTGGTGTCACAGCATTGGTGCATATGGGCAGCCTGATCAAGAGGGTGAGAGGAGGCCTTGGTAGGGAAGAGAGCCAAGGGTGACACTAGAGTCCTACAGTGGGAGGCCTCCATTCTCCTTGCTGCTTCTCAGGAGCATGACAGAGCTGAAGCCTGAAATTCATGGTCCATAAGGACCCAAGATGTCCATAGATGCTTCTGACAAAAAGTACATGATTTCCCCTTACTCTTTGTCCTCTCCTCCACCAGGCAAGAGACTGCAAAGTTCTGGGTGACATGAGTGGTACAGTCAGCTATGGCAAGACTGCCAAGTACTTGAATATCACCATCCTGGTGCTGATCATTCTGCTTATCATGAAAGTCTAGGTGAACTTCCACGGGTACAAATCAAACTCCACCTGGAACCACAGCTACAGCATTGAGGTCAGCACACAGCTTCACTTTCCTAGCTTCATGGCTGCTCGCCCTCCTGTTGCATTCCTAGGAATGAAAGTGGAAAGTGACTGTGCTGATAAAGGGGCCAATGCTCTCCAGATGGCACCAGTGCAGCCCTGGAGTCTCAGCCCCCATCTCCTGACACAGCCTGCACAAAAGTCCTTGCAGCATCCTGATGCCCTTTCCCTGGAGGAGCCAGCACCATGGAGATGGATGTCTGCAGCCACTTTCTCTTATGCTACTAGCCAACTGCCTAGTCTCCAAAGCCTTCTGAGAGCTTGATGCTTGCCATTGGGAAAGAGCCATGTTCCTCTGCTTATGATACTCTATTCTGTTATCTTGAGAGATTTATTTTTGTAGGTCTCTCTTCGACAGAGATGCTAAACCAATAAAGGGACTTTTCTCTTGTGTGAATGGTCATTTCTTTATACCACATTTTCCAGCATAAAGTATGCCCCTGAGTAAGATACACACCTGGTCTTAGAAAGGCAGAACAAAGGAATTTTTTTTTTTAACATGTGGGTAGGTAGCAGTAAATAATGGAGCAGCAGCTCCTGAAGCAGGAGCCTCGATCAGAGGAAAAGTGTGTCCACTTTTCAGCAGCTAGGGAGGCCCCCATGCTCATTGTGCTCTCCCCCATGTAGCATGTCCAGCATTACTTCTGCTCCCCCACCCAGGAGGAATCGTCTGTTATTATTGAGGGAGAAGTGTATGTTGTACTAAGAAAATACACTTTTTAGGGTAATCTGGTCTTGGGCCCCTCTAAGTCTCCCTCCTGGGGCCTAGGAGGGTTGATAATTCAGCGTTAATTTCATGGCACCTATCTCTTGGGGGATACCCAGTGTCTCTCTTGAGGCTAATGTTGGGATCTACATATGCTGGGATCCCAGAGGAGTGCTGGGGGTAGTGAGGGGGAGATGAAGAGCACAAAGAGCCCCTGCATGGGAGTTAACCATGCAGACCATGCCTGCTTCCAGTCCTGCAGGATTCCTGGAGGCTCTTAAACATCCAGGAGATCAGGCTGTGCTTGGGAAGTCCTGTTGGAGGTCCCCAGATTCTGCAACGGAGGCTTTACAGAAGGAATTGGGGGTGGGTTGCAGACTCAACCCCCTCTAGCCCCAGCACTCCCTTCCTCCTGTAGCATCACTGGGATCCAACCCTACTGCCATCCTCCATCTGTGGCTTGGGGTCATGGAAAAAGTGCAGGAGACAGCAATGCCAGACCTGTTCCTTCCACAGTCCCAACCCAACCATCCCCCATTGCACTGAGTGATACCCTACTTCTCTTGAGAACTGGGAATTAGGTAAATGGGAGAATAAGGGAAGGGTGTGGGGGGAAGGACAAGGCTGGGCCCTGACTATTGCTACCAGCAAGGTAGTGGTAGTGCGGAGTTTAGAGGCTGAGGAAATCCCTGAACAAAACCTTCTTGGAAGTGATTGGGAGGGCAGACAGCATCCACCCACGGGGAAACAACTTCCAAGCACCTTTCATTGCAAAGAGCAACAAGTCAATGCCAGGTTGCGTGTGTATAGAAATCCCCTCCCCACTCCTCAGTTTGAAGTTAGGGAGCCATTTACCAAATTACTGCCATGAAGGCTGACTATCCAGAGCCCTGTCCTCCGCACACTTTTTTAATTAAACTATATTTCTATATATTTACAGAGAGTTATATATACACATCCTTTATTATAAACTTTCCACCACACATCTTAAAGCAGGATTACAACATCAACAGCCCTATTGTCATCCAACCCTGGCCACATGGCTGTTCCATGCAGCCAGCGTTTGGAGAACCTGCTGGACACTCCCATCCAGACTTAAACCAAACCTCACACCTATAGCTCCATCACCCTTCACTTCTGCCAAGTTTGTATTTGGGCTTCCTGGTGGTATCCATATCAAATACTGTCTGTCCGGATGGCCGCTCCTAACAGGAGTCCATGGGTGGCTTGGCCTCCTATACACAGTCTTAAAAGCAGCATCACCCAGACGCCTCTCCCCCATCCCCAGACCTTCCAGCCCATCACTGTAATACAAGGATGTACATTCTTATCCCTTTAGACCCATTTCCCAGTGGGCTGCAGCCAGTGTAATGGCCTGACATTTTGGGTCTTTTTCTTTTCCCCTCCAGTGGCTCAAGCTGGGGCTTTGCTTCCTACACAACTGGGACTATGTTTTAGTAGATTGTACCTTGATGCCTCAGAAAGTTGTTACCCTCCCCACCCTCTTGCAACTTTTTCCACATACCTGCTGATGCTTCTGGCTGAAAACACTCTTACAGGACACTGTTAATCTGCAGAATGTGCTGCTGCATGATTTTACCAAGTGGTGAAAATTAGCAAGCCTCCAAGAAGGGAGCAAACACTGAGATGGGCACAATATTATTAGCACTAAATAAGACAAAAAGGCAAATAGAGCAGCACTTCAGGCTGTTTCACCCATTGCTAGTGACTTCTTGAACACAAGCAGCTTTGCCCAAAGGTAGCCTACTGCAAGCATTTATTCCATCTTCTTGTAATGAGACTGCAGTTGGTTGCTTATTTCCAGTTCCTTATTCCTTAGTCCCAGTTCCTTTTCCAAAGCTAATATAGACCCAATAAAAGCTTATTAATGAATTACACATCCTAAACAGTCGTGTACCTCTTTTGATGCAGCTGCTACTGAGCAGAAACAGGATGCCAGGCTGGACACAGTGGGAGTCACTACTTCTGGCACTTTTCTTGTCCCTAAACATCATTGGGACAGGCTCTCTAACAAAGGGAAGCCCTTAGCCTTTCAGTGTGGGCTTTGAAGCACCTGCTTTTCAGACCTTGTATTTTCCACGGTTGTGCCTTATCTTTCTTTCTATAATTCAGGGAATGAGGGGGCTGCGGGTGGAGATTGCTTGGGAAGGGATGTTAAGGGGGGAGAGACTGAGAGGTAGGGGAGGCCTGGCTCCTGTGGAGGCCCAGTATGTGGAAATGGGGCAGATCTACTGTGACAGCTGTGTGCAGAGCAGAAGAGAGGAGCTGTGTGTGGGGGGGACCAAGGGACTGGAGAAGGGCAATGCTATGGATGAGACTGGTGTGAGCACATGAGTGTCTGCATGAATGTATACACGTGTGCTAAATGTGTATGCGTATTCAGATGTTCATGTGTCCGGGTATACTGTGCACCTATGTATGCGCATGCATGTCTGTCTCTGAACATGTACCTGTGTGTGCATGCACAAGTGTGCATCTGTGCAGGTATGTGTGCCTAGGCATGGACCTATATGTGTGTGTGCCTACATGTGTGTGCATTTACGTGTGTTTCTGAGCACGCACCTGTATGTGCACATATGTGTGTCTGGGCATGCACCTGTATGTGTGTGCAGGCGTGTGTGCATGAGTACAGACTATGTGCACATGCATGCACGTCTGACCATGTACCTGTATGTGTATGCATGCATGTGTGTGTGTCTGTGTCTGGACATGGACCTGTAAGTATGCTGCATGCACATAGATTGTTAGGGGCTGGAAGGGACCTTGCAAGATCATCCGGTCCAGCCCCCTGCACTAGGCAGGAAAGACAACTGGGGTCAGGTGACCCCGGCAAGGTGACCATCCTCTTGAAGATTTCATCTGGGTATGTGCAAGCATGTGTGCCTGAACATGTGCAGACACATGTGTAGGTGTCCCAGCATGCACACGTTTGAGCACATACCTGTGAGTGCATGCATGTGCATATGCGTATATGCAAAAAAACTATAGAACTCTTGGTTCCAAAATGATACCTTTTATTAGACCAGCTGGGAAATGGCAAAAAAACTGTCCTTTTCTGCAAGCTTTTGGGATCAAAGTCGCAAAAGTTTTTTTATTTAAATTGGATTTTTTTGTTATTTTAAACTTCATTGCAGAACAAGGACTTTTCTTCCCCACCCCCCTGCCATTTGATGCCTCCTGGGAAGGAAATCTGCCTACTCTACACCTCAAATTGCTACTCAGCACCGCTCATGAAGACACTCTTGGGGATTGAGAGGGACAGCTTTCCTCCTTCAGCTCCCTCTGGGCAAAAATGATGTGCATTTCCTCCTACCTAAGGGGACTGTTTACCATCATGTACCATTTATACTTTCCCCAGAGCCTGAGGAAGGGACTCTGATCCCGAAAGCTTGCAGGAAGGGACACTTTTCTTGCCATTTCCCAAAAGTATCGTTTGGGAACCAAGAGTTCTGGGTTTTTTGCATGCATGCGCATGCCCGTGCACATGTGCGTCTGGGTTTGCACTTTCGTGCACGCAAGCATGTGTGAGCGCGGCGATTGCTCCCGAGCTCGAGTTTCGTTTCCCGCCGCGGCTCCTCCCCGCGGCCTGGCCCGGAGGCGCCCGGCCCAGCCTTGGCGGCGCCGCCGAGAGACGTGGTGCTGACCCTGCTGCCCGCCCCGCCGCACGACTTCGTGCTCTGGTCCGTCCCCAACCTCCTGCTGTGCTAGGAGCTCCCCTGCCTCGCCCGCCCGCTCCATCAAGGCGACCCCGCACCGCCCCCTGCGCCGCCGCCCGCGCTTTAGTTTCCTCTCCCGCGCCCGCTGGGCGCCTGCCTCGAGCTGGCCTCTCCTCAGCCCTGGGGCAGCCCGCCCCGAGGATGAGTGTGCGCCTGCGCACACACGCACGTGCAGTACCATGCAGTGTCGCGGGGAGTGGGGGCATCAGAGCTGGCAGGCGAGGTGCGCATCTGGCAGACCCCCTTGCTGCTGGCTCTTCCGCTCCTCACCCCCCGACCAGGAGGACTTGGCTACGTGGGCGCGGACTCCAGTGGCATTAGTCTAGAGCAGTGGTTCTCCACTGGGGTGCCCTGGCACTCTGGGGCGCCTTGAAATCCTTCCCAGGGTGCCATGCAGTGTTACCGGGAGGGTGGGGGATAGCGCGGATTTGATTTAAATCAAATCAGTTTGAATCACAACTTCAGTCACTGATCAGGAAGCCTTTTTTAAATCATTGTTTTCTACAAAAGGTTCACTGTCGCTGTTTGATGGCCTGTGTTCACTGAACTTCCGGAAACTTTGCATTTTTAGAGAGAGGGAAAGGCTTGGCTCTGCCTGCACAAACTGGCAGAGAGACAACAGGGCGGATGGGCAGGGAATCAGGTATTGTTTTTCATCTCCATATATGGCTGTTAACAAGGATGTTATCTCTGGAGACACGGAACTGACACTAAGCATCACAGAGATGCTTCCAGACTGAGCACCGAGTCCCATTGGGTAGGGGGGTTTTCTTGAATCTTTACTAATCTATAGAGGAGCCTTTGGGAACCCTATAAAATAGGGTCCCTAATATAGTTGCTGTGACTTATTTATAAAACTTTTCTAAAAAGGTTACATGAATATATTGTCCCAAATAGTATCTAATTAGAAGTTATAATCCGTAGTCCATGATGATACCTTTAAGCTTGAACATATCTTAAATTAAAACTATATATAGGTTTTGTGTTTTTTTAAAGCATCTTCAAAACTAAAAAAAATACGATTAAATAAAAAACATCTGATTTAAATAAAAACAATTATTATTTTTTTAAGTTGTTGATTTTTATCCACCCTGGTGGGAAAATGGGGGTGTCAGAGTTGGCAAGAGGCAAACATCCGGCACAGCTGGTTTGCCATTAATTCCATGTTCTTCCTCTCCTTGGCCCTGGGGTCCCCCAAATGATAACGGCTTGGTTATATGTGTGTGGGTGTGGGATCCAGTGGCATTAGTCGAGAGGAGTGGTTCTCTACTAAGGTGCTCTGGCACCTTGCAGTGCCTTCAGATCCTGCCACAGGGTGCCATGCAGTGTTGTGGGGAGGAGTGGGGGTGTCACAGTTGGCAAGGGGTGGACATTCAGCAGAGCCAGCTGGCTACTAACTCAATGTTCTTCCACTCCTCAGCCCTGAGATCACCTCAAGGATGAGGCTGTGTGGGTATGTGTGTGTGTGTGTGGGGGGTGTTCCAGGGCACCCTGGGGTGCCTTGAAATGCTTTTCAGTGTACCATGTGATGCTGCAGGGAGGGTGGAGGGAGTGGGGGTGTCAGAGTTGGCATGGGCATCCCACATTGCCAACTGGCCACTGGTTCCATGCTCTTCCTCTCCTTAGCCCTGGGATCACTTCAAGGGGTGTGTGTGTGTGTGTGCGTGCGCACGCGTGTTTTCCAGGGCACCCTGGGGTGCCTTGAGATCCTTTCCAGGGTGCCACAGGGTGCCATACAGTGCTGGCACTGTTAGGTGTGCAAACATGATTCACAAGATGATCCCAGAGATTTCCAATAGGAGCCTGTAGTGTTACAAATGGTATGACCTGCTGTGGCCTTTCTGAGTTTTTTGCCACAGAAGAACTGCTCTATAATTTTTCAGGAGTCAGAAAACAACTGCAAACAAACAGCTGGCGTTTTCTATGTAGCGCCTCAGGTCTCAGTGGGTGCTTTGGATCTAAGCCGGTTGAGAGCCAGTGGTCTAGACTAGAGATACATCAGTCTTGACCTCTCGGAGGGGCATGTTTCTAGAAGCAGGATCTCATCCAGTTGGGACACAAGGAGAAATGGCCAGGTCAGGGTTGGGTTAGTACTGGGCCCGTGGGCCACATAGGGAGTTTTGGTGAGTTGTTGTGGGCTGGGTCAGCACCCCTCTTCCTCCCCGTGCAACAGCTCACCAAACCTCCTTATATGGGATGGAGCTGTGGGGATGTGGGGAGCTGGCATAGGTGGCAGCTTCAGTAGGGGCAACTCAGCTGGGGCAACTCAGCTGCCACCACCAGTGGTACCTTGGGGCCACCCTTCTGCCCCAAGGAGGGGCTCAGGTAGATGCCCCAATCCCCAGCAGTAACTTGCCAGCTGTGTCCATAGGTGATGCTGGCACACGCCCAGTGCTGCTTCTGGCATATGGGGCAGGAGCTGGTATAAGCTGTGTACAGGGCTGGGACATGCCCATCCACCTGGCATGATGCAGCAGCTGGAGCCATCAGCTCCCTGTGGGCTCCATGACTTTGTGGCCGTTCACCTGCAGACTGGATACAATCAGTTGGCGGGTTGGATTGGATTGGGGCCATGGGCTGGGCACTGCCTTTGCCCACCTTTGGGCTAGGCAGTGCTCCTTCATGAGGACCAGGTGCAGCTTCAAAGAAGGAAAACCTCAGCTTCAAATTGTTCATCAGTTGGTTGGGATGCCCAAGGGTCTTTAGCAAGTTGAAGGGCTCTGCTTGGGATATAGCTAAGGGCAAGCCTATGTAGCAGCATTTTGCTGGCAGAACCCTCCCTTCTTCTGGCAGAGTTAGGCAATGACTAAGTGCGCTCCTGCACCTTCTGCTGGCAGCGATGGTCCCTGCAGCAGGTGGTGACTTCCCTGGCTCCTGTGTGGAGCAGTCAGAGGCATGCAGGTGTAGCTGAACAGTGGTGGCTGTTGAGACCAGACCTGCCGCCAGGCCAGGTCAGTGTGCAGATAGCTCAGCTCCGCCCTAGGGTTAGCTCCTCAGCTTCTGCAATGACCTTAGACAGGATGTTAGAAGTAAGCAAAGGGTTTTGGAAGTTGGAGCCTCAGTGTTGAGCAGTGGCTGAGCACAAAAGGAAATACCAGTAACAATGGCTGAAATAGTGGTTGCACAGACTTCAGGCCTCGTAGGCCAGTCGTGCCCAAACTTTCTGGGCGTGAGTGACGCCTGGGGTCTGACTGGGCTCAATCCAGCACATTCATACATTGCTGTCTTTAGGTGATGGCACCATCTTGTGGCCCTTTTGTGAGGACTCCCTGAAACTTGCACTCTCGTCAGCTGCATTGTATTGTACGGGGCATTGCAAAACTTGGACAGCAGCAAAGATTTTGCACCTGCGGATGGTACTATGCAAATATATGATGTTATGCAAATGATCCTGTAACACAAAAGCTACATGTTTGTGACAGTGGTTTCCTCGGTATCTGGGCGCCTTATTACACATTCAATATAGGCATCTCCTGGAGTTCTTAACCCCTGGATTGTCCACACATTAACACCTGAAACTAGTTTTAACCACACTTTAGGCTGCTTAAAGTTACACCACTCTAGGGCAGGTTTATCTCTGATCTGTGTTACCCAGCTCATGTTCCATTAATGTGGCCATTTTCCACAGATGACCTGCCCAAGTTGCAGTCCTCCAGCATCCCATGGTGCAGCATCCCTTTCCTGGCTCTCCTGTTCTGTGTGGATAAATATTCCACTCCTTGAATGCTGCTGCCCCAGGGGTGGTTCTGGCATCAAGCCAACACCCCTTCTGCCCTTAGGGGTTGTGACCTTCCCACCCCCAGAGGTGCAACCCTCTGCAAGCAGCCAGCAGAGCACATGACAGTTAGCCAGGTTGCAGGGCACGGATGGGTCTAGGAGTGGGGTTTGGGGGGGCAGGGAAGGCTGGAGAACAAGGTAGTGGGCTGCATTGGGTCCCTATGAGCTGGGGTTTCCTTCCCCAGGTAAGGGCAGTAGCTCCTCCAAAAGTTTTACCACTTTACCGCTCCCACCTTCCAGCCACCCTGGGAAACACGAGCAGCAGCACCCATCCCACAATGTTAAAGCCCAATCTATTAAAACATGAAACCTTCTTTAATTTACTTTCTCTTTATTTCTTTCTAAATTCTTTTTTCTTTTTTAACTTTTTATTTTATGCTTCAGTGGCTGACTTCCTTTATGTCACCACCCTTTCCCCCATTTCCTTTCCACCTCCCTTTTCATTACCCACCCCCATCCCATTAACTCTTTGCCTCCCAGCTTCATGTTCCTGTCCTCCAATCCATCTCTCGCACCCCTGCACCTAGAGCAATAAGAGAAGCTTGTCCTGGCTCACCAGCCTTGTGGTGGCAGCTTACACCTATAGCTCTTAGGCACCTGTTTGCCAGCCCTCTAATGACAAGGCACAGCTGTGCAGGTAGGGGTCAGTCAGAGAAAACTTTTAGCTGTGACCATTCCGAACTTGAGCTAGCACTACCTGGGCATGTCTACATGAGATTTTTACAGCGCAGTTGACTAATTAGCTGCATAGTAAACATTTTGGCATCTACACATGTGCCCCGTTAGGCTGGAGTGAACTAATTTACTTTGCAGCAGGATAGTACTTGTAAATACAAATACTGTCCTTCTGTGGAGTAAAAAACTCTGTAGCGGCACACGTATAGATGCTGGAGGGGCTGGCTGCGGCACAAGAGTGCTTCAGTACGGGGCTGCCAGCTAGCCTTGCACTGAAGTTCTCTTGTGCCCCAAGCAGACCCTCCACAGCATGTTGAGCTGGGGGCATCTGCCCTGGGCTGGGAGGCTGAACCCTGGGGCTCCTTGCCATCTGAGTCTGCTCTGATCCAGCTCCATGTGCTGTGCATGAATAAACTCCAGAGTTTATTGCTCTGGAGTTATTTGATCCCCAGTGCACAGTGTGCCCAGGAGCAATTAACTCTGGAGCTTATTGGAGTTTATTCATGTGCAGTAATAGCACCTGTAGACAGACGCATACTGATCAACATTTGAGCAGCTCAGCATGTAACATGGAAAAAGGCCCTGGCAAAACTGTCTTGCATTTTCGCTGTCTTAGTGTTCTGATTGCAATCTCAATGAATGCATATTGAAACCCTCCCTTTAAGGTTGTTTCTTTTAGCTCCAGAAGATCAGGAAATCCCCTGAGTAAAGAGGTGAAGGTGCTGTGCTTTAGTCAGGCATCGAAGGGGCTAAATTGTTACTAATGATTTCCCCCATCTCTTGTCTTACCTAGTTCCTTTTCATGATTTTCCATGTGCTCCTGTTTTCTTTCCCAGGCCTGAGATCGGAAGATGGTGGGGGATAAGGAAGGAGCCCGATGCTAGAGCATCACAGCCATGGTGCTGAACATCATCGGTTCATTGGTGGCGGTCGCTGCCCTGGTGGTCTTTTTCATCATGCTAAAGGCTGTGATTCATGATGTTGTCTCAAATTTCTCATGACTGCCACAGAAGACCCATACTGGGAAGGAGGCATGCAGCTCAAGTTCTTCACGCGGCTATGGAAATCTCCGAATAGGTCACATGTTCAGAAACAAGTTTGTTCAGAGCAGCAGCATGCAGTTCCTGCCTCATTTTGAGGCTAGGTTTGAATGTGTGTCCTCTTTTCAAATCTGAGCAAGCTGCCACCTCTCAACCCAGCACGCTGCCTCCCTCAATGCATCTATCTACTTGTGTGCTACTTCTCCAGCTGTTATGATGTATGTTTTTTTGTCCTGAAAATAATCCACTGTCAATGCTGCTATAGCTTTTCTGCTTTGCAGGGCTCTATGCAGATAAGAGGGTACATTTTGCTCAGAGGAGGCTCTGGTCTACTTTAGTTTGTATCTATGGGTGCACCAGAACCATCTCTTTGGGAGAGTGTGAAACCAAGCTGTGCCTCTGATACTGTTACCAGTAGGTTTCTTTTTTGCCAGAGCCCTCTAAGGATTGACATGGCAACTCATCTGATGTAAGTGAACTTTGATAGTAACCCCTAGACATATTATAGGTTTTCTCCCCAAGGAGAGTGGTCGATCCTTAAGGAGATGATCCTCCAAGCACAGAGGGAGGTAATCCCAACATGGACCAAAGGGAGCAGGAGGGCACACAAGCCCCCATGGCTCACCGAAAGCATCCGGGAGTGTCTCCTAGCTAAAAGGGGTGCACACACCCAATGGAAGGGAGGGGCGATCACCAGGGAGGACTACCCTGCGGTTGCTCAGGGATGCAGGGGGGCAGTCAGGAAGGCCATGGCGGAGATGGAACTGGGACTAGCTTCCCAGATCAAGGACAACAAGAAGTCCTTTTTTAAATACATAGGGGGCAAAAAGAAGGTTCTGGGTAATGTTGGGCCCTTGCAGGACACGCTAGGAAATCTGGTTGTCACACCAGACGACAAAGCTAGCCTATTTAACAACTTCTTTGCCTCTATTTTCCTGAGCAGGGACCAGATCAGCTCCCCAGTGGGCCCCCCTCAGGCCCCAGGGGAGGTGCACCTAGGCCAAGGGTCAGTGAGGATCTAGTCAGGGAACTTCTGGAGGGACTGGATGTATTTAAATCAGCTGGTCCGGATGATCTCCACCCCAGAGAGCTGAGGGAATTAGCTGAGGTCATGGTGCGACCCCTGGCATTGCTGTACGAGCACTCGTGGTGCTCTCGTGTGGTGCCAGAGGACTGGAAGAGGGCCAACGTGGTTCCCATCTTCAAAAAGGGAAGAAGGAGGACCCAGGAAACTCTAGGCCAGTTAGTCTTACCTCGATCCTGGGCAAGCTTTTTGAGAGAATTATTCTGGCACATGTCCACGAGGGGCCAGTGAGGGAGATAATGCTCAGGGGCAACCAACACAGGTTCATTAGCGGCAGGTCCTGTCAGACCAACCGTGGCCTCTACAACCAGGTCACCAAATCCTTAGATGCAGAGGTAGCAGTGGACATAGTCTTCCTTGACTTTTGGAAGGCCTTTGACACTGTCTCTCACCCTGTTCTCATTAAAAAACCGGAGTACTGTGGTGTCGACACCTGCCCAGTCAAATGGATCGCCAACTGACTGGAGGGCTGCACCCAGAGAGTGGTGGTGGACGGGTCATTTTTGACCTGGAGGGATGTGGGCAGTGGGGTCCCGCAGAGCTCGGTCCTTGGACCCTCACTGTTCAACATCTTCATCAGTGACTTGGACGAGGGGGTAAAAAGCACCCTGTTCAAATTTACTGATGACACTAAGATGTGGGGGGATGTAGGCATGCTAGATGGGAAGAATAGGCTGCAATCAGACCTAGACAGGTTACACGGGTGGACAGATGAGAATAGGATGGGATTCAACACTGACAAGTGCAAGGTGATGCACCTGGGGAGGAAGAACCAGCACCATACCGACAGGCTGGGGAACTCCCTTGTCAGTACAGAGGCGGAAAAGGATCGTGGAGCCATCATTGATGCCAAGATGAACATGGGATGGCAGTGTGGGGAGGCAGTCAGGAAGGCCAACCACACCTTATCGCGCATCCACAGATGCATCTCAAGCAGGTCCAAGGAGGTGATCCTTCCCCTCTATGCAGCACTGGTCAGGCCGCAGCTGGAGTACTGTGTCCAGTTCTGGGTGCCGCACTTCAGGAGGGATGAGGACAACATGGAGAGGGTCCAGAGGAGGCCACTCGCATGATCAGGGGACAGCAGGGCAGGCCCTACGAGGAGAGGCTACGGGACCTGAACCTCGTAAAAGAGTGTTGTAATTATTTTGCACTTGCTAAGTGCTATGGGTGGCCATGTTCGCATGTGTTTAGTGTTTGTGTGGCAGGTGCTGGGTGGATGGGAGGTTCTGGGGCTGCAGCGTGGAAGCAGCATGCGGCTGGAATTTTCCGCACGGGGTTTCTCAAGGGGAAGTCCAGGGCTTGTCAATAATGTGACGGTCACCGCCCCAGGCAAATGAGAAAGCGCCGCATGTAATTAGACCGCCCCGCATCACAGAGAGTATAAAAATCATTGCGCTGTGAACTTCGGGGTCTTTGCGCACCCGACGGAACGAAACGTACCCCACGACGACCAACACGGAGCGACCTTCGGCCTGATCAGCCGGAGGGAAGGACGCCAGACCCGCCTGATCCCGGCGACCCCTCCCCGGTTCCACTGAGTGTGAGTGGGTGCTCCCTGGTGCACCCAGCATAGTTATTTTGTTTGTTTAGTAATACAATCAAGCCTGACCCTGTAAATCAAGTGTGATCTGCATAAGTCTGGCCATTATAAAAGATCCTGCTCACATGGCGTCACGAACAGGATGGTCGGCTGCAGATCATGACAGGGATGATCAGTCCCGCTGTCAGGCATGTCCTTGGGCGTCCGGCTGCAGGCAGCTAGTGGACGCTGATGAACTGTGGCGCCATCTCCAATTTCATCAGGCCCCCAGCCACACTGATAATGACGGGACCCAAGCATTTTGTGTGTGGCTTGGGGAAAACCCCAGGAGACCTTGGGAGGCCCGTCTTACAGGCCGCACTCTCGGCTGTATATTGAGAGATCCCGCGGTCGCGTTCTCCATCCCGTCGGCCCAAGGGGAGCAGGTTGCCGCAGCCAGCGAGTTCCCCCCTCCCGACTGGGACGTTACCCCCTCCCAGGACTGGGACGGTTGTGTAGAGGCGATCGCGGTGCTTGCGGGTGACAAGGGGTGCCTGCAGGGAATCGCTCCCCCCTCTCCATCTACGATCCCCGGCGGCGTCAGCCACTGGCGGCTGCACGCCCTGGCCGAAGATCTCGGGGTGTTAAAAGAAGGGAGAAAGAGGGGAAGGAAAGTCGCGTGCCTGCGTGCTTGTTTTGAAACCCTCGTATCCACCCGTAACTGCTTGAATGATTATGAAGTGGCGGGCGTTACCATGAGCCGCGCCAGCAAAGATGGTGCCCTTCAACAACGGCCGAGCGGCGGATACAAGCCAGAGCCCCCGCCCCCTGCTCCGCCTACTGCCCCACCACCATATTTGGGAGACAAGGCACCGCCTCCACTGGTGACGCCGCTATATCCGCCACTCCTTGAAGGGCGGGGCAAGACTCGTCCTCCTCCAGAGCCTCCTCCTCCAGCGCCTCCTCCGTCAGCGCCCAACTCCGTGCCAACCCCTCCACTTCAGGTTCATCCTATTGAGATTGTGAAAATCTGCCAGGACAACGACGGCAACATTATCACCGAGCGAACCACCAGAGACCGTGATCGTGTTAGTACATTTCAACTGGTTAAAGCCTCGCAGTGTTTTGTTAAGTTAACGACTGTTTGTTTTCTAAGTCAGGTAACTCCTCGCGATGTCCACCCGTTGACAGGACGAGGAGGCCGCTACCGAACCTCTCATCTGCCCACCCGTCACGCTGCCACCGTGAGACCCAGGGGCACTCCCCATGTCATTTGTGGGGCTATGGGTGAGGCTTGTGGGGAAACCAAGGGGATCGGGAGCAACTGCCCCCACATCGGGACCGAGTGTAATCCCACGCCGACGTCGGAAGCTATGGTTACTGTTTTTGATCTATTTCTTGTTGTTAACTAATGTCATTGTAATGCTTTCCTTTACAAAACGCGCGAAGCGGAGTTTAGATTTATCCCCATTACCCGCTGCGGATAACTTATTCCTCCGCACCTCACGGGAGTGGATGTTACTTACTGGACACACCTCAGGCTCAGTTTGTGCCCAAGCACCTACCTCAGCTGCAGATAGCCCTTTTCGTATAGCTGTTATCCCTGTTAATTACACAGAGTTATTTTTGAGTTTTACACGTAATTCTTCCGGTAATGAAACTATCCACTATTTAGCATGTAGAACGACTTGTTCCGTTAAAACCCTTACTTATGCATGGAAGTGGAATGGTACCCACCCGATTAATTGCACGGTCCAAGATGTGCCACAGGGTTGCTTTAATCTTACCCATGGGCCACCGTGGGGAGCACCGCACTCCATCCTGCCCGACCCCAATAATGTCACTCTTTCTATCCTGTCACTTCCTCAAGCCGTTTTACAAGCAGTAAAGGTTAAACCCTCTACCCTTGACACCCAGTGTTTTTGGCCGAGGTGTCACACTATTCTGTGTACCTTCAAAACGTCCGTATCCAGGAGGGCTTTTGAAGATATTACGGCATTCCGTTTGTTCTCCACAAAAGCTTTTATGACAACAGGGAGCAATTTTGGTTTACCTGCTCACCGTAAGGCATTTAAAACCTTTACCAACCACTTTAGCTCGGATCTCAAGTCATTATTGGCTCTTTTCAATACCAAACCCCGCCCCCCAGTGGGGCTAATTCCAGCTCCCCATGACACCATGTTTTATTGCCAGTGGGATGAAAATTCAACCCAGGCCATTTTATATAGTCATTTTCCATATCACTTGAACGTTTGTTGTATCTTAGTGCAGGTTACCCGATGCCCTTATCAGTTTTCCAATGTCACTCATTGGACTGCCCCGCTCACCCTCCCAAGTAATGCTCGGAAACGCCGCGATGTAGTTTCCACTGACCAAATCACAGGTGTCATGGGAGAACCCAAATTCTGGTCCAATATGACCCACACTGAGCGTAGAAAGTTTGCTACCGGATGGACTTTATATGGCATGTTCGCCACTGGTGCTTCTGCCTCTGCTTTAGCCATTCAGCAGTTACAGACTTTAGAATTGTTAGCAAGACTTGCCAATGGTACGGCAGATGCTTTAGAAGTGTTTAATCGCCAGTTGCAAGACACCTCTAAAGTGGCGTTCCAAAATCGTCTTGTATTGGATTTTATGCTAGCTAAAGAGGGTGGGTTCTGCGCGACGTTGAACCTCACTGCACCACATGAGACTTGCTGTTTCGTCATTTATAATGCCTCAGAACCCCTCTCCAAAGCTATCAGCCAAATCCGCAAGGTAGCGGAAGACACACGCACAATCGTTCAGACCCCTTTTAATTGGTTAACAAGCACATTTGAATCACTATTTAACCTTCGGCTTTCGCCGTGGTTAGTAAATCTGTTAACCCCCCTGTTTACAATCTTGATTGTGATTTTAGTTGGGTTTTGTTGTATTGGCCTAGTTGCCCATTGTATCCGACGTCAGGTTACATCTGTTATGCTTATTACACATCACAAGCACTTTCCCCAGACAAATGTTTACCCTCAAGAAATAAGGCGAAGCGCATTATAGAGCTAGTTCAGTAGCCAAGTTCCATTTCTGTTTAACTAGTTATACTTACCTTGAACTGAACTAGACCTGTTAAGGTTTCTGTTCAACTGCGCTTTGAGTGTTTGGGCCGTTGCCCCATTTTCCCTCTAAGGTTTCGAGTGTGTTAAGTAACGGAAGCAACTCCAATGTTTACAGCTGTTTGATGTTCCTTTTGTTATCTTATTATTGTAGTGGTTCGTTTAACAATTTGTTGTAAGCCACTTGGCTCACATGGCCAGGGGGGCATGTTGTAATTATTTTGCACTTGCTAAGTGCTATGGGTGGCCATGTTCGCATGTGCTTAGTGTTTGTGTGGCAGGTGCTGGGTGGATGGGAGGTTCTGGGGCTGCAGCGTGGAAGCAGCATGCGGCTGGAATTTTCCGCACGGGGTTTCTCAAGGGGAAGTCCAGGGCTTGTCAATAATGTGACGGTCACCGCCCCGGGCAAATGAGAAAGCGTCGCATGTAATTAGACCGCCCCGCATCACAGAGAGTATAAAAATCATCGCACTGTGAACTTCGGGGTCTTTGCGCGCCCGACGGAATGAAACGTACCCCACGACGACCGACACGGAGCGACCTTCGGCCTGATCAGCCGGAGGGAAGGACGCCAGACCCGCCTGATCCCGGCGACCCCTCCCCGGTTCCACTGAGTGTGAGTGGGTGCTCCCTGGTGCACCCAGCATAGTTATTTTGTTTGTTTAGTAATAAAATCAAGCCTGACCTGTAAATCGAGTGTGATCTGCATAAGTCCGGCCATTATAAAAGATCCTGCTCACAAAGAGAAGGCTGAGGGGGGATCAAGTGGCCTGTTACAAGCTAGTCAGGGGGGATCAGCAGGCACTGGGGGAGTCCCTGTTCCCCTGATCACTACCAGGAGTGACTAGGAATAACAGTCCGAAGGTGGCATAGGGTAGATTCAGACTAGACATCAGGAGGCGCGACTTCACGGTCAGGGCAGCTAGGATCTGGAACTTCCAAGAGAAGTGGTGCAGGCTCCTACCCTGGGCGTCTTTAAGAGGAGGTTAGGTGAACACCTTGCTGGGGTCGTTTGACCCCAGTACTCTTTCCTGCCATGGCAGGGGGTCGGACTTGATCATCTGCTCAGGTTCCTTCCGACCTGACCAACTATGAAGCTATTTGACCAGGTGAGTGGGGCTGAGTGAGATATAAACCTCCCAGCACTGCCTGCTTCAGTTGTTGCAGCACCTTCTCAGGTCAAGCCAGATGCATGCTCAGCCCCACCACAAGACTGGGCTAGGCCCTGTGTTGCCCCAGCACCATAGGTAGGAGGGGGAAGGATGCAATGTGTCTGGCAGAGGCTGCCCCACTGGAACTGGACCTTTTTCTTGGGGGAAGCTGGGGAGGGCCTGGCTTGTCAGTGTGGAGGAGCTTTCCAGGTCACAGCGGCACAAGCATGGTAGGAGGCACAGGGAGCCCATTGCCCTGCTGGGGTCCTGCTTCTGGAGTGGGGCCAGGCAGACCCACCATGCAGCTGAGACTTAATGCTGCAGCAGGAAGGCCTTGCCTGGCTCCTGTGGGGGGCCCAGCACCTCCCTTCCCGTGGTGGTGGGATGCAGGCACAGGAGATGGCCCCCAGCTCCAGCTCTGTCCACATCCCCAGCCCCAGCACCTACCCACGGGGGCGAGGGGAAGTCATGGCTCCACAGTTGGATGGGATCCCCTAATGGCTGAGCCATGCATGCTGCCCTCTGCCCATGGCTCCCCACCAGTGGCTTAGGGCCCACACCGTGCCAGGCACATGGTGAAGACATAAGGGGCTGCGGCCATTTTTCCTGGAGGTCACTTTAGGAACAAGTTACTGGTAACCGTTTAACTGATATAATTGGAGGAGGTTAAATGGATAATTTAAAAAATGATATTTACATCCCTACTTGAAAAACATCTCAGTGAACATCAAAACATAGCAGGTGAGAGAGAGAAAGGAAAAGGGGCCAGACTAGGGGACCAGAATAGGTAGCCAGAAGAGGGTGCCCAGTTGTCTCCTGAGGAACACCTTATTATACCTCCCCTAATGTTTCAGGGAATAAATGCACCAGGCTATGAAACTCCCATTCTAAGCAGAAGCGCCTGTTCTCCAGATGACAGGTAACCTTGTGGGTTGGCTACTGATAGAAAAGGCAGAAACAGGTCTACAACCCAACCTTTTATTTGCTTGCACTTCAAAACACAAATACAAACTTTTATCCCAAAGTCTATCTGGCTACCCATTACAGCACAACATAGATTCTCCTCTATACCAGCGGGGGAGACTTGAGAGATCGGAGGAGGGTGGCACACAGATTAACAGCAGGTCTTCTTGAATTTCCTGAGTTCTCCAGATTTCTCCCCAGCTTATACCCTGTATTTATAGATGGTTGTTCTAATATTCTAATAAATTACCTCTTTAAATTTATTTATATTTCTTTGCTTTACTGAAAGGTGTCAATTAGTTGGGATTTATGTTCCTGTGAAATTACATTTCTGGAGGGCAGGATTCTTAGCTCCTTCCTTCACCATTATGGGATATTACCTGCCCTCATCCTGTTTTTCTCTTCCCCCAAAGTTATGGTGTTTCATAAACAAGGCTGCATGGTGTTTGGGTTTTGGGTTTTTTTACAACTTATCTAGAAACTTAACAAAAATATCTGCTTTTTGGTTATATTAATTACTATAAACTAAAGCTATGATATAGTATATTCCGATTATATAATATATGGTCTTCCCTTATATTTCTTTTCAGACTTTGTGTGCTGTTTTAGTTCTATCTTATTACTGATTTAGTTAGACATGTTGAAGGCTTCCTTTAGTTTGCTGAGCAAGCTGATTATCACATCTGCAAAGGCTCATGCTATGATCACTCAGAGACAGACCTTGGGGTCTTCTGCTTAACCACACTTCTGCAGCTTGACCTAGGCCTCTTGAAAATGGCCAAGGCTGGCAACATACTGGGAAATCTGATGCTGGCATGTGATAGTCCATACCTAAGTGAACTTTTCCTTCATCCGCTTTGTCAGAGGGGTTAGATTTGACTTCCTCAGATAATATCCTAGGGCACCCCTCTTCTTGGACATACTGCTCTGTGACACCATCCTGTTCCTGTGTGAGCTCTTGGGAGATGCCAGGAAGGGGCAGAGAGTGGATGTGAGGGCACAGCTTCGCGGCAGGGGGGGTTGGAGCAGTGGGAGAAAGTCCAGTGGACTACAGGACTACTGGGGAGTCTGCAGGGACATTTATCTTGAGGTATCTCAGAAGTCTTGGGGCACCAACTATAAGAAGCTTCCAAGGGCAACTCCTGGTTGTGGCCAATACCAGTAGAGCAGGGGGCCTAGAAACCATAGGCCCCCATGGAAGAATCAGGAAGAAATTTATCTGAGGGAATCTCAGAGTTTGTGTCCTGCCCTATTTACTCGTGGGAGGGCAAAGAAGACCAGTAGCACAGTGCTATAGCCACAATGCCTGGAGACCTAGAGCAATGGCTTGTTAGATTCTGTGGTGGAAATTCCCCGCCTTGCAGGAACATTGCTAAGTCAAGCCTGTGGCCTCTGTGCAGAACTTGTTGATTGCCCCGTCCTGTTCTGTTCGGCATCAAGGAGCCTTGCAAATTATTTTGTCCAGCCTTCAATCATCCCCATTGCCCTAGGTCTGCTTTGGGATAGCCACAATTCCCTAGAGCAGAGTGTGTGTGTGGGGTGGGGGGACGCCCTTCAACAGGTCCCAGGTAGCCCCTAGAAAATGTTGGCCTTCAGTTTGTGTCCATCCCTTCATCTGTGCTGGCCCCAGCAGCCTTACCTGGGTTCCTCGGGGTTTCCTGGGGCAGCAGCAATGGTGATCAGGTGCTTGGAACCTGGCCGGCATCCAGAGGATCTGGTTTCTGGCAGCCCACACTGCTGCCATGTGTGCTGCACCACTTTTTTTAGTGGTTTTTTTTTTTGACACCAGGATCTTCCGGTGTCAGAAAACCCCACTGTGCTGCTAATTTTTATACATGCAGGTGCTGCAAACTGAATGTGTGTACTCATTAGCATGTGCCCAAAAGGTCAGAATGTTTTGGATACTATGGATTCCTATTTGAAATCTTTGGTCTTGTCTTATAGTTTCATAGTTTCATAGTTTCTAGGGTCGGAAGGGACCTGAGCAGATCATCAAGTCCGAACCCCTGCCATGGCAGGAAAGATTACTGGGGTCAAATGACCCCAGCAAGATGTTCATCTAACCTCCTCTTAAACACCCCCAGGGTAGGAGCCTGCACCACATCCCTTGGAAGTTGGTTCCAGATCCTAGCCGCCCTGACAGTGAAGTAGTGCCTCCTGATATCTAGCCTAAACCTACCCTCTGCCAGCTTGTGACCGTTATTCCTGGTCACTCCTGGCGGTGCTCAGAGAAACAGTGACTCCCCCAATGCCTGCTGATCCCCCCTGACTAGTTTATAACAGGCCACTAGATCCCCCCTCAGCCTTCTCTTTTGGAGGCTGAGCAGGTTCAGGTCCCGTAGCCTCTCCTCATAGGGCCTGCCCTGTTGTCCCTTGATCATGCGAGTAGTCCTCCTCTGGACCCTCTCGATGCTGACCACATCCCTCTTGAAGTGTGGCGCCCAGAACTGGATGCAGTACTCCAGCTGTGGCCTGACCAGTGCCGCATAGAGGGGGAGGATCACCTCTTTGGACCTGCTCGAGATGCATCTGTGGATGCATGCCAAGGTGCGTTTGGCCTTCCTGACTGCCTCCCCACACTGCCGGCCCATGTCCATCTTGGAGTCAGTGATGACCCTGTTAGAAATATTATTAAAAATGCATTATCAATAGCTGTTAGCTCCTATCAATAGTGTTGTCCTTTGCCAGCCCTCCTTGTCTCCTTAATGAGAGAGGGAAGGGGGGGTTGGGAACTGAAGGAAAAACTCCAAGAGCTCTCTTTGTTCTGCAAATTTACTATCTCTTTGTTACAGTAAAGCATATACTCCTTAGCGTTCTCATGTAGATAAGAGTAAATTGCAATTTTTAATGGTCCTGTCCTTGGGGCAGAGAAGGTTTGAACTTTTGGTAACCTAAAGTACTTTCTGAGCAGGCGCAATCAGCTAATACATATTAAGCCTATCCGCCCCGCATACTTAAGTAGTTAATTATAATACACATGGGATGCATGATCTGACGTATTCTCATGCATGTTTGTATGAACCGGAAATGAGTTGTAAGAGTTCCTGTTTCTGTACACGTGCCAGAAAAGAGGGGATAAAAGCCTGCTAATGATTGTACTCAGGGGCAGAGGGTTTTGATCTTTTGTCTTCTCCCTCTGACCCTATTTGCAAATATATACCTTTTGTCTCACCAACAATGTGTGCCTAAGGATTTGTTATTCAATGAGCCTCCAAAGAAAACGAACCGAGAGAGAGTTTTTTTTACTTCAATCTGGCGCCCAACGTGGGGCTTTCTTTGGATAACTCCGGAGTTCGTCGGCACATCGTCTCTGCCCCCCTGGGGGGTTTGCGTGCCGAGCCTTTCTTTTTGGCTCGCCCTGAGGGGGGGCTTGAGGTGTGAGCCGGAACATCCGGAACACTAAGAGCTCCTATGCAAATTTTGTTTTTTTTTGGAGTCTCCAGGTACACATTTTTGGCTTTGGATCGAGATCTCTGGGGTATCTGAGTGAGTATACGAATTCCCTTTGCCCAATTTGGTTCTGGGTCCGGAGCAGGAGGTGTGCATATTCTCATGGTAAATCATCTGCTGTAAGGGACTTTTTGGTATTTGGTGTGCCTTGGGTGCACTTTTGTGGGCAAAATGGGTACGGTTAGCTCCCGTGTAGAAAACACGGATACCCCTCTAAGGTGCTTATTACGTCATTTTAATAAATTTGCAAGGCCGGCCGATTACAGAATAAAAATGAAAAAAAGTAATTTAACTCAGTTTTGTCAACTCGAGTGGCCAACATTTGGGGTCCACTGGACCCCGAAAGGATCCTTTGTGCTAAAAGAAGTGATAGCTATCCATGAAATTGTTATGCAAAATGGGTATTGGAATCAGTTTCCTTATATTGATTGTTGGTTGTGGGTGGTTCAAAATCAGCCACCTTGGATTAAGAATTACTTAGTAAAGTCTCATGTGATGCTTGTTAAGAAAAAGACTCGGGGGGGGGCGCCTGTACTTCCTGAGTCTAATGAGGGGGGGGATTCTGAATTGGCTGAGTACCGGACCCGTGCTCCGGTTGCCCTGTCGGGTAGCGAAGATGAGTCAGACGCCTCCTCGGCATCCAGTCCTTCTGCACCACCGCCCCCTCCCTTAGAGAGACCACCACCGACGTACCAAGGCATACCTAATGAGTTAGAGCGTGAGCCTCAGCCAAGTGCCTCATCTGAATCAGGAAATAAGGGTTATTATTTGCGCAAGCCTGTAGAGTCACAGCCGGTGCTGAACTGTCCGATGCGAGAGGTTATTGGGGAAGGAGGCACTGCAACTTTTGTCTACACCCCATTTAGCACTTCAGATTTATTTAACTGGAAGAATCAGAGCCCCTCTTTTCGTGAAGACCCTGAAAAGATGAGGGATTTGTTTCGATCCATTGGGCAGACTCATCGACCCACTTGGGCTGATGTCCAGATGATGCTCCAGACCCTCCTAACCCCGGAGGAGAGGAGATTAGTGTTAGGGACAGCAGAGCGTATTGCAACAGCCAGAGTTGAGTTAGAGGGTGCTGCTGGTCGTACTCTGCGTGATACCTTCCCTGTAGAAGAGCCGAGATGGGATAATCACACTGCCGAAGGCAGAGAGCTGAGTGCACGGTATCTGGGAATTATAGTGGAAGCAATGGGAAAGGCAGTGCCTCGGGTTACCAATTTGTCTAAGTTGTATGAAGTGAGACAGGGAAAAGAGGAGGATCCCTCAGCTTTCCTTGGGAGGCTGTATGAGGCGTTTCGCAGGTTTTCGGATCTGGATCCAGAAGCCCCAGATAACCAGCGCATGGTAAATCTTATGTTTATTGGTCAATCTGCTGCTGATATCCGTAAGAAGTTACAGAAAACTGAGGGAGGTGCTGGGAAACCGATTTCAGAGCTGGTGGAAATTGCATATAAGGTGTATGGGAATCGTGAGCAAGTGCAGGAGCGCAAGGAGGATAAAAAGGCTCAGCGACAGATGGCAGCACTAGCAGCTGCTATAACTGGAGGGAACTCTGAAAAGGCTGGGATGCAGAAGGGGAAAGGAGAAAGAGTGGGAGCAGACGTTTGTGCTTATTGCAAAGAGAAAGGACACTGGAAAAGGGAATGCCCGAAGTTGAAGGAGAAGAGAGAGAGGGAACCGAGAGGTCACCTCATGCGGGCAGAAGACAAGGGTGAGGATTCAGAATGAAGGGGACAGGGATCTAAGACCACTACCCTTCGGGTTGGAGCCCGAGAAGATCCCATGGTAACCATTAGGGTTGGTGGCAAAAACTTTGAAGCCTTGGTGGATACTGGGGCTACATTTTCAATGATTCCAGAAAAACCCCCCTGTGCAGGAACTAGTGAACAGCATGTACTTGTGGAAGGGATTGAGGGAATGCAAACCCGACTCCCTGTTTGTAAACCACTCCTCACCAAAGTGGGAGATCATTTGCTTGAGCACTCCTTTGTGTATTCTCCAAGTTGCCCGGTTGCACTCCTTGGGCGGGACTTACTCACAAAATTGCAAGCTGAGATCTTTTTCAGAGACGATCAGATGGTGGTCCAGCTACCTGTCAAGCAGAGCTCGAACTATCAGGTGGCTCTCCTGGAGGACCGACGCCCTGCAGTAAGTCCAGAAGATCACATGACTGGAGTAGACCCCTCGGTATGGGCTGATGGAACCCCTGCGCGAGCTAAGTTCGTCTCCCCGGTAAGGATCGTACTCAAGGATGGGGAGGGGCCCGTTCGGGTAAAGCAGTACCCACTCAGCCGAGCGGCCAGAGCTGGACTCAAGCCGTTAATAGAGAAATACAAGAGGTACGGATGGCTAGTGGAAGGGACTTCACCCTATAACACCCCCATCCTTGGAGTGCCAAAGGCAGATGGGGTCTCATACAGACTGGTCCAAGACTTACGGGCAGTAAATAAGAAGGTCCTTTCAGACCATCCTGTAGTCCCGAACCCTCACACGATTTTGACACAAGTACCGGGGGAAGCTGAAATATTTTCAGTGCTAGATTTGAAAGATGCTTTCTTCTCTATTCCCCTTCACCGAGACAGTCAAAAATTGTTTGCTTTTGAATGGGAGGATCCAGACACCTTCCATAAAGCCCAACTCATGTGGACAGTTCTCCCACAAGGATTCGTAGCAGCCCCTCATATTTTCGGACTTGCCCTTCAGAAGGACTTGGAGGAGTGGAAGGGATCACACCCCGCAGTGACTCTCCTCCAGTATGTGGATGACCTGCTAGTTGCAAGCCCAAACTTGCAGCTCTGTGAGGAAGCCACCAGGTCACTCCTAAACACTCTAGGGGAAAAAGGATATAAAGTTTCTAGAGAGAAAGCCCAGATATGTCAGCCTGAAGTCACATTTTTGGGATATAAGCTCTCAAAAGGAGTCAGAGCCCTAAGTGCAGATCGCATACAGGCAATCCAAGGTCTAACCCCACCTAAGTCACCCAAGGAGCTACGAGCATTCCTAGGGCTAACTGGGTTCTGTCGACTATGGATACCAGATTACGGTGGGAAGGCTAGACCACTGTATGACTCCCTGACTAAGGAGAGTCTCACTAAATGGAAATGGAATAAAGAAATGCAGCATGCCTTTGATCTGCTTAAAGCAGCATTAACCCAGCCCCCTGCCCTGGCCATCCCAAACAGTAAAAAGCCATATCGACTGTATGTTCATGAGAATCGAGGGGTCGCATCAGGGGTGCTGACACAGCCATCGGGCCCGACCTGGAGACCCGTGGGATATTACTCAAAGGTTCTAGATCCAGTGGCACTCGGGTGGCCAGCCTGTCTTCGGGCTGTGGCAGCCACAGCAGTGGTTGTTGAAGAAGCCCAGAAGATAGTCATGGGTGCGGATATGGAAATACTCACTCCTCATGGAGTTCCCCAGATCCTAGGGACTGAGGGAGGGAAATTTCTTAACCCCTCCAGACAATCACGGTATGAGATATTTTTGCTCTCTAATCCAGGACTTACTTTCAAACATACTACAGCTTTAAACCCTGCAACCTTGCTGCCGGAGCCAGGAAAACCGATGCATGACTGCCTTGAGGTCCTAAATCAAACCACACAGGTGCGACCTGATCTTGCTGAGGACCCAATTGAGGACCCAGATGTTGAATACTTCGTAGACGGCTCCAGCTCTGTTATCGATGGAAAAAGACGAACAGGATGTGCAGTGGTAACCTTGAATAAGGTAGTATGGAGGGAGTCATTGCCAAGCTCATGGTCGGCACAGGCCGCAGAACTCACTGCGCTCACCCGAGCATTACAGCTGGGGACAGACCAGCGGGTTAATATATATACTGACTCTCGCTATGCTTTTTCTACAGTCCATGCACACGGACTATTGTGGAAAGAAAGGGGTTTTATTACGGCCTCTGGGAATAAAATTGCTAATGGCCCCCAGATTATCAAGCTACTAGAGGCACTCCACCAGCCTAAAGAGGTAGCAGTCATTCATGTGCGGGCCCATGGGAAGGCTGCTGAGGAAAAGCATAAGCTTGGAAATGCAAAGGCTGATTCAGCAGCAAAGGAAGCTGCATTTATTGGGGGAGAAGCGGAGGAGGTATCCAAGCAGGCCATGTCCCATGCCATATGGCCAGACATCCAAGATTTAGTCCCACAGTATTCCCCTGAAGAAGATAAATTTGCACAAGGAGCTTGTGCAGAAAAGAACTCCCGGGGTGGTGGATAGTACCAGGAGGGAAAGTCATGATACCTAGGCCATTGCTTCGGGAGGTGCTGCAACAGCTCCATGCAAGAACCCATATGGGAGGCTTGGCCATGGGTGATCTAGTGATTTGCCAAGCAGTAGCTCCAGGGCTATATGTAGAAGCTCAGCGCATTGCTACCAAGTGCATCACATGCCAGAAAGTAAACCCCCGAAGGAAACCCCCTGTGCCAATGGGAGGTAGACCCTGGGCAGCGTACCCTGGACAGGCATGGCAGATTGATTTTGCCGAGCTCCCACGGTCCGGACATCACGGGTTTTTACTTGTCATGGTAGACCAGCTCTCTGGTTGGGTCGAGGCCTGGCCCACCAGGACTGCCACTGCGGCTACAGTAGTGAAGTATTTGTTGCAGGAGATCATTCCCCGGTATTCCCTGCCTGAGTCCATTGAGTCGGATCAAGGACAACACTTCGTGGGAAAAGTGGTTCAAGGAGTCGCGCAAACTCTCAAGGTTACTTGGAAATTACACACACCATGGAGACCACAGAGTTCAGGACAAGTGGAACGCATGAATAGGACTTTAAAGACTTTGCTCACCAAAATCTGTATTGAAACACGTCTTAAGTGGCCTCAAGCATTGCCGCTCGCCCTTACTTGCATTCGAAACACTCCCCGACGGGGCCTTAAATTGACCCCATATGAAATTATGTTTGGCAAGCCGCCTCGAGTCTTACCTCCTGGGATGCGAGAGAATGTAACTTTTGAATTAGGTAATAGTGAGCTTCATATGTACGTTATTGCTTTGCAGTCTGTCTTGTTTTCTCTTCACAGGTATGCAGCCTCCTTTCAGCGCCTGCCTTTAGACGTACCGGTACATGACTTCTCCCCGGGAGACTGGGTCTTGGTGCAGCGGTGGAAAAAGGAACCTCTGACTGAGAGGTGGAGTGGCCCTTTCCAGGTACTTCTAACAACCCACACCGCTGTAAAGATTGCTGGCCATGACCGTTGGATACACCATACCCGTGTGAAACGACATCCACAAGCGTCAGAGGACAACAACTCCCAAGACGAACTCACTCCGGAAGCTGAGTCGTCTTCGGAACAAGAAGCCAGCAAGTGGAGCTGTGAACCTACTGGTGATCTCCAAGTGCGCCTGAGACGGCTTAATCAAAGTTCAGAAAATTAGTCCGGAAAGTAAAAGGGAAAATATCGTGGAAATTATAATGTGCCTTGTTGTTATCTGCATAATGAAAGAAGCAGGATTGCATAGCCTTAGCCACTGGCCTATGCCCCCGCTTTCCCAAATTACTCCCCCAGGGACAAATTTGTATGTTGATATGATGGAGAGAATTGCAAGTACTTTTAATCTTACCAACTGCTGGGCCTGTGGGGGGCTCCGAGAGGCCGGAGAACAGTGGCCTTGGAGGGCTTTTCCTTTGGCCCCAAAATGGTTAGTCAGTGACAAAGCAGATGTTAAGAGTACTGGTCAAGAATGGGATGAGAACCACAGCTGGGATCTTTCCCAAGTGGCATTGGGAGAGTACTGTATTAGCAGTAATGGTACAGGAAGGAGGTTAGGACATAGTCAGTGTACATGGACATTAAAATGGGCCCGAGTATGCAGCAGGTATGCTGATCAATGGAATTCTGCTGCCGTTAGGCTCCCAATCTCCACACAGATGCAAAATCTCAAAAGGACAAGAATATTACCTTTCGATCCTGACCCTACCAGATGTCAGGCATATGAAAAGACCCGAGGCGAACGATTTACCTACATTTATAAGTGGCAATGGGCACACCTGAATGGCACAGTGGCAAGGTTTAATGCATATTGGAGTGCCTTAAATGACACAAATGAAATAACCAAGTGCGAGTATAGGGATAAAGATGGCGTATGGAAATGTCAGTTTAAACTGAGTAACTATCACACTGGCCCTTTAGGGCATAAGGGCACCAAATACTATCCCCTTCTTTTCCACAGCCGTGACCCCCTAGCCTTGGGAGGGGAACACAGGGCCCTAAAAGGACATTATTGGATTTGTGGAAAGCGTGCCTATACGGTCCTACCACGAGGGTGGACGGGAACCTGCTATATTGGAGTAATTGTACCATCTTTCTTTTTGTTACCATCTGAGGTTGGAAATAAGCTGGGAGTCTCTTTGTATGATGATTGGAACAGGGCCAAGAGAAGTATTGATGTAAGTTTGACACAGGGTGGCTCCCAAAAGTGGAAGGAGGATGAGTGGCCTCCTCAGAGAATTATTGAGTATTATGGACCAGCTACATGGGCTAATGATGGAAGTTGGGGCTACCGGACACCAATATATATGCTGAATAGAATCATCCGGTTGCAGGCAGTCTTGGAAGTAATTACTAACCAGACCGCCACTGCTCTCGAGTTGCTGGCTCGACAAAGTTCTCAGATGGGGGAAGCCATATACCAAAATCGAATGGCTTTAGACTATTTACTCGCAGAGGATGGCGGAGTCTGTGGAAAGTTCAACCTTTCTAATTGTTGCCTCCAAATAGATGATAACGGGAAGGTGGTCATAGAGATTGCCAAAGAGATTAGGAAAATAGCCCATGTACCAATACAAACGTGGGAAACCACATGGAATAAGGACTGGTGGTTTCAATTATTTGGAGGACCCTGGTGGAAAAAAGTAGGGTTTGTGCTTTTGTGTGCTCTAACTGGTTTGATTTTTATCCCTTGTCTCATTCCTTGTCTTACTAGATTGATAACCACCACAGTAGAAGGAATGCAGGTTGCAGCAGTCCCTCTAAAAGCACAGACTGTAGCAAAAGTCATGGTCCTCAGAAAAATTCCTCGTAATTATCTTGATATGCCCAAATGAAGTAAAGATCAGAAAGCATCTTGAGGGGGGAATATTGTTAGAAATATTATTAAAAATGCATTATCAATAGCTGTTAGCTCCTATCAATAGTGTTGTCCTTTGCCAGCCCTCCTTGTCTCCTTAATGAGAGAGGGAAGGGGGGGTTGGGAACTGAAGGAAAAACTCCAAGAGCTCTCTTTGTTCTGCAAATTTACTATCTCTTTGTTACAGTAAAGCATATACTCCTTAGCGTTCTCATGTAGATAAGAGTAAATTGCAATTTTTAATGGTCCTGTCCTTGGGGCAGAGAAGGTTTGAACTTTTGGTAACCTAAAGTACTTTCTGAGCAGGCGCAATCAGCTAATACATATTAAGCCTATCCGCCCCGCATACTTAAGTAGTTAATTATAATACACATGGGATGCATGATCTGACGTATTCTCATGCATGTTTGTATGAACCGGAAATGAGTTGTAAGAGTTCCTGTTTCTGTACACGTGCCAGAAAAGAGGGGATAAAAGCCTGCTAATGATTGTACTCAGGGGCAGAGGGTTTTGATCTTTTGTCTTCTCCCTCTGACCCTATTTGCAAATATATACCTTTTGTCTCACCAACAATGTGTGCCTAAGGATTTGTTATTCAATGAGCCTCCAAAGAAAACGAACCGAGAGAGAGTTTTTTTTACTTCAACCCCAAGATCCTTTTCCACCTCTGTGCTGACAAGAGGGGAGTTCCCTAACCTGTAGGTATAGTGCCGGTTGTTCCTCCCAAGGTGCATCATCTTGATTGTGTGGCACCCCACAACACCCTTCAATGGATCTTATGGCACCCCAGGGGGGTTGCACACCCCACTTGAGAATCACTGCGCTAAAGACTTAGCAGACTGAGCTGCATTATATCATAAATGCTTTTGTTAAGTTACTGTAAATTTAAGTGGCCACAGTGTGGAGGTGTACTGTAAGGATGGGAAGCAAGCTACTGTCAGAAACTGGCTTTTGTAATATGCCCATCACTTCCAGCCTTCCACACAGGGAAGTGCTTCTATGTCCCACTGTTTGGCTTGTAAGATGTAGGCGCTGAGGTCGTACTTTCATTCCATTTAGCAGTTGTAGCAATCTCGAGCTACAGCTACAAACCACAACCTCAGAAAGAACTTTTTGCACTTCTCTAAAAAGCCAATCTGACTCCCCTACCCACAGCCTCAGAGCACAGACTGTTACTGTTTGGGCTACTCTAGAATAAGCTTGCTATCAACTTGTCCAAAGCAAAACTGTTTGCTTTATCCTGGCAAGGTAGTTTACCCCAGCCAATTTATTGCAGCCAAAAGCATGCATGGCACCTCCCAAGCCCTTCAGACTGCTAACATCCAAACTGCAGCAGCTGCTGTTACAGACCTTGTAAGGCAAAAGAGCCCAGATCCTGTCCAGATTGTCAGAAAGCCATGATCACACCCTCATTTGGAAGAGAAGGTGTTTTGTGACACTGCCAGCACTGCAGGATTGACTGTGGACATCTCTTCCCTTTCCCAAGTGGGGAAACTGTAGGTGCCTCAACGATATGAATAGCACCAGCTCTATCACTGTGGCAAGCTTTAATGTTGTGTCAAGGTCAGTATAGGAATCACCATAATGCATCTCATTTGTGGTATTGCTAAAGTGTTGGTCTATGGCCTCTACTCTGTCCTATTCACATTGAGTTTCCCATTGGTGTAGGGAAGGTGACAGGTAACAAAACCACCCACCCATTGAATTGTAGGAACTATTTAGTCTTCAGTGTGGTAAAGTTACATTAGATCAGGCAGCCTGTCAAGTAGGAGAGTTTTACAGACCTGCAGGCAGATTCCTTTGGCAGAGACTGGGTTTCCCTAGCACAGGGGTATCAGAGATGCAGCCTACAGGTGGGATTTGACTTTTGGAGCCATGTTCTCCAGTTCAGAAGGTTCCTGGCAGGGCTAGGAATTCAGGATTTGAACCCACCACTGCATTTTGGATTATAGAGCTCAATGGGGACATGCTTCAGTAGTTCAGGATGAGTGGTGGCTGCATTAATCCAGGCAACTCCCTGAGCCAACACAGTACCACTCACCCTGCTGCCTTGCACAATGCTACTGCTTGCCCTGCTGCTGGAGTTGGGTCCAGAAATGGTCCAGGAAGATCCTTTCAATCTGGATCCAGGCAGCAAGGATCCCTGTGATCTGGATCCAGCCTGGGGGGTGGCGAGAGCAAGTGAGTTTGACAGACCTACTATAGCATGACAGCTAATCCATGTCCTGGGTGAAATGAGTTTGGGGATCTTAGACCTTTTTCTGAAGTTCAGTTCTCACTGCAGATACCAACATGGCTTTACTGGGCAAAACGTTGCAACTTCATTTCAGGCTTTTGCCTTTGTGTTCCTGCCTCAATGACTTGAGCTCCTCAGCTCTCCCGAAAATCTTCTCTCTAGGGTGGAGTGATCTGGGATATAAAAAGTATCCTCTGTACACTAGGGTGAGGGCTGACTTACAAAACCAAGCCTGTTTCTCGTAGCCCTGCCACAGCATTCCTGATAACCACAGCTGGGGGACAGCTGTAATTTTCCTGGTTTATATATAGAGGGAGAAGCTGTGCCTCAGGCAAGAACTATATAAAAGGGGCTGGCCACCTTTCCAAGGCTGCAAATGCAGGAGAGCTGAGGGTTTCCCTCTCCAGGAGATCATGGACACTTCTTACCCACGGGAGGACTACCTGCCCATGACGTCCCACAAACAGCACCATTCTTCCACTGTCATCACCATTGGATCATCCGTGGTACCCCGGGACCACCTGATCTGGTCCGTCTTTAACACCATCTACATGAACTTCTGTTGCCTTGGTTTTGTGGCTCTTGCTTACTCCATCAAGGTAAGGATCTAGCACAAGTCCATAGAGGCTGACCCCTCAGTGGAGCTTTCTGGGTCAATGTTACACTGCTAAGGGATGCTGATAGGAAGGAGATGCTCCAGTATAGCAAGTTGTATGCAAAGACATCTTTCCAGGATCTACCAGGGATTCCTAGTATGAATGAATCTTACTAAGCAACCCTATTCCCTAGGGTTAACTCGGGCAGTCTAGTATTTCCAGGGGTTCTGGTAGGAATGAGATGCTCCAGTTGTCCTGGCTTTGCCTGGAGACCCCAGGCTTTCTTAGAGATGCCAGTAAGGATTTCGTATTTTTATTCACACTAGCTTACCTAGAGACTGGGATTCTTGCTTGTGTTCAGAAGTGAAAAGAAGTCTCAAATCAGAAAGCAGGGACTTCACCAGGAGTTGAGGAGACTCCAGGGGAAATGCATCAGGGTCAGGAAAGCAGCTGCTCTTGGCAGCTGGCTTTGAGTTGCTTCCTCCCTAATTCTTACGTTGATAGCAACTGTCATTGTTGGGGGAAATTAGCCCATTGCCACCCACAAGCCTTTCCTTAGGAAAACCACTCTGAAAATACCAGCAAGAACTTTCTGGATGACTGTGTAGGAAAACTCCCCTGGTAGCTCAAGGATAAACCCACCTGAGACTCTAGTGTCTTTCTGAAAGGCTGCAGATGGGGCCAGGGCACTGCTTGTTTGCACAGCAATCCCTAAAAATGAAGTGAGTACTCTGTGTCAGTGCAGCATTATTAAAGGAACCATGTCCCTGGGCTGCTTCAGGCTGCTTTAGGTACATGGTTTAAGCTAATGACCCTAGTCACATTCCTCCTTTTGTCCTGCTTATGAGGCTGTGTGAACTGCCCAGGCACACATGTTCTTGGTATCTCACAATTTATACTGTCAGTATAGAGAGAAAGTTTTGGGGGTTGATTTTTCCATTGCAAAGGTTCCCAGGTGCCTGCTGTTTCTGGTGGGAGGTATATGTCTGGAGCTGACAGGGACAGATTTGACCAAGGTCAGGCAGGGGCATTTCAAAAAGAAGGGAGGAAAGGAAAGGTCTTGCTTTGTTCCTCTGCTGGGGTCTTAGTACTCAAGAGTTCAAAGCAGGGATTGATTTACCAATAGAAAGTAAAGGAATGAGGGGACATGTGAGATGGAGGGAGTGAAGCAGAAGGAAGCAGCTAAATTCAGGGGGTAGGGTTGGATTGGAGTGACTTGGGCTTGTGGATGCGTGAGGGAGCTGAAAGGGCTCTAATTGCCATACTCAGAAGTTGGATGAAGGGGTAGATAAAGTAGGACTGAGTTGATGCCCTCTGGATTTGCATGTTCTTTTAGATTCATGCTTTCCCTGCTGCTGGGCTGCCTCCTGGCACTTTGTCATGCTCAGGTGTATCTGCAGGGCACTATGCAGTGCTGTGTACAGGTCCTTAATCCAGCTGAGAGAGATGCTGAGCAGCAGATCATATTCACTGAGGCAGAGTACTGCATTACTATGGCCATGCTGCTTCCAGTACCTGCACTAGGCAGTTCAGAACTAGCCGGGGTCCCCCTGCACAGCACTGTATTGTGCTGTATACAACTGCTGTGGGTTACCCTGGTTCAGGCAGGTCAGCACCGCAGGCTGCAGTGTAGTGTAATTTTACTGGGGTTGGCTTCAGCTGAACTTGCATTCAAGCTACAGCAGCACAGAGCTTTGTAGAGGTGAATTCACCTATTTCTCAGCTGTGCTGCGCCGGTGTGCAGCTACAGCTAGGTTGTTTCTGGTCTCCACGCCAGCAACTTGAAAGTGAGTTCTGGCATCTCTATACTGCTTTGCAGTCTGCCCTGTAGCCATGCCCTCACCCTCCTTGAGATACAGTGGGGTGAATTTAGAGATGATGGGTTGGGTATTGCAAACCATAGACTGGCGAGTGTGCAAGTCGGCTCTGTCTGAGGCCAGAGGGTAGTGAAAAGGGCTATTCAGACTCACCTCTGGATTTGGCAGATTAGGAATTTGGAGGAGATCAAGAGGGAGGAAAAGTTCTGCTGCAGAGAAGAGAGAAAGGACAGAGAGTGTAGTGAGGGACAGGTTGTCGTGAGGACTTCAGGGCATGGTGACAGCCAGTCCTGATGCCTGTGGTGCAAGCTCTCTGTGGGATGTTGCCCCATTCTCTGCAGTGTCCCTCACTCAATGTGCTCTGTTGCAGGCACGGGACCAGAAGGTGGCAGGTGATGTGGAAGCAGCTCGCCGCTTCAGCTCCAAGGCCAAATGCTACAACATCCTGGCCATGGTGTGGAGCCTACTGCTGCCAGTGCTGCTTGTTGCCCTGGCAGTCACTGGTGTGATCCACTTCACCAAGCTGGTTCAGGAGTCCATGAACTTCTTCAACTATGAGATCATCACCATTGAAGATGACAAGAAGTGAGACAGGGGCTTCATGGGTTCCTGGGAGCTCTCATGGGGCACTCCTAGCAGTGTTCCACATGGACAGCAATCCAACATGACCCAGCTGAATGGGACACTGTGCATGGCCAGCTGCTGCTATAACCCAGGGCAGCTTCCCCATATCCCTGCTGCTATGGTATCCATGTGCTTTGGAACTTGCTTCACAGCTCTCCCTGTGGTGTGGCATGGGATCTGAAAATAGTTCCCCTGTGCATCCTTGTGGCCTGTGTGGGCTTACATCCATACAGCTGAGTCTGTGCAGTGGTCTCCTCAGGCTTGGCCCCTTTGTCTTCCCCAGCCTCTCTCCTCATTTGACCTTGGCTTGTCTTGGGACCTCTGTCCCCTTTTTCCCACTGCTAGAGACACAAATCCACTTCAAGACTTTCCTTAGGCTTCCCACACGTTTTTTGTTGTTGTTTATTTTGAATAATGTTGGCTGTCTCTCAGTCTAACCATCCTTGTAGCTATTTAAGTGATTAAATAATTTCATACATCTTGAGTCTCATGTGTGTCTGGGAAAGGGGGGCAGTTTCTCATGGGAAATGGACCCGGAGCATTTTCTTGATTACTCTTAGGTTTTCACTTCCAACTCTTGTTTACCACCAGGAGAGAGAGAAATACACTGTGCTTTATATTGTAAGCCCAGATCTTGACACAATCACAGGACTTCAAGAGCTCTGGCCCCTGAGTATGGGTCTGTAGAGCCTAATCAGCCCTTCAATTTTCTTTTGCCCCTTTGGAAGTCCCAATTGCAGCCTACAGATGTAGAGAGGTTACTGCGAGGGCAGGGGTGGGCAAAATGTGGCTTGCAGGCCAGATGCGGCCCACCAGGCCACTCCATTTGGCCCGTGGGGCCCCTAGAAAATTAATATTTATCTGCCCCTGGCTGCTAGTCATGTGGCCCTCAATGGCTTACCAAAACCCAGTAAGTGGCCCTCTGCCCAAAATAATTGCCTGCCCCTGTGCTAGGAGGTTGGATCCCTGTCTGTGCCCAAGGTGGGTGCAGAAGGGAAGGAAAATAGAAAAATCTTTAGCCTCTGCTAGGAGACACAGGCAACCAGCTGGTGGTTTGGTTTTGTGTGGTTTTATCTAGTACATGAAGCCAGGCCTGAAAAACTCATATCACTAAAGATATCAGTAAGGTTTGGTGCAGCCGTTCAGACAAATTAAGAATCAGTCTATACTTTTACCCAAGACTGTGTAGGTTGCACCAGAGTCCTGTACCTTAATTCACAAGTTCTTTTCATTTTTGCCCTGCCCACACTCCATTCAAGAGTTAAATCACCGCATGGAAGCCTGTTCAGCTGCATTTCTGACCTGACAGGAAGCATAAAGCAATGGGAATCTTAAACAGATTCCTCTTTCTGGAGCATGCTTCACCTGACTCCGAAGGACCAGGGATGAAGTTTGGAAAGAAACACCTAGACCAGTGGTTTTCAACCCTTTTTGTACCAGAACCCATTTTTTAAACATAGATGGCCAGTCTCAACCCAGTAAATAGTTTAAGTAGAAAACAGCTCCCTGGCCATCCTGATGCCCTTCACTTCAACCTGCTGACCATTCCCCCAGGCCCCAGCTTCCCAGTGTGTGGGGTAGGGGGTGGGTTTGGGGGGAGGAGGGACATAGGGGAGCTCCAGCCTGCAAGGGAAAAACCCAGTTTCCCACATTTTTCTCCTATAAAGGAGAACCCATTTTTAAAGTTTGTTGATCCATATTTAAAATTTGTTTACAACCCTTTCATATACTCTTGTGACCCGCCTACGGTTGCAATCCACGGGTTGAGAAATGCTGAGCTAGACGTATGTGGTGCCCTTTGGAACAAAACCTCTGCTCCCTGTTTGTCTGTTGGCAGGGCAGTGAGGAGGGGGATTTCAGTGAGTGATTTACTATTTCTCCATCCCTTATCCTGTCAAATGTCTCTGAATAATTCCCTGGTGCTGTGAGGAACCCTGGATCTTTGGTCTCACACACCCAGGTCCGGAAATCTGCCTTGCATGTATACCTACCAATTCCCCACAGAATGGGGCTGTTTTAACTTGGCAGAATAACTGTGGGTTTTCCCTTCTTTGAAGTAGATATAGGCAACCAGTTTGTGGGAGCCTTCTAATGTTATTTTGGTGTACTAAGCTGTTTAGCTTAGAGAGGCATGGGTGTCTCAGAACTGTGGCCTGTCATTAGCAGGCAACCATTGCAGGCTTGGACTTTGGAAGACAACGGGTACATGCCCTACCACCTGAACCCTCCCATCTGCTACCAGAATCAGAGTGCTGATTGGTTTGTGCATGGGCCCAAAATGGGCAGGATAGAGCCAAAGCCTGGAGCATACAGCTAGTCACTCCCTCCCCTCTCCTTGGGAGCCTTGATGAGTTCCTTCACTGATGTCTGACTGGTTGGTTTGCCATTCATCTCCATCCCACAAGAGCTTGTTTGGACTGGTCAGACTGCCAGTTACTTGGCTCCAATTTAACTGGTTTCCTGCCCCCCACCCCAACTCCCCTCCTTTTTGTGATCTCCTTGGGTGGAGGCACTGCAATGTTTTTGTAGATAACTTGGGATGCTCTGCTTTTTTTGCATCTGGCAGCCACTACACTGTTCCAAGGCCTATAAAATTCAGACACCCCAGAGAGCTCAGATCAGACTTGGGGAAGGCAGAGGACTGTGATACCCATGAGCAGATCAGACCAAGCTGGCCCCTGGAAAGGAGCTTTCAAACCCCAAATGGCTGGAGAGACTTGACCTGGCAGTAAGTCCCCCACAAATTCACTCTCCTGCACCTGTTTGCATGCTTTTCTGATGAGTCGCTGCCTCACACACAAGGCATTGGTGAACTGGTTGGGGAAGAGAGGAATCAACCTCAACCTTCATAGATTCATAGATGTTAGGGCTGGATGGGACCTCGAAGATCATCAGGTCCAGCCCCCTGCCCCAAGATAGGTCAAAGGACCCCAGCAAGATAAGCATCCAAGTGTTTCTTGAATAAGTCCAGGGTAGGTACCAGAGTCCACCACGTTGGGTGCATCTACATGAGTCATTTACTGTGGAGTAGATTAATTAGCTCCACAATAACTGTCTCAGGGTCTATTAGACCGGAGTAAACTAATAAACTCTGTAGCAGGGCAGTACTTGTAAAAACAAGTACTATCCTGCTGTGGAGTTTTTTACTATGCAGCAGCGCATGTGTAGGCAGAAAATGGCTGGCTGGGACACAAGGATACTTCAGCATGTGGGCCTGAGTGGCAGTTAGCTCCATACTTGAGCACTCTTGTGTACCAGCCAACCCGTTGCAGCTCGCTGAGCTGGGGAACAGAACAAAGGTCAGGCTCATTGTAGCTACTCTTGGGAGCAATGAGGAAGGAGCCCATGTGCTTGTTGCTAGGCCAACTGGAGAGAGCCAGTGACTGAGACCTGTTAGCGGTCAGCTGACCAGAAGGGTCAGGCAGGGCCTGGCTTCCATTTAAAACCCAGGGCTAAGGCCAGGCAGGCAGTTCCCTGCTGGTGGCTGCAGGAGAAGGAACTGTGCTGGAGCATGAGCAGTTTGGTACGGATGAGGGATGGGGCACCCTTAGGGGTGACTCGAGTGATGTTTCAGCCATGCAGCAGAAGTTTATGTTATAGCCTAGGGGCTTGAGTTTTTGTGTTTGCTGTTTACTACTGGAGGTTTGGGTGAGGCTATTAGGGGATGGAGGAGGCCTCATTTTGGGGGACTCACTCTGGAGTGGGAACCATGGTGCCAGCAAGGGCGCTGCTTTTGCGGGGCACAGACCCTGGCACCAGTGAGGGTGCAGCTTTTGTGGGGGAGGGCACAGTTTGGGATGATGCGAACCCCGGATGATCTTAAGAAGGGCAGGGATGCCTGGTGCACCTGGGGTGGGGGCGGGGCAGATATATATAGGGTTTTTCTTGTGTTGTTGATGGGACTGGCAGGTCGCCCCTGGTTTTGAACCTGTGACCCTCTTGCTGTAGGGCTGGTGCCCATGCCCCTGGGCCAGAAAAAGGGGCACTTGAAGGAAAAGCTAAAGCCTAGGAGTCAAACCCTGTGTGGTGGGTTTGGATGGGGAGGCCTAGCTAGAATAAAAAGGGGTCAGGCCATTCTAGGTGAGACCCCAACATACTCAATAGAATAGGCAGTCTCCCGCTCACATAATAAGTTCCATCAAGACGTGGCAGGAAAGATTAGAGCAGGATAGAAGGATTCCAAGAGGGCTCCAAGGACTTCCCACATAAGGTGTGGATGACCAGGAAGATGGTGCCAGGGAGGGAGACCCGTTACACTGCTTTGGAACCTGGGTCTTCCCTTGCAGCATTGCCAGGGGATCAAGCAGTGCTGGCTGCCTCCTCATTGCATCTAGCTATATCTTTTTTAAAACATAACCCCACTGCTAGCACTGCCCCTTGCCTATACCCCAGAACTGCTCAAGGCTCCCTGTCTCTGGGCCTGCTGAGATGCACTGTGGGCCAAACCCCAACCAGTGGCTGATTCCTTTAGAGAAGGAAGGAGGCTCAGCAAAACCAGTTTTAGGCTCTGAACTCTGTGATGAGGGTTGCTCTGGTTTCTGCCATCTGAAGTAGGGGCTGAGCTGCCTGAACTGTCCAGGGGGTCAGGGAAAATATCCAAGCCCTGTCTGCCACAAATCCCCGGAGAATTAGGTGAAAATACCTGAGCACTGTCTATACTCTGGCTGCCACAGGTGGAGTGACACAGCTGGTAGCAACTGGGCTGCTGTCGGGCCTAAATTATGTAGCTCTTAGGCACAGTGGCAGTACCATACTCTGAGTGGGCCCTGTCAATGAGTATTCAGTGTGATCATGGGTACATCTTCAGGCAAGAATAGCATGGGTTTTTAGCAGGCCTTGCACATCCTCCAATTCTTTTCATCTGAGCTTGGTGGTACTTGATACTGAGACTGACTGTACAAGTTTGTGGCTTAGGCTAGGGCCCAGGTGAATGCTTCACTCAGGTCGGATCCAGTCCACTTTGCGCTGAGAAGGCAGGACAAAGAATATGATTGCTGGTACTTCTCTAAGAGATATCTTCGGTTCCTCCGGTGTGCCCAGCACAGTAGAGACTCCTGCACAATTCCCTGAGCAAGAACCAACATGCAGCTCCATTTAGTGCACCTGTTTAGGCCTGGAAGGACTTGGGGCATGCATATAGGACTAACTGCAATACCCAGGAGGGTCTACTGACTCAGGCAGGGCTTTGCTCAGCTCCAGTTATCTGTCACTTGTATTGGCTGACAGTGAAGACATACCATGAGAGTGGCAGAATCAGGACTTACTGGGACTCCAAATGGGATCCTTGGCAGTACGGTACTAGCACTACTAAGAAGAAGGGGTGCTGGGACTTTCTTGCTAGGAAATTGCCCTTTGCTCTAGCAGAGAACGACTCTCAATACCCTTATGTACGCTGCCAAAGGGGTTCCATTCATTGAAAAAGCAAAAGCTCCATCCTGAATCCATCAACTGCACATGCCGTGGGGCAGAGGGCTGCGAACCTATGACTCCCTGCTTCAGGAAAAGCAGGCTATTTTCATTCCTCTCTCAGCTAATTTCTCCAACATCTGAACATGGATTGAAAACAGAGACCCTCCCAGCTGTTATCTGGGAGGCTGCCTTCTCCCACCCCGCCCTGCCGCTGAGACCCAGTGGTGATTAGTGGCTGAGCTGTGCTCAGCAGAGCCTGACATGCAACCAGCCTAATTACAAGGCAGGGGCCTTTATTTTTTCCCTCCCTAAGTGTTCCCACATGCTGTCTGCAGCCTGAAAAGGCCCAGGGTTTTTTTATAAACTTGGGGTTAGTTTGTGGTTTCTGAATTTTGTTTACACAGTGTGGAATGTCAGGGAACCAGGGAAAGGTTTTAAAATCCTCTTGTCTGACACATGTTAGCATGTGGGGGACGTCAGGGAGGGAGGAAGAATGCAACAGATGCTACCCTAAAGAAGTAGGAGAAGGAATAACTGAACCTGCTGAGCAGAAGACAGGGCAGGATAATACTTTAGAGACTAACTGATTCAGAGAAGCTTGAGCTTCCCTAGGCAACAGCCTTTGCCTATGAAAGCTCTTGTCTCTGAACCAGTCAGTCTCTAAGGTGCTACTGTGCTTTGTCTTCTTCCTGACTTCTGACTAAAAGGGCTAACTGCCTCTTTCTATTAATAAAACTGTTGACTGCAGATTGCTTAAGGGCAGGGGTGTCAAAGATATGGCCTGTGGGCTGGTTTTGGCCTGTGGAGACCTAGGATCTGGACCATGGGTCTCGGACTGACCTTACCTTCTTCTTGCAACACATGGAGCTAGTCTGGTAAGTGAGGCTGGACTTGGCACCATGGGTGCTGCACGTGGCAGAGGGGGCCAGTTCAAGGTGTGTGCTACATATAACGCCCATGGTGGACTGGCCTTGTGTGCTGGCTCTGGGGCCAATCCAAATCAGGAGTACAGCCCATCCCCACACACCAGTGCTATCATGCCAGGCCAATCCATGCAAGCAGCTCATGTCATGCATACTCCCTGCTGGTTTTGCAGAGCTGGCATAGGGTGTACCTTGCAAGAGGTGTTTGTGCCAGACCAGACCTGCACGCTGGCTCCAGCATAACAGGGATGGTCTGTAGGCCTGATCTGGCCCATGGATTGTCCCTGTAACCCTCATCCATCCAGTGGGTCCCGTTGAATTTGACACTCCTAGTTTAGGGTCAGGTGTACTATGAAGAGATCCAGGCAGTACCAGGCTCTGCTGGCAGCCCGGGAGTCTTCTCCAAGCTCCAGGTTGCACATGCTTCCCTTCTTAGCACATTATATTGTTCTTAGCTGCTTGGTGTGTCTGCAGAAAGGAGCCTGGCTGTCACCATCACCAGTTACTCTGTAGTCTCCTAGAGTTGGGAGGAACTGCTAGGGTCATCTAGTCCAAGCTCTGTCCAGATGCAGGATTCGTTATTCTTAAACCATCCATATACCGATTTAGCCTCCTCTTGAAGCTCTGCAGATAAAGGAAACTCCAGAACTTCTCTGGGCAGCATGTTCCTTATACAGTTAAGTTTTTCTCCCCTAAGTTTTGGCCCAAACTGCTTTGCTGCCCTTTAAACCTACTACCTTTTGTTCCACTCTTTGTGGTGAGGGAGTCCAACACTCCACCATCTTTCCAGGGCAGCCTTTCCAGTATTTGAAAACTGCTTTCATGTCACACCATTAATCTTCATTCCTGCAAAATAAACATGTCCCATTCCTTCAGTCTTTCCTTATAAACAAAAGGCTAATTTTGGACAAGAGACGCCCAGCTGTTACCAGAGGTCAAGCATGGGAAAATTTAAATTAACCTCAGTCTTCTCCTGGAAGAGGCCATGGCTGCAGAGAACTCAGCTGGGAAGCTCCAAGATGAAGCTTGCTCTCCCATATACCTTGAGGGTTTTAAAGATCTGGTGATCACAAGAACATGGGTACCATATCTACCGATAACTTGCCTCACTTATTGTTATATCTTGCCCTTAGCAGAGCATCAGACCGAACAAGCAACACCTTGAAAATAATCAGGCAGATTATAAGCAAAGAGACATCCAGGAATAGGGAGAAAGTCAGGCACACCAGCAGGCTTTGAAACTGTTCTGTAGGGGGGATCACCTTTTGGTTGCTCTTACTTTTCACTGCACCCCAGGGCCTTGTCCCTTTGAGGGGGTTGAATGTTTTCAAGTGATGTGTTTTAGAACCATTCCCACTCTTCCTCCTTTGATGCTCTGAGAGCATTTAATGGATGTTTATGAATGAGAAATAACAGTATATGTTTTTCTTTAGATGTCAAAGGAGGACATTTCAGAACCCACCAATCTTCTGTTCTGAAATTAAGTGGAGAGCCTAGGACTTTGTTCAAAGATGGAACCTCCGCAGCACATTGTGCAGAAATTCAGTCACAATGAATGATGCCTTTGGGCCTCTTCTATGTTACGAGCTGTAGGTGTGGCAGTGGAATTGGGAATCGTGCAGGTGATATCTCTGTGTTATGAAAAGAGACAGGCTTCATTCCTTAATTCCTTCATTGCAAAAATTAATGATATCTGGTATTTTCAAAAGCAGCTCCAGCTTTAGTGCCTTTTGGCACTAAGCAAATAGCTGTTAGACTTCATTTCACCTGCATGTTGTTCTCACTTAAGATTTGAAGCTTATGAAGTTTCTGGGCCTGGGTAGCTTCTGGACCTGCCACCCACACCCTCGGGGCAAAATGTCTAAAAGTCTTGTGCCTATTACATAGGTTGCCTCTTACTAGTGCATACACAAGCCAACACATTTGTGCCCATATGAATGACTCTGCTCATAAGGTCTGATTTGGGTGTGCAGCTAACCAGCATGTGCATGCTGAATTGATAGTTCCACAAACACTGACTTATGCCACTCAGTGGTTATGCCTCCATCTTGTGGGGCTCAGTTGTTTGGATGGAAGGATTTGGGAATATTAAGTAACAAAAGGGATTTGCAATATAAAATAGAAGCCAAAAGAAAAGAATCTTGTGGCAATAACAAGACTCTGGAGACCAAGCAGCTCGGAGACACCTTTGTGATATTAAAAAATAATATAGATGCTTGAATCCTGGTGTGTGTTAATATGCTATCTGCCCCACTCATTAGAAATTCGGGAATTGTCTCTCTTACCATGGACTAAATACGGATTTGCTACTTGAACTTTCTATTGATGCCCTTGTAAATGGATATGGCATACTGTCCTTATAGCTGTTGTATGTGTATCTATCAATCACTTATTAATGTGTTAAGGCCCAGGTTATATTCCAGCTACTAGGTATGTAAATGGAGAAGGGGCTGCCAAACTGTAGGATGGCTCTGAGGGAGAAGGGGCTTCTACACTGTATATAAACTGATTTTGTGGGAGAAAGGGTGACTGCAGTATGTGTGTACTGACCCAGGAAGAAGGGGCTGTTCTGTTGTATATAGGCCAACTGTGAGGGAGAAGGGGCTGATATAATGTTATAGGGACAAGCTCTGAAGAAGAAGGGTTTGGTGTACTATATACAGGCCAGCTCTGAGGGAGAAGGGTGTTGCTGTACTGCACACAGACAGATGCCCCTAGTTCTCTGAGGTGCCTGGAAGTGCAGCAGTATGGAGAGCAGGGCCACTGGAAGGATACTTATCTTTAGGGCTCTGACAGAGGACCTGGCTAGGGGTGAAAGGAGAGTGGCTGGACAATGCATCCCTCCCCTGCCACAAGCCTTCCAGGCTCTCTTCTCTTTCCAGTGTAAATGATTTCTCCTCCCCTTACCACAGCACCACCTTTCCATGAGCAAGGGCCTTCTCGGGCATTGAGCAGCAGCGCTAACACTCTGATCGTTTCCTGTGTGCAACAAATGTAATGCAGAAATGAGAAACTCTGGGCTTGTCTCCTCTGGGGAGGCTGGCAGATGTGTGGCAGCAGCCACCCAGCTCTTAGGTGACGGGCAAGGGGGGCAGGTGCTCCCCCTGCGAGTGCAGGCTGGGGAGTGGGAGCAGGTGGCCCCAGTTGCTGACATGTGAGACTGCAGAATAGCAACCTCACTGGCAGAGGACATGTCTACCCCTTCATGTAGACGCTGGGGATTGGGAAAAGGCAGACAGTGGAAAGAGCAGGGCCTGGTGGGATGAAGTCCTGTCCCCACCGCCCTTACCTGGCACCAGCTGGATTCTAGCTCAGTGATTCTCAACCAGGGTGCCACTAAATTCAGAAAAGTAATGGAGGGGTGCTTTGAGGCTACAAAGATTGAGAACCACTAGTATAAATGGTCTGCTGTCACTCTAGCACTAACCTTCCCATTTAAGTCCATATTCCCTTTTTGGTTTCTAGTGAATTTTGGGAAAGGGAATAGAAACTAGACTTCAGCAGGAGATTGTTGAAAGTCCCAGTGGATAGGAACAGATGTTCCAGGGCTAGTTGTGCCTGTGTTTGTCCTGAAACAGAAAAGGCACACAACTGGCATGTACAGATGTTGCCTTTCCGAGCGGGGCTTAATGAATGGCTGAATACACTGCCACTTTTCTGCCACTGATTCAGTGACACAGTCTCAGGACAACTGTTCAGATACACTTTTTGATATCCTAGGACAAACTGTTAGCAGTTCTTGTCCCATGAACCTTATTAGGGTTTGTCCTTGGACATCAGACATAGGCATCTGAATGATCACACATTAGTGGTTTCTCCCAGGATTTCTCCCTGGATAAATTCAACATCTGCTTGCAGTCTGTGTAAGCCAGGTGCCTAACTACCCTCTAAACTCTCAACTTCAGTGATGAAGCATGGCATCATGTGAATGCCTCATGCCAATCCCAGGTACAGGAGGCAAAGTCCCACTCCCAGTGGCCTAGACACAAATTCAGGAAAGCACTATTAATTAGTGCTGAAAGGAAGGTTGTGGAAGCCAAGTCAAGCAGAGAAGGGGTAAACTAGTGGTTGTTAAGGGACTACAGGGAATCAGTGAGGTGAACCCCAATCAGCCATCAATAAAGGAAGAAGAAACAGCAACTCCCGGATCATTTTCCAGCAGTAATATTTGCAAAGAGAAGGGAACAGTGCACGCCCACCATATCTTGCCTGCCTAGCACACACTCACTGGCCACAAGAGAAGGGAAGCAAGCAGGCACAATCCCGCTGGAGTGGGTCACTCATCCACACTGCCGTGGGCAGCCAAACCTCAGTCATTGCCACACAGTGTGAGGCCCCAGCCCATGCTCCCCTGAGGGCTCCTGCTTTCTGCCATACTTCTGCCATTCTGCTGGTTTTAATGCCTGGCTTGGAAAACAAAACATCTGGGGCTTAAAATGGCTCAGCTGATGCTCTCTGAATCCAGCCAGCAGTTGTAGGGAAGACGACAATTTGTCCTGAAAGGGAAAACAAATGCATCTCACTGCAACAAGCCTCTTTCCAAGCTCCTAGATTAAGTTACTCTCTGGGGTCAGGGTGTCCTAAGCCAACCTCACAGCAGGAAATTCTGATAATATATCCAGCCTGCCCCTGTTGGACAGCTAGTGGGGAATAGTAAAAGAGAACTGGTTGTGAGGATATCCCAGCTACTCCAGTTCCAGTCTCTAGTAGGGGAAGTTGTAGGCCGCAGTCTAAGGGCATATATACTAAGACATTTTTGGAGGCGTAGAATGCAAGAAGACAGGGCATGTTTTCAAGGTGTTGCTCCCTAGGGCTGCCTGAGGTGGTGTGGATATGCCCAAAGGATGCTGGGTGGGTGCTAGATTCCTAAGGGGACACTCATGGCTTTCTTCAGTGGGAGTCACCACTAGAAAGGATGCAGGACATGCTTTCATAGCAGAACATGCTCCAAAGTCTATACCATACCAGAGTATCACAGTTGGGAGACACCATACCTTCATGCAAGGGAATGTGCTGCCCTGACTCTACCAGCACAGCCTCCAGGAGAGATGAGCTAGGGTCACCTGAGGACTTTGTCACCTTTATCCTAATTCTCTCTTTGGTGATGGTGAAATTCAGCTTGTTTCCAAGGTAAGAGACTCCTGTGACCTTTATTCTGTTGATGTCTTCTGGGCAGACAGGGTCAAAGTTCAGGCTGTTCTTTGTGATCCTATGAAAGGCAGAGGCAAATCAGTGGCCATGTGAGTTGATGCCATCCCTGCCAAAAGAGACATGGGCTATTGTTCTCCAAGCAGTGTTAATAATCTCTACATTTCTTCCCCTTTCCCTGCCTGAGGCTCAAGCAAAGACAGATCCTTTGTGGTATAGGCCACATGTCGACTTGTATGCCCTATATGTATTCTGTAATCTCCAGCCAGGCTTCTCCTAGAGCAAACCTCCTCAAATAGGGAGAGGCCCTCTGGGCATCCAAAATGTGCTGCAGTTTCCAGAAGGCAAACAAATAACTTTCCGCAAATAATAACCTCCGCACAGAGTGCGCTGGTATGGACCTCACACAACTCTTACAGCAGAAACCTGATCTTTTTTGCTCTTTGCATATTTTAATAATTTCTAGTGAGCCTATTTTTGCCAACTGGCTTTTTTCTTAGACAGTATTTCTCCGGTGTTCTCTATGGGTGGTGATGGATTCCCTAGCCCAGTGGTTTTTAACCTGTGGTCTGTGGACCCCCGGGGACTTGCAGACTGTATCTAAGCAGCTGGCAAAAGATGACTATGATCAATTAAAATGATGTGAATACCCACACTTACAATTCAAAGGAGTCCACACCTACATTTGAAATTTCCAAAGTGAAATTTTGAAATTTTTTTAGGGGTCCACAATTGAAAAAAGGTTGAAATCCATTGCTCTAGCATTGTGAAGGTCTTGACAGCACTTGAAAATGGCTCTAACCCATAGAACAGAGGCTGGTTCTAGAGAGCACTAATATAATCAGGGAATCTTTACCTTTAGGTCAATGATTTAACTCTGGCTTAGGACACTGGTGACAACTTTTACATTATTTTTATGAATCTTTTCATTATTTTTGTGGCTCACTCAGCTTCCGGGTTTTGTGTGCGACCAGAATTGGAAATCGTTAAAGCTATGACGTAAAAAGGCTAATGTCAAAAAGCTTATTTCCGCAAGGAAAGCTTGAAATATGAGAGTGACTGGTCACAGGAATATCCCACTTCAATTTTCAGGCTACAGAGTGGGTTGGAAAAGTACAGGTGCACATCCAAAACTGTTGGATACCTGCTTTAGCCAAACATCAGAACTAGATGTAAGCAAAACTGGAACATCAGATCTGAGTTTGTAAAACTTTGAACTGCGATCCAGATTTTATGGCTTGAGTCCACAGCTAAACCAAGCAACATGGCACCTAAATAGTTTTGAACATTGGACAAATTGAGGTTGGATTTCAGACGGGAAAGCGGCAGCTCAGATCCATGCCTACCAGCAATGGTAACTGTTCTTAACTCAGATCCCGACCACACGCTCCTGAGATTATGTCATTACAATACGACAGTATTCTTCTGGCGTATAGCAAAATGCAAAGCTCAACCAAACTCTTCAAGAATAGGCCTCACTGGATGTCTGTTTTGGATACTGGGTTGTGCTTTGGCTTTGAGATTCCCTCAGATCTATTAGACTAACATGTTCTCCAGGTGCTGTTTTAGGACCGTTAGTTTCTAATCTGGGTAGACTTTAGGTCAATTGTCTCAAGTATTTCTCTGAATCACAGTATCTCACCCATGTTTCCCTCAGATGTGCTGTAGCAGTGCTTATATCACTTCCTGGGTTCTGGGGGTGATTCCCTGACAGCTAATCTGGGTCCTGCGTTGGTACCCACAAGACCAGAATACTTGGTAATGGCCTCCGAGGTGAGCTAGGTAACTTAGCCAGCCACTGCTTCCTGCTTGTTGAATTGGCTCCATTTTTGTCTCGCCCAACTGTTGTTAGGCACACTCAGCAAGAGATTTCCCCTCCTCACGTGTGCCTCTTACTGTCGAGTTCCCCCCTGCGGCGTATTTCGGGCCCCTTTCACTGTTTACAGTTTTTCTGGAGCTTCAGGGAAGGTGTTATTCTTAACCCTGGAGGCTCCTGCCCTTATTTAGTATGGTGATATCTAGGCGTTTATTTCATTCCAACCCCATATTGATTCAGTTGGCTTTGCTCCACTCCAGGGCTGGATATAAATGTTGTGGCTGCAACCAGTTTTCACTGGAGATAAACCAGAAACAACTGCTTTCCTAAAAGGGCTTGGCTATTATTGCCATGTGCTGGTAAATCTTAAACAGATTGTCAGAGCCCCTCTGCAGAAGTGTATTTCTTTCCTGTCATGTCTCTCCTTGAATGTTGTTTGCCAGGATGTCTGTGTGTAAGCTGGAAGCTCCCCCGCACCCTCCTCAGCGATTAATCAGCCTCTTGGTGGTGAAGACTCACCTGTGGTATCAGTGGGTGAAACAAAGTTTTAGGTGAAGCAGCTGGTCACCAACAAGTGGATCTTGATCACCGGTAGATCTTGGAGCCTCTAGGAGTTGATCCGAGGCTGGGGTGGGGGCCTGAGTGCCCGCATGTGTGCACGCATGTGCTCCAACCCAGCAGGTCAGTCCGTGGGGAAGGGAAGGGGCAGGGGCTTGATTGAGGCCCCTGCAGTGAGGGACAGAGGCAGGAGCAGAGGTAAGTTGAGTGGAGCCCTGGCCAGGTGGGACTTACCTTCTGGGGAGGTGTACCCCCGAATATTTTTTTCTCCCTCTGCCTCGATCTGCCCCTGCCCTTCTTCCCCACAGACTTACCTGCTGGGTGGGGAGGGAGGGGAAAGGCAGGAGTGCATGGTAGACTTTGGGTTGCTTTGAAATGCCAAAGGTGATCTCCTGCTTAGAAAGGTTGGAGATATGAGCAACACTTGCCCGCAGAAGCTGGGGGGGCATAGCGGCGGTGAGCTCCTGCAGGTGTCCACAGCAGTGTTGGCAGTGGTGGGGAAGGGGCGGTGAGTGCCAACTGGCAGTCGGCAACCACCTGCAGACACCACTGGCAGCATTGACAGTGACCAGTGGTGATAGGCAACTGCCCGCAGATGCTGTCGGTGGTGTTAGGGTCAGGGGTGGCAAGTGTTGGCCGCCCACAGGCGTTGCCAGCAGCATTGGCAGTGCTTCTCTCAGGGGGTGCACCCATGTGCACCCTCTCTGCATCACCAGTGGTTGAAGACCACTGAACTAGACAGAAAGGAGAGAGCCCCTGTCTGCCTAAAACCATGTTCCTAACCAGCAAGGAGAGGAAAAGGGAGGCAGAAAGGAGCTTTATAAAATGGCACTTTGCTATAGCTTATTTTTACACCCTTTCTTCTGCCAGGAGAGGAACACTCATGTAGTATCTGAAGACAGGAAGGCTGAGGCATGGGACTGAAAGAAGCAAGACATCTGGGTCCTCTTCCCAGATCTGCAAGTAACTCACCATGCCACTTAGGGGAAGTCACTTTGTTCCTCTGATCTTCATTTTATCTCTTTTTATAATGGTAAAGTTTGTTGCTGCTACTACTGCTGCTACTATTATTATTCTAAGTGTGGTGTTAATTTTGAGTATTTAGAGTGCCCAGGCTGGTCAGTAGGGGACAGTAAGGAAGCAATAGTTTGTATCAACATGAAATAAAGAGGGGTGAGATTACACATTACACTTAGACTATATTAAGGGTGCTTAAAACACCAGTGTCCACACATTAAAGCTTGTTAACTCATGCTAAGTGAGTGTTTCAAAGTTACGTCATTTCAGGTAAACATCAACTCTGGGCCATGCTACCCAGCTCATGTTAGGCTAACTTCAATATGCTCCATGGAGATAAAATGAACATTTTGCAGTCCTTCAGCATCCCAGGATACACTGCTCTCAGCTCTGTCTCCCTGGCCCACCCCCACTCAGAGCAGGGAGAGAGCCCAGGTATCCTGGTTCCTAGCCATGCCTCTGCCCGCCAGCCCTCTAGTGGCAAATCGGAGCTGTGCCGGCAAGGAATGGTATTAACCCTTAATGTGTGACTGCTCATAACATGTTCTAACTTTAACACTGCTTAACGTTCCACAGATTTAGTATGGTCTAAGTGTAACACGTAATTTCACCCTTAGTATTATGTTCACCCCAGCCATGATGTTCTGGTCCTCTTAGTTCCACAGAAAGGGGAGCCCAGCCCTCCCTGGCAATGAAGGCTACTTTTAATATTTGCAGTGCTGAAAGTTCAACAGAGCTTTGTGTCCACTCAAGAAGTGACTTCCATGCACAATATTTTCCATACCTGTTTCCAAGAATCTGAGAACTGAAATCCAGCATATATTTCAAATAAACTATGAAGGCATTATCTAAGGGGGTGGTGGGAAAAATATATTTATCTCAAGTATAAAACATCAGTGCAGAGACTTAAAATATCACTCAAGCATCCTGCTTTGTAATTTTTTAAAATGCAGATATTGTGCAGCCTATACGCAAAGAAATGCGATTTTCTAGTTCTCCATTTTTTCAGAAGCATTTGTCTGTTTTTTTTACTCTTGGATTAATCACAATACCTGCAGAACAGGTGGCTTCAAGTCTTACTAGCCTCATCCACCCTTTGTTAGTGAAGGAGCTGGAGCTACTGCCTTCTCCTCTGCCTTGGCTAGGTCTGGGTAACCAAGGCAAGCACTTTTGCTGCTAAGGTATAGGATGCTCCAATGGTGTTCTCAGGGATCGAGAGACTATACTGAGGTTTCAAACTTCACTGAAGGTATTGATTTACAGAAGGTCTCATTGCTGGCCTGACTCTGTTCCCACTGAAGTCCATGCAGTGAGGTAACAGGACAACAAAGTACTTATGCAAATCCTCTGCAATTCACTGGTCACTGCCAGGGCCTTGGATTCCTGGGGGATTGTAAATCTCACTGTTTGTGTGTTACTTACAGAGAACTTTCAGAGGACATGGCTTGGAGGGGTAGGTGCTCAATCTGCAGCCTACTGGGAACAATCGCTGAACTACAGTCACATGTTTCTCACCTGAACCCCATGTATCCGAAGAGGACAGCTTGCAGGAAGCCACCCATCCCTGTCAGAAAATTCACGGCTCCAGACCCGTCTGAGTTCTCTGACCAGATCTGTCCCAAAGAACAAGAAAGAAGTGACTCACTGGTAGGGACAGGGGGGCCCAGCTGCTCTTTGTAAAATGACATGAGGATGGAAAACCATTCAGTAGTAGTGCAGCTGCTTGTCTGGCTCCTTCTCAGGGAGCCCAGGGAGTTGTGCCTTGTCCCAGAACTGAGGGGGGAAATGGAATATGGCCCTCTTCTCATTTGGTCCTGCTGATCTGGCACTGCGGGTGACGAGTAAGAGGGAAGTTATATTCTCCCTGCCTCACTGCCCCTCACCTAGCATGAAGAGAGAAAGTGCTGTGGTGAGGGGTGGATGTGACTTAAAGGGAAGTGGGAGCTGATGTCAAGCAGTCTCCTAGCCCTCTGAGCAGATGCATTGGGCTCCCCTGTCCTGGCTGCTTCTCCTAGATATGAGTAGATGGAGAGAGAGCTGAGGTGCCAAGGCACGTGATTCTGAGGCTTTACTCCTGCTCTCCCTGGCAGGCAGGGATGGAGACAGGTGGGAGTTAAATGCCCCCTCCCCCCCACACACACCTTCTGCCCACTCACAAGCATGCAGAGAGGCAGTCTTGCACTGATAATGATGACAATGCTGCACAGTAATGCAGTTAGTGTAGGGTCCAGTATGAGTGGACTGACCTTGAACGGCTCAGTGATGTTGCTGAAGCACTTGCCCAGTTGGCTCTGTGCCCTCTGGACCTCCTTCAGCTCCATCCAGCCTACCGCAAACATGCTCTGCAGGAGAAAGGACCAGGCTTGGGACCCACCATGGCCTCCCCAGTGTACTCTTGAAGGGTGCCTGCTGGGTGCTTTGCCAAGCCATGCAGAAGGCTCAGCCCTTTCACTCTGAAACAGCTTTTCTTGGCTGCTTACCCAAGTCATGGCTGGCCCATCCCGCTCAGTGACAGGTTCATACATCTCCAGGTCATTCCTTCGGACTTCGGGGCTCATGGGATACATCATAGGGAATCCCAGCAGGACAACATCCGCCTGTTTCACATGCTCACCTGGGGAATGGGACAGACAGAGGGTCCACCTACATATACCTAAGGAATGACTGGTGATGGGCTTTCCTGCCCTGGACTCTCAGATCCCCAGGGGAGTTTCCAGGGCCAGCTGCATTATCATTAAACCGAGCAAATTCAACTAGGCAGTCCTTGAAGACAATGGAGATGGGGACCATTTCAAGTGAATAAATATAATGCAGTTGGAACAGCAGTCTAGGCAAGGGAAGTGACTGCAGGTCAGAGGAAAGTTAGATAGAGACACTGAAACTTTCTGTTCACTGACAGAGCCTTTGGACAATGTGGTCTTAGCTGCTACATTCTCTGGAAGCTGGTTCAGGGCCAGGACATGACCAAACAGGCATGGTCACCACACGTGTTGGGCAGGCTGGGGAAATTACTGAAAACAAGGCAGCACGGAGCGGCCTACAAAAGTGTATGTGCCCATGCAAAACCTCCTAATCAAGAACAAGAAGGCACTTTCATGAGCCGATCAACTGAGTCAACTTCAATGTGCAGTGACTGGAACCAGGTCCTTCAAGACTGGCTAACTGTAGTGCTCTGCCTTGGAAACTCAGTCTGGATAAGCCAGATTCTGTTCTACCTATTAAGCATGTGAGTGGACTCGGGTACCTAGGTGTAATTCTGTTAGACCGGCTTGGCTCCCTAATAAACGCTCCTTAATGCAAATGGTGAGTGGGTCCTTCTTGTTGCTAGTTTTTTGTGACTCAGTCTTAAGAGTCAGATAATAATGTGTTACCAAAGTAAAATCAGGTGAAACAGAATGACACTTAGGCACCTAAGTCCATGTAAAGGCTCAGTAGGTGGAAGAAACTGGCCCAATGTGTGTACAGATATATTCAGTTAACAAAGACATCATCCTCAGCTAAAGAAAAGGTGCATTCCCCCAGCATTGTCTGCCCATTCCTTTCTTAAGTCAACTTTTTTTATAAGAGCCCTATGATGTGGAATAGCCCAGACAGTGCCAGACACCAGCTGAGGAATGAATGCCATTATAACAAGAACCGAGTTTCAGTGACCTGCCATTGCCACCAGCTTTCAACCAGCATCAGTACAGACATCTCCAGAACAGTATGAGGTCCACGATGCAATCGCTTGCCCTTAACCCCAGGTGGATATCATTGGGTCATTGATCTGTTATCCTCAGTGGCTAAATCAAAGCTCAGCTGCAGTACCCCCTCCCTACACCCCTCAACTCACCTGCACGGTACCCATCATACTCAGGGTGGTACTTCTTTTCAGTATCAAATGGCACCTTGACTTTTTTGGCAAACTCAAGCCATTCCTCAGGGACCGGTATCTGAAAGTCATGGGCCAGGTCAGCGGCAAAGTTTAAGCTGGAGGGAAGTGAAGAAAGGTAGTTTGTATTTGACCTAGTGAATGCATTCCTTTACAGGGCAAACTAGTGTAATAAAAGGAAAGCAGCTAGTCAAGCGAGACTCCCTGTAAAGGAAACAGAAAAATCAAAAGGGTGTGATTCTGAGCATGGGCACAAGAGAACAGCAGAGGCCCCCTGAAGCCTGGCTTTCTTCTTAAACTTGCCAGATCACTGAGCAGCAAGGAAGAGCCTGGAAGGATTGTACCATGTTGCTGTAAATCATGCATGTTACCTCCTCTGGGCCACGGCGTTGGTGTAAACGGAGTTATCGACCTGGTAGTGATATTCGTCTGGGGGCATGACACCTGGAGGGAGAGTGAGGAGACACTTCACACTATGGCACAGCTTGGACCAGTTCTGTGTTAAACCCCTTGCTCCTGGGAGAGGCATGAACTGTGAAACTTTTCTTTTCGAGAGGTCATTGCTTTGCTTTGTATTCTCTCTGGGTGGCTAGCGGAAGCAAGTTGTGATCCCAGCCCAGTTCTCTGTTTACACCTCTGACCAGTCCTAACAATGTCCCTGGTCCAGATGCCCGGCAGGTGAGGGAAAGGTTTCACCCTTATTGGTGGCCTTATTAAAGACCAACTTGGCTAACTACCGCTCTCTGCCTGAAGAAGCGAGCTTTGGTTCATGAAATCTTATGCTTGCTATATCTTATTTAGTTAGTCTTTACAGGTGCAAATCTACCTGCCTTCTTTTTAAAGAGGTCACAGGCTACCAGGGTAGGGAGACTGAGCTACTTTCTTATGAGACTCTCTAGGGGGAGTTTCCTTTATATCAGGGGTGAGGCTCACAGGCAGGGTGCAATGGATGAAGTATACATGCACAATACTTGCTATATAAATCAGTAAGTGCAGTTCCCTACTCCAGAGCAGTATTCATGTATCTTTCCCTCACACCAAGTTTGACTGCTGCCTTGGTAAGGGGTGGAAGGGGAGAAGAACATCCCTGCATGAGAGACCTCTACTTCTCAGTTGAGGAAGGCTCCCCGATATTTAAATATTACCATACTTTTTAAATCAACATGCCACCCTGAATAACTCACCTTGTTTTTGAAAGGCAGGAAGAAGAAGAAAAGATCTTTCCCTGAAAATACTACAATAAATTCTGGAGCTTATTGCTCCTGGGTGCCACATCCTGGTTGGCAGGGTCAACCTGCCAGCCAGCCTGGCCCTGCTCCCTCCAGCTCAAAATGTAGTAGAGGGGCTGGCTGGGCATGAGGGTGCTTCAGTGTGGGCCTAAGCTGGCAGGCAGCCCTCACACTGAAGCACTCTTATGCTTTAGCCAGCCCCATCAGCATCTACATGTGTGCTGCTGCAGAGTTTTTTACTCCACAGCAGGATAATATTTGTATTTACAAGTACTATCCTGCTGCAGGGTAAATTAGTAGACTCTAGCCTAATAGCTACTCCTCACAGCTCTACCAAAGCTGTGTCTCCTGATCTGCTATCCCAACTGCTTTCTTGCTCTTTTTTATCCCATGGGTGCAGACAAATGGTCCAGCTCCAAGCCCAGAGTGAAGGCATGTACCTTTTTCTTTGTGGCCCACTGCCCCTTGCCCAGCCATGGCAGGTGTAACTCCCCCATATCTCTCACCACACTAGGGAAGATGTGCCACTCTGCCACATGTATAGCTCATGCCAACATAGGTGCTGGTTTGAGGACAATAACAAATACCTCCTTCAGGGACTAAGTGAGCCCACACTTATTGTCATGTGGCACCTTCGCAGTACTGGCACCTGGGTCTCTGGAAAAAAAGGGCCACAGTACTAGGCCACCAACTCTGTCCCAGTACAGGTTTCCACTCCTGATAACAGCCACATTCTCTATTTCCCTAAACAGTTTGTCTTTACTAGAATGGGGGCAATGTTTATTTCCCTGGTCAGGCTCCTATGACACTGCTGGTTAAGGTACTCTCCCTCCAGGCATAGATGAGGAACTCCCCACGTTACAGCCCTCCTGTCTGACATGCAGTACAGAGAGTGCGGATTTAGTGATGGTGGCAGTGGACCTGCTCCAGCCACTTGCTGAGGACAGAGGGAGGCCGGTTCCAATTAAAACCTGTCAAAGTACCCTGTGAATGTGCGGGGGGTGGGTGTTACCCTCCATTGTAAGGTGGACAGGATGGCAGGGGCTTGAGTGCCTATGTATTCCCATTCAAAGAGACAGTGCTCCCATTCACTGAACTGAAGCAGATCCAGTCAGTCGAGCAGCAAGCTTTCACCTTTGGCGTCCTCTTCTGGAAACTAGCTGTCAGCAGGGAAGTACCTTTGATGTGGTAGCACTGCTCCTCCTCGCTCCACACCATTCTGCTGCACCAGTACTGGGACACTGCACCCACCAGATTCCAGCCTCCATCCTCCCTGAACAGCTTCGCATCCTGGAGAAGGAAGAGCCCAGAGAGGGAGTGGGAGGGAGAGGAGCCATGAGGAAGGAGACACAGAAACTCACACCCACGTAGAGAATGGGAGTTCAGTATCCATGATGGATACCAACACCAGAGCTCACTGGTTGGGATCATAGCAACTGTGTCCCCTCCTGGGAAATCAGCTATCAGCAGGGCACAGTTCCCAAGGAGGTCTGTGCGACACCTTGGATACCTGGGCAGTGCTGGGCAGCCTGGCCTTATGTGGTGTCCCTTCTTTCCCTGCCCCAGCATCTATACGAGGAAACCAGGACAAATTCAGTGCGAGCAGAGGCGGATGCAACCCTGTGGATTGCAGAAGTGGCACTGGGGCTGCATAAGAGTGTGTAACTTTCTTGTGGGGAAGTAATCACACCCATTCTCCAAGCAGCACAGCAGAGGGACGGTGGGTGGCCCACCCTTATGGAGAGAACAGCCCTTTGACCTGTTCTAAAGAATGCAATAAGCTTTTGCCAGAGGCCTGAGCCTGTTTAGTAATCAGAGGAAGACTCAGGCCCTTAGTACAAACAGCCTTGCAGACTACACTCTAGGTCTGTCTGTACAAAGCAGCATGTTCGCAGTGAAGGCAGGGCAGTATGCTTCTAACCTGAGTAAGCAGCTCACATCCAACACCAAACTCCTATAGGGGAACATAGGGAGCAGAGGAACATAGGACTGGAAGGGGCCTCCTGGGCTATCACATCCAGTCCCCTGCAATGGCAGGCAACCCTGTATCCAAAGAATCCTAAAATTCATCTATTTCTGTCCTTCCTGCACTAGAACCACAGTGGTAAAAAGCAGGGGAGACAGTGGCAATGTAAAGGCACAGGTATTTTAGGTTAACATGTGCTCAAGGGATCCTAGGATGAGGACTCTATTTTGTGCCAGAGGAAGGCAAAACCAACCCCAGTCCTTGCCCATCTGACCTTAGGGCCCTTTTGGTTCCAGATCTGGTGATGATCAGTTTTATTCTCAGTGGAAGGGCAAGACCCTCCAGGCAGGTACCTCATAGCTCGGACTTGAGCTGTTAACCTGAGTTCATACCCACTTCACCTTGTCTTCCCTGGTATTTTAACCTGATATGCAACACCCTTGTTTTGCAAGGTGGCCACACCTTAAGAGGCAGCCTAAAGAAAGCCTCATGCCAGCTCTGCCCACTTTAAGAGAAGGCAGGGTCCTACATGGGTGGGAAAAAAGATGGACAGCTGGAAAGATCAATGGGGACATTTCTTAGCTATGTGTGGGGTGTGGTTCCTTAGCTCATGTCAGAAAAAGGAAGGATGTATTTGGAGTGAGAGTAAGGGAAAGCTGAGAAAGGGGAACAAAATAGCAAGAGAAAAAGCTGCAGGACATATCAGTCATAGCAGGGGACAGGGTGAAGGAAAGGTTAGCCCTGGTGACAAGATGTCAGACCAGTCCAGCAAGACAGCCAGGGCTGAGGAAGGGGAAATATGCTTGCAAAGGGAAGAGGATAACCAAGAAGATCTGCTCTGGGACAAAAGGCTGAGAATCACAAGCAGCCTTCACATCTAAGCTTTCCAGGAGGCTGACATATCAGTCCCTTAGGCCTGCCCTCTTTTCTGTCCCACCCGTCCATGTGCTTTGGTTACCTGTGTGACATGGTAATACTGCTCAAAGGCCAGCAGGACGTCCCCAGTGATGTGAATTTCCTGAGCTCCATAGATCTTCTCCGGGCAGACCTCACAGCCTGTGGCTGCGCTCTCCCATGGGAACTTAGCACCCTGCCGGAGGGAAATACCCAGTGGGAGGCTGAGCATGGCTACCTGCCTGAGCACAGCACCACCTCTGCAGGTGCAGGCCCCCTGGCCAGGGCATTTTCTGCCAGCTCCCTAAGCCGGCAGGTTGGGCTCCTACCTTATATCCCAGCTCCTGTGCATTGCGCATGGCTCCATCTAGTGTCCTTATGCGGTACTCTAGGATGGCACGGGCTGCCTCTGGGTAGAACAGCAAGATGCTGGGGAACATCCAGGTGTCCTGAAAACAGAGAGTGGGCTTAGTGACATGAGGGAAGGCCCTGATGTGAGGAGTGGGTCTGGACACGGGGACTTATGCCAAGAATTGCACTCATTGCCTTGAGGGATCTAGGATCCATGCTTACAGCATGAGACCACAGTTGTCAAAGGTGACATTGTAATAAGTCAGAGCTGCTGCTCCTTTAATGTGGTAAAAGTAACATGAGGCAATTGTGGCCACACAGCTGTAGCCACAACTGCCTCAGGCATTTCATACTATGCCTGAGTATCCACCCCAATGCTGCTGCTGAATCCGGCTTGTGTCCTGCTGGGGAGGTCCAAGCAGTTCTCCTGGTATGCTCAGTGGGAAGATGTTCATGCAGTGGGCTGTGTGCTCAGGGATGCTGTGCAGCCAGGGGCAGGCTGACCAGCCAGACCAGTTACACTGGGAAAGGAGTGCTGCTCACACTGTGGATGCTCTACAGACAGAGGAGATGTTCTGAGCTGAGCATGGTCACAACTCAAGATTTCACGCTGCAGGAGCATGCTAATCCTGCCTATCTCCGGTCACCCATCAGGTTCTAAGTCATGTGGACAGGGTCTGGGCACAGCATGATCCCCATTCTCTAAAACGGGTGATACCAGCCATTCCCCCAGCCTCTGAGCACTATTAGATGCACACCCACACCCAACTGGCCACCTGGGTAGCGGGACATGGCCTTACTACAGCCTGGTACTGGGTCTTAGAGGGCCTGGGAGTGATGTAGACTAGAGATCTTGAACACACAGCTGGAAGTACAGCTGGGAACGCACCTGGTCCCAGAACACATGTCCCCAGTAGTCTTCTCCCTGTGTGCCATTGGATAACCCACCGGGACTGATCCCATGGAAAAGGAAGCCAGAAGACCCAAGGGGAGGAATAGCACTTAGCAGGTAATAGAGGCATCCATACACAGCCTGCTTCAAAGAGAGAGGTCCATCCACATCTATACAGCATCCCCTCCACCGTGCTGCCCAGGCCTGTGTGTGAGAGGAGTATAAGGAGCCAGCAGCAACCAGGGATATTCCTTCCTGGAAGTGCCTCTTCACTCCCTCCTCGCTCTCTGCCACTGCAGTCACGAACTCCCAGGATTGTTCCTGCTCTTCACCCAACAGGATCACGGCCTGTGGCACCGGGGTCCAGACCATGTGCACAGTGGGCTGGGGGCCCCCCTCTACTTCTGGGATCAAGGTTTTCCCATAGATGTATCTAGAAGAGGCATCAAACAGAGTGGAAAATTGCTGAGCCTGCTCAGTGTTTAGAAAGAAGAGCAGGGGGTACAAAATAAACTCTCCACAGGCCAGACCCTTTGCTGGGGTAAGCCAGTGTAGCTCTATTTATCTCAGCAGAGTTACATCAATTCATGGCAGTGGTAGTTCTGCCCTGTAATCTTGTACAGAATAGATCCCATTCAGCATACACTCCCCCTCCCCCTACACTGGGCCCTTGAAGAACTGAGCCAGTAGAGCCAGGAACTGAACCTAGATCTCCTGAGTCCCCACTTAGTACCTTTAATTGAGAGCACATTTACACTGCAGACTGCAGTCTCCATCTGCTGCTGTTTTATGGTATGGGAAGGGCAGCAGGGTACAGAAGGGGAAGGGGCAAGAAAACACAGGGATGGATACAGAAGATGGACAGATGACCGAGGGAAAAATTCCTTTCTGATTTGGGTTCTCCATTGAAACACCCTCTCTCCTCTCCTCTGCTGTTTAATTTGTCCCCTTTCTTCCTTCATGTGGTCATCTTCCATGAGCTTGTGAGGGGAATGCAGAATAATACCAATAGCAAAACATCTTCTCCTGGACAAGACCTGCCTGCAAGGTCTTGGAGAAGCCCAAGACTCTTCAGGGAAGGCACCAACTATCGGGACATTTGTGCTAACTGTTTTTAAAAAAATCATAGTAACGATAATGAATTTTCAGCTGAAGGCAAGTGAGGTGTTTTCCTGAGCTGGAGAGGGGTGGGTGGTTCTGGTCAGCAGGGAGACACCTGAATTCTCAGCTTTGGGTTCTCTGTCTTCTATTCTATCCAATGTTGCTGTTACAATCAAAGTGTCCACAGCCATGACACGTGGCACCTCCACAAGCATGGAGAGCCTTGGACATCCCCAAGAAGCTGGACTGTCAGGCCCTAATCCTCTAGAGAATGACTGATCCTCTTCAAGGTCACGTAGCCCTGGATGACAGAGGAGAACCCCAGCTGTTCTCTCTACTCTTGTCACTTACTTTACATTTGGAGAGGAGGAAAGTCCTTTCTTCCCTAGATTGCATCCCTGCTGGGAGAACCCTTCCATGGTCATACTCACTGAGCTCCTTGGTAATCCGGCCCCCGGTTAAAGTCCACATCTGGGCTCTTTGGGGTGAACTGAGTCTGGAGCTGCACTGTGATGGGCTGCCTTTTGGTCGTTGCTCGCTGGATGGTGATGCTGAAGGCCAGCAGGTGCACACGGGCATGGTGGGCATAGATCCTGTGGGTGGCTGTGTACTCAGGAGACTGAAGTACATGGCTGAAGGTCCCTGCAGACACACACAGAGCAATCCCTTGGAGCTTGCCTTCTCAGTCATTCCTGCCTGCTCTCTAGATTGTGGTCCTGGTTCGGTTATCAGAGCTGTATGGGGAGGACCCCTGTGCCTGTGTTGAAACCCACTGAGGATCTTTCTGTTTCAAGAGGGGAAGGGAGGGAGAAGTTTCATTGGAGCAGGTATCTGCACTGCACCCAGTTCCTCCAAGAAATATAAACTTCCCCAGTTTGGGGAAACCCCACAGGGATTTATTAGCTACATGCATTTATGTGCCTGGTCACAAAAGAAAGGACTGGATTTTAATGTCTTTACTGTCTGAGCCCCCAGGGTTTGGAATAGACTGCCACCAGAGGTGGTTCAAGCACCTACTTTGAATGCCTTCAAGAGACATTTGGATGTTCATCTTTCTGGGATCCTATAACCTCTGATGACTTCCTGCCCCTGGGGCAGGGGGCTGGACTCGATGATCTTCTGAGATCCCTTCCAGCCCTGAAGTCTGTGCAATCTATGAAATCTATGAAACCCCAACAGTAAACTCTGGATTTAGGCTTCCTGGGCCTGATTCTCTACTCACTCACACTAGCTTTCCACCCATGTAACTGAGCCTAGGATCAGTGGGCCTGTATACTTGAAATTCTGAATCTGAATTGTCCCACACTTGGGGATTCAAGATCTGGGCCACCTTTAGCCTTTTTTAAGTGTCCGGTGTTTAGACTGAGAGAGAGTGAAGTTAGATAATATGGTGACCTGGATCCTAAACTACATCCAGGCTCAAAGTTCTGACGCAGAGTCAGATCTACTGATCTACACTGGTTGTGTCTACATGAGCAGAGGACTTCCGATTGTTACTGTGCAGTAGTGTCCCCAAACATTTTTTTTCTGACGCTACTGAACAGTAACAATTGTCACAGATAGTGCCTTTCATGCTACGGCACAGCAGCAATGAGTTACTGCAATGAGTTACTGCAGGTTACAAGGGTGGGCGGATGAGAATAGGATGGGCTTCAACACAGACAAATGCAAGGTGATGCACCTCGGGCGGAACAACTGGCACCATACCTACAGGTTGGGGAACTCCCCTCTTGTCAGCACGGAGGTGGAAAGGGATCTGGGGGTCATCATTAACTCCAAGATGAACATGGGCCGGCAGTGTGGGGAGGCAGTCAGGAAGGCCAGCTGCACCTTGTCATGCATCCACAGATGCATCTCGAGCAGGTCCAAGGAGGTGATCCTCCCCCTCTATGCGGCACTGGTCAGGCCACAGCTGGAGTATTGCATCCAGTTCTGGGCGCCGCACTTCAAGAGGGATGTCGACGGCATGGAGAGGGTCCAGAGGAGGGCCACTCGTATGATCAGGGGGCAGCAGGGAAGGCCCTGTGAGGACAGGCTGCGGGACCTGAACCTGTTCAGCCTCCAAAAGAGAAGGCTGAGGGGGGATCTTGTGGCCTGTTATAAACTAGTCAGGGGGGATCAGCAGGCATTGGGGGAGTCACTGTTTCTCTGAGCACCGCCAGGAGTGACCAGGAATAACGGTCACAAGCTGGCAGAGGGTAGGTTTAGGCTAGATATCAGGAGGCACTACTTCACGGTCAGGGCGGCTAGGATCTGGAACCAACTTCAAAGGGATGTGGTGCAGGCTCCTACCCTGGGGGTGTTTAAGAGGAGGTTAGATGAACATCTTGCTGGGGTCATTTGACCCCAGTACTCTTTCCTGTCATGGCAGGGGGTCAGACTAGATGATCTGCTCAGGTCCCTTCTGACCCTAGAAACTATGCACAGTAGCTTGTTGCAACTGCACAGTAGCATCTCGTGTAGATGTGCCCACTGTCCACATTTGTGCTGGTACCATCTTTCCTAGAGCCACGTTTAAATGCCATTCTGGCTTGTGAGGTGCTGGTGATACAGTTTACCTGGCTGGGGCAGCCAGTGGTGCACTGTGTTATATACACTGTTCTACCAAATATCACAGGCAAACACCATTTATTTAACACAGTTCCAGCTTGTGCACAGACCTGGTCTGAAAATAGTCTTTTGTATTGCTTATTCTCAGGTTAAAGGGAAACTATCCATCCACTCCAACATGACCAGCCTTAAAAGTGTTAAGCTAAGGTGAAGCAAGTCCACAGCACTCAAGTAGGGTAAAATCCATTATCTCTTTGTATAGGAGTTTTCATTTTTCAAGATGTTAATCCACTAGTTTGTGAAACTAACCTCTGAATTTCTCAGCAGAGCTCTTCTAGCTGAATGTTCCCATGCATTTCACTGTTCCCAGACCCATTCATGTTTTTGGTCAATGGCAGCCAGTGATACCAGTGCACAGGCATGAAAGGAAACATGAAGGCATGTTCTGGATCCAGTAGAAATGTGGAGCCAAGCTCACTCTGGTCTTAGGCACATAAAAACCAAGGGACACATTGTTGAAATGATTGAGCAACAGGTTTAAAACAAACCAAAGGATATACTCTTTTATACAATACATAGTTACCCCATGGTGCTCGTTGACAACAGATATTATGTAGTAAAACCGAGTTCAAAATGGATTAGACCAATTTTTCGAGCATCGTTTCATTAGGGGCTGTTAAACATAGCAGTTGGGGATGTAGCCTCTGGCTCTGGACATCCCATACCCTGTGATGACTGTTAGTGGGAGAATGTGACACAGGACGAGTCACTCTACAAGTGCCCTGTTCCTTATATAATCCCTCAAAGGTAGGGGAGTCACATACACAGCCTGCACAGCTGTATCATCTGACCTGAGGGGGTTTATAGAAGTGTTGGGATTCAGTGGGGGAGAGTGGAGGCCCATCACCAAAAATATGAAGTCCAGAGTCCCGCTGGGGCTGTGTTTTGGTGGTGGGGGATGAGTGACAGCTGTGTTAAGCTGCTGGGCTCCCTGACACCACTTGCTCCACTGCATAGATCTGACCCACAAAGAACCACAGTCTGGATCTGACCCAGGAGGCTAAAGCAGTTTGAAACCCCTGCTCTATGGCACCCACTGCTTCTTACTGTTGGAGACATGATGCTGAGATAGATGGACATCTGGTCTAACTTAATATGGCAATTCCTTGCTCTCATAAGCCAATGGCGTTCTCCCAGAAGCCAGTGGAGTTACACTAGGGATGAGCAGGTCTCATGGAAGACTGAGAGGTCCTTCCTGACCCCATGGGAAAGGACAATGTTGGTAGGGAGTGAGTTAACTTCTTCAGAAGGGAGACACTGACAATAAGGGGAAAACAAGAGCTGACAAACAAGACATGATAGCACATGAAAGTAGCTGCCATGTGAAAGCTGGAGCCTTCACTGGTTACCTGTCCTGGTGTTCAAGGAGAAGATCTCGGTCACTTCATCCTTACTGGATACCTTCATTTTGACGTTGATGGGGCTGGGGACATCAGCGCGGTGAGTGTCCCCCACGGCCCCATTATAGATGCCATTTACATGGAGGATGTCCCTATACACTCGGGTGCCCAGATAGGCGTTGGTGACTGTCGGAAGAAGACGGGAGTCTGAGGGCAGTGCAGTGCAGCTGAATACAGTGGGATCATCTCCACTGTTGGCCATTGGTGCTTACTCTGAATGAGGAACGAAGAGAACCAGAGGTGTTGACTGAATAAGAGAGCACAGCAATGTGAACTTTTAATAGAGGCAGAAAACCCCAAGGTTAATGCAACATTATACTGGGGCCGGGCTGAGGCTGTGGAGTGGACTCTGGGCAGCAAGATGGCATCCACAATGGCCCTGCTTGTGGGATGGTGAGATACTCAGTTTGCTTTGTGATGACTTTATGAAGGGGCATTAGGGTCTTGCCGTGGTTTGTGGCTGGTGAGGAGATGTCTGCCAGCATGTTTGCCAGCATGTCTAGGAATGGTTTACCTTCAGTTTCTGACAGATGTGGGATTTCTGGCTTCTTCTCTTCTCAGAGGGCTCCAGCCTCCTGGTCCTTTGGCCTAGAGGATGGGAATAGCCATACAGCAAGTGAAAATGTTTCTGCCACATACAAACTCAGGGCTGTGGGTCATTTTCTGCCCTCTGTAAACTGCCCGTGAATTAGTACACAGCAAGTCTCTTCTCTGTTCTTAAGAGACACGGTGTTGTCTGGTCCTAGGTTTTCAGGTGACATCCCCAGTCCCCTGGGTCTGTGATCTTTAAGGCCTGGTCTGACTCCCCCTGAGGTCATTAGAAAGCCTCACGTTATCCTCAGTGGGGATCAGCACTAGTTGCTTGTTTTCTCTTTAGGGTCACTGCTTTTCTGTGACTTCCCATTCATCAGCTTCAGTGGCTTCTCATCAGTCCTGTGGCTCCCTGCCAGCTCTTCCCTTCTTCTATTGCCACATATGTGGAGTCTCTCTATTCATGCTCCTCCAACCTTGGCTCTTTTTAAACACAAGGTCTGCTCTGTTATCCCCCACTCACAGCTGGCCTGTGTTTCCTCCACTTCTCCCTTCCAGGAATGTCTCTACAGTTTTGTGGCATTACAGAGCCATTCTCTCCTCCTGGAGACTTTCCAGTCCCTATGTGAAACATCCCTATTTCTCCTGCTTGGGTGAATTGCACTCCAGCCATTTCAGCTGCCTTCTTACCACCTTGGACTCGTGCCTCAACCCCTCCCCTCTTCTTGCTTCTACATCTCTTTCCACACAAGATCTCACTGATTTCTTTCCAGAGAAAAGCAACAGCATATGACACTATCTTCCTCCTCCCTTTCCTCTTCTCTCCAGACTGATGAACCACTCCCTAGTGCCAGACACCTAGCACCATGCAGGTAGGGAGAGGGTGGTGGCTCAAGTCTGGGGCCTGTGATCTCTCCAGCAGGTCACATCATAATACAGAATTATACTGAGGTAAAACCGGCAGGGGCACTACAAGCTTTGTGGGACATGGCATTATGAGAGCATTGGCTGGGAGCTCATCTCCTATCGGTCTCTCTCCCCTAGTGCCATGCTGGCAGTCCGGAAAATCCCTCTGTTTCTGTTCATGCTTGGCAGCTGGCCTGTAAAACTTTCCTGGCTGTTTCCCTCTTGCCAGTGCCCCCCTCTGTACCCACACTTGGCAGCCACGGAGGCGAGGCAGGGAAGAATGAGCTCCTCGGCTTGTAGGAGAGCGAGCAGGGGAAAGCGGGGGGTTGCATCTTGCCTTTGGTTTGGGGGCTCAGCTGGCCTCTGACAGCTTGGGGCTGCGGCGGCGGCGGCTGCTGCGGCGGCTGTGGGGATCTGGGGAAGGGAGGGACAAGGGGTTGAAGGAAGTTACTGAGCTGAGCAGGGAGGAAGGAACTAACTTATTTTTTTAAGAAAAAACTTTGAGCCAGGTAGTCCTAGTTGGGTCTTGTGACCCGCACGCTGCGCCGCTGGTAACAGAGCTCGCTGCTCCAGCCACATCCTGGGGGCGGGGCCTAATAAAAAGCCTAGGGCTCAAGTTGCTGCAGGGGACTGGCCCGGCCCTGGAGGAGGAGCAGAGGGAGGCGCCTTTCCTAGCTCGTCTGTTACCTATTGCCTGGGCAGTGCAGCTCCAGGGAGTCCTGGCCGGGGCACAGCCCTCCCTGCTGTCCCATGAAGCCTGAGGGGGAGGTGTGCGTTAAGAAGGGGCTCGGTAAAAATGTACAGAGATTGCTGTGGCACACAAGAGGCAAGCAGAGGAATGAGGGCAAATGATTTCCCAGGCCACTGCAAAAGGGCAGAGGGAAGGGCAGAGCTCTCCGTTTCAGCACAGCATTTAGGCAGCCTTGTGCACCAGTAAGAAGCCAGAGAGGTGTCTTCAGGAGAGGGGATGAGTGAGAAATGATGAGACAGAGCAGGCTGAGACTGTGTCTTTCAGCATCAGTTAGAGCAGGGGTGGTCAAGCCCTGGCACATGTGCCACAAGCGCCGTGCGGTGCTGCTGTGCAGGGCGTGCCAGGGCAGGGGTGAAGGAAGCTGGGGGTTGTGGGAGGAGTGTGGTTGGAGCAGGGCTGTGAGTGAGGAGGGGAGAGGAGGATGGGGTCTGCACTGCCCCTGCTGAGCTGCCCCACCACAAACTCAGCTCAGCTGGAGGGGCTGGGCAGAAACAGCCCTGCACTGTCTGGGCAGATGGACTGGATGTGGGCCAGACACAATTGCAGAACTTTTTTCCCTGGGAAAGGTAAGACTGACCGCCCTCCTTCCCCCTCCCCATTCTCCAGTGCTCAGCACCACTCTTCCCCCACACTGGGGCACAGAGGGGTTTTGCCTTTTTAGTTATGTCTCTGCACTGCCTCAGTCAGTCCCAGACCAGGACCTGCATGCCCACCTGAGTCCCAGGATCCCAGAGTGAGACTGACCCTGTCACTGCCCCATGTCAAGCCCTCTGTGTTGGGTGCCAGCAGAAACACATCAGGGCACCCCTCACACAGCCCCCCCATTGAACCCTCCATCCAGGGTGCCCCCACTTACACCTGGAACCAGTGCTCCAATACTGCTGTCGCACGTGGAGACCTCCAGGGCCCTGCATCCTTATCACAGGGTGGCACTTCCCTAGAGCCAGCCCTCAGGACACTTCATCCCACTGCCCCATGGAATCGCATAGGCCCTGAACGTGCAACTGGGGGCAACCTATTAAGAGAGTCCTTGTTGGTGGGACTGCCCAGTGAGAGGGGAGCAAGCCACTCTAGGAGACCCCAGCGACACCCTGCAGGCAGCCTCTGGCATGAAGCGCCCAAGGGTGCAAGTCATGTTGTTAGTGTCACAGGCTCTGAAGGTGCAGAGGCCAGAGTGCTGCTCTGTCCCTGCTTCTGTGTCCCAGGGGAAATATGGGCCCTAAAGCTGTCCCTGAGCCTATGGCAAACCCATCACTGAAAGAATCTCCTCAATGGAGATTGTCACAGGGTAGACTCATGTTACAGCTGTGGCCAGAAAATAATTAAGCTATCACAGCTGGTACAGTGTGGACCTCCCCACCCTGAAACTCCCTTGCCAAAGACCCCATGCACAATTAGTGCAAGGCAGTGGTTTTCCACACTTCTTTAAAATGTGCACACAAATTTGTTTTACTTTTTCTTTTTCATTGAAGCAAGGCAAAACAACAAAGCAGAGGTGGCCAGCCCTCAACACCAAACTGGAGGCAGGGGCCACATGGGATGAGGAGGTGGCAGAACGTTACTGCCATGAGCCAGATTAAGACTTCCCTGAGCCGGCAGCTGCTGCTAAATTAAGGACTGGATCCTTGTTTGCCATATGAAGTTGCAGTGTTTGCAGGGTTAATTTGGCTCTTGGCAGTGGCACTGCCTCTCCCAGAAGCATCTTGGCACTCCTCCACTCCACAGGGGTGGAGACTCAACCTCCCCTGCCTTCATTCGGGCACCCCATGGTGCAAACTCTCTTAGGTATGCTTCTGGGAGACAGGGATCAGAGCAGTACTTGGGAAGAGGAGTGACTTGACTCATGGCACACCTGCCAAAAAGACTGGCCATCATTGCACTAGAATACTGCCCACTTCATGCCCCCTCCTGTTCTGTCAGATCTGCCCGTCTTCGCCTTTTACGGCTGGAGCTGTCCTGGGAGCAGTTTTCCCTGCGCTATCCACAGTGATGCCCATGTCACTTACCTTCATGCAAGAGATGGCATCACCTCAGGAATAAGTGATAGTTTGGATAGGGATGATCCTGGTTTGGATAGGGGTGATCCTGCCTCAAGCCGGGGGCTGGACTAGATCAATGTTTCTCAAACCGTGGTATGCATATCCCTGGGGGTATGTGAGACACGGGCAGGGGGTATGCGGGTGCTGCATTTTGAATTTGGCACACCTCCCTGCCTGGCGGGTTGGAGGTGTCTTTGCCTGTTCAGGCTGGAAGTTCCAGCCACCGCCACATCCGGTGCGCCAGGGCTTTCACTCCCCAGCGTCGGTGTGTCAGGGGACAAGGGCCCCGCCCAGACTGCTTTGCCCCGGGCTGTGGTCGGCGAGGAAAAAGTGGGACTTGGTTTACAGCAGCAAAACCAGAAGTGCCACGATGGGACTTCAGGTTTTGCTTTTGCCATGTCGATTGGCAGGTGGTACCCGAGGTAGCAAAGGTTGAGAACCACTGGACTAGATGACCTCGGGCGGTCCCTTCCAGCTCTACTTCTCTATGACTCTATGATCATGCATTTGGGTGGAGAAAATGTTTTCAGTTTTATCCACGAGGGGGCTCCCTTTTGCCGTTAGCGGACTGCTGGAGCAATAGCACCACTTCTATTAGACATTTCGAATGCATCTTCTCTGTCCCCATAGAACTTGGTTCTTGCTAGGAATGGCAATCTGTATAAAGTTCTTTCTGTTATTTTGCATTCTCTTTTTGCTTGTACAGGGTCCTGGAGGTGCTGTCAGGAAGGAGAAAATGGGATTTTGAAAAACTGTCTGAGAAACATCTCTGGGATTCCCTGAGCATTCTTGGGCATTGGCACAGATGGTGGCAAGCAATACAGATAGGAAAGCACATTGTGTTTTGTTCCATGTCCTTTATTGGACTCCAGCAAAACTGACCCAGCAGCATATGTCCTTGCTAAGCAGATGTTGGCGACAGAAATTAGAAAACAGCAACTCAGTAGCAATGGAAATGCATAAAATCATGACAGAACCAATTGCAGGTGTGTATATGACAAAAAAGCCATCACCACCCCTTCTGGTCCCTCCCCCCACACAAGTCAGCGCTCCAGGTCAGACTAAGTGTGGAACAAACCCTGCTGCTCCTCAAAAGACTCTTACCCCACTGCAGGAGGGGAAGCCCTGACAGTCTCTGCGTATCTCCCACAGCATATGCTGAAAGGTGTTACTAGGGGCCTTGGCATTGACAGGGCCCCTCTGAAAAACACCAGTGCCACCTCCAACTAGTGTCAGGGCAGCCAGTCCATAGCCATGCTGGTACTTGTGTTCCTGCTCACCAGCAAGGCGCTATAACCAGATCGGGTTTTATCTTTTTAAGAGCATTCAGCTCTCGCTGTATTTCTGTTTCTTCATTTTCTCCCCAGTACATCAGCCTGTGGGGGAATAAAGAAAAACAGGGAAGCATCAGCTCTCTCTCCAGGCATCACCTCTGAAAGCCCAGTCCCCCTGAAGCACAGCTCACTGCACTCTTCACTGCACTTGCACAGCTGGTGCCAGACCCACAGCATCTCTATCACCCTTATCTCTAGCCAGCCGGGACTCTTCATGAGGGGGTGAGGAGGAGAGGCACTGGCTTAGTCTGGAGCCTTTTCTGCTCCCTCCTCAGCTTGACTGCATAGGCTAATCAAAAAGCTGGAGCCTGAATTGATGCAACCTTTGCGGATTAGTCTAACTAGCCTAGGTTGAACTGGTTTGTAACAGTACAGATACTTGCTTTGGACTGAGGGAAAGTGGCCACATGCCTGCAGTTGCTCAGGCCAGGCGCTGGGGGGAGCTAGAGTGCACCCCGGTCATTGGCCAGCCTCAGCTGAACTGGCTACTGAGCGGTTTAACACCCTCCTGCTGTCCCACTGGCAAGGACCCAAGCTGGGTCTGCCGGGCACTCCCCACTCCTCTATCTCCACTGCCCCTAGGGGACCATAGCTGGGTCTGCCCACCCTGACTGCCACTGCCTCTCACTCCCTGCTTGAAGCAAGTGGTGGAATAAGCCCCTCTGCCAGATGTTGGAGGGAGGGGCAATAACTCCTGTCCCTGCCCCCTGCCTAAGGGGCCCTGCCCCTGCCTGGCTGCTGCAGCAGTGAGGGGACAGGGCCCTTGATGGGGGCAGCAGCCCCTGTCATAGTGTTGGAGACACAGGGACAGCTGCCACAGATCAGACGATGCATCGTAGCTCCCAGGTACATTGGAACTCGCACCAGTACAGTGCCAGGACTGGGATGACAAACAGCCATTTCTTGGTCTCAGCCCTGATGGTGCACTGGAGTCTTCAACCAGCTGTGGCCTGTGGATTCAAGACTCCAGTGTGGTGGGAAAGCTGGGACTGACAATCAGCTGGTTGTTGCCTTCAACAGATTTGGTGTTTAGGTCATAGTAAGCATTACTTGGCTTGCACTTGCAGGGAGTCAGTCAGAAAGGCTGAAGTAGAAATGGAACTCAGGCTGGCAACAAAAATTAAAGACAGCAAAAAGTCCTTCTTCAGGTATATAGGGAGCAAAAAGAAGGTGCAGGATAACATAGGACTCCTACAGGGCAGGCTAGGGCAATTGGTGACAGAGAGGAGGGACAAAGCTGAACTCTTCAATGAGTTTTTTTTTGCCTCTGTATTCCTAAATACAGATCAAGACAGATCTTCCAGTTAAATTATAGATGGGCACAGGAGGAATACTAGCCCACCAACGGTCAGCACTGACCTAGTAAAGGGACACTTGGGGGAGCTGAATGTGTTTAAGTCAGCAGGTCTGGGTGATCTTCATCCAAGGATGCTGAAGGAATTGGCCAGTGTCATAGAAGAGCCACTGGCAGGGCTGTTTGAGCACTCATGGTGCTCAGGTCAGGTCCTAGAGGACTGGAAAAGGGCCACTGTGGTCCTTATTTCCAAGAAGGGGAGGAAGGAGGATCCAGGTAATTATAGGCTAGTTAGTCTCACCTCTATCTTGGGAAAACATTTGAAAAAATTATCCAGTATCACATCTGTGGGAGCCCAGCAGGAAAAATAATGCTGAAGGGCAACCAGCACGGGTTCATAGCAGGTAGATCCTGCCTGACTAACCTTGTTTCTTTTTATGACAAGGTCACCAAATACTTAGATGCAGGAGTCAAGGTAGATGTCATCTACTTGGATTTTAAGAAGGCCTTTGATACAGTATCTCATCCTATTCTCATAAACAAACTGAGTGGCTGTGACATAGATGATTATATGGTCAGGTGGGTAGCAAATTGGCTTAAGGTTTGCACCCAGAGAGTGGTGGTGGAGGGGTCTGTATCAACCTGGAAAGATGTGGGCAGTGGGATCCACAAGGGTCAGTCCTTGGACCTGTGCTATTCAGTGTCTTCATCAGCAATTTGGAGAAGGGCATGGAGATCACTCTGTCCAAATTCGTGGATGACACAAAAGTATACAGTAAAGTAAAAACACTAGTGGTGAGGGATCAAATCAAGGCAGACCTGGACAGGTTGGAAAAGTGCGCAGAAAAGAATAAGATGCAGTTCAACAAAGACAAGTGCAAAGTGCTGCATCTAGGGAAAAGGAATCACCAACACACCTACGGGCTAGGGGATGACCTTATCAGCAGTACAGTGGCAGAAAGGGCTCTTGGAATCATAGTTGACTCCAAGATGAATATGAGCCATCAATGTGACAAAGTAATCAGTAAAGCTAACCACAGTCTATCATGCGTTAGCAGGTGTATGACGAACCGGTCCAGGGAGGTGATACTTCCCCTCTATGCAGCACTGGTCAGGCCGCTGCTGGAGTACTGCATCCAGTTCTGGGCACCACACTTCAAAAGGGATGTGGACAACATGGAGAGGGTCCAGAGGAGGCCACTTGTATGGTTAAGGGCTTGCAGGTAAGGCCCTACAAGGTGAGACTGAGGGACCTGGACCTCTTCAGCCTCTGCAAGAGAAGGCTGAGAGGGGATCTTGTGGCTGCCTACAAACACATCGGTGCGGGGTGGGGCAGCAAGTAATAGGAGATGCTCTGTTTACTAGGGCACCTCTTGAAAAGCCAGGAATAAAGGCCACAAGCTGGCAGAGAGCAGATTAGGTTGGACATCAGGAAGAACTTTATGGTAAGGGTTGCCAGAATCTGGAATGGGCTTCCAAGGGAGGTAGTGCCCTCCCCTACCTTAGGGATCTTTACCAGGAGACTGGACAAGCACCTGGCTGGGGTCATATAATCCCAGTGCTCTTTGCTGCCTAGGCAGGGGTTCAGACTCTATGATCTATTGAGGTTCCTTCCGACCCTAACAGCTCTGAAACTATGAAATCTGTTGGCACTGCAGGGAGAGAAGAAGAATAACAAGTTTGTATGTGGTAGTAACCTTGTGAGTCACGTGAAGAACTTAATCAGAACATTTTGTGTTGGGTATAAATTAAAGGAACTAGAACCTTACTACCCCTTACCACAGCCTTTTCAGTTTGCAGTCAGGATGTTTCAGTCCCTCACACAGCAGCTTCAGAGCTGAAAGGTCCAGTGAGACCAGTGAGTCCAGAAGGAACCCAAGAATTCTTCCATCTATAAAGACCAGAGATAACAATGTTTATTTTTTCCCCAGTTGCTGCTATCAGTGGTGTCTGGGAAAGATTTCTTGTTCTTTATGTACTCAAGAGAATTGCAACGATCCCTCTGAGATGATAGGTCCCTGCAGGATTTCCTTTGTGTGTGCACCTAGTGTGGCAGTTGTGTACTCCTGAAGGGAATCCATTTCTAGCATTTTGGGAGTGCTAGGAAGATGCTGTGATGTGCTGTATCATTGCAGATAATTCTGCCCTCCAGAAGGAGACACATGGCTGGGTCACAGGTTTGTCTATCAAATGTGCCTTCAGAGTGTTAGAAAAGATTTACTATGGTCACTCCTTGTTTCCAAAGCCAAATCTAGGAATGTATTTCCACATCCTGACACAATCTGGTTCACAGCTATCTCATAGTATGGACAAACAAACAACAGCAAGTTACAACATACCTGGGAGCTACCATGCATCATTTGATCTATGGCAGCTGTTCCTGTGCCTGCTCTTACCCTGTGATAAGGGGCAGTCTGGTCCTCACTGGGTGCATCTACATGAGATGCTTTACTGTGCAGTAGAGGTAATTACTGCCAGTAAGTGTCTGCGCAGTAACTGCCTGTGCAGTAATTAGTACTTAGCTCTAATCCTGAGTAAATTTGCTACCTGCAAATACAAGGAGCAAATTTACTTATGATTAGTAACTGTGCAGTAGCACACGTGTAGATGCCTGACCAGGACCAAATGAGCTCCAGGTCAACTGGGCAGCAGAGGGTGGGAGATTGCTCCCTACCCCCATAAGCTGCCTGCTGCTGGGGTGAGGTCTGCCACTGGAGCACAGATGTCTCCCTGCCCCGGCAGCATGGAGCTCCTAGCCCCTGCCCCCTGATCACGGGGCCAGGTGATCCTCAGTGGTGGACTGATGAGTGGTGAGGAGGCCACGGCTCCCAAGCGCCGGCCTGGGGGTGGGGGAGCACTGGGTCAGCCCTTCAGCAGAGCTGGCCCATCCTATTTGTGAAACCTGCAGCCGCAGGGGATCCCACAGAGCTGGCAGTGGTATTTGTTGTATACTGTAGCTCGCCTGCCCACCCTGTGGGTTGGAAGTTTAGTTATCGGTTCCAGCCAGAAATTCTGGCCGCCACCCCTCCCTCCGTGTCCAGCATGCTGGGACTTTAAGTACTGCTATGAGAAGGACGGGACCTGCAAACATTGGCCCCTGGGTCCTGGAGACCCATGGCATGTCACTGGAGATCCTTATTGTGACAGGGCAATAAGTCTACCCTGTCAAGAAATGCCAAAAGAACAAAGGGGAAACAGAAACCTAGTGCAACAGCGAGCCTGGCTGGAGGAAAAGCTGTGCTGAAAGCCCTGGATGCCAATTATGATGATCAGCTGGAAGAGCCAGCAAAGCAGCAACTGGGATGCTGCAGCCAAGCACACAGCTGATCAGTGTGGGAAGTTAAAAGAGAGCCGACTGAATAGTCAGCTCTCCTTCAGTGAGGGCAGCGGCATGGAGGGAGACCGGTGGGCGCACAGAACAGTGGCAGTGGCGCATGGCTGACCAGTGATGTACTTACATGCAGAACAGGGACAACGAGGTATCTGTAGCATCTGAACCAGTGAGTCCAAGTCTGGTGGGTACAGGGCTCCATTTTAGAGGCCTGGAGAAGAGAAAAGGAAAGACTGAGCGTGAATGTGTGTTTGGGGCACTGGCCCACTATAGTCTTGCCCTGAAGGATGAGGGTAGGGGTAAGCTGTATGACAGCCTGCTTGGGACCCATGCAGGGAAGAACAGGGCAAGCAACTTGAGGACAAGAAAATGGCTGCCTAGAGATCAATCAAGGCAATCCAGAAACTGCGAATCCCACAAAGGAGACCTAATGAGATTAATGCTGAAACATCTAGTGTGATAAGGACAGAGTATGTGGATGGTGGAGACTTGTGAAGACAAGCCAGCCTTCTAAATTGCAGACTTTAACATCAACTTTTGTCTCACAGGACTGTGTCTATTTGGTTCTTTCCTCTTCCATCTAAGTTGTGGCAGGTAAGTTTAAAAGAGACTATCTGGTCCAGCAAGAGAGGCTGCAGTTTTTCTTTGGTGGCATGGCTAGGTCCTCCACACTTATCTTTCAGCCTGAGTCCCATGGTTGTGGGGCTGGAGCTGAGAGAGCTTTATCTCCCAGCCCAAGTCCTGTGGTCACGGTCATGGGGCCTGGGCTGGGAGATAATGAACTCTCAGTGCCAGCCCTGTGATCATGGAGCAGGGGCTGGAAGCTCTTGCTGCCAGGGAAGGGGGGCATTGTTCCCACCCAATGTGAGAGCACACCCCAGCAACAGGCAGCTCTTGGGAGCAGGGAGCAATGTCACAGCTCCCACCAGGAGATAGCTGTCTCCTGGCCCCTGGGCTAGCACCCTGGGGGAGCCTAGAGCTGCAGGGGCCAGTTCCAGGGCTGCAGGGAGTGTGCAGACATGTGTCTGGGACACTTCACATAGACACGTGCCTAGGAGCGTTTACTTGAAAGTAAACTGCTCCTGGATCTTTTGCTCATCTAGACGCATCCACTGAATCCAAATCATATGGGCTAAGAACTAGTGGACTACATTACATTATTCAGTTGTTTAACTATGATTATTTGACCAGTGAATACATCGGAAGGTCTTTGTACTGTTTGGATTCCATTTACTGCAGTGTGTTGTACTCCTGGTAAAGACCGAATATGCAATATCCCCTAGGTTGAGAGGCACAGATAAAAGGACACTAGGTGTTACTCACATGAACTTTGTCTTCAGTTTGTTCAACTCTGTTTGTGTTTTGCCAGTGCTGGAATTATGGGAGAAAGTCCACCCAAAAGGAAATAGGAATTCATAAGTCCCCAGCCTGCAGGACAGAGATACTCAGAGTAAAGTGACTGCCCATTTATGCGGTGTTCTCAGTGTTGCCCTTAACTGGTATCAGTGTGTGTCTCTACAGAGACTGGGAATTCACAGCCAGTAGAGGCTGTACAGCCACATTAAGTGTGGAGTTTCTTAATTTATGATCATAAGGAAGTAAGACTGGAAGGGACCTCACAAGATCATCTAAATCATTCCAGCCCAGTGTCTGTCTAACCTGCTCTTGAAAATTTTCCAGGGATGAAGGGCTCCTATACACATGCAGGGAGCCTGCTCTGATGCTCTGGAAATTCAGCATGTTGGAGCAGACTTGATTAATCGAGTCTGCTGGAGCATGGAAATGAACACACTCCAGCAGACTCTAACATGATATGTAACAGTGTCCATGCACTGAAAAATGGCAGCAGGGCACTTAAAACTAAAGTTTTTTTGATAAGCTTTAGTTCAAAGTGCCCCACCACTATTTTTCAGTGCGGGGACACTGATACACATAACACTTGGGCACTTTTCATTAGAATGGATCACTAGTTCTAATGCCTGATCATCCTCATAGTTAGAAAGCTCCTTCCAATAAGCCAACCTAAATTTCCTTTGCTGCAGTTTGAGGCAATTTCTCACCTAATAAAGCCAAGAGAAAAAATAACATACATCTCCATCTTCTTTATAATTGCTTTCAGGTATTTGAAGACTATAATCAAACACTGAATATTAAATAATAAAACATATAGGAATTTTTGATTTACAAATTCATGTGTGCCTGTTTTGCTTTTATAAAACTAGCTTTCTTTAATTAAAAAAAAAAAAAAAAAATCCAAACCCAAATGCACTGCACTGAATACACAGAAATGTTGTTAGGAGGGACCTGACTCATGCCCAAGCTGTATCTTCACCAGAATTTGGACTTCTAGATCCACAGCCCAAACTTCAGCCTTTGGACTAACAGCTTACCAGTGGAAGCTGGTATCCTCCATGTGGACCAGACATGGAAGGGGAAAATCAGCTACACACTGGGTGTCTACACAAGATGCTACAGTGAAGTAGCTCATTACTACAGAGTTGTAGCATTGCTGGGCACAAACCATGATGGTGATGCTACTGTGCAGTAGTCACGAGCTGCTGAGCAGTACCATCTAAAATGGACCATGAGGTGATGGTACTGTGCAGTAATAGCGGTTACTCTGCAGTCATTCAGTACTTGGTTAAGCAAGTACTATGTAATTGTGCAGTAACAACTGTGCAGTCCATCACTCGCGTGGACACAGCCAAAGCCACTCATTGGATGCATCTACACATGCATACGATCTGGGATCAGTTTACCCATGAGTAAACTACTTGTGAGTAAATGCTCCTGAGAAGGCATCTACGCATACAGGGAAGCAGGGACACATTTGCTGCTAATGACAGGAAACAGCTCCTGCTCCCTGGGGCCCTGTGGTGGGCCCCTACCACCACCAGAGGGAGTTCTAGGCTCCCCCTGGGTGCTAGCCCAGGGGCTGGCAGGGAGCACTGGGCCAGCAGATAGCTGTCTCTTGGCTGGGGCTGGGACATTACACCCTGCTCCTGAGGGCTGCCTGCTGCTGGGGTGGGAACAATGTCCCCATGCACCTGCAGCAGTGAGCTCCTGGCCTTGGCTCCCTGATCAGGGGCAGAGGACTTGGAAAGAGCTGCAGTGCAGAGGCAGCTCCCATCCCCCTGCCCTGATCCACCAGTGAGGCAGCTAGCTGCCAGCTCACCTTACCGGCAGATCAGGGCAGGGGGCTGGTACCTACCCCACCCCTACAGCTCATTTCAAGCCCCGCGCCTTGATCACCTGATTGGGGCACAGGGCTGGGACCTGCCCCTGACCAGGACAATTCCCAGCCCCTGCACTGCACATGGGGCTAGGTGGGGAACAAGCTGGGTGGCTGGCTCAGCCCCTTGCCCCACAACCGTGGAGCTGGCTCTGAGAGATAAGGATCTCTCATCTCTCACTCCCCAATTGTGATCTCAGAGCTGGGGGCTTAAGAGTTCCCCACTGCTGGGGCAGGGTGACATAGTTCCTGCCTGGGCTCCAGTGGTGAAACCCATCCCGGCAGCAGGCAGCAGTCTTCCACACCCTGGTAGATGGCTGACTGGGAACAGTTTTGTTCCTAGTCAGGTATCTACATGAGCAGTGTGGCGGGCCAGTAGGGGGCGCTCCTGCGTTGAGCCGCCCACCTCCCTGCGCCAGACCACCTTCCAGGCTCCGAATGCCTCCCTAGGGGCGCCTTATGCTTGGCCAACCCCTCTCCCGGAGCACACTCGCTAGTCTGGGGGTAACGTTGCCGCCACCACCCCGAGAAGGGACTGTCTTGGCCCTGTGCCCTCAGGGAAACACAGGCCTAATAGTCCGACGGGTACTCGACCCGATACAGGCACGTGGGGCACTTCCCCAAGCCAGGGGGCAAAAAGTAAAGTCTCCCTTAGTCCACAGACCTAAGGGGTCTCTTAGGCATAATTTAGACCCACCCCTCAATAAGTCTCCCACACCAGTCAAAAAGGAGAACTTTATTGATTACAGGGGGTAGGGTAAACTAGGGTACAGGGTTGAGCAATATCTTAGAAATCCTAAAGAGCAAACAGTGTGGCTGTGGTAGCCTTTTGATTATGCATCTGTGTTACTGCCAGCTAGATATCTAATCCGATTGAGTAGCTCACTCACAAGCATCTTCCAGAGTTCTTCCGTTTCTCCTCTGGAGTCTTGGGGTGAGAGAGAGAGCTAGGTCCCGATGGCAAGGCTCCTCTGTCTCCCCTTTTTTTTTTTTTTTGCACCGGTCCTGGAGGCACTGCTATACTAGGTCAATGCATGGAGTGGATGGAGCACGCTCCGGTTCCACCACCCAATACCAAAAAGAATCTGCTCAATATAAACCTCCTATGGAGAACATATCAGCCCTGCTTTGCTGCTGCTTCACCTCATGGCCGAAGAGAGGAGCCTCCTTCCCCCCCCCAACCTATATAGCCCCTGTGACCTCATTCACCTGGTCCAGTGGAGGTCAGCCCCAGTTGGCTGTCAGCCAACTAATTTGAAATGCATCACCTGTTACCAGGCAGATTCCAGCTCCCCAGGTAGAAACCCCCCACCCAGGTCATTGATGCAAGTCACGTAGGCAGAGGGAGCAGGTTTCCCCCCTCCCTCAGGACTGCAGCCAGCTCAAGTTACCTAAAGAGACCAGCCAGGGTGTGGTCCCCTCCATGCTGACCCACCCTAATCAAATGGTTGCTGCTCAGAGATTTTAGTCACAGTGTCACAGGGCAGAGATTTTGGGAAGAAACAAGGTGGCTTTCTGCCACAAGCACTACTCTGCCATTACTAATCAAAAGTAAATTTGCTACTTGCATTTGCTGGTAGCAAACTTACTCATGATTAGCAAGGCTTACTGCACAGTAAGTGCGTGTAGACACACATGCTTACTGTGCAGTAAACTATATTACTGCGCAGGTAAGCATCTAGTGTAGATGTGCCCATTGTGTTGGAGACTAAGGTAAGTAGGAACAGATTGAGAAGCAGCTGAATCAGATGTTTCTGTACTGCAGTGTTGCTAGGGTTAAATAGGACAACCCCTGGACGCAGGTAGATGCACAAAAGATGCATGTATCTGGGGGGCACTTTGACCGATGCTGTGTTCTCCCCCCACATACCATGTGGTCTTTGGGGACATGAGATGCAGGGGCAGCCTGCCTTAAGCTTTTTCATACACAGTCTGCAGACTCTCTGGAATAGGGACAGTCAGACAGACAGTAGGGATTGTTTGGCACCTATCACAATGCATGCCCTTTCTTTTTTGCCATCTAGGGGCCACCATAACAAACATGAAAAACCACCAGGGCCAGATTATGCCTTTAGTGGGCCCTAGGCAAACAAACTCATGGGCCCTGGAGCAGTCAAGACCTCCCCCTACTCCAGCACTGCTGCCTGTGGGGAGTAGGGCTTGAAGTTGCTGCTAGAGGGCGGCCATCGTGGCAGTGAGGCCAGTGGAGGGGAGAGGAAGGGAAGGGGGGCAGACGGGGCCATTCGTGCCACCACCACAGAGGGAAGGACTGGCCCCCCTGCAGCTCAGGACCCTATGCATATATCTAGTTTGCCTATGCGTTAATCTGTCCCTGAGAACTGCAATAATATTAGTAGATCCTGTATGTGTGTACACAAGATGCTAAATGCTCAGTAGCCTAATAATACTGTGCAGTAGCATGTCACGGCAGAAACGGTGCTAATAAGCTACTCTGCAATATTATTAGGCTACTGTGCAGTAATGTCATTAAAAAGGCATGAGCTACTGCATAGTCGTGCTGGTTACTGAACAGTCATTTAGCACTTGGTTATACAAGTACTAAACTTAATGCACCATAACTATGGTGCATTAATGAACATGTAAATGTGCCCTGAGTCTCTCAGTTCCTCGGTAGAGACTCAGAACTCCTGGGTTCAGTCCCAGGCTCAGGAAGGACAGGTGCTCTTATGGTTATAGACATTGCAGGCCAGATCTTATTCCAACTCTTAAGAGCTAACGTGGTACTTAGGCACCAAAGTGTGATCCTCTTTCCTCTTGCTTGATTCTCAGAAAAAGTGGTAATGCGCCTCTTTTCTTATATGCCTTCATCATAGCCTTAAGATGAAGTCACAAATAGCAGTGAGGAGGAGGAGGACACACCCACCATCTGCATTGATGACTTGTCATGGCATTGTAGAAAGTGGACTAGGGTGGCAACCTCTACAATAGGGCTGTCCACTGATGGCCTGCGAGAGGTTAACAAGCAGCTCATAGGCTCCTGTTCAGCCACCACTCCTCCCCACTGCTCTAATTGCTGCAGCAGCTAGGGTTTCCAGTTTTCTTCCACCCTCCTTCTGTTTCCATTTTCTGGTGGCGCACTGGGAGCAGGCCTGGGAAGCCTGCTCTGAGCATAGTGGAGCAGAGCCTGGCTGTTTGCACTCTGTGCACAGCCAGAGCTGGGATGCCTGTGCTTCATACACAGTTCACAAAACTAGGAGCCAAGGGGCTGTCCCCACTCTGCATGTAGCTTGGGGCAGTGAATGGCTGCCTGTATGGTGGGGAAGACCCTGGGGACCATAACCATGGCATGAGACCTGTGCTGTGTGTGGTCCAAGAGCTTGTGGCCCACGCAGTGTAGGGCCCCCTGCTGTCCAGAAGCTGGAAAGCCCTGATCTATGATGCCACACTAACACACTAGCAGGAATAAATGATTATTTAAGCAAGAACTCAGCAGGCAGCTACAAAACCTCCTTCCAGCTCTTCAGCTGTTCTGGGAAGCCTCCCTCAGCCCTCTCCAAAAGCCTGTAACATGACTAGAATGTAACCGGCTTTTAAAATTGTATTCATTTATTTTGAGAGGGAATTTTTTTGAGTTCCAAGTGAAATCAGCTAAATCAATTTCAAATCCATGAAACATTCAAGAACCATATGTGGCCCTACTACTGGCAAATATCCTTCACCCCCACCTGCAGCTTCAGATGCTTCCAAATCCTTTGGCGGGCATCCTACGTGCAGGCCCAAGCCCAGAGACTTGGGGTTCAGATGCCCCTGAGTTTTGCTTGCCCTCTGCCATTTGGCCGCAGGAACAAGCTAGGGAGGAGTCTCCCATTTCCATAAAGTGGGCGTATAGCCAAGATCTTTCCAATGAAGAGAAAGTAGAAGACTGTGCCTTACCTCAGTCAAGGTACTATCCCTTGACAAGAAAGTGGCTTTCCCTAATGACTAGGAAAACCACCTGATTGGTCATGGTCTTTCCCCTGCTGGGTAAGTATTTCCCCTCCCTCCAATAACTTCCTATAGCCAGTTGGTTGGTTACAGGTTCCACGTATGGACATTGTCAGACCAAAGAAAGGAACAAGTTACAGAGTCCTGGAGCCGTCCCAGCCCAGCTGTCAGTTTAACAGGGTGAGAGAGGAAGACCCTCAAATAGGCCGAGTTCAAGTCAATTAGGCTTTAAAAGCTGTATTCAAACTAGAGACCAATGGATAGCTACAGCCTATCGTGGAACATTGCCCTCAAAATGTCCTGCTCAGTAAAAATATCTTTAGTGGTGGTGAAGTGGAGAGGGATGGTGAAGGTGCAGCCCCTGCTCCTTATCTTGCCTTGGCAGTGAGTGGTGGTGGAGTGGAGAGGGGAACAGAAGGGGGGAGGTGGGAAGTATGTGCTGAAAGCCCTTGGAATAGATTATTTTACCTTCTGTTCCACAAATGCATGTTCAACTAAGAGCAGAGGGCAGTGGGAAGATTGTAAGTGCATTTCCACTGGAGTGGAGAATCTCTTAGCAAGAGGGAATGGCATAGAAATAGCATATAAGCATGTTCATTTCATTCCTAGATTTCTTCTGCATAAACTATTCTTGCTTATTTGTGTGTGAATGCACAACAGGATCATGACAGAATAATTTAACTCTGAAATAAGGAGGGGGGTGCAGGGCCATCTCTTCTCAGCTAGTTGCCTGTAATATGTGGGATTAACCACCTTGCCACTAGTTAGGAATAGCCTGCTTGCATTAAGCAAAAAGCTACTCTAGGATGAAATGGAACAGAAGAGTGGACACGGCCGGGAAACCTGCATAAATTACCAGGGATCAAAGTTACCACACAGTCTCCCAGGGGTAAATTGACTTCAGATTCTAATGATTTACTGGGAGCGTCTACGTGTGAATGACCGCAAAGCAATAAACTCCGGTGCATAATGTGCTAGTTTATTGCTCCTGAGTACTGCATTTACATGTACGCCTGGAACTTCAGCATGTTGAACTAGGTGGGAGCAACCCCAGCTGGCAGGAGACTTGGGGGGTGGGGGTCAGCCTACCAGCCTGGGGCTGCTCCAACCCAGCTCAACATGCTGTGGAGGGGCTGGCTGGGGCAAAAGGATGCTTTAGTGTGGGGTTAGTCAGCAGGCAGACCCCACACTGAAGCAACATTGGGTGCTTGTACACCCCATGGGGTTTCATAGATTTCATAGACATTAGGGCTAGAAGGGACCTCGGAAGATCATTGAATCCAGCCCCCCACCTCAAAAGCAGGAAGTCAGCTAGGGTCAAAGGAACCCAGCAAGATAGATGTCCAAATGTTTCTTAGAAGAGTCCAGAGTAGGCGCTTGCACCACCTCTGGAGGCAGTCTATTCCAGGCCTTGGGGACTTGGACAACAAAGAAGTTTTTCCTTATGTCCAGATGAAACGGTCTTGGCGTTTGTGACCGTTTAACCCTGTCATCCTTTGGGGTGCTCTGGTGAACAGGCGTTCCCCCCAGATCCTGACGTACACCCCTTATATACTTATAGGCAGCCACCAGGTCCCCTCTGAGCTTGTAATCTGCATTAAATTAAATAGGTTTATACAATTTAAACCTGTTCATTTAGGAGCATGTTACGAATTACGCTCTTAAAGCCACATGCAGTTCGCTTTAGGCTGGGGCAATGATCACGCAGAGCAAGTATCCAAAGTCAGATACAGAATTTTTATTTGCTCCAGCGAGGTGCCTCTTTGAGAGAGGCATAATACTTTTTATACTTTCTAAGTGCGTAAGTGTTAGTTCGTGATTAGCTCGTGCTCGTAAAAATACTCAATCATTTATTAACTAAATCACTACTCTGTCCAATCAAGTGGCACTGTGGGCGTGAACGCCGAAGTTTAACTCTCGTGAATTACATGCCCCCTATATTTTGTCTCAAGATGTTTCTTTATCTAACAAAAACAAATCATGCCTGACTTTCAAGGTTCTCCTGTTGATGAGACTCCCCTGTTGACTGGATTCAGCTAGCTTCATATCTTATCAGTAACCCTCACACAGTACCCCTTTTTCCTCCCAGCCATCTCGTAAGTGCTGTGTCTGCTTTTATGAAATGGAGGCAAGAGGACAAAGAAATGGCCTCACTTTTAGCTTTACAAAGCCTTGCTTTAATCCTACAAGATTCATATACAACAAGCATCACAGCAGTGTTTGCACACACTAGATTTTCAAACTAATTAAGCTTTGGAGCATTGCACCAGTGTTTGCACACATTTAGTTTTCAAACGAATTAAGCCTGGTCCCCCGGCCAGCGCCACAGGACAGTGGCAGTCCAGTGCTGCCCCCGCAGCCTGGGGCCCCTCACCTGTGCCCTGCCAAGCAGCTGGCAAACAGCACAAGAAAAAAATAAAACGGAAGCAATTTGAAAGTGGAAGCAATTCGAAGGGGTGAACTACAAAAAAGTCACAATGCCATTTGGTGGACAAAGAGGCTCATTACATGTCTTCGAGTGCCTTTTTGTTTGCATGCAACAAATCCATGGATGCAACACTTTAATTCCCAGAAAGCCAAACTAAACTATGTCCAAGAAGTTTTACTTTAATGACTTGTAAAGCATTCAGAAAAAACAGTCATGGAAAGTCATGCCATTTCAGCGCAAGAAAAGGCAAAAAACTCGGGGTGTACAAAGGCCCCTTGTGCCCTAACTGGCCCAGTGAGTATCTACACTCGTGTTGTGGTGGCATACTTTGTCTGGCCTAATAGTGTTGCACGTGTAGATGCTGAGACTTTACTGCAGAGCTAATTAGTCAGCTCCGCGGTAAATGTCTTGTGTAGATGCTCCCGCTGTGTGATAGGTCTGTGCATTATGTGTCTGCTTTAATTTCACTACATAATAAAGTCAATTCACTGCCTAGTTTCATAGTAGTTAGGGGTCAGAAGGGACCTAAATAGATCATGTAGTATGACCCAACACTGGCCAGAGCACATGCTGGGATCACACAACCCCAGACAGGTGTTCATCCAACCTCTTTTTGAATTTACCCAAGGTAGGAGCGAGGACCACTTCCCTAGGAAGTTGATTCCAGATCCTAGCCACCCTAACAGTGAAACAGTACCTCCTAATCTCTAACCTGAACCTATTTTCCAGCAGCTTCTGGCCATAGTTCCTCATCACCCCAAGTGTTGCTGGGGGGAATAGGACTCTCCCTATTTGCTGCTGATCTCCCCTAACGAGTTTGTAGGCAGCCACCAAATCCCCCCTCAGCCTCCATTTGCTGAGGCTGAACAGGTTCAGGTCCCTCAGCCTCTCCTTATAGGGCCTGCCCTGTTGCCCTCTGACCAAGCAGGTGGCCCTCCTCTGAACACTCTCAAGGCAGGCCACATCCTTCTTAAAGTGCAGTGCCCAGAACTGGACGCAGTACTCCAATTGAGGCTGGACCAATGTTGTGTAGAGGGGGAGTATCACCTCTCTGGACTGGCTTGAGATGCATCTTTGGATGCATGACAAGGTGCAGTTGGCTTTGTTGGCTGCGGTCTGGCATTGGCGGCTTGTGTTCATCTTGGAGTCAATAATGACTCCAAGATCCCTTTCTGCCTCTGTGCTCTCAAGTGGGGAGCTCCCCAGCCTGTATGGATGCTGTGGATTCCTTCTCACGTGGTGCAGCACCCTGCATTTATCTACATTGAAGCCCATCCTATTACCATCCACCCACTTCTGTAGTCTGTCTAAGTTTAATTGCAGCCTCTCTCTCCCTTTGAGCATGCCTACCTCTCCCCATATCTTGGTGTCATTGGCAAACTTGGACAACGTGTTTTCCACCCCCTTGTCCAAGTCGCTGATGAAGATGTTGAACAGTGTAGGCGCCAGGACCAAGCCCTGGAGGACCCACTATTCACATCCCGCCAGGTTGAGTACGACCCGTCCACCACCACTTTCTGGGTACGCCCCATCAACCAATTTCTGACCCATCCAACTGTATAGGCATTAATGCCACAGTAGCTCGATTTATTAATGAGAATGGGGTGAAAGACAGTGTCAAAGGCCTTCTTAAAGTCCAGAAAGACTACGTCCACGGTGACACCATCATCCAGGGATTTAGTTACCTGGTCATAAAAGGACATCAGGTTGGTCTGGCAGGACCTGCTTTTGATGAACCCATGGTGATTTCCCCTGGGCATGATCTCCCCTGCTGGCCCCTCACAGATGTGATTCTTGATAATTTTTTCAAGTATTCTCCCCAAGACCAAAGGGAGGCCTATAGTTTTCTGGGTCCTCCTTTCTCCCTTTCTTATAAATGGGGACCACGTTATCTAGTTTCCAATCTCTGGGCACCTGGCCCATAGATCATGATCGCTCGTACAGCTGGGCCAGCTCTCAATGACCCCGACCAGGTCTCTCAAAACCTGTGGGTGGAGGGCATCAGGGCCTGCAGATTTAAAAACATCCAGCCCTTCCAGAAGATCCCTAACTACTTCTGCACAGACCCGAGGCCTGGCACTGCTATCCCCAAGATTGCCCCTACCTGTAGTAAAAGTGCCACGTGCCTAATTTTTTGGAGATTTACCCAATAGCTTGAATGATGAAACCACTTTTTGAGAGACAGCATCTCACACTACAGACACATTCCTTGGTTGTTCTCACAGCCAGACACCTGGCACTTGTCTGCTTCTTTTGGCTTCCAACTCCAATGGAAATCCAGAGGGGAGCCCAGATGGGACTGGAAGAGTCATCTCAAAGATGGCGTACAATTTTTCCATCCCCTATATCTGTCAGCCTCTCTGCCCAGCTTTGACTTTCTTCACACTCGCGTATGCTTACACCAACTTACTGAAATGCTGCCCATGCCCCGCACCCAAGTCCAACTGATCAAAGGGAGCTGAGCTGAATCCGTAACCCAGAGCTCAGAGGAGAGGAAGAGCAACAGAAAAATAGATCATAATTTATAGCAGCCCTCACTTCACCTTCTTACACTTTCTGCTGGCTCCCTGGCTTGGGCTCAGCTTTCCCAGTTCAGAAGGTAGAAATGTATCTAGAGGAGTCCACATCAGTCCGAGGAATTCTAAGTATATGGGACTGGAACTAAAGGCCACAGTGCAACAAGGCCCTGGGCCTTTCCTAGGTGGACTGTTTATAGAAATGTCCTCCTCATGTCTCTGCCTGGTTCAGATCTCTCTGGGGTATTCTTTCCTTGGTTGATTACACTGGGAGGAAGTACTTTTAATCTGGGGCAGTGCATGGTATGGGGATGAGAAGCAGTACTATGAGTGACAGCTCCTTTTCTGCCCCAACTCCCTATACATAGCTTGGTGAGCCCAGGTCACTAATTAGTAATGCTGTTTCCTATGTTCAGAATCTCCCAATGACACTGGCAGGAGTCCAGCTCTCGGCATCAGAAGATGATTCTGGTCTACATGTGTGCTCTGCTGATGCTATCAGGCTTTCAATACCCGGTACTCAAAGGGCTCAAGTATCTCAGCTCTGCTGATGCTGCAGGTTGGACCTGAAGCTGCATCTGAAGGTCTTGTCAGTCCTTGAAGTTCTCACAGAGAAAAAAACTTTGTGATTCATTTTCTTTGCTCAAATCATGGTGGTTTAAGGTTGATAGGCACAGACTAAGGGGCACCAGCTGTTACTTACCTGAGTGTCTGCAGTTTGCAGTTGGGGTGCTTCAGCCCCTCACACAGCTGCAGCACTCCCTTATCTTCTAGGTTGTTCTCTCCCAGGTCCAGGTCAGTCAGGGTCTGGCTGGTGCTGAGAACAGAGGAGAGCTCCCTGCAGCAACCAGCTGTAAGACCACATGCCCTTAACCTGCAGGGGACAAAAATGGTCACAAAGGAAAATGAGTTCTCATCTCTTCCTTGTTTACTGGTATCTTCTCATGAGTGTCAGGTAAGTATCTGTCTATAAAGAGGCTGCCTGTATAGAAGAGATCACTCCTATGCCTGGAGAGGGGGGTGGTTGTGGGATTATAAGCAAAAAAATCCCCTGGGTGGATTCCGGTCCATGTACCCCATTGTGGCAGTTCTTATGTAGCCCACAACTGAATGTTCAGGTGAGCTGAAGGGAGGGAAAGACAGTATGGGACCTCTTTAAGAGACGAGAATCCCGGTGAGGCATGCTGAAAAAGAGAGCGCAAGCTTTCCGTGGCTGGCATTCTGTTTATCTTCTGTTAAAGCCAAAAGCTGTTCCCAATTTGGCAGCAGCTGTAACAGGTTTAAAACTTGAACTTTGGAGCTGGAAGAAGGTGAATGATGCTGAGAACTGGATTCCACCCTTCACCATTTTCACTGCCCTCCTCTGGACTCTCTCCAGTTTATCCACATCCTTTCTGTAGTGGGGGGCCCCAAACTGAACACAATACTCCAGATGTGGCCTCACCAGTGCTGAATAGAGGGGAAGAATCACTTCCCTGGACCTGCTCGCAATACTCCTACCAAAGCAGTTCAGTATGCCATGTCTTCTTGGCAACAAGGGAACACTTGGCTCATATTCAGTTTATTGTCCACTGTTATGCCTAGGTCCTTTTCTGCAGGGCTGCTTCTTTGCCAGTCAGCCCCCAGCCTGTACTGGTGGGATTGTACCATCCTAAATGCAGGACTTTGCATTTGTCCTTGTTGAACCTCATAAGATTTCTTTCACCCCAATTGTCCAATTTGTCTAGGTCATTCTGAATCCTAGCCCTGCCTTCCAGAGTATCTACTCTTCCCCCCAGCTCAGTGTCATGTGCAAACTTGCTGCGGGTGCACTCTGTGCCATCTTCCAGGTTGTTGAAGATGATATTGAACAAAGCCAGTCCCAGGACTGACCCCTGGGGCACTCCACTTGATACTGGCTGCCAACTAGACATCAAGCCATTGACTACTACTCTCTGAGCCCGATGCTACAGCCAGTTTTCTATCCACTTTACAGCCCATTCATCCAACCCATAATTCTTTAGCTCACCTGCAAGAATGTTGTGGGAGACCTTATCAAAAGCCTTGCTAAAATCAAGGTACACCACATCCACTGGTCTTCCTGTATCTACAGACCCAGGCATCTCATCACAGAAGGTAAACATGTTGGTCAGGCATGACTTGCCCTTGGTAAATCCATGCTGACTGTTCCTAATCACCTTTTCCTCCAAGTGCTTAGAAATGTTTTCTTTGAGGATCTGCGCCATGATTTTTCCAGGGACTGAGGTGAGGCTGACTGAGCTGTAGTTCCCTGGATCCTCCTTCTTTCCTTTCTTAAAGATGGTACTATAGTCGCTGTGAGGGAGCGGCAGCTAGGGGCGACCGTGAACCCCCTAGCGCCGCCTACCATCACTTTAGGGTGACGTAGCACCCTCAGAACCTCACCCGCCACGACTTTGATGGTAAGATATATAATGTGGAGGCTGCCAGTTTCCCTAATGGACAGTCTAGTTGTTCGTCCCTATTCCAGACGGGTATTTGATAAGCGTCCTGCCTTAAGGGCAATGCGTGCCTCCAAGCCTCCCCCTTAGCACGCCCCAAGCCTCGCAGCTGTTCCGGGGGACGCTTGTATGTTCCCTCGCCCCTCGGGTGCCCTTGTTCTCACTCCCGGGCACCGGGGCTCTTCGCCCACCTGGCGCCTCCTTGGGTCGGGCCCCAATCTCTCGCCCGTTCCCCGCGCCCTGGGCCTGTCACACTGGCGCCCAGCTACTTGCTGGCGCCTCCTGTGTCGGCTCGCCAGCGCCGCTCACTACCGGCGCCCCCAGGACCGGGTCCTAGCCGGCGCCTGGCTAATCGCCAGCTCTGTCCTAAGTCTGGAGCACTCTCGCCGCCCTAGCCTCAGCGCCCTTGGGCCGGCACGCTCTCGCCGCCCTAGCCTCGGCGCCCTTGGGCCGGCACGCTCCCTCTGCCCGGATCTCGGCTCTATCACCGCCCTAGTCTCGGCGCCCTCGGGCCGGCTCACTCCCGCCGCCCTAGTCTCGGCGCCCTCGGGCCGGGTTCTAGCCTGAGCTCTATCGCCGCCCTAGTCTCGGCGCCCTCGGGCCGGCTCACTCCCGCCGCCCTAGTCTCGGCGCCCTCGGGCCGGCTCACTCCCGCCGCCCTAGTCTCGGCGCCCTCGGGCCGGCTCACTCCCGCCGCCCTAGTCTCGGCGCCCTCGGGCCGGCTCTATCGCCGTCCTAGTCTCGGCGCCCTCGGGTGGTTAGCTCGGCTGCTCTCCCTGCGCCAGCCTTAGCTCTATCGCCACCCTAGTCTCGGCGCCCTTGGGCCGGCGCTATCACCGCCCTAGTCTCGGCGCCCTTGGGTGGCTAGCTAGGCCTGGCTATTCAGCCCCTCTCTGGGGCCTCGCCCCTCAGGGGCCTCTACCGCGCTCCCTGCGCTTCGCCCCTGTGGGCTTCCTACTCTGGGGCCAACACGCCACGCGCCCTGTCTTTGCCCCGCTCCGGGGCCTTGCCCTCTCGGGCTGACTCTGCGCCTCTTGCGCTCTGTCCCTGCCCCGCTCCGGGGCTAAACACCGCCCTTATAGCGGGGGTCTGTAACCCCGCACACCGCGCCTCCCTGGCGCACAATAATGCCCAGCAGCACCGACACTAGTGCCCCGGCACTGTGCCTCAACTGGGCACTGGGAACCCCCAAGCGGTTGGGGGAGCTCCCCTGAGGCCTCCTCGCTCCCCTACAGCCTCACCCGGTCCTCCGGTGTAAACTGTAACATAACACTCAAGCCATCTGGCTATAACAAAAATACAGAGGCTCCACACGCCTAACAACTCCAAGCCCCACCAGGGCTTTCCATCCTACCTCCAGTCAGGGCGATCTTGTTCCCTGCATCATTGTAGCCGGTTAGTGTGGTAAAGCTGCAAGCACTAACTCAGGCCACTCAGCTCAGCCGCAGAGCTCAAGCTCAAGCTCAAGCTCAAGCTCAAGCTCAAGCTCAAGCTCAAGCTCAAGCTCAAGCTCAAGCTCAAGCTCAAGCTCAAGCTCAAGCTCAAGCTCAAGCTCAAGCTCAAGCTCCTGCTCCTGCTCCTGCTCCTGCTCCTGCTCCTGCTCCTGCTCCTGCTCCTGCTCCTGCTCCTGCTCCTGCTCCTGCTCCTGCTCCTGCTCCTGCTCCTGCTCCTGCTCCTGCTCCTGCTCCTGCTCCTGCTCCTGCTCCTGCTCCTGCTCCTGCTCCTGCTCCTGCTCCTGCAGCAGCCAGAAGGGAACTGTGTCAGGCTCTGGCCTCAGCTGGTTATAAAGGCCAGGCCCCGCCCTCTTCCAGCCATGTGACCACCTGGTTGCCCCTGGCAACCAGGCACCTGGGCTGGCTGGGTGATTGACAGCACTGCCAATCCCCTCACACTCACGGGGCACCTCTGTGACTCCGTGACAGTTGCCCTTTTCCAATCATCTGGGACCTCCCCCAATCTTAATGAGTTTTCAACAATAATGGCCAGCGGCTCTGCAATCACACCAGCCAACTTCCTCAGCACCCTCGGGTGCATTGCATCTAGCCCTGTGAACTGGTACATGTCCAGTTTTTCTAAATTGTTCCTAACCTGTTCTTTCACCACTGAGGGTTGCTCACCTCCCCAAACTATGCTGTCAGGTGCAGTAGTCTGGGAGCTGACCTTTCCTGTGAAGACTGAGGTAAAAAGGCATTGAGCACTTCAGCCTTTTCTTCATCATTTGTCACTAGGTTGCCTCCCACAGTCTGTAAGTGAGCCACACTTTCCCTGACCTTCCTTTTGTTGCTAAGATACTTGTAGAAACCCTTCTTGTTGCCCTTCACATCCACTGCTAGCTGCAAATCCAATTGCGCTTTGGCCTTCCTGACTTCATCCCTGCATGCCTGAGCAATATTCTTATACTCCTTCCTAGTTTGTTGTCCAAGTTTCCATTTTTTATACGCTTCCTTCTTGTGATTTAGTTTACTGAAGAGTTTCCTGTTTAGCTAAGCTGGTCTTCTGCCGTACTTGCTTGTCTTCCTGCACATTGGGATGGTTTGTTCCCGTGCTCTCAGTAAGACTTCTTTAAAGTACAGACAGCTCTTCTAGACTTCTCTCCCCCTCAGACAGGCTTCCCAGGGGATCTTGCCCAAGGATGGATTGCAGATTGGCTGAAGGGTTGCACTCAGAGGGTGGTGGTGGCTGGGTCATATTCGACCTGGGGGAAAGTGGGCAGCGGAGTCCCCCAGGTCTCAGACCTTGGGCCCACGCTGTTCAATTTCTTTATCAGCGATTTGGATGATGGGATGAAAAGCAACCTGTTTAAATTTGCTGATGATACCAAGGTTTGGGGTGAGGTGAGCACGCTAGTAGGGAGGGAAAGACTGCAGCAAGACCTGGATAGGTTATAGGGGTGGGCTAACAAAAACAGGATGCGTTTCAATACTGACAAGTGCGGGGTGCTGCACTTGGGCAGTAGGAACCAGCAGCACACCTATAAGATCGGGAAACTCCCTTCTTGAGAGCATGAAGGCAGAAAGGGATGTTGGAGTCATATTGACTCCAAGATGAACATGGGCCAACAATATGAGGTCACGGTTGGCAGGGCTAACCAGATCTTGTCGTGCATCCACAGATGCATCTCAAGCAGGTCCAAGGAGGTGATCCTCCCCCTCTATGCAACACTGGTCACGCCACAGTTGGAGTACTGCGTCCGGTTCTGGGCGCCGAACTTCAGGAGGGATGTGGACAACATGGAGAGGGTCCAGAGGAGGGCGACTCGCATGATCCGGGGACAACAGGGGAGACCCTACAATGAAAGACTGCGGGACCTGAACCTGTTGAGCCTTCACAAGAGAAGGCTGAGGGGGGACCTGGTGACTGTCTATAAACTCACTAGGGGGGACCAGAAGGGTTTGGGAGAGACCTTGTTTCCCCTTGTGCCCCCTGGCATAACAAGGAATAACAGCCACAAGTTGCTGGAGAGGAGGTTTAGATTAGACATCCGAAACAACTACTTCACAGTCAGGGTGGCTAGGATCTGGAACCAACTTCCTAGGGAAGTGTGCTGGCTCCTACCCTGGGGGTCTTTAAGAAGAGGCTTGATGCCTACCTGGCTGGAGTCATTTGAGCCCAGTTTTTATTCCTGCCCAGGGCAGGGGGTCGGACTTAAAGATCTACAAGGTCCCTTCCAACATGGCTTCTATGATTCTATGAGTGAGCTCTTTTTAATAGAGTCTGTATGTGAAAAGGCTGGCTTGGAAAATTAATTTTTTTTTATTCCTTAAGGACTGTCACTGTGGATCCACTGTATTGGTTCTGCTTGACAAGCTTCCCATTTTCATCACAGTCTGGATGCATGCCATATGAGCCCCCAGTGTGGGTGCTGGCAAGATACTTAACTCTTAGCTTTTCCACATTGCTGCAGGAAGCAGGCATCAGGCACCAGCCACACACATGGTCAAGTGATTTACATAAAGGATCGAGGTAAAGGCACAGGTAAAGCCAAATGTTACTTACCCCAGTGTCTGCAACCTGCAACTTGGATGCTTCAACCCCACACACGGCAGCTGCACCCCTCTATCTCCCAGATCATTACCACACAGCTCCAGCTCTATGAGACTCTGGTTTGTGCTGAGCACAGTAGCAAGGTCCTCACAGCAAGTACTTGTGAGACTGCAATGCCATAGGCTGCAGAAAGAAGAAACATGAAGAAGACTGATCACAATGTGAACAGGGCTCTTTACACCATGTTTGACAAGAGGCTGTACTTACTGTGTCCTCTCTGACTAATTAACATTAAGAATGGGCCATATGTCCCTCCTCAAACCCCATCTCAAGACCCAGACTTTGGCCAGTGAGAAGCAGTCCTAGGTGAAGCTTCTTGCTTAAGTACCAAAGCTTTTGCTTTTTCTTGACCACATGGCATTGTGAATAGACAAGACATTTCAGCCATAAAACAAAGCCATTGACTGATGGGAAGTACGTGGTAGGACTTTCTCTAATAGCACTACCCTGGCCCTTTCTGTTGACTGATCCCTAGATGACATCTGTAAATTGAGGGGCACCCAATTTCTAAAAATTACTGCATACATTACAGTGCTTACATCCTTGCAGAAAGGCTGGACAATGGGGTTGGGGAGTCATCCAGGCAGGGGCAAGCCTGAACCTGGCACTCTGGTTGAGAATCACTGTTCCAAAATTTGGGTAAGGCAAGACACTCTTCCCACTAACACACATAGAGAAGAGGAGATGGAAAGCAGATCCTCAGAGAAGATCAGTGAAAATAGGATAGGATAGGAAAAGCAATGAGTTAGGGGAGATTGATGAGGACAGAAACAGCTAAGGGGTCCCTGGAGAAACAGACAGAAAAGTGGGAAGAGAGGGCACTCATATCTGAAGAAGTGGGGGAAGGATCTATAATGAACAAAAAGTGAGTGTGTCATAAAATCCTATGGTGGAAAAGGGAACATGGAGGCTGAGATTTAGAGGGTGAAAAGGGCAAAAAAGAAAATGTTTTTTATTTTATTAGAACTAATACTGAAAAACACTGAGGTGGAAGAGACAGGCAGAGGGAAAAAATGGAGGAAATAGACTATAACACAAGAAAGTAGCAGGCATGGAAGTAAGCAATTGTTTAAAATTTGTTTAGAACATCTGAAGTCAAAACATTGCACTAAAACACACACACTCATGCATATTGACAAAGCAATATGAGGGCACCCAGGTAGTCTAAGGACTGCTGATTTATATTTGTGGACTGTGCCTTACAGTTTATGCGAATAATTTGAAATAATAGTCTGTATATGAATAGAGTTATAAGGTTGCCCAATCAATATCCTTTGGTCTGGTTTGTTCTATTGTTTGTCTGTATTTTAAATAATAAGTGCGTGTGTGTGTGTGTAAAATAGGGTTTATTGTTTTGTAAATCTGTGTGTGTGTATATATGTCCTTTTTGTTTTTTGTTTCTAAGGGGGGAGTGTGGGGGGGTACAGATTGAGGCCCCCACAGTGAGAGTGGGGTTGGGGTTGGGGTTGGAGCTGGGGCAGGTGCAGCACAGGCAGGCCAGAGCGCAGGATGGAACTGTGACAGTGGCTTGTCTGGGGGGTGTGGAGAGGGGGGCATGGCTCCTGCCACTGAGTGCACCCTGGCAAAGGCCCGGGGGGCACATCTGTGTGTGGGGTGGAGGCCGCTGCTGGTGCAGATTGAACTCTGCACCCTCCTGCTGCTGCCCCAAGAGCTGCACAACACCACGTGCCTACTACCGCCAGGTGGGTGGTGGGACAGACGCAGATACGCAGATGCAGACAGACACACAAATATCCACCCCCCCCTCAGTAAGTGTGTGTGGGGGGGAAGGGGCAGGGCAGGGGAGAGAGAAAGGGCTGGGGGGGCGGGCAGATGGAGACCCCCACAGTGCAGGAGGGGCTGGGACAGGGACAGGGGTGTATGGGGCCTGGGTTGGGCCGTGGCCTGAGACAACGGGAGCCTGGCCATGCATCTAGGGGCTGTCAAGGGAGTGGTTGGGGGCAGGGCAGCTACTGAAGCCCTGCTGCCCTGCAGCGAGAGCAGTTGCACTGCCAAAGTTGCCCCGCTGGTCTAGCAGGCCTGGGAGCAGATTAATTGGGCACTAATTCAATTTACAGCAACCACTTTGAGCCACCTGCACAGACATTTGCTGTTGCCACTGCTGCTGCCGCCACCATGCTCCATGCCACTTTCCCACAGCTGGTTGTACATGCGGGTCCGCGGGCTGCTGACAGGTGCACCCGGCCAGTCGCATGCTGCCAGGGGCAGGCAAAAAACCCACACTCTTTCTTCCCTCCTTCCCCCGCCATTGAGAACCTAGCAGCTCCGCTGTAAGGGGGTTGCAGCCAATCAGGAGAGCAAGCTGGAGTGGAGGGGTGGGGAGGTGCTGTGGTGTGCCACGTAGTGCTGGCAGTACCTGGTGTGTCCCTCCCCGCTTTACCTGGGTAAGAGACACAGTGTGGGAATGCACCAGGGAGATGCAGCCACCACATCCTGGGGTGTGCTCCACAAACATACCCACACGTACCCCCTATGACCTTTCTAAGTACCCCTGGGGGTATGCGTACCCCTTATTGACAACCCCTGTGTTACAGGATTGGTTTAGGTATTACAGGGCTTTATAAAATAATATATCAAATCATTCTTATTTGCATTCTTGTGCTTGAGGTTTATGATTTTAGTCTCACCCTGCTGCTTCATGGGAAACATCCAGTATCTAGGGATCTGCAATGTAATCATACAATGCGGCAACAGTATAATTGGTCAGACCAATAATTTCTATGAAAACACAACTTAAAGGAGGTGTTATTTGTTAGGAATATGTTACAGGCCTGCAATCTGATGTTGTTGAAAAGAGAAGAGAGAATTTCTTGGGTTTATTCTGTGGTAATCTACCCTGTGAGGATTAATTTACCATGGATTAGCTTCCATTTACTGTGGCATATGAACATAAATGGTGTCAGTCCCTCAAAACAGCTGACCTGCAATAAATTCCCACTTGCTTAACCACAGGGTTAGTTGTTAGGTGTCCATACCCTCTCTACGCTGAAGTTAGAACAGTTTCTAAATTTCCAGATTAAATTTTTTCATGGCCAATTAATATCCTTTTGTTCTTTTGGCAGCATTGTCCTTTAATTTAAACAGTGTTTTCCCCTGTTCTTTTTCACTTTGATTGATGTCTAGAAATATATCATAGCCTTCTCAGACTATTTGGCTGTACAGAAGACAACTTATTTCATTTCTGAGCGCACCTAACTAATATTCTCCCCCCTCCAAATAGAAGAGATAGGTAGCTAGGCAGAACTGCTGTGAGAGGGATCTGTAAAATACTGGCCAGTTCCCTCTATTCCCTATAGAGTCAGGCCAGGACTAGAAATAGCTTAACTATATACAAATTTATTAATGTTTACAGGGAACCTTAGAAGATAGCTATTAATATACAACTGACACAGATTTTCAGATTTATGAAAAAGTATTGGTAAATATGTGTCACAACAACAGGTAAATATAGCTAGACAAATAAACACAGGTATCAACAGATAAGTTCAGATAAACACAATGATGACAATTAGATATGAATAAACCTCACTTGCTGACATAACCCAGGCCATCGTTAAAAGATAATTATATATCTATTTACAAAATGGGAGGCGCAAGTCTTCCCTGCCCCCCGTCCCACCCAGTACTCATGTGGCTCAGGGCCCTGCTTTCTGTGCTCCATTGGGGTTTGGGCCACTTTGTGGAGGTCCCAACACCCAGGCCTTGCCTTCTGCTTTCCGTTGGGGCTCGGGCTGCCTTGTGTGGGTCCTGAAACCCAGACTGGTCCTCCGTCACACTCTGTTGATACCTTCTGGGTGCCTAACCTCATGCTGGGAGTGGTTGCAAACCTGAGTGGCCTGGTGCTGTTCCCAGGTTTTGGGACGCTGTGTACCACTGTGTGCGCTGAGTCCTCAGCCACACGCTGAGGGTGGCACACCCAAGCTGCCACATGCAGCTCCCAAGGTCTGGTGGCTCCACATGCTGCTATGTGTACCAAGTATCCTAGGACCTGACCTCAGCTCCACTCTTCTTGAGTCCCTCACTGTGTCTGCCCTCATGCCGGGCACACTGCTCTTTGTATACTCTTCAGGGCTCCACTGTAAGGCACAGTCCACAAATATAAATCAGCAGTCCTTAGATTACATGGGTGCCCTCCAGGGCAGGGGCCCCACTCCCAAGGTACCACTACAGGAAAGGAGGTGGGAGGAAAGAAAAAGGAGAGGAAGACCCCAAAAACTCCTAAGCTCCCCCACTATCACCCAAGAGCAGCCTACGTGGTACCCCTTCACAACCCTCGGGGGGTCCCTCCCCTGTGGGGACCCTCTCTCCAGTGTAACTTACTACTCCACAGTCCCAGAGGGTTGCCTCTTGTTCTCCAGGTCAAGCTCTGTTCCCCACCAGATTTTCCTGCTGTCTGACTCTGCTGCCACTGTCCTGGCTTAGGGCCACATGCATCACTGTGTGTAGTGGGCACTTTACCTTGTGCTAGGGGTTGGAGGCCTGGACAGCCTTGTGCAGCACCAGGGCTTGGTCTGTTCCCAGACCCCCTGGGCAGTGTCATCTGGACTGAACTGCTGCCCTGCGTCACCCAAGCCACCTCAAGCAACTCCCAGGATCTCTCACCCTCCATGCAGTGCCTCCTGCACCCAGCTCCCAGCCTCATTCTGGGGCCTGAAGACCTGAGCCACCCCAGGGGCTCCAAAGATCCTGCTTCATGCGCTGGCCTGTGCACCGTGTCTCTGGCCATACACCAAAGGTTGCAGACATGAGCTACCTCATGCAGCTCCCAGGGTCTGGATGCCATGTTGAACACCAAAAGCCTAACTGCTGGAGCCATGCCACACTCCCTGCTTATAGAAGTCTTCAGGGGCTCTTCCTGGGCTACTGCTGAGCAGCTCTCCTCAGCTCTTCTAAGCCCCGCTCTTCTTTCTTCTCTGCACTGGATGCATCTGCCCTTTGTGCTGGGCACACAGCTCCTTTTGTATGCCCCAAGGCTCTACCCCTGAAGTCTTCCAGACCTGACAGTTTGTAGTCTTCAATCAGGTCCGGGATAGCTCTTCTCCCCCTCCCCTCAGGAAAGGGGTGTGATGTTATTTCTCTTGCTGCCTCCTAATTGGTGCATGGGCTCCACCAATCAAAACAGCAGGATCTCAAGCCTGGGACTCAACCCAAGCTCTGAACGGTAACCTGCTACACCCCTAATCATCCTATCAGTAATATTCAAAGTATCTAACTAGATAGAAGTTCTAGTTTACTGTCTGTTGAATTTTTGTCCTCGGTGTATGTCAGAAATGGAATACATGGGTGCTTGTACATGTGACGATCTGTACATGTGACAAAAATGTCCTTTGTGTGGCTTAATAGATTTACACAACACACATGCACAAGGTTTGAGGGTTTCAAATGAGTTTGCAATGTTGCAAACTAAACCACATCCTCATGCAGTTTAGTTTACAAAGTTGCAAACTGCAATGATGCAGCTGTCAGCTTATCCCCCAGCCATGGGAGAGGCAGACAGACTCTGCCAAAAACAAGGATTGGGCCCCTTGCTGCTTCTGCCTTTAGGAGGTGCCTGGCAGCTGCAGGCATCTGCTGAAGGCAGAAGTGAAGAGGGACCTGATCCTTTCTTTTTTTCATGGAGCCTGCCCACTTCTTCCACAGCTAGAGGGTGAGCTGCCAGGGGGCTGAGTGGCCCCAGAGCTATGGGTGGTCCTGGTCCTTCCCTCCAGAGTGGCAGTGCCCCCTGGGGCTGATTAGGCAGGCTGCTAGTAAGCTGCTCGCAGGCAGCACCTGACTGGATCTAACTCTTCCTCAAGCCTGCCAGAGCTTCCAGTGCCCTGTGCACATAATCCGATCCAACTTCCTGGGAATGGGCTGGCTTGTCTCTGGGGCAGCACAGGGAAGTGGCAGGAGTGTGGCTAGGTGTGCTGGTGGCTGGAGAAGGTGGCAGGGATGGTGCATGGGGTTCTGGAAACCCGCCAAGCCTGAGCTCCCCCGAGCCTGCCATGGCTTCCAGCATGCCGTGCACCATTTCCGCCACCTTCTCTGGCTGCCAGCATGCCCAGCCACCCTCCTGCCATGATTCTGCCCTCCTGCCATCATTCCTTCTACACTTGATCTAGCATCTGAAAGCAAGAAGGACATCAGCTTTTCATTCTGAACTGAGTAAACTTCCTTTCTGGAGCATTCAACAGACAAACCAGTGGATCTGAAGGGGCATTACCACCCACCAGAATAGTTATTATTCTGGTCAATTGTCCCTCAAAATACCTGGACTTCTGGGCACAACTACCACATATGGCAAAAGAAGCACCAGCAGGATGCCTCACCACTAGGAAACATGTTGGATTCCACTTGGAGATAGAAATCCTCTGTGATGCAAATTATAAGTTTGCTTTGTGCCAGCTCAGTTCCTTTCCCCAGGTCTCTCTCCCAAGCCTTCTTTTGCTTAATCTTCATATCCATCCTTCACTCTGTGGCAAGCCAGTAGGGGGTGCTCCTGCATTGAGCCGCCCACCTCCCTGCGCCCTACCACCTTCCAGGCTCCAAATGCCTCCCTAGGGGCGCCTTACGTCTGGCCAACCCCCGTCCTGGAGCACACTCTCTAGCCTGGGGGTAACATAGCCGCCACCACCCCAAGAAGGGTCTCTCTCTCATCCCTGTGTCTTTGGGGAAGCACAGGCCTAAAGTCCTACGGGTACTCGACCCAGTACAGGCACTTGGGGCACTTCCCCAAGTCAGGGGCAAAAAGGAGAGTCTCCCTTAGTCTGCAAACCTAAGGGTCTCTTGGGCATAATTTAGACCCACCCCTCAATAAGTCTCCCACACCGGTCACAAAGGAGAACTTTATTGATTACAGGGGTAGGGTGAAAATAGGGTACAAGATTGAGCAATATCCTAGAAATCCTAAAAAGCAAACAGTCTGGCTGAGGTAGCCTTTTGATCACACAGCTGAGTTACTGCCAGCTAGATATCTAGCCAGATCTTGAGTAGCTTACTCACACGCATCTTCCAAAGGCCGGTGAAGTTTCCCTTTGGAGGCAGGCTGTTTCTAGCTTTTGAGTTTTGGAGGAGAGAGCCAGTTTCAGATGGTAAAGCTCCTCTGAGTCCCCCGCATGTCTGCAGCCCCCACCTCCTGGGCAGCCTAAACTTATATAGCCCCTGTGACCTCATTCACCTGGTCCTGCGCAGGCCAGCTCCGGTTGACTGTCAGCCAACCAATTTGAAATACATCACTAGTTGCCAGGCAGACTCTAGCCCACCAGGTAGATGCCCCTCACCCAGGTAGCCGATACCAGTCACGTAGGCAGAGGGAGCAGGTTTCCCCCCTCCCTCAGGAATGCAGCCAGCTCAGGTTACCTAAAGAGATAGGGTAAGGGTGTGTCTCCTCTGCTGGGCCCATCCTAATCAAATTGTCCCAGAGCAGAGATTTTGGGAAGAAACAAAGCTGGCTTCCTGCCACATAAATGATATGAGCGTTTCTTGTTCAGGAAATCTGTTATCTTATCGAAGGATAATATCAAGATAGTTGGAATGATCTACCTTTGCTAAAGCCAGGTTAAAATTTAGTTTGGTTTTCCATTTAAATCCGCAATGATACTGTTCTTTTTCTTCAACATCAGCAGCAAAGTGTTGCATAGAATTAAGATCAGACTGCTGGACCTGTAGTTTCTCAGATCAAGTTTTCACCTGGTCTTAAAACATACACACTGTGGTTGCTATACTTCAATCATATGCTATTCCCCTGAGACATATTTTTAGAAGCCTTGCTATAGATGTATGATTTTGTGCACTGGTTCTAGTTGAATTATGCCATGGAGATTATATGTCTCCCTTGGTCTGCACACATTAATTTTGGGGTTTTGTTTCTACATGAGAAATCATCATATTTGTTCCCATATCCTCATTCCCATGGTCTAGTACATGGGAGGTCAACGTGCAGCATGCATAGAACAAGTGGCATAGGCATCCTGTGTGGGTGTGGCACATGGCAGAGCAGAGACAGGACAGACAGCACAGTGGCAGATAGGGCAGGGAGCAGAAAGCAGAGCAGCTGATCAGGCAGGGGAAGGGGATCAGAATGGCAGTCAGGGAAGGTGTTGGTTTATTTGTGGCAAGCCAGGCAAAAACGGTGGACTCTACTGGTCTATTATACTATTGCCTCTACTGAAATCTTAGTCGAAGTATTCATTTGGCTCTAGGAGCCACAGTGTTGTTATCTTTAATATGCAGTGGAGAGTAGGCTCCCTTTCCTTGTTCTCGTTTATTCCTATGGCCAAAGAACTGTATACTCTTTGTTTTAACATCCTTTGCAAGGTTCAATTCAACTTGATTTATGCCAATTTTTACTTAATACCTATGCTTCTTGATTTCTAAGGGGTAACTTTCTTCCTTGACCACTGCTCGTTTTCCTTTCCTTTGGGCCGCACCTCCCTGAAGGGATTGTTCATCCAGTTACATCTGCAGCCTTACCCCCAATTTTTTTTTCTCTCTCCTGTACCCTCAACTTAGAGAAATTCCAACACACCCCTCACATTCAAATCTTTAAGTTCTTCAGGCCAGACTGATCTAGAGGGAAGGAATATGAATGTGGTGGTGATTGCTCTGAGAAATTAAATTCCTGACACATGGCTCATTTCCCTTCAGCTAAGAGAGTCTGTGATAGTTGTTTCTTTCCTGCAGGGAGATTTCATTGGGAACACCACTCCACCCTGCCCAATCTCCTATCTTCTGTCCTGGCCATTTCCATTCCTTCAGATGAACGGAAGAAAAAGAACAAAGCCTCAAATCCAAGTTATTCTTTCAGGGAGGAATATTGTCTTTCTGGTTCCTGCACATAACCAGCAAAAAGCCTGAAGCATGGAACTGACTGGATAAATAAGTCACTAATCATCACTACTTAAGGAGGCAGGAGTTACTGAATCATTTTTCACATATCAAAGGGAGGCCTCAGTGATCTATGGGTCTCTTCCCTCAAGTAGGGACTGGAAGCTGTATGGGCCGTAAGCAAAGAAAGCTGCAGCTCAGTGGTAGTAGGAAGGAAAATGGGTGTAGTGGGGACTGCTCTGGGAAAAGAAATCACTAAGTGATGTCTCATTTTCCCACATATAACTTTGCGGTCCTGGTTTGTGTATTAGTTTTACATTAATATGTCAGGTGTCAAATGTCACTAAAGTAACAGTTCAAAAGGGCAGTGTGCCAAAGAGAAATCCTAGAATCATAGGGAAGTAGAGCTGGAAAGGACATCCAGAGGTCATCTAGTCTACCCCCCTGCCTGATGCAGTATTGCCTCCTATCCAAACCATCCTATACAAAGGATGAGTTATTTTAATCAATTCTTATTTTTGGTAAGGGATTGTGTAAGAAAATTAAAAACATGAACTCCCCAAAGACTGACACTATGGATCTATTTGTCTCTACCCACAAGCCACTGGAGACCTCAGCTGGCAGCTTCTTTATGGAGCTGTCTCCATTAGTGCAACTCGTATGACTCATGGACACCCCTGACATCTGCCCCTTCTGCAAGTAGGAGACCCTTGAATGCACCAGGTTGCAGCCCCTCCACTGCCTCCACAAGAACTTTCTGCTGAGGTTCTGGCTACATTTCTCCCTGCACCATTTTGTTTATGCCCTCCACATCTGTGGCCTCACCAAATCTTGGGACCTTCTCGTCAAGCTCCTTTTGGCTTTTGCTAAATTGGCCATCTATCTTAACCACAAAGGAGGCTCTGGCTGGGGGAACCCCTGGTAACTGTGTGACTGTCTTCCTGTTTCTCATCCACACGTCTCTGGTTGGAGTTTCACTGGACTATGTCCACTGCCTCCTTGGACTTGTTCAAGGGGCAGCAGGTGCTGGCTGGTGTGCTCTGCTCAGTGTCTCCCCCTTGGAGTAGTTGTTACGAACCTTTGACATGCACTCCTGTCTGTTTTCACTTCAATTACCCCAAGAAATCAGTTGTTGCACAATTTTAACACCAGAGGGGGCTAATAGTTCCTGCACAGGCCTGGGCCCCCAGTCCCCTGTGTGTAGCAAACAATCCTGTTTTCCAGACCCGGCAGGTACACAGGAATGACGTGTGCCCCCAGAGGCTGGGGGGGCATGGCGATTGCCTGCAGGCGGCAGTGGCGGGGGCATGGTGGTGGCAAACTCCCTCAGGCAGCTGTGATGGTGTCAGCGGTGGGGGCAGGCAAAACAGGGAGCTCCCACGGGTGGCCTCGGCAGTGTCGGTGGCGGGGTGGGGGCAGGGTGGCAAGTGCCAACCAGAGGTCAGTGACCACCTGTAGCTGCTGGCAGTGGCCAGCAGCAATTGGCAACCTTCCGCAGATGCCGCTGGCAGCGTTGGCAGTGAGGGGCGGCAGGAGGGGCGAGTGGTAACTGCCCACAGGCACTGCCAGCAGTGTCAGCGGCGCTTTCTTCAGGGGGTGCACCACCAATCTCAGGGGTGCACATGCACCCCCTACACATCACCAGTGCACATACATGTTATATAATTCCTGGACCCATGTGCTGTAGAAATGCTTAATGTTAATCTTTTCCATCTCACTGCAGGGATCAGACATCAAGCACCAGCCATATAAATACAGTCAAGTGCATTACATACTGGACACATGGAAATAAACAAGAGGAAGCCAAAAATAACTTACAACAGGCTCTATAATTTGCAGTTTGGTTGTTTCAGCCCCTCACACACTTGCTTCACTCCTGAATCTCCCAGTTGATTATTTCTTGTTTCAGATTTGCCAACCAGCTCCAGCTTGATTAGACTCTGGCTGGTGCTGAGGACAGAGGCGAGATCCCCACAGCAAGCTTTTGTAAGATTGCAACAACATAACCTGTGGAAGAGGGAAACAAAAAGCAAAAAAGTGATCAAGGTTTGAACAAGGCGTCTCATACCTCCTTTGGAAAGCAGCCCTATATGTGAGATGCTCTCCCTGACCAGCCAACTTTGAAAAAGGGGTGGAAGTCCCTCCCCAGACCCTGCCCCAAACAGATCTTTTGGCCCATGAGAATACACCCCTGAGTCAGACTTCCTGCTTAACATGCACAGGTTGTGCTTCACTCTGAGGCAATCAGCACTGAGAATGACCTTGATGCATTAATCTCTAAACCTCTGCAATGAAGAATAAGGTGTGGGACAAAACAAGCTGAGACTTCCAGTACAAAAATCACTTCCCCAAACCCAAAGGCCTAAAAACCCAAAGTGTGCTCCAGGAACAGAGAAAGAACTCAAAGCACAAGTGGTGTTCTGGTTTTTCTTGTCAGAGAATTTGTTAGGCTAAATATGCCCAGATTACTTTATGGGTGGATCCTGCCTTCTGTTACAAAGGAAAACCTGCACCCCAACTTCCATGCTCCTTCCACTGTGATCAGTGGAAAAATTCCATTTCGACTTGAACACCAATGGTCAGTTTGACTCTAATCAGGAACCCAAGAGGTTTCTCACTAGGATCATTAGTGCATCCTGTTCAATGTCTAGTCTCCAACTCTGGGAAACATCTGATGCTTGACATGAAGGTGAAGCAAAGAACAAAGCCCCAGAATCCAAGTTATACATTCAAGGTGTTGTAACAGGGGCTCTTAATCCTATTACTCTGATGAGGGTGAGAGCAAGCTGCAAAGCCATCAGTTACAAGCAGCAAAGCTACAGTCCTAATTATGTAATGGGCAACCACCGCCCTATTATGGGAGGGGAGTTTTGACCAGGGAAAAGTCTGAGGACTGCCTGTACTAAAAATCAAACAAAAAAACAAAACCCCAAAGCTAGTGGAAATTCCCCAAAGCTGTGCACGCATATATGCCTTATGCCTATGTATACCTATATTTGCATATGTATGATCTGTTAGTGTAAAAGGTGCTACCAAACTCAGATCTGGGGAACTCTTGGTCTACTCAGAGGCCCTGAGTAACCCCTCTGCAGAGAAATAAATCATCTTGCCGACACTCCCTCGTTCTCTGCCTAATTGATCGTGGCTAGGAACAAGCCCAGAGATGGGATGTGGCCAGTGCTCCTCGGTGTATGAGCACACCCTTAGCTGTATGGGTGCTACGCAGTAGCTGGCCAATTTCCCCGACACCATCTCGTGACAAGTCAGAGCTCTGCAGGTGGGGACAGTCAGAGAAGGCTTTTAGCCTTAAGGTGTGACTGCTTCAAATGCAAGCACCTCACAATGAATGCTTACAGAGCAACCAGGCCCCAGGTGCCCAGCTACGCCCGTGTTGCTAAGATTTGGGCTCCCAGAATTCCTGTATCAAGGCTGCTTCTCTAAGTGGTCCTGAAACCAAAGTCCACCTCAGCCTCCTGTGAGGTAAAGAGCAGGTTGTAAATTCAGAAAGTCCAAAATAGAAAGATGGAGCTAGAGCAAAGGAAACAGCTTGCTGACACCAGCCTGGGACAGTGTGGAGACCCACTTGGGGAGGAAAGTCGACCAAGTCAAAGCTTACTGGCAGCACCAAGCTGGCTTAGCAGTAGGAGGACGAGATCCCACCCCAAGCTGGCTTAGCTGTCACAACCCCTCAGCCCCAGCATGGACACAGCGGTGCCCGGATCCCAGAGACATCAGGCCTGTGACATGCTCTCCCAGGGCCCATCAAGGGCCGTGGCCCAGCTGCCAGCTCCTCCTGCCCAGCTCTTTCCCTTTGTGCTGTCTCTCTACCTGTAAAAGAGAGAAATCATTAATGAAGCTCCCCAAAGCCTGGTTGGCTATTAACACCAGCTGGAAATCAGGCCTTAAAGAGGAAGCTGGAGCCTCCTGTTAAGCAGCAGGAGAAGACTGACCAGAACGGCTGCTCTGGGGGTAAAGAAGGAGCCAACGTAAGGGTTGCAAGCCTGAAACTAGGCCACCTGGGGAGGCGGGGCTGGAAGTGAAGTCTGAACAAGGAAGACTAAAACTCAGGAAGCCAGTTAAAGTCACCTGATGCAAGCGTTAATCAAAGAGACTATATAAGGGCGTGCACAGGAGAGTTGGCAGCAACCAGGGAGGAAACCCAGAAAAGACCAGCGGCTGAAGGCAGCTTCCCCAGGACCCGCACCCCAAAGAGAGAAGGAGCAAGTGCAGGAGAGCTCGAGCAGTAGATAAAGTCTTTGGGAGCCGGGTGAGAGACCTGGGTCGGGGAGTGCCCCGAGCGAGATTCGTCCACTCTGAACAAGGAGGATTTTGTTGTGTTAAAGCAACGACTCATTTTCCTCTTGGCTCATTACTTATGTTTCTGCCCCGGTGGGGCTGCCTCTGGTAGAGAGAACATGCCCTTTTTGTTCTTGCGTAAGCTTAATCATTGGGGGGGGTGGGGGGGGTGTTGAGTTAAGATGTGAACCTGCCTCTCTGTTTCTTCTGTAACCAGTGGTTTGGACTGGGAGAAAAGGGCAGGACAAGGTCCCCGTGTT